>NC_090936.1:324286296-325486296 GCF_040938575.1 Ambystoma mexicanum
CACATCTCTGCTATCGGAAGGGTCTCAGGATTGGAATGGGAAGGAGTTGGATATCCCATCTGAGTTGGATATCCCATCTCATGTTATAGGAAGGGTCTCAGGTTTGGTATTAGAAGCATTGAGATATCACATCTCATGCTATAGGAAGGGTCTCAGGATTGGAATGGGGAGGACTTGGATGTCACATCTCATGCTATAGGGAGGGTCTCAAGTTTGATATTAGAAGCATTGAGATAACAAATGTCATGATATCGGAAGGGTCTCAGGATTGGAATGGGAAGGAGTTGGATATCACATCTCATGATAAAGGAAGGGTCTAAGGTTTGGAAGGGGAAGGATTTGGATATCACATCTCATGTTATAGGACGGGTCTCAGGTTTGGTATTAGAAGCATTGAGATATCAAGTCTCATGGTATAGGAAGGGTCTCAGAATTGGAATGGGAAGAAGTTGGATATCACATCTCAAGCTATAGGAAGGGTCTCAGGATTGGAATGGGAAGGAGTTTGATATCACATCTCATGCCATAGTATGGGTCTCAGATTTGGTAGAAGCATTGGGATATCACATCTCATGCTATCGGAATGGTATCAGTATTGGATTTGGAAGGAGTTGGATATCCCATCTCATGCTATAGGAAAGGTCTCAGGTTGGAATGGGATGGAGTTGGATATCACATTTCATGTTATAGGAAGGGTCTCAGGATTGGAATGGGAAGGACTTGGATATCACATCTCAAGCTATAGGAAGGATCTCAGGTTTGGTATTAGAGGCCTTGAGATATCACATCTCATGCTATAGGA
This sequence comes from Ambystoma mexicanum, assembly GCF_040938575.1. NCBI lineage: Eukaryota > Metazoa > Chordata > Amphibia > Caudata > Ambystomatidae > Ambystoma > Ambystoma mexicanum. The sequence goes on from NC_090936.1 coordinate 324,287,099, forward strand.
AGGGTCTCAGGATTGGAATGGGAAGGAGTTGGATATCACATCTCAAGCTATAGGAAGGGTCTCAGGTTTGGTATAAGCATTGAGATATCACATCTCATGCTATAGGAAGGGTCTCAGGATTGGAATGGGAAGGAGTTGGATATCACATCTCATGTTATAGGAAAGATCTCAGGTTTGGTATTAGAAGCATTGAGACATCACATCTCATGCTATAGGAAGGGTCTCAGGTTTGGAAGGGGAAGGAGTTGGATATCCAATCTCATGTTATAGGACTGGTCTCAGGTTTGGTATTAGAAGCATTGAGATATCACATTGCATGCTGTAGGAAGGTTCTCAGGTTTGGAATGGGGAGGAATTGGATATCACATCTCATGTCATAGGAAGGATCTCAGGTTTGGTATTAGAAGCATTGAGATATCACATCTCATGCTATAGGAATGGTCTCAGGGTTGGAATGGGAAGGAGTTGGATATTACATTCTTGCTATAGGAAGGGTCTCATGTTTGGAATGGGAAGGAGTTGGATATCACATATGCTACAGGAAGGGTCTCAGGTTTGGAACGGGAAGGAGTTGGATATTCGATCTCATGTTATAGGAAGGGTCTCAGGTTTGGTATAAGCATTGAGACATCACATCTCTGCTATCAGAAGTGTCTCAGGATTGGAATGGGAAGGAGTTGGATATCCCATCTCATGTTATAGGACGGGTCTCAGGTTTGTTATTAGAATCATTGAGATATCATATTGCACGCTGCAGGAAGGGTCTAAGGATTGGAATGGGAAGGACTTGGATATCACATCTCATGCTATAGATAGGCTCTCAGATTTGGAAAGGGAAGGAGTTGGATATCACATTTCATGTTAGAGGAAGGATCTCAGGTTTGGTATTAGAGGCATTGAGATATCACATCTCATGCTATAGGAAGCGTCTCAGGATTGGAATGGGAAGGAGTTGGGTATCACATCTCATGCTATAGGAAGGGTCTCAGGATTGGTATAAGTATTGAGATATAACATCTCATGCTATAGGAAGGGTCTCAGGATTGGAATGGAAGGAGTTGGATATCACATCTCATGTTATAGGAAGGATCTCAGGTTTGGTATTAGAAGCATTGAGACATCACATCTCATGCTATAGGAAGGGTCACAGGATTGGAATGGGAAGGAGTTGGATATCACATCTCATGCTATAGGAAGGGTCTCAGGATTGGAATGGGAAGGAGGTGTATATGACATCTCATGCTGTAGGAAGGGTCTCAGGTTTCGTATAAGCATTGAGATATCACATCTCTGCTATCGGAAGGGTCTCAGGATTGGAATGGGAAGGAGTTGGATATCCCATCTCATGTTATAGGAAGAGTCTCAGGTTTGGTATTAGAAGCATTGGATATCACATATCATGCTATAGGAAGTGTCTCAGGATTGGAATGGGAAGGACTTGGATATCACATCTCATGCTATAGGGAGGGTCTCAAGTTTGATATTAGAAGCATTGAGATATCACATCTCATGCTATAGGAAGGGTCTCAGGATTGGAATGGGAAGGAGTTGGATATCACATCTCATGCTATAGGAAGGATCTCAGGTTTGGTATAAGCAGTGAGATATCACATCTCATGCAATAGGAAGGGTCTCAGGATTGGAATGGGAAGGAGTTGGATATCACATCTCATGTTATAGGAAGGATCTCAGGTTTGGTATAAGCATTGAGATATCACATCTCTGCTATCGGAAGGGTCTCAGGATTGGAATGGGAAGGAGTTGGATATTCCCATCTCATGTTATAGGAAGGGTCTCAGGTTTGGTATTAGAAGCATTGAGATATCACATCTCATGCTGTAGGAAGGGTCTCAGGATTGGAATTGGAAGGAGTTGGATATCACATCTCATGCTATTGGAAGGATCACAGGTTTGGTATTAGAAGCATTGAGATATCACATCTCATGCTATCAGAAGGGTCTCAGGATTGGTATAAGTATTGAGATATAACATCTCATGCTATAGGAAGGGTCTCAGGATTGGAATGGAAGGAGTTGGATATCACATCTCATGTTATAGGAAGGATCTCAGGTTTGGTATTAGAAGCATTGAGACATCACATCTCATGCTATAGGAAGGGTCACAGGATTGGAATGGGAAGGAGTTGGATTTCACATCTCATGCTATAGGAAGGGTCTCAGGTTTGGTATAAGCATTGAGATATCACATCTCATGCTATAGGAAGGGTCTCAGGATTGGAATGGGAAGGAGGTGTATATGACATCTCATGCCGTAGGAAGGGTCTCAGGTTTCGTATAAGCATTGAGATATCAGATCTCTGCTATCGGAAGGGTCTCAGGATTGGAATGGGAAGGAGTTGGATATCCCATCTCATGTTATAGGAAGAGTCTCAGGTTTGGTATTAGAAGCATTGGATATCACATATCATGCTATAGGAAGTGTCTCAGGATTGGAATGGGAAGGACTTGGATATCACATCTCATGCTATAGGGAGGGTCTCAAGTTTGATATAAGAAGCATTGAGATATCACATCTCATGCTATAGGAAGGGTCTCAGGATTGGAATGGGAAGGAGTTGGATATCACATCTCATGCTATAGGAAGGGTCTCAGGTTTGGTATAAGCATTGAGATATCACATCTCTGCTATCGGAAGGGTCTCAGGATTGGAATGGGAAGGAGTTGGATATTCCCATCTCATGTTATAGGAAGGGTCTCAGGTTTGGTATTAGAAGCATTGAGATATCACATCTCATGCTGTAGGAAGGGTCTCAGGATTGGAATTGGAAGGAGTTGGATATCACATCTCATGCTATAGGAAGGATCACAGGTTTGGTATTAGAAGCATTGAGATATCACATCTCATGCTATCAGAAGGGTCTCAGGATTGGAATGGGAAGGAGTTGGATATCACATCTCATGCTATAGGAAGGGTCTCAGGTTTGGAACGGGAAGGAGTTGGATATCATATCTCATGTTATAGGAAGAGTCTCAGGTTTGGTATAAGCATTGAGATATCACATCTCTGCTATTGGAGGTGTCTCAGGATTGGGATGGGAAGGAGTTGGATATCACATCTCATGCTATAGGAAGGGTATCAGGTTTGGAACGGGAAGGAGTTGGATATCCCATCTCATGTTATAGGACGGGTCTCAGGTTTGGTATTAGAAGCATTGACATATCACATCGCATGCTGTAGGAAGGATCTCAGGTTTGGAATGGGAAGGAATTGGATATCACATCTCATGTCATAGGAAGTATCTCAGGTTTGGTATTAGAAGCATTGAGATATCACATCTCATGCTATAGGAATGGTCTCAGGATTGGAATGGGTAGGAGTTGGATATTACATTCTTGCTATAGGAAGGGTCTCATGTTTGGAATGGGAAGGAGTTGGATATCACATATGCTATAGGAAGGGTCTCAGGTTTGGAACGGGAAGGATTTGGATATCACATCTCATGCTATAGGAAGGGTCTCAGGTTTGGTATAAGCATGGAGATATCACATCTCATGCTATAGGAAGGGTCTCAGGATTGGAATGGGAAGGATTTGGATATCACATCTCATGCTATAGGAAGGGTCTCAGGATTGGTATAAGCATGGAGATATCACTTCTCATGCTATAGGAAGTGTCTCAGGATTGGAATGGGAAGGAGTTGGATATCACAACTCATGTTATAGGAAGGATCTCAGGTTTGGTATTAGAAGCATTGAGACATCACATCTCATGCTATAGGAAGGGTCTCAGGATTGGAATGGGAAGTAGTTGGATATCACATCTCATGCTAAAGGGAGGGTCTCAGGTTTGGAAGGGGAAGGATTTGGATATTACATCTCGTGTTATAGGAATGATCTCAGGTTTGGTATTAGAAGCATTCAGATATCACATCTCATGCTATCGGAAGGATCTCAGGTTTGGTATTAGAAGCATTGAGATATCAAATCTCATGCTATAGGAAGGGCCGCAGGATTGGAATGGGAAGGAGTTCGATATCACATCTCATGCTATGGGAAGGGTCTCAGGATTGGAATGGGAAGGAGTTTTATATGACATCTCATGCCATAGGAAGGATCTCAGGTTTGGTATTAGAAGCATTGAGACATAACATCTCATGTTATAGGAAGGGTCTCAGGATTGGAATGGGAAGGAGTTGGATATCACATCTCATGCTATAGGAAGGGTCTCAGGTTTGGTATAAGTATTGAGTTATCACATCTCATGCTATAGGAAGGGTCTCAGGATTGGAATGGGAAGGAGTTGTATATGACATCTCATGCCACAGGAAGGGTCTCAGGTTTGGTATAAGCATTGAGATATCACATCTCTGCTATCGGAAGGGTCTCAGGATTGGAATGGGAAGGAGTTGGATATCCCATCTTACGTTATAGGAAGGGTCTCAGGTTTGGTATTAGAAGCATTGAGATATCACATCTCATGCTATAGGAAGGGTCTCAGGATTGGAATGGGAAGGACTTGGATATCACATCTCATTCTATAGGGAGGGTCTCACGTTTGGAAAGGGAAGGAGTTGGATATCACATTTCATGTTAGATGTAGGATCTCAGGTTTGGTATTAGAGGCATTGAGATATCACATCTCATGCTATCAGAAGGGTCTCAGGATTGGAATGGGAAGGAGTTGGATATCACATCTCATGTAAAAGGGAGGGTCTCAGGGATGGAAGGGGAAGGATTTGGATATCACATCTCATGTTATAGGAAGGATCTCAGGTTTGGTATTAGAGGCATTGAGATATCACAACTCATGCTAAAGGGAGGGTCTCAGATTTGGAAGGGGAAGGATTTGGATATCACATCTCTTGTTATAGGAAGGATCACAGGTTTGGTATTAGAAGCATTGAGATATCACATCTCATGCTATGGGAAGGGTCTCAGGATTGGAATGGGAAGGAGTTGGATATCGCATCTCATGCTATAGGTAGGGTCTCAGGTTTGGAACGGGAAGGAGTTAGATATCACATCTCATGTTATAGTAAGAGTCTCAGGTTTGGTATAAGCATTGAGATTTCACATCTCTGCTATCGGAGGTGTCTAAGGATTGGGATGGGAAGGAATTGGATATCACATCTCATGCTATAGGAAGGGTATCAGGTTTGGAACGGGAAGGAGTTGGATATCCCATCTCATGTTATAGGACGGGTCTCAGTTTTGATATTAGAAGCATTGAGATATCACATCACATGCTGTAGGAAGGGTCTCAGCTTTGGAATGAGAAGGATTTAGATATCACATCTCATGTCATAGGAAGGATCTCAGGTTTGGTATAAGCATTGAGATATCACATCTCTGCTATTGGAAAGGTCTCAAGATTGGAATGGGAAGGACTTGGATATCACAATTCATGTTATAGGAAGGGTCTCAGGTTTGGTATTAGAAGCATTGAGATATCACATCTCATGCTATAGGAAGGGTCTCAGGATTGGAATGGGAAGGACTTGGATATCACATCTCATGTTATAGGACGGGTCTCAGGTTTGGTATTAGAAGCATTGAGATATCACATCTCATGCTATAGGAAGGGTCTCAGGAGTGGAATGGGAAGGAGTTGGATATCACATCTCATGATAAAGGAAGGGTCTAAGGTTTGGAAGGGGAAGGATTTGGATATCACATCTCATGTTATTGGACTGGTCTCAGGTTTGGTATTAGAAGCATTGAGATATCAAGTCTCATGGTATAGGACGGGAGTTTGATATCACATCTCATGCCATGGTATGGGTCTCAGGTTTTGTAGAAGCATTGGGATATCACATCTCATGCTATCGGAAGGATATCAGGATTAGATTTGGAAGGAGTTGGATATCCCATCTCATGCTATAGGAAGGGTCTCAGGTTGGAATGGGAAGGAGTTGGATATCCAATCTCATGTTATAGGACTGGTCTCAGGTTTGGTATTAGAAGCATTGAGATATCACATCTCATGCTATAGGAAGGGTCTCAGGATTGGAATGGGAAGGAGTTGGATATCACATCTCATGTTATAGGAAGGATCTCAGGTTTGGTATTAGAAGCATTGAGACATCACATCTCATGCTATAGGAAGGGCCTCAGGATTGGAATGGGAAGGAGTTGGATATCACATCTCATGCTATAGGAAGGGTCTCAGATTTGGTATAAGCATCGAGATATCACATCTCATGCTATAGGAAGGGTCTCGGGATTGGAATGGGAAGGAGTTGGATATCACATCTCATGCCATAGGAAGGGTCTTAGGTTTGGTATAAGCATTGAGATATCACATCTCTGCTATTGGAAGGGTCTCAGGATTGGAATGGGAAGGAGTTGGATATCCCATCTCATGTTATAGGAAGAGTCTCAGGTTTGGTATTAGAAGCATTGAGATATCACATCTCATGCTATAGGAAGTGTCTCAGGATTGGAATTGGAAGGACTTGGGTATCACATCTCATGCTATAGGGAGGGTCTCAAGTTTGATATTAGAAGAATTGAGATATCACATCTCATGCTATAGGAAGGGTCTCAGGATTGGAATGGGAAGGAGTTGGATATCACATCTCATGCTATAGGAAGGGTCTCAGATTTGGTATAATCATTGAGATATCACATCTCATGCTATAGGAAGGGTCTCAGGATTGGAATGGGAAGGAGTTGTATATGACATCTCAGGCCATAGGAAGGGTCTCAGGTTTGATATAAGCATTGAGATATCACATCTCTGCTATCGGAAGGGTCTCAGGATTGGAATGGGAAGGAGTTGGATATCCCATCTGAGTTGGATATCCCATCTCATGTTATAGGAAGGGTCTCAGGTTTGGTATTAGAAGCATTGAGATATCACATCTCATGCTATAGGAAGGGTCTCAGGATTGGAATGGGGAGGACTTGGATGTCACATCTCATGCTATAGGGAGGGTCTCAAGTTTGATATTAGAAGCATTGAGATAACAAATGTCATGATATCGGAAGGGTCTCAGGATTGGAATGGGAAGGAGTTGGATATCACATCTCATGATAAAGGAAGGGTCTAAGGTTTGGAAGGGGAAGGATTTGGATATCACATCTCATGTTATAGGACGGGTCTCAGGTTTGGTATTAGAAGCATTGAGATATCAAGTCTCATGGTATAGGAAGGGTCTCAGAATTGGAATGGGAAGAAGTTGGATATCACATCTCAAGCTATAGGAAGGGTCTCAGGATTGGAATGGGAAGGAGTTTGATATCACATCTCATGCCATAGTATGGGTCTCAGATTTGGTAGAAGCATTGGGATATCACATCTCATGCTATCGGAATGGTATCAGTATTGGATTTGGAAGGAGTTGGATATCCCATCTCATGCTATAGGAAAGGTCTCAGGTTGGAATGGGATGGAGTTGGATATCACATTTCATGTTATAGGAAGGGTCTCAGGATTGGAATGGGAAGGACTTGGATATCATATCTCATGCTATAGGAAGGCTCTCAGGTTTGGAAGGGGAAGGAGTTGGATATCACATTTCATGTTAGAGGAAGGATCTCAGGTTTGGTATTAGAGGCCTTGAGATATCACATCTCATGCTATAGGAAGGGTCTCAGGATTGGAATGGGAAGGAGTTGGATATCACATCTCAAGCTATAGGAAGGGTCTCAGGTTTGGTATAAGCATTGAGATATCACATCTCATGCTATAGGAAGGGTCTCAGGATTGGAATGGGAAGGAGTTGGATATCACATCTCATGTTATAGGAAAGATCTCAGGTTTGGTATTAGAAGCATTGAGACATCACATCTCATGCTATAGGAAGGGTCTCAGGTTTGGAAGGGGAAGGAGTTGGATATCCAATCTCATGTTATAGGACTGGTCTCAGGTTTGGTATTAGAAGCATTGAGATATCACATTGCATGCTGTAGGAAGGTTCTCAGGTTTGGAATGGGGAGGAATTGGATATCACATCTCATGTCATAGGAAGGATCTCAGGTTTGGTATTAGAAGCATTGAGATATCACATCTCATGCTATAGGAATGGTCTCAGGGTTGGAATGGGAAGGAGTTGGATATTACATTCTTGCTATAGGAAGGGTCTCATGTTTGGAATGGGAAGGAGTTGGATATCACATATGCTATAGGAAGGGTCTCAGGTATGGAACGGGAAGGAGTTGGATATTCGATCTCATGTTATAGGAAGGGTCTCAGGTTTGGTATAAGCATTGAGATATCACATCTCTGCTATCAGAAGTGTCTCAGGATTGGAATGGGAAGGAGTTGGATATCCCATCTCATGTTATAGGACGGGTCTCAGGTTTGTTATTAGAATCATTGAGATATCATATTGCACGCTGCAGGAAGGGTCTAAGGATTGGAATGGGAAGGACTTGGATATCACATCTCATGCTATAGATAGGCTCTCAGATTTGGAAAGGGAAGGAGTTGGATATCACATTTCATGTTAGAGGAAGGATCTCAGGTTTGGTATTAGAGGCATTGAGATATCACATCTCATGCTATAGGAAGCGTCTCAGGATTGGAATGGGAAGGAGTTGGGTATCACATCTCATGCTATAGGAAGGGTCTCAGGATTGGTATAAGTATTGAGATATAACATCTCATGCTATAGGAAGGGTCTCAGGATTGGAATGGAAGGAGTTGGATATCACATCTCATGTTATAGGAAGGATCTCAGGTTTGGTATTAGAAGCATTGAGACATCACATCTCATGCTATAGGAAGGGTCACAGGATTGGAATGGGAAGGAGTTGGATATCACATCTCATGCTATAGGAAGGGTCTCAGGATTGGAATGGGAAGGAGGTGTATATGACATCTCATGCTGTAGGAAGGGTCTCAGGTTTCGTATAAGCATTGAGATATCACATCTCTGCTATCGGAAGGGTCTCAGGATTGGAATGGGAAGGAGTTGGATATCCCATCTCATGTTATAGGAAGAGTCTCAGGTTTGGTATTAGAAGCATTGGATATCACATATCATGCTATAGGAAGTGTCTCAGGATTGGAATGGGAAGGACTTGGATATCACATCTCATGCTATAGGGAGGGTCTCAAGTTTGATATTAGAAGCATTGAGATATCACATCTCATGCTATAGGAAGGGTCTCAGGATTGGAATGGGAAGGAGTTGGATATCACATCTCATGCTATAGGAAGGATCTCAGGTTTGGTATAAGCAGTGAGATATCACATCTCATGCAATAGGAAGGGTCTCAGGATTGGAATGGGAAGGAGTTGGATATCACATCTCATGTTATATGAAGGATCTCAGGTTTGGTATAAGCATTGAGATATCACATCTCTGCTATCGGAAGGGTCTCAGGATTGGAATGGGAAGGAGTTGGATATTCCCATCTCATGTTATAGGAAGGGTCTCAGGTTTGGTATTAGAAGCATTGAGATATCACATCTCATGCTGTAGGAAGGGTCTCAGGATTGGAATTGGAAGGAGTTGGATATCACATCTCATGCTATTGGAAGGATCAAAGGTTTGGTATTAGAAGCATTGAGATATCACATCTCATGCTATCAGAAGGGTCTCAGGATTGGTATAAGTATTGAGATATAACATCTCATGCTATAGGAAGGGTCTCAGGATTGGAATGGAAGGAGTTGGATATCACATCTCATGTTATAGGAAGGATCTCAGGTATGGTATTAGAAGCATTGAGACATCACATCTCATGCTATAGGAAGGGTCACAGGATTGGAATGGGAAGGAGTTGGATTTCACATCTCATGCTATAGGAAGGGTCTCAGGTTTGGTATAAGCATTGAGATATCACATCTCATGCTATAGGAAGGGTCTCAGGATTGGAATGGGAAGGAGGTGTATATGACATCTCATGCCGTAGGAAGGGTCTCAGGTTTCGTATAAGCATTGAGATATCAGATCTCTGCTATCGGAAGGGTCTCAGGATTGGAATGGGAAGGAGTTGGATATCCCATCTCATGTTATAGGAAGAGTCTCAGGTTTGGTATTAGAAGCATTGGATATCACATATCATGCTATAGGAAGTGTCTCAGGATTGGAATGGGAAGGACTTGGATATCACATCTCATGCTATAGGGAGGGTCTCAAGTTTGATATAAGAAGCATTGAGATATCACATCTCATGCTATAGGAAGGGTCTCAGGATTGGAATGGGAAGGAGTTGGATATCACATCTCATGCTATAGGAAGGGTCTCAGGTTTGGTATAAGCATTGAGATATCACATCTCTGCTATCGGAAGGGTCTCAGGATTGGAATGGGAAGGAGTTGGATATTCCCATCTCATGTTATAGGAAGGGTCTCAGGTTTGGTATTAGAAGCATTGAGATATCACATCTCATGCTGTAGGAAGGGTCTCAGGATTGGAATTGGAAGGAGTTGGATATCACATCTCATGCTATAGGAAGGATCACAGGTTTGGTATTAGAAGCATTGAGATATCACATCTCATGCTATCAGAAGGGTCTCAGGATTGGAATGGGAAGGAGTTGGATATCACATCTCATGCTATAGGAAGGGTCTCAGGTTTGGAACGGGAAGGAGTTGGATATCATATCTCATGTTATAGGAAGAGTCTCAGGTTTGGTATAAGCATTGAGATATCACATCTCTGCTATTGGAGGTGTCTCAGGATTGGGATGGGAAGGAGTTGGATATCACATCTCATGCTATAGGAAGGGTATCAGGTTTGGAACGGGAAGGAGTTGGATATCCCATCTCATGTTATAGGACGGGTCTCAGGTTTGGTATTAGAAGCATTGACATATCACATCGCATGCTGTAGGAAGGATCTCAGGTTTGGAATGGGAAGGAATTGGATATCACATCTCATGTCATAGGAAGTATCTCAGGTTTGGTATTAGAAGCATTGAGATATCACATCTCATGCTATAGGAATGGTCTCAGGATTGGAATGGGTAGGAGTTGGATATTACATTCTTGCTATAGGAAGGGTCTCATGTTTGGAATGGGAAGGAGTTGGATATCACATATGCTATAGGAAGGGTCTCAGGTTTGGAACGGGAAGGATTTGGATATCACATCTCATGCTATAGGAAGGGTCTCAGGTTTGGTATAAGCATGGAGATATCACATCTCATGCTATAGGAAGGGTCTCAGGATTGGAATGGGAAGGATTTGGATATCACATCTCATGCTATAGGAAGGGTCTCAGGATTGGTATAAGCATGGAGATATCACTTCTCATGCTATAGGAAGTGTCTCAGGATTGGAATGGGAAGGAGTTGGATATCACATCTCATGTTATAGGAAGGATCTCAGGTTTGGTATTAGAAGCATTGAGACATCACATCTCATGCTATAGGAAGGGTCTCAGGATTGGAATGGGAAGTAGTTGGATATCACATCTCATGCTAAAGGGAGGGTCTCAGGTTTGGAAGGGGAAGGATTTGGATATTACATCTCGTGTTATAGGAATGATCTCAGGTTTGGTATTAGAAGCATTCAGATATCACATCTCATGCTATCGGAAGGATCTCAGGTTTGGTATTAGAAGCATTGAGATATCAAATCTCATGCTATAGGAAGGGCCGCAGGATTGGAATGGGAAGGAGTTCGATATCACATCTCATGCTATGGGAAGGGTCTCAGGATTGGAATGGGAAGGAGTTTTATATGACATCTCATGCCATAGGAAGGATCTCAGGTTTGGTATTAGAAGCATTGAGACATAACATCTCATGTTATAGGAAGGGTCTCAGGATTGGAATGGGAAGGAGTTGGATATCACATCTCATGCTATAGGAAGGGTCTCAGGTTTGGTATAAGTATTGAGTTATCACATCTCATGCTATAGGAAGGGTCTCAGGATTGGAATGGGAAGGAGTTGTATATGACATCTCATGCCACAGGAAGGGTCTCAGGTTTGGTATAAGCATTGAGATATCACATCTCTGCTATCGGAAGGGTCTCAGGATTGGAATGGGAAGGAGTTGGATATCCCATCTTACGTTATAGGAAGGGTCTCAGGTTTGGTATTAGAAGCATTGAGATATCACATCTCATGCTATAGGAAGGGTCTCAGGATTGGAATGGGAAGGACTTGGATATCACATCTCATTCTATAGGGAGGGTCTCACGTTTGGAAAGGGAAGGAGTTGGATATCACATTTCATGTTAGATGTAGGATCTCAGGTTTGGTATTAGAGGCATTGAGATATCACATCTCATGCTATCAGAAGGGTCTCAGGATTGGAATGGGAAGGAGTTGGATATCACATCTCATGTAAAAGGGAGGGTCTCAGGGATGGAAGGGGAAGGATTTGGATATCACATCTCATGTTATAGGAAGGATCTCAGGTTTGGTATTAGAGGCATTGAGATATCACAACTCATGCTAAAGGGAGGGTCTCAGATTTGGAAGGGGAAGGATTTGGATATCACATCTCTTGTTATAGGAAGGATCACAGGTTTGGTATTAGAAGCATTGAGATATCACATCTCATGCTATGGGAAGGGTCTCAGGATTGGAATGGGAAGGAGTTGGATATCGCATCTCATGCTATAGGTAGGGTCTCAGGTTTGGAACGGGAAGGAGTTAGATATCACATCTCATGTTATAGTAAGAGTCTCAGGTTTGGTATAAGCATTGAGATTTCACATCTCTGCTATCGGAGGTGTCTAAGGATTGGGATGGGAAGGAATTGGATATCACATCTCATGCTATAGGAAGGGTATCAGGTTTGGAACGGGAAGGAGTTGGATATCCCATCTCATGTTATAGGACGGGTCTCAGTTTTGATATTAGAAGCATTGAGATATCACATCACATGCTGTAGGAAGGGTCTCAGCTTTGGAATGAGAAGGATTTAGATATCACATCTCATGTCATAGGAAGGATCTCAGGTTTGGTATAAGCATTGAGATATCACATCTCTGCTATTGGAAAGGTCTCAAGATTGGAATGGGAAGGACTTGGATATCACAATTCATGTTATAGGAAGGGTCTCAGGTTTGGTATTAGAAGCATTGAGATATCACATCTCATGCTATAGGAAGGGTCTCAGGATTGGAATGGGAAGGACTTGGATATCACATCTCATGTTATAGGACGGGTCTCAGGTTTGGTATTAGAAGCATTGAGATATCACATCTCATGCTATAGGAAGGGTCTCAGGAGTGGAATGGGAAGGAGTTGGATATCACATCTCATGATAAAGGAAGGGTCTAAGGTTTGGAAGGGGAAGGATTTGGATATCACATCTCATGTTATTGGACTGGTCTCAGGTTTGGTATTAGAAGCATTGAGATATCAAGTCTCATGGTATAGGACGGGAGTTTGATATCACATCTCATGCCATGGTATGGGTCTCAGGTTTTGTAGAAGCATTGGGATATCACATCTCATGCTATCGGAAGGATATCAGGATTAGATTTGGAAGGAGTTGGATATCCCATCTCATGCTATAGGAAGGGTCTCAGGTTGGAATGGGAAGGAGTTGGATATCCAATCTCATGTTATAGGACTGGTCTCAGGTTTGGTATTAGAAGCATTGAGATATCACATCTCATGCTATAGGAAGGGTCTCAGGATTGGAATGGGAAGGAGTTGGATATCACATCTCATGTTATAGGAAGGATCTCAGGTTTGGTATTAGAAGCATTGAGACATCACATCTCATGCTATAGGAAGGGCCTCAGGATTGGAATGGGAAGGAGTTGGATATCACATCTCATGCTATAGGAAGGGTCTCAGATTTGGTATAAGCATCGAGATATCACATCTCATGCTATAGGAAGGGTCTCGGGATTGGAATGGGAAGGAGTTGGATATCACATCTCATGCCATAGGAAGGGTCTTAGGTTTGGTATAAGCATTGAGATATCACATCTCTGCTATTGGAAGGGTCTCAGGATTGGAATGGGAAGGAGTTGGATATCCCATCTCATGTTATAGGAAGAGTCTCAGGTTTGGTATTAGAAGCATTGAGACATCACATCTCATGCTATAGGAAGGGTCTCAGGATTGGAATGGGAAGGACTTGGATATCATATCTCATGCTATAGGAAGGCTCTCAGGTTTGGAAGGGGAAGGAGTTGGATATCACATTTCATGTTAGAGGAAGGATCTCAGGTTTGGTATTAGAGGCCTTGAGATATCACATCTCATGCTATAGGAAGGGTCTCAGGATTGGAATGGGAAGGAGTTGGATATCACATCTCAAGCTATAGGAACGGTCTCAGGTTTGGTATAAGCATTGTGATATCACATCTCATGCTATAGGAAGGGTCTCAGAATTGGAATGGGAAGGAGTTGGATATCACATCTCATGTTATAGGAAAGATCTCAGGTTTGGTATTAGAAGCATTGAGACATCACATCTCATGTTATAGGAAGGGTCTCAGGATTGGAATGGGAAGAAGTTGGATATCACATCTCATGCTATAGGAAGGGTCTCAGGTTTGGTATAAGCATTGAGATATCACATCTCATGCTATAGGAAGGGTCTCAGGATTGGAATGGGAAGGAGTTGTATATGACATCTCATGCCATAGGAAGGGTCTCAGGTTTGGTATAAGCATTGAGATATCACATCACATGCTATAGGAAGGGTCTCAGGATTGGAATGGGAAGGACTTGGATATCACATCTCATGCTATAGGCAGGGTCTCAGGTTTGGAAAGGGAAGGAGATGGATATCACATTTCATGTTAGAGGTAGGATCTCAGGTTTGGAATTAGAGGCATTGAGATATCACATCTCATGCTATCAGAAGGGTCTCAGGATTGGAATGGGAAGGAGTTGGATATCACATCTCATGCTAAAGGGAGGGTCTCAGGTTTGGAAGGGGGAGGATTTGGAAATCACATCTCATGTTATAGGAAGGATCTCAGGTTTGGTATTAGAAGCATTGAGATATCACATCTCATGCTATCGGAAGTATCTCAGGTTTGGTATTAGAGGCATTGAGATGTCACATCTCATGCTATCATAAGGGTCTCAGGATTGGAATGGGAAGGAGTTGGATATCACATCTCATGTTATAGGAAGGATCTCAGGTTTGGTATTAGAAGCATTGAGACATCACATCTCATGCTATAGGAAGGGTCTCAGGATTGGAATGGGAAGGAGTTGGATATCACATATCATGCTATAGGAAGGGTCTCAGATTTGGTATAAGCATTGAGATATCACATCTCATGCTATAGGAAGGGTCTCAGGATTGGAATGGGAAGGAGTTGTATATGACATCTCAGGCCATAGGAAGGGTCTCAGGTTTGGTATAAGCATTGAGATATCACATCTCTGCTACCGGAAGGGTCTCAGGATTGGAATGGGAATGAGTTGGATATCCCATCTCATGTTATAGGAAGAGTCTCAGGTTTGGTATTAGAAGCATTGAGATATCCCATCTCATGCTATAGGAAGGGTCTCAGGTTGGAATGGGAAGGAGTTGGATATCACATTTCATGTTATAGGAAGGGTCTCAGGATTGGAATTGGAAGGACTTGGCTATCATATCTCATGCTATAGGAAGGCTCTCAGGTTTGGAAGGGGAAGGAGTTGGATATCACATTTCATGTTAGAGGAACGATCTCAGGTTTGGTATTAGAGGCCTTGAGATATCACATCTCATGCTATAGGAAGGGTCTCAGGATTGGAATGGGAAGGAGTTGGATATCACATCTCAAGCTATAGGAACGGTCTCAGGTTTGGTATAAGCATTGTGATATCACATCTCATGCTATAGGAAGGGTCTCAGGATTGGAATGGGAAGGAGTTGGATATCACATCTCATGTTATAGGAAAGATCTCAGGTTTGGTATTAGAAGCATTGCGACATCACATCTCATGTTATAGGAAGGGTCTCAGGATTGGAATGGGAAGAAGTTGGATATCACATCTCATGCTATAGGAAGGGTCTCAGGTTTGGTATAAGCATTGAGATATCACATCTCATGCTATAGGAAGGGTCTCAGGTTTGGAATGGGAAGGAGTTGTATATGACATCTCATGCCATAGGAAGGGTCTCAGGTTTGGTATAAGCATTGAGATATCACATCACATGCTATAGGAAGGGTCTCAGGATTGGAATGGAAAGGACTTGGATATCACATCTCATGCTATAGGCAGGGTCTCAGGTTTGGAAAGGGAAGGAGATGGATATCACATTTCATGTTAGAGGTAGGATCTCAGGTTTGGTATCAGAGGCATTGAAATATCACATATCATGCTATCAGAAGGGTCTCAGGATTGGAATGGGAAGGAGTTGGATATCACATCTCATGCTAAAGGGAGGGTCTCAGGTTTGGAAGGGGAAGGATTTGGAAATCACATCTCAAGTTATAGGAAGGATCTCAGGTTTGGTATTAGAAGCATTGAGATATCACATCTCATGCTATCGGAAGTATCTCAGGTTTGGTATTAGAGGCATTGAGATATCACATCTCATGCTATCATAAGGGTCTCAGGATTGGAATGGGAAGGAGTTGGATATCACATCTCATGTTATAGGAAGGCTCTCAGGTTTGGAAGGGGAAGGAGTTGGATATCACATTTCATGCTATAGGAACGGTCTCAGGTTTGGTATAAGCATTGTGATATCACATCTCATGCTATAGGAAGGGTCTCAGGATTGGAATGGGAAGGAGTTGGATATCACATCTCATGTTATAGGAAAGATCTCAGGTTTGGTATTAGAAGCATTGCGACATCACATCTCATGTTATAGGAAGGGTCTCAGGATTGGAATGGGAAGAAGTTGGATATCACATCTCATGCTATAGGAAGGGTCTCAGGTTTGGTATAAGCATTGAGATATCACATCTCATGCTATAGGAAGGGTCTCAGGATTGGAATGGGAAGGAGTTGTATATGACATCTCATGCCATAGGAAGGGTCTCAGGTTTGGTATAAGCATTGAGATATCACATCACATGCTATAGGAAGGGTCTCAGGATTGGAATGGGAAGGACTTGGATATCACATCTCATGCTATAGGCAGGGTCTTAGGTTTGGAAAGGGAAGGAGATGGATATCACATTTCATGTTAGAGGTAGGATCTCAGGTTTGGTATTAGAGGCATTGAAATATCACATCTCATGCTATCAGATGGGTCTCAGGATTGGAATGGGAAGGAGTTGGATATCACATCTCATGCTAAAGGGAGGGTCTCAGGTTTGGAAGGGGAAGGATTTGGAAATCACATCTCATGTTATAGGAAGGATCTCAGGTTTGGTATTAGAAGCATTGAGATATCACATCTCATGCTATCGGAAGTATCTCAGGTTTGGTATTAGAGGCATTGAGATATCACATCTCATGCTATCATAAGGGTCTCAGGATTGGAATGGGAAGGAGTTGGATATCACATCTCATGTTATAGGAAGGATCTCAGGTTTGGTATTAGAAGCATTGAGACATCACATCTCATGCTATAGGAAGGGTCTCAGGATGGGATGGGAAGGAGTTGGATATCACATCTCATGCTATAGGAAGGGTCTCAGATTTGGTATAAGCATTGAGATATCACATCTCATGCTATAGGAAGGGTCTCAGGATTAGAATGGGAAGGAGTTGTATATGACATCTCAGGCCATAGGAAGGGTCTCAGGTTTGGTAAAAGCATTGAGATATCACATCTCTGCTATCAGAAGGGTCTCAGGATTGGAATGGGAAGGAGTTGGATATCCCATCTCATGTTATAGGAAGGGTCTCAGGTTTGGTATTAGAAGCATTGAGACATCACATCTCATGTTATAGGAAGGGTCTCAGGATTGGAATGGGAAGGAGTTGGATATCACATCTCATGCTATAGGAAGGGTCTCAGGTTTGGTATAAGTATTGAGTTATCACATCTCATGCTATAGGAAGGGTCTCAGGATTGGAATGGGAAGGAGTTGTATATGACATCTCATGCCACAGGAAGGGTCTCAGGTTTGGTATAAGCATTGAGATATCACATCTCTGCTATCGGAAGGGTCTCAGGATTGGAATGGGAAGGAGTTGGATATCCCATCTTACGTTATAGGAAGGGTCTCAGGTTTGGTATTAGAAGCATTGAGATATCACATCTCATGCTATAGGAAGGGTCTCAGGATTGGAATGGGAAGGACTTGGATATCACATCTCATTCTATAGGGAGGGTCTCACGTTTGGAAAGGGAAGGAGTTGGATATCACATTTCATGTTAGATGTAGGATCTCAGGTTTGGTATTAGAGGCATTGAGATATCACATCTCATGCTATCAGAAGGGTCTCAGGATTGGAATGGGAAGGAGTTGGATATCACATCTCATGTAAAAGGGAGGGTCTCAGGGATGGAAGGGGAAGGATTTGGATATCACATCTCATGTTATAGGAAGGATCTCAGGTTTGGTATTAGAGGCATTGAGATATCACAACTCATGCTAAAGGGAGGGTCTCAGATTTGGAAGGGGAAGGATTTGGATATCACATCTCTTGTTATAGGAAGGATCACAGGTTTGGTATTAGAAGCATTGAGATATCACATCTCATGCTATGGGAAGGGTCTCAGGATTGGAATGGGAAGGAGTTGGATATCGCATCTCATGCTATAGGTAGGGTCTCAGGTTTGGAACGGGAAGGAGTTAGATATCACATCTCATGTTATAGTAAGAGTCTCAGGTTTGGTATAAGCATTGAGATTTCACATCTCTGCTATCGGAGGTGTCTAAGGATTGGGATGGGAAGGAATTGGATATCACATCTCATGCTATAGGAAGGGTATCAGGTTTGGAACGGGAAGGAGTTGGATATCCCATCTCATGTTATAGGACGGGTCTCAGTTTTGATATTAGAAGCATTGAGATATCACATCACATGCTGTAGGAAGGGTCTCAGCTTTGGAATGAGAAGGATTTAGATATCACATCTCATGTCATAGGAAGGATCTCAGGTTTGGTATAAGCATTGAGATATCACATCTCTGCTATTGGAAAGGTCTCAAGATTGGAATGGGAAGGACTTGGATATCACAATTCATGTTATAGGAAGGGTCTCAGGTTTGGTATTAGAAGCATTGAGATATCACATCTCATGCTATAGGAAGGGTCTCAGGATTGGAATGGGAAGGACTTGGATATCACATCTCATGTTATAGGACGGGTCTCAGGTTTGGTATTAGAAGCATTGAGATATCACATCTCATGCTATAGGAAGGGTCTCAGGAGTGGAATGGGAAGGAGTTGGATATCACATCTCATGATAAAGGAAGGGTCTAAGGTTTGGAAGGGGAAGGATTTGGATATCACATCTCATGTTATTGGACTGGTCTCAGGTTTGGTATTAGAAGCATTGAGATATCAAGTCTCATGGTATAGGACGGGAGTTTGATATCACATCTCATGCCATGGTATGGGTCTCAGGTTTTGTAGAAGCATTGGGATATCACATCTCATGCTATCGGAAGGATATCAGGATTAGATTTGGAAGGAGTTGGATATCCCATCTCATGCTATAGGAAGGGTCTCAGGTTGGAATGGGAAGGAGTTGGATATCCAATCTCATGTTATAGGACTGGTCTCAGGTTTGGTATTAGAAGCATTGAGATATCACATCTCATGCTATAGGAAGGGTCTCAGGATTGGAATGGGAAGGAGTTGGATATCACATCTCATGTTATAGGAAGGATCTCAGGTTTGGTATTAGAAGCATTGAGACATCACATCTCATGCTATAGGAAGGGCCTCAGGATTGGAATGGGAAGGAGTTGGATATCACATCTCATGCTATAGGAAGGGTCTCAGATTTGGTATAAGCATCGAGATATCACATCTCATGCTATAGGAAGGGTCTCGGGATTGGAATGGGAAGGAGTTGGATATCACATCTCATGCCATAGGAAGGGTCTTAGGTTTGGTATAAGCATTGAGATATCACATCTCTGCTATTGGAAGGGTCTCAGGATTGGAATGGGAAGGAGTTGGATATCCCATCTCATGTTATAGGAAGAGTCTCAGGTTTGGTATTAGAAGCATTGAGATATCACATCTCATGCTATAGGAAGTGTCTCAGGATTGGAATTGGAAGGACTTGGGTATCACATCTCATGCTATAGGGAAGGTCTCAAGTTTGATATTAGAAGAATTGAGATATCACATCTCATGCTATAGGAAGGGTCTCAGGATTGGAATGGGAAGGAGTTGGATATCACATCTCATTCTATAGGAAGGGTCTCAGGTTTGGTATAAGCAGTGAGATATCACATCTCATGCTATAGGAAGTGTCTCAGGATTGGAATGGGAAGGAGTTGGATATCACATCTCATGTTATAGGAAGGATCTCAGGTTTGGTATAAGCATTGAGATATCACATCTCTGCTATCGGAAGGGTCTCAGGATTGGAATGGGAAGGAGTTGGATATTCCCATCTCATGTTATAGGAAGGGTCTCAGGTTTGGTATTAGAAGCATTGAGATATCCCATCTCATGATATAGGAAGGGTCCCAGGTTGGAATGGGAAGGAGTAGGATATCACATTTCATGTTATAGGAAGGGTCTCAGGATTGGAATGGGAAGGACTTGGATATCATATCTCATGCTATAGGAAGGCTCTCAGGTTTGGAAGGGGAAGGAGTTGGATATCACATTTCATGTTAGAGGAAGGATCTCAGGTTTGGTATTAGAGGCCTTGAGATATCACATCTCATGCTATAGGAAGGGTCTCAGGATTGGAATGGGAAGGAGTTGGATATCACATCTCAAGCTATAGGAACGGTCTCAGGTTTGGTATAAGCATTGTGATATCACATCTCATGCTATAGGAAGGGTCTCAGAATTGGAATGGGAAGGAGTTGGATATCACATCTCATGTTATAGGAAAGATCTCAGGTTTGGTATTAGAAGCATTGAGACATCACATCTCATGTTATAGGAAGGGTCTCAGGATTGGAATGGGAAGAAGTTGGATATCACATCTCATGCTATAGGAAGGGTCTCAGGTTTGGTATAAGCATTGAGAT
Organism: Ambystoma mexicanum; assembly: GCF_040938575.1. Classification (NCBI taxonomy): domain Eukaryota; kingdom Metazoa; phylum Chordata; class Amphibia; order Caudata; family Ambystomatidae; genus Ambystoma; species Ambystoma mexicanum. The sequence continues at coordinate 324,308,005 of NC_090936.1, forward strand.
ATCACATCTCATGCTATAGGAAGGGTCTCAGGATTGGAATGGGAAGGAGTTGTATATGACATCTCATGCCATAGGAAGGGTCTCAGGTTTGGTATAAGCATTGAGATATCACATCACATGCTATAGGAAGGGTCTCAGGATTGGAATGGGAAGGACTTGGATATCACATCTCATGCTATAGGCAGGGTCTCAGGTTTGGAAAGGGAAGGAGATGGATATCACATTTCATGTTAGAGGTAGGATCTCAGGTTTGGAATTAGAGGCATTGAGATATCACATCTCATGCTATCAGAAGGGTCTCAGGATTGGAATGGGAAGGAGTTGGATATCACATCTCATGCTAAAGGGAGGGTCTCAGGTTTGGAAGGGGGAGGATTTGGAAATCACATCTCATGTTATAGGAAGGATCTCAGGTTTGGTATTAGAAGCATTGAGATATCACATCTCATGCTATCGGAAGTATCTCAGGTTTGGTATTAGAGGCATTGAGATGTCACATCTCATGCTATCATAAGGGTCTCAGGATTGGAATGGGAAGGAGTTGGATATCACATCTCATGTTATAGGAAGGATCTCAGGTTTGGTATTAGAAGCATTGAGACATCACATCTCATGCTATAGGAAGGGTCTCAGGATTGGAATGGGAAGGAGTTGGATATCACATATCATGCTATAGGAAGGGTCTCAGATTTGGTATAAGCATTGAGATATCACATCTCATGCTATAGGAAGGGTCTCAGGATTGGAATGGGAAGGAGTTGTATATGACATCTCAGGCCATAGGAAGGGTCTCAGGTTTGGTATAAGCATTGAGATATCACATCTCTGCTACCGGAAGGGTCTCAGGATTGGAATGGGAATGAGTTGGATATCCCATCTCATGTTATAGGAAGAGTCTCAGGTTTGGTATTAGAAGCATTGAGATATCCCATCTCATGCTATAGGAAGGGTCTCAGGTTGGAATGGGAAGGAGTTGGATATCACATTTCATGTTATAGGAAGGGTCTCAGGATTGGAATTGGAAGGACTTGGCTATCATATCTCATGCTATAGGAAGGCTCTCAGGTTTGGAAGGGGAAGGAGTTGGATATCACATTTCATGTTAGAGGAACGATCTCAGGTTTGGTATTAGAGGCCTTGAGATATCACATCTCATGCTATAGGAAGGGTCTCAGGATTGGAATGGGAAGGAGTTGGATATCACATCTCAAGCTATAGGAACGGTCTCAGGTTTGGTATAAGCATTGTGATATCACATCTCATGCTATAGGAAGGGTCTCAGGATTGGAATGGGAAGGAGTTGGATATCACATCTCATGTTATAGGAAAGATCTCAGGTTTGGTATTAGAAGCATTGCGACATCACATCTCATGTTATAGGAAGGGTCTCAGGATTGGAATGGGAAGAAGTTGGATATCACATCTCATGCTATAGGAAGGGTCTCAGGTTTGGTATAAGCATTGAGATATCACATCTCATGCTATAGGAAGGGTCTCAGGTTTGGAATGGGAAGGAGTTGTATATGACATCTCATGCCATAGGAAGGGTCTCAGGTTTGGTATAAGCATTGAGATATCACATCTCTGCTATCGGAAGGGTCTCAGGATTGGAATGGAAAGGAGTTGGATATCCCATCTCATGATAAAGGAAGGGTCTAAGGTTTGGAAGGGGAAAGATTTGGATATCACATCTCATGTTATAGGCGGGTCTCAATTTTGATATTAGAAGCATTGAGATTACAAATCTCATGATATCGGAAGGGTCTCAGGATTGGAATGGGAAGGAGTTGGATATCACATCTCATGATAAAGGAAGGGTCTAAGGTTTGGAAGGGGAAAGATTTGGATATCACATCTCATGTTATAGGACGGGTCTCAGGTTTGGTATTAGAAGCATTGAGATATCAAGTCTCATAGTATAGGAAGGGTCTCAGATTCGGAATGGGAAGGATTTCGGATATCACATCTCAAGCTATAGGAAGGGTCTCAGGATTGGAATGGGAAGGAGTTTGATATCACATCTCATGCCATAGTATGGTTCTCAGGTTTGGTAGAAGCATTGGGATATCACATCTCATGCTATTGGAAGGGTATCAGTATTGGATTTGGAAGGAGTTGGATATGCCATCTCATGCTATAGGAAGGGTCTCAGGTTGGAATGGGAAGGAGTTGGATATCACATTTCATGCTATAGGAAGGGTCTCAGGATTGGAATGGGAAGGAGTTGGATATCACATCTCAAGCTTTAGGAAGGGTCTCAGGTTTGGTATAAGCATTGAGATAGCACATCTCATGCTATAGGAAGGGTCTCAGGATTGGAATGGGAAGGAGTTGGATATCACATCCCATGTTATAGGAAAGATCTCAGGTTTGGTATTAGAAGCATTGAGACATCACATCTCATGTTATAGGAAGGGTCTCAGGATTGGAATGGGAAGAAGTTGGATAACACATCTCATGCTATAGGAAGGGTCTCAGGTTTGGAAGGGGAAGGAGTTGGATATCCAATCTCATGTTATAGGACTGGTCTCAGGTTTGGTATTAGAAGCATTGAGATATCACATCGCATGCTGTAGGAAGGTTCTCAGGTTTGGAATGGGGAGGAATTGGATATCACATCTCATGTCATAGGAAGGATCTCAGGTTTGGTATTAGAAGCATTGAGATATCACATCTCATGCTATAGGAATGGTCTCAGGATTGGAATGGGAAGGAGTTGGATATTACATTCTTGCTATAGGAAGGGTCTCATGTTTGGAATGGGAAGGAGTTGGTTATCACATATGCTATAGGAAGGGTCTCAGGTTTGGACCGGGAAGGAGTTGGATATCACATCTCATGTTATAGGAAGGGTCTCAGGTTTGGTATAAGCATTGAGATATCACATCTCTGCTATCGGAAGTGTCTCAGGATTGGAATGGGAAGGAGTTGGATATCCCATCTCATGTTATAGGATGGGTCTCAGGTTTGTTATTAGAATCATTGAGATATCATATTGCATGCTATAGGAAGGGTCTAAGGATTGGAATCGGAAGGACTTGGATATCACATCTCATGCTATAGGTAGGCTCTCAGGTTTGGAAAGGGAAGGAGTAGGATATCACATTTCATGTTAGAGGAAGGATCTCAGGTTTGGTATTAGAGGCATTGAGATATCACATCTCATGCTATAGGAAGGGTCTCCGGATTGGAATGGGAAGGAGTTGGATATCACATCTCATGCTATAGGAAGGATCTCAGGTTTGGTATTAGAAGCATTGAGACATCACATCTCATGCTATAGGAAGGGTCTCAGGATTGGAATGGGAAGGAGTTGGATATCACATCTCATGCTATAGGAAGGGTCTCAGGTTTGGTATAAGCATTGAGATATCTCATCTCATGCTATAGGAAGTGTCTCAGGATTGGAATGGGAAGGACTTGGGTATCACATCTCATGCTATAGGGAGGGTCTCAAGTTTGATATTAGAAGCATTGAGATATCACATCTCATGCTATAGGAAGGGTCTCAGGATTGGAATGGGAAGGAGTTGGATATCACATCTCAAGCTTTAGGAAGGGTCTCAGGTTTGGCATAAGCATTGAGATAGCACATCTCATGCTATAGGAAGGGTCTCAGGATTGGAATGGGAAGGAGTTGGATATTACATCTCATGTTATAGGAAAGATCTCAGGTTTGGTATTAGAAGCATTGAGACATCACATCTCATGTTATAGGAAGGGTCTCAGGATTGGAATGGGAAGAAGTTGGATATCACATCTCATGCTATAGGAAGGGTCTCAGGTTTGGAAGGGGAAGGAGTTGGATATCCAATCTCATGTTATAGGACTGGTCTCAGGTTTGGTATTAGAAGCATTGAGATATCACATCGCATGCTGTAGGAAGGTTCTCAGGTTTGGTATTAGAAGCATTGAGACATCACATCTCATGCTATAGGAAGGGTCTCAGGATTGGAATAGGAAGGAGTTGGATATCACATCTCATGTTATAGGAATGATCTCAGGTTTGGTATTAGAAGCATTGAGACATCACATCTCATGCTATAGGAAGGGTCTCAGGATTGGAATGGGAAGGAGTTGGATATCACATCTCATGCTATAGGAAGGGTCTCAGATTTGGTATAAGCATTGAGATATCACATCTCATGCTATAGGAAGGGTCTCAGGATTGGATTGGGAAGGAGTTGTATATGACATCTCAGGCCATAGGAAGGGTCTCAGGATTGGTATAAGCATTGAGATATCACATCTCTGCTATCGGAAGGGTCTCAGGATTGGAATGGGAAGGAGTTGGATATCCCATCTCATGATAAAGGAAGGGTCTAAGGTTTGGAAGGGGAAAGATTTGGATATCACATCTCATGTTATAGGCGGGTCTCAATTTTGATATTAGAAGCATTGAGATTACAAATCTCATGATATCGGAAGGGTCTCAGGATTGGAATGGGAAGGAGTTGGATATCACATCTCATGATAAAGGAAGGGTCTAAGGTTTGGAAGGGGAAAGATTTGGATATCACATCTCATGTTATAGGACGGGTCTCAGGTTTGGTATTAGAAGCATTGAGATATCAAGTCTCATAGTATAGGAAGGGTCTCAGATTCGGAATGGGAAGGATTTCGGATATCACATCTCAAGCTATAGGAAGGGTCTCAGGATTGGAATGGGAAGGAGTTTGATATCACATCTCATGCCATAGTATGGTTCTCAGGTTTGGTAGAAGCATTGGGATATCACATCTCATGCTATTGGAAGGGTATCAGTATTGGATTTGGAAGGAGTTGGATATGCCATCTCATGCTATAGGAAGGGTCTCAGGTTGGAATGGGAAGGAGTTGGATATCACATTTCATGTTATAGGAAGGGTCTCAGGATTGGAATGGGAAGGAGTTGGATATCACATCTCAAGCTTTAGGAAGGGTCTCAGGTTTGGTATAAGCATTGAGATAGCACATCTCATGCTATAGGAAGGGTCTCAGGATTGGAATGGGAAGGAGTTGGATATCACATCTCATGTTATAGGAAAGATCTCAGGTTTGGTATTAGAAGCATTGAGACATCACATCTCATGTTATAGGAAGGGTCTCAGGATTGGAATGGGAAGAAGTTGGATAACACATCTCATGCTATAGGAAGGGTCTCAGGTTTGGAAGGGGAAGGAGTTGGATATCCAATCTCATGTTATAGGACTGGTCTCAGGTTTGGTATTAGAAGCATTGAGATATCACATCGCATGCTGTAGGAAGGTTCTCAGGTTTGGAATGGGGAGGAATTGGATATCACATCTCATGTCATAGGAAGGATCTCAGGTTTGGTATTAGAAGCATTGAGATATCACATCTCATGCTATAGGAATGGTCTCAGGATTGGAATGGGAAGGAGTTGGATATTACATTCTTGCTATAGGAAGGGTCTCATGTTTGAAACGGGAAGGAGTTGGATATCACATCTCATGTTATAGGAAGGGTCTCAGGTTTGAAACGGGAAGGAGTTGGATATCACATCTCATGTTATAGGACGGGTCTCAGGTTTGTTATTAGAATCATTGAGATATCATATTGCATGCTGTAGGAAGGGTCTAAGGATTGGAATGGGAAGGACTTGGATATCACATGTCATGCTATAGGTAGGCTCTCAGGTTTGGAAAGGGAAGGAGTTCGATATCACATTTCATGTTAGAGGAAGGATCTCAGGTTTGGTATTAGAGGCATTGAGATATCACATATCATGTTATAGGAAGGGTCTCAGGATTGGAATGGGAAGGAGTTGGATATCACATCTCAAGCTTTACGAAGGGTCTCAGGTTTGGTATAAGCATTGAGATAGCACATCTCATGCTATAGGAAGGGTCTCAGGATTGGAATGGGAAGGAGTTGGATATTACATCTCATGTTATAGGAAAGATCTCAGGTTTGGTATTAGAAGCATTGAGACATCACATCTCATGTTATAGGAAGGGTCTCAGGATTGGAATGGGAAGAAGTTGGATATCACATCTCATGCTATCGGAAGGGTCTCAGGTTTGGAAGGGGAAGGAGTTGGATATCCAATCTCATGTTATAGGACTGGTCTCAGGTTTGGTATTAGAAGCATTGTGATATCACATCACATGCTGTAGGAAGGTTCTCAGGTTTGGTATTAGAAGCATTGAGACATCACATCTCATGCTATAGGAAGGGTCTCAGGATTGGAGTGGGAAGGAGTTGGATATCACATCTCATGTTATAGGAAGGATCTCATGTTTGGTATTAGAAGCATTGAGACATCACATCTCATGCTATAGGAAGGGCCTCAGGATTGGAATGGGAAGGAGTTGGATATCACATCTCATGCTATAGGAAGGGTCTCAGATTTGGTATAAGCATCGAGATATCACATCTCATGCTATAGGAAGGGTCTCGGGATTGGAATGGGAAGGAGTTGGATATCACATCTCATGCCATAGGAAGGGTCTTAGGTTTGGTATAAGCATTGAGATATCACATCTCTGCTATTGGAAGGGTCTCAGGATTGGAATGGGAAGGAGTTGGATATCCCATCTCATGTTATAGGAAGAGTCTCAGGTTTGGTATTAGAAGCATTGAGATATCACATCTCATGCTATAGGAAGTGTCTCAGGATTGGAATTGGAAGGACTTGGGTATCACATCTCATGCTATAGGGAGGGTCTCAAGTTTGATATTAGAAGCATTGAGATATCACATCTCATGCTATAGGAAGGGTCTCAGGATTGGAATGGGAAGGAGTTGGATATCACATCTCATTCTATAGGAAGGGTCTCAGGTTTGGTATAAGCAGTGAGATATCACATCTCATGCTATAGGAAGTGTCTCAGGATTGGAATGGGAAGGAGTTGGATATCACATCTCATGTTATAGGAAGGATCTCAGGTTTGGTATAAGCATTGAGATATCACATCTCTGCTATCGGAAGGGTCTCAGGATTGGAATGGGAAGGAGTTGGATATTCCCATCTCATGTTATAGGAAGGGTCTCAGGTTTGGTATTAGAAGCATTGAGATATCCCATCTCATGATATAGGAAGGGTCCCAGGTTGGAATGGGAAGGAGTAGGATATCACATTTCATGTTATAGGAAGGGTCTCAGGATTGGAATGGGAAGGATTTGGATATCATATTCATGCTATAGGAAGGCTCTCAGGATTGGAAGGGGAAGGAGTTGGATATCACATTTCATGTTAGAGGAAGGATCTCAGGTTTGGTATTAGAGGCCTTGAGATATCACATCTCATGCTATAGGAAGGGTCTCAGGATTGGAATGGGAAGGAGTTGGATATCACATCTCAAGCTATAGGAACGGTCTCAGGTTTGGTATAAGCATTGTGATATCACATCTCATGCTATAGGAAGGGTCTCAGGATTGGAATGGGAAGGAGTTGGATATCACATCTCATGTTATAGGAAAGATCTCAGGTTTGGTATTAGAAGCATTGAGACATCACATCTCATGTTATAGGAAGGGTCTCAGGATTGGAATGGGAAGAAGTTGGATATCACATCTCATGCTATAGGAAGGGTCTCAGGTTTGGTATAAGCATTGAGATATCACATCTCATGCTATAGGAAGGGTCTCAGGATTGGAATGGGAAGGAGTTGTATATGACATCTCATGCCATAGGAAGGGTCTCAGGTTTGGTATAAGCATTGAGATATCACATCTCTGCTATCGGAAGGGTCTCAGGATTGGAATGGGAAGGAGTTGGATATCCCAAATCATGTTATAGGAAGGGTCTCAGGTTTGGTATTAGAAGCATTGAGATATCACATCTCATGCTATAGGAAGGGTCTCAGGATTGGAATGGGGAGGACTTGGATGTCACATCTCATGTTATAGGAAGGCTCTCAGGTTTGGAAGGGGAAGGTGCTGGATATCACATTTCATGTTAGAGGAACGATCTCAGGTTTGGTATTAGAGGCCTTGAGATATCACATCTCATGCTATAGGAAGGGTCTCAGGATTGGAATGGGAAGGAGTTGGATATCACATCTCAAGCTATAGGAACGGTCTCAGGTTTGGTATAAGCATTGTGATATCACATCTCATGCTATAGGAAGGGTCTCAGGATTGGAATGGGAAGGAGTTGGATATCACATCTCATGCTATAGGAAGGGTCTCAGGTTTGGTATAAGCATTGAGATATCACATCTCATGCTATAGGAAGGGTCTCAGGATTGGAATGGGAAGGAGTTGTATATGACATCTCATGCCATAGGAAGGGTCTCAGGTTTGGTATAAGCATTGAGATATCACATCACATGCTATAGGAAGGGTCTCAGGATTGGAATGGAAAGGACTTGGATATCACATCTCATGCTATAGGCAGTCTCTCAGGTTTGGAAAGGGAAGGAGATGGATATCACATTTCATGTTAGAGGTAGGATCTCAGGTTTGGTATTAGAGGCATTGAAATATCACATCTCATGCTATCAGATGGGTCTCAGGATTGGAATGGGAAGGAATTGGATATCACATCTCATGCTAAAGGGAGGGTCTCAGGTTTGGAAGGGGAAGGATTTGGAAATCACATCTCATGTTATAGGAAGGATCTCAGGTTTGGTATTAGAAGCATTGAGATATCACATCTCATGCTATCGGAAGTATCTCAGGTTTGGTATTAGAGGCATTGAGATATCACATCTCATGCTATCATAAGGGTCTCAGGATTGGAATGGGAAGGAGTTGGATATCACATCTCATGTTATAGGAAGGATCTCAGGTTTGGTATTAGAAGCATTGAGACATCACATCTCATGCTATAGGAAGGGTCTCAGGATTGGAATGGGAAGGAGTTGGATATCACATTCCATGCTATAGGAAGGGTCTCAGATGTGGTATAAGCATTGAGATATCACATCACATGCTATAGGAAGGGTCTCAGGATTGGAATGGGAAGGACTTGGATATCACATCTCATGCTATAGGCAGGGTCTCAGGTTTGGAAAGGGAAGGAGATGGATATCACATTTCATGTTAGAGGTAGGATCTCAGGTTTGGTATTAGAGGCATTGAAATATCACATCTCATGCTATCAGAAGGGTCTCAGGATTGGAATGGGAAGGGGTTGGATATCACATCTCATGCTAAAGGGAGGGTCTCAGGTTTGGAAGTGGAAGGATTTGGAAATCACATCTCATGTTATAGGAAGGATCTCAGGTTTGGTATTAGAAGCATTGAGATATCACATCTCATGCTATCAGAAGTATCTCAGGTTTGGTATTAGAGGCATTGAGATATCACATCTCATGCTATCATAAGGGTCTCAGGATTGGAATGGGAAGGAGTTGGATATCACATCTCATGTTATAGGAAGGATCTCAGGTTTGGTATTAGAAGAATTGAGACATCACATCTCATGCTATAGGAAGGGTCTCAGGATTGGAATGGGAAGAAGTTGGATATCACATCTCATGCTATAGGAAGGGTCTCAGATTTGGTATAAGCATTGAGATATCACATCTAATGCTATAGGAAGGGTCTCAGGATTGGAATGGGAAGGAGTTGCATATTACATCTCAGGCCATAGGAAGGGTCTCAGGTTTAGTATAAGCATTGAGATATCACATCTCTGCTATCGGAAGGCTCTCAGGATTGGAATGGGAAGGAGTTGGATATCCCAAATCATGTTATAGGAAGGGTCTCAGGTTTGGTATTAGAAGCTTTGAGATATCACATCTCATGCTATAGGAAGGGTCTCAGGATTGGAATGGGGAGGACTTGGATGTCACATCTCATGTTATAGGGAGGGTCTCAAGTTTGATATTAGAAGCATTGAGATAACAAATCTCATGATATCGGAAGGGTCTCAGGATTGGAATGGGAAGGAGTTAGATATCACATCTCAAGCTATAGTTAGGGTCTCAGGATTGGAATGGGAAGGAGTTTGATATCACATCTCATGCCATAGTATGGGTCTCAGGTTTGGTAGAAGCATTGGGATATCACATCTCATGCTATCGGAAGGGTATCAGTATTGGATTTGGAAGGAGTTGGATATCCCATCTCATGCTATAGGAAGGGTCTCAGGTTGGAATGGGAAGGAATTGGATATCACATTTCATGTTATAGGAAGGCTCTCACGTTTGGAAGGGGAAGGAGTTGGATATGTAGGGTATTTTGTGGAGATTTGGGGCCTGACGGTATTTTATTACCGCCGAAAAATAACTTAGCAATAATCACTCTTTGTATTCAGATTTGGCCATGTGCAACAATAATACAATGGACATGCATTATTTCAGCACCCAGACCTGCATATTTGGTATACGTGGTTGGTGGTGTTTTGGTGAGCATAATTCCCTTGTTTTATTTGTGGCCCCAATGTCCAGAATCCCTTATCTTCGCTTAGATTTTTCGTGTGATCACTAGAGAGACCTCAGACCTGCATTCTAGGGATACCACAATTTCCAGTGATAGTGTTGGTGCGCCACCATGGGCAAACTCACTGACTTATTTACGACAGAGAGCTATATGTGGTAGTCTTGTGGTAATTTCCACTACCTTATATACGGTAGGGAGCTATGTTCAGAGAGTCTCTCTTCCCGTTGGCTCATGTACCTCCAACAAGTTATACTACAGTCACCCACAATTATTCATACTGATTCTCACATACACACATCTGTCTTAAAATGACCATTGCACTGTTTAAAAATCTCCCCACATCATTGGCATTGTAATGGTAAATAGAAAATAAACCACCCGTCTGTTTTCAAATATTTTCTGTATTATAAAAGTTGCATTTAGACATGATCTCATTCTTTACAGCAATAAAATGGAACAATCAAAGCATTTTCTATGACACACTGCAATTATAGTGGCGGAGAACAGAACTTAAATTGCAACATTATCACTTGATTAAGACACGCACGGGACTTTCATTTTTCTACACTGACTGCATGCTTTCGTGCACACACACAGCTCCCCCAGTTAGGTAATTACCTTATCTGTTCAGAGGCTTCTCTCTGTGAATGTGGCTCTCTTGGCTTAACTCCAGCAAAAATGAACGCTTGCCTTCTCAAGCCGGGGTCATTGCCTGGAATTCTCAGCTTTTTCAGATAGGACTGCCTCTGCCAGTGGAAAGGTAATTCTTTCAGCTTTCCCCAGTCTCGACTGCAGCAGGACACCCCCACAGCCAGGTCTTCTCCCCAGTAGTGCCGAAAGATGTCTGCCTGTCTTTTTCCCTGCTACTGCCCACTAAAACTTTCCTCTCAGCCCTCTTTATGACGTGTCCCAATGAAATCCATCATCTCTCATCCTCCTACTCTTTAACAATAGCTTCGCTTATACATTTGCAATTGTTGCAAATCTGACTTCCTTCCTCCTGCAGTCACTGTGCACAACAACACGGATAATCAGGCAGAGAAGAGAGGAAAAAAAAATCTGCACACTCATTTAACTGGTTTTCAAAGTATGCCTAATTCTGCAGTAGAGAACACATTTTATTAGTGAGTTATATTAAAATAAGGTTTTATTAGTCAGGTTAATGGTTAATATGTTAGCTGTTAATTTTCAAATGTGTCTCTAGCAATATAGGCATTTCAGGTGAAAAATAGTGTGCATTTTTAAATGAACACGTGTGCTTTTAACTGTAAAAATAGATTTGCATCTTATATGTTAAAATCGTTTTTGACTGAATAGTCTGTCTTTCCTTGTTAATCTGCTAACCCATATAGCAATGCACCGCACCCTTGTGGTGGTGCTGCAAAAAAAAAATGCTACTTGTGCAGTAGTGCTGTACTCTGTGCTGTAACATGCCAAATATCCTTACATATACCCTCCTTTTGTTTTTAGAACTTGGCTATAATCCAAGCCAATCTCTAAAAACAACTTGTTCTTTTTTTTTTTTATACAATATATCAATCCAACAAAATGAATATTCATGTGCATCAATGAAAATTTGCAATCAATATTTCATCTGAGTCCATAAGTTCATAAAATGTTCCACATTTGCCTTCTCAGTGGAAGTGGCATTACTTTAAGTTTAAATTTTCCAAGTCAATTAAAAACAATGAAATAAAACAACTAACTAAAACAAATAAGTAATATAACAAGTTAAAATAAATAATTAAAATAATAAATACGTGGAACTTCATATGCCGGAACTTTTGCTTTGTCTCTTTTGGTATGTCCCGACCAGCGATGTTATTCGGTTCATTCGAGTACTCTTTCATCTTGGCAATCTTGAATCCACAGTATTCATCTCTTTTGGCATTCCGGTCATTTTGTCTTCACCTCCACCTGGAGGCAGGCATCTTTTGGTCTTCATCCAGGGGACTCCAGGACTCCATCGTCTCCCGTGGCCTCTGATCCCGGAACCTCCGACCAAATAATGTTAATTGTCTAAATCAAAATAGAAAATAAACAGATTAAGTACATAGCACAATACTAACTTCATCCTTTTGCCAAAAATAAAACATGCTTGGTAAAAATACTTCGTTTTTTTTTCTTTTTTCTGAAATTAAACACAAGTTAAAAGAAAACAAACACATATAAAACAGCATTCAATATTTAATACACTTTCTCTCTGCACACCAACCACGAGCTTCCGTTATATGTGCATTTATTTATTTATTTATTTATTTATTTATATTATATATTTTCACATATATTACAGTGTTTATGTGCCATCATTACAATCAACTTTTTTTTAACTTCTTTGTCACTGCCTCCTGATCACACCCATTTATTTTCTCAAGGGACTCTATCCGTTTCCACATGCTCAAGCTGCCTGATCTCATGTCTGGGATGGCATGGTTTGATTTGATTTACATGGACAAACTGCTCTATTGCTGTTTCACCTTCATTTTTCAAAATTTTATACACTACAGGAGAGACTTTATCTATAATTCGAAATGGCCCCTGCCAGGCTGCCAGAAATTTAGAATTTTTCTGTTTACTTTTTCCAAAATGAAACTTGTACACCTGATCCCCTACATTATATTCCTTTACTGATGTCTTTTTGTCATAATATGACTTAGCACTGTCAGCAGCTCTTTCCAGATTTCTCTGCACAAAAGCAAATGCATGTTGCAAATGCCTCCTCAGTTCATCAATATATTCATGAACTGTGGATGCACTCACTAGAGTTTGCTCATGTGTTCTGTATAGTAGGTGTTGTGGTAACACCATTTTCCTACCTGTTAAGACCTCATGGGGGCTAACACCTGTTGCTTTGGCAGGAGTCGACCTGATTGCCATCAAAACCAATGGTAAACGCAAATCCCAGCTGGAACCTGCTTCTGCCACAAATTTCTTTAAAATGTCCACAACAGACCTATTGCTTCTTTCAACTGTACCTGAAGACGCCGCCCGATATGCGATATGTAGTTTCCTTTTCACACCTAGTATTTGCCATCCCTTACTCATTAGAGTACTCGTGAAATGACTTCCTCTGTCTGACTCAATTCTTTGTGGCAACCCAAACCTTGAGAACACATGGTTCACCAGCAATGTGGCTGCTGTTTGCGCACTACAATCTGGTGCGGGAATGCACTCAATCCACTTTGACATCAAACATACCACACTCAAAATATAGCGGTGTCCCCTGCTCGACCTTTTTAAAGGACCTACATAGTCTATTTGCAAATCTGACCATGGGAGAGTTAGGCCTCTTTTCATCAATGGTGCTCTATGCATTGGTGAAGCAGGTTTAAATTGGGCGCATACTAGACATCCTCTAGTATATAATTCCACATCTTGGGACATATGTGGCCAGTAAGCATAATCTTTTAGTATTTCTAATGTCTTTTGTGAACCTCTATGGCCTGCAGTTATGGCATCGTGTGCATGGTGTAGCATTAGTCCTCTGAATGAAAGGGGTACTACCCACTGTATTTGCCCTGTTATGGACTCTCTAATCATGAGTCCATCCTGTAATCTAATTCGTGTTTTGTTCTTTAATAACACCCTCAACTCTTCTTTTCCCATACAATCATTTTCTGTTAAAGGATTTTGTTCAGGATCTATCAAATGATTATAATAGATTCCTAAAATTTGATCATTCTTTTGTGCCTCAATCAAATCTTGGTCTGGCGTGTCATGACTCCACTGCACCACCGGTTGATCTACCTCCTTTGGTGCTTTAGAACGTGTGACTGCATCAATTTGTATTTCACCCATTAAATAATCAATAGGTAGCAATTCTCCCATCACAGCCCCAATCTTAGCCAGATGGTCTGCCTTATCATTTCCCTCCTTATCCTCTCCTGGTGTTTTTAAATGCCCACGAATTTTTCTCCAGTATATTGTTAAATTATTTTCTGACACCAATTTGTCTATGGCTTGTATCATTTTTCCATGTTTAAGTGGCTTTTTGTTGTATGTAACCATGCCTCTTGCTTTCCAACCAGGCAAATATTCCACAAAGCTATTCCGTGCATAGTCAGAATCAGTCACCAGGACAATTTCACTGAACTTTTTATCAACTGCAGTAGCAATTGCTTTATAGATGGCTGCCAATTCCGCCACCTGACTGCTCCTATCTCCAATCCTCATCCCTATACTAGGAACGCCTTCACATTTCAACCAGACATTTCCTATTCCTGCCACTAATTGTTTATTACTGTCATTTTCAATGTGAAAAGCACAACCATCCACATATACAGTTGGCAAATCCTTGCATGTTTTTTCATCAAAAGCTTTGTGTGGTGATTGTTCAAATTCCTGTAAACTAGCTTCCACATCCATTTCATTTGTTATTTGTTCAGCTGCACAGTCATGTAAGTCAGCTAACCCTTGAGCAATTGGGCTCTTTTTATTTTGTCCATATCTTACTTCTACGGGAAAACCTTGTAATGCCAGTGTCCATGAAGTGATTCTGGATTGCGCTAGATTGCCTGATCTAATTCTTTTACTCTCTAAAAATTGCAAAGGTTGATGATTTGTTTCAATAATCACCTTTTCTCCCTGAATAATGGGGCGGAAATGTTGTAGCGCCCACACAGTGGTTAATAGGGCCTTTTCGCATTCATTAAATTTCATTTCAACTTGGGAAAATGCCTTACTTGCATATGCAATGGTTTTGTGATTCAAATCGTGTTTTTGTGATAACACTGCTGACATACAATGTTCAGAAAAGCCTATTTCTATAAAGAAATCCCTGTTCTTTATGGGGTATGCTAAACATGGTGCCTTTACAAGACATTCCTTCAATCTAGCCACTGCATCAGACTGCTCTCTTTCCCATCTCCAGGGAGTATTTAGTTTAAGCAGTTTAGTCAATGGTTGAGTGATTTCTGCATAATTCTCAATGAACTTTCTGTTATAGCCTGTCATCCCTAATAAACTTTTTACTCCTTTCACATTTTTAGGATCTTTTAATCTTTGTATGGCCTCTATTTTCTTCCTTTGTGGATTTAGCCCATGTTCAGTCACTTCATGCCCTAGAAAGTTCACTTTTTTCTTGCACCATTGTGCTTTTTGCAAAGATACTTTGGCGCCTGCTTTCTGCAATTGGCCAAGCACATGTCTTATTTCATCAAAATGGCTTTTAAGGTTTTCATTTTTTATCAAGACATCATCCACATAAACTATTGTCCCTCTTTCCGCTGCATCCGGCATGGCCTTTCTCAAAAATATGCCAAATTCACTCCCACTATTGATGTACCCGAACGGAGCTCTAAGCCAGGCATATTGAGTCCTGTCAAATGTAAAGGAAAATAGGTGTTGTATCTCCTCTGCCAATGGCACACACCAATATCCAGATGTGAGATCTAACGTGGTAAATACATTTGAACCATGTATCTGAGCTAGGCCCTGATCAATGAATGGTAGTGGCCATCTAGATACTGGTACTCTTTTATTTAACTCTCTTAAGTCTGCACACAGCCGCCATTGACCATTTGGCTTTAACACACCTAAAATAGGCGTATTGGATGTGCTATGAATGGGCCTAATTATTCCCCGTGATTCCAAATTTTTAATAATCTCTGCCAATGATTCTAAACATGCCAGCGGTAGTCTATACTGGCGTACAAACACTGGATTTCTGCTACAACCTTCTGGTAGTGTGGCCACATGTAAATCAGTTAAACCACAATCATAAGCATCTTTTGCAAATACATCCTTAAACTCCATAAATATTTCCCTCAGATTGCGTCGATCCTCATCGCTGTCACATGCATCCGCTAAGGAGATCTGCTCTTCTACCATTCTGGAAAATTCTGGAAACTCTTCTGGTAAAGGAATCTCAGCGCTTTCCTCTAACTGTGTGGCTGTGTCTTTTTGTAGAGCTGCCACTTTCAAATATTTTGGCAGATCAGCTTCCACTTCAATGGGCTGATTTCCTGTTTCATTTTCATTTAAATTAAATATTATGCAATCCTCTTGATGGCAGCACACTGTCTCATTTGAATCATAAGGATACACAGAATGAATTTTAAATATTCCTTTGGGCTGAGAGTCCAGGTGTTCTGGCAACTCGCCCTTGGCATCTACATATTTTTCAGGAATATTCCCAATCACCATGTTATTTAAATCTGCCGTATAATGTGATTTTTGTATGGCCATTCCTAATGGGGAGTTTTCCTCTAAATGAATATCCTGACAACCTTTATTATTTACCATGATTTTTACAGATCCCTCACCAATGTCTACCAATGGAATGTATTCATAATCCAGGCCTTGCTGTTTTATGGATTCATTCAGGCATACAAATGCATCAGAGCCTTTCATCTGCTGTCCATTTTTGCATTTCAGTGTTATTGCAAACTGTTTTGTAAATGCAGGAACAATAGTATTTTTCCTCATTTGTAATTCAACTGCATAAGGAACTAGTTGTGCACAATGATAAGCCCTTCTTTTGTCTTCAAATTCAGGTGCCGGACCACCTAGGCGTGACCATATTTTTTGATTAAGGAAATCTAACACCATACACATTCTGTGCATGATGTCATTGCCCATGTAAAATTCATTTTGTGCTCCATTCACTATCCATACATTATGGTAAATTGTTTTCTGCCCAATGCTAATTTTAAGCATGCATCTGCCTGTAATTCGGTTTTCAAAGTCTGGACTGTCCAACCCAGAAACATATTGGTTTTTAATCCTAAATTTCGGGATTTCTTCCCTCTCCACAATTTTTTGCAACAATTTCTCATTAATGAAACTCCTTTCATGTTCAAGCGCTAAAGTGGCTTTTATTGTTTTAAGATAATCATTTATACCAACGTGAACCCATGGTTGCTCATCTTCCATGTGTATCTCTGCCAGAGTGGTAATGTGTTTTTCTGAATCTGTTTTAGGAACAATATTCTGTTTGCAGGTATTCTCTTTTAAGTAAAAACGTAATGTGTGCTCATCTATAGCAGTCTGCCAATCTTTCCTTGGGTCCAAGTATATTTGTACAGGTAGTTTTTCATTGTCGCTCTGATCTTTGTCTTGACACATTAATATAACAGTGACACTAGGTATGCAGCTATTCTGGAGATATACCTCCACAGCATCATTTGTTTTGGCAACGGTGTGACATTCTTTTATATTGCTGTTTTGTGATTTTAGTTTCTTAGGCCTCAATGGTTTTTTGGTTAAAGACCACAGCACTCCATTCACCCCATCTATGAGAGGAGACAATCTTTTCAGGCAATCTGTCCCCATCAGAAATGGAATTTCACAAATAGATGTGATCAATACCTCTTGTTTCATTCTGTGCTTTCCTATTTTTATGTCAACCTCAGTTACACCTATGATGGGCACCTCCTCCCCATTAAAGTTATGCACTGGGCCTTGATTTGCCTTCACTGTGATCTGACTCTGTGGATGCCTCCCTTCATTGATACTCTTTACCAGCTCCTTGGACATAATTGTGGCCTGTGCGCCAGTGTCAATCATAGCAAAGGTGTGGCATTTTTCTTCTACAGTGATGGGTGCATAATATCTGTCCTCAATTTCCTCTAATACACATAAGAAATGTGAATTCTTACTGATTTCAGGGCTCACCTTTCTCAGGTCTTTTTCACTTTTGGCTAAGCACATTGGTAAATGAAAAGACATTTTTCCCTCCTTTTTACCCATTTCTGTGCGAGATATTTTATTCATTTCTCCATGTTCAGAGGTTTTTTGGAGTGTGGCCACCGTTCGCCCATCCATCTGGGTAACATCAGAGACCACATTACAACCTTCCAACTGAACATGTGTAACAACATCATTCAGCAATTTGTCACTTTTTAATTCTGTGCATTTGTGATCATTTAGTGTAATACCAGCCCTTTCAGCCTCTTCAAAAATATGTGGCTCAAAGAATTTTTCAGGTGATTGACTTGTACCCTCCTTGTGAGTATTTCCTTTTTCTGTCTGTGTTTGGTCATTGTTTTGCTTGCCCAGGGAAGGAGCTATGGCATCCCCACTTACTCCCTGTTCACTGGTATTCCCCATGCATGAGTCATTTTTCTTAAATCTGTCCCTTTGTTCTTTTGGAATTCCTAATGTTTCTTTTTCATTTGTGCAAATCTTTACTGTTTTATTTAGCTCTAAGTTAAACCGTACCTCTTTTTTAGAAGTATTTGCACTTTCTATCACAATTTCATTTACTGGTACTTTCATTTTTAATCCATTAGTCATCTCAGAGTCGTTATGCAAAGTTATATCAGAGCAATCTGTCATTTTGGCACTGCAGTTATCATGAGTACTTAGTCACTTTTCGGAAGCCCCCCGGTCATTGCTATGGCCATCAGCCCCCTCTTTGGAAGGTTGTTTTTGTGCTGTATAGAGCTTTCCTATTTGCTCAGCTAACATTTTCACTTGGGCCTCAAGGCATTGGAACCTTTCCACCTCTCTAGGATCCTCTTTCTGTGGCCTAGGTCGATATTGGTTGTTTTCCCCCTGATTGGATCTATTCTGATACCTCTCAGGTGATTGATACCGGTTGGGATGGTTTCTGAACTCTTGATTCATTTGTGGAGGGGAGCGGGTTGCACCCATCCTTTGATTATAGTCCCCTGGTGGGGAATCATTGTACTGGCGTGGACTGTAGTTCACGTTTTGCTTCATGTCCTGTCTCTCAGATTGTGGGTACTGGCCCCTATATTGATTTCCATTATCAGTAAATCGATCCACATATCGGGGCCTATCCTGATTACCATATATCATGGTGCTGGGATCAAATCTGCTCTGTGTCCCCAATGACTGGTAGGGACCATCATTTCTTTGATCTTGATTTTGTCTCTGGTTATGGTTCATACCTGCCATATCAGACCGGTATCTTACCCGGGGTCTATCTCCTAAATATCTAGGGCTGATGTAGCTCTCTCTATTACTAGGATCATGTGATTGGAACATTGGTACAGGAAATGGCGATCTTTGTTGATTACCCCTTTGTTCAGGTGTCACATTATTTTTACCTTGGCTTTGAGCCGACTCAAGGGACATTTTGGCTGACCTGATTTCCATTACTGTGGCTGAGGGTTCTTTAGATTTAGGCCTAGTATCTTTCATTTTATCACTTTCTCTACCCTGATAATAGAGTACCTCATATAGCTTGGTGCTTTGATGTACAATCCATTCAAGGGACTTGTCACGGTCAAATTCACGGACCAATTGGGATATGATGTCTTTCTGTAGCCCATAGAAGTATGCGGTTTTAAACTCATTGGAATTTGAGTCAAAAGATACATCAAAGCGAGAGAATGCTCTTTTTAAGTCTTGTAAAAATTGGCGAGGTGATGTATTAGGTCCAGCAGTAATAGTGTACGCGACTTTCTTTGCCTCCTGCAATGACTGAAAAGGAGAAAAATGACGCCTAATTTCTTTTTCAAACTCCAGCCATGTCATATTCTGCTGTTCATTTAATCCCCTTATGATGCTGGCCGTCGGGGCATCTAAAGTTAAATGAAAATATTGTCTGTACTGTTCCTTAGGTATCTGGAGCGCTTTAAAAATGTCATGTACCGCTTCTAAGTGATCCTCAATGCAGCATTCACCTCCCTTTTTAAATGGTTTGATCAGGGCTTTAATGGATTTCATTATTTTTATGGGGCTACTTGTTGCAATGCATGGAATTGCACTATTTTGTGATTCAATCCTGTTTTCAGGTGTATGAGATTGGTGGCTGCCCCCAATGGGAGTATCAAATCCCCCAAGGGCGCTGCAACCAAGTTCAGTCACCGGTCCTGTCACTGGGGCACTAGCTCTTTGGGCAGAGCTAGAATTCACCTCCACTCCATTGAATGTGGTACCCTGCCGCCTCTCCTGGGACCTGGGAATGCACATTTGCTGTTCTAAGTCCTTACACTTTTTAAGGAGTCTGTTGGCTTCATCATGCAAATAATTATTTTCATCACTCATTTTATTAATTGCCTCCTGCATATCGCACATTTGCATTTGGCATTCATTGAACTCTTTATTTCTCTTGTCTCTTTCTTGGATCATTTTAATCATTTCTTGTTCTGCACTCTGGAGATCACCTTCTTTTTCGCAATGTTCTTTTTGTAAAATCTGCATTTCTGAAACAACCTCATCTTTATCCTGCCTAATGTGATCCACTAAGGCTTTTAAGTGTGTCAATTCTTGCTCACTATCTTCAAATTGTTTCTTGCTTTTGGATAACTGAGTATCAAAGTCTCTGCATTTTAATTGCATGTCTTTTTGGCATACATCCAATTCTGCTCTCAACATTTCCTGATTTTTATTTGCCCCATCTAATTCAGTCTTTAACCTGTTAATTAGCTGAGTATCATTCTCTTGCATTCGCAGGGACTTGTTTAAAATAAACCATATTTTGCCGCATAGCCGTATTAAACAGTCTTTCTCTGCACTTTTATCGGCTGCATTCAATAATCTTGTAAGGCAGACCTGAATTATGCTGCCTTCTGCAAAAATATTGTCTAGTTTTTCTTTCTGCACCTCACCCTGAATGCGGTTACTCCATTCTAAGGTACTGTTCGAAGACCAATTCCCATGTGCAAATAACTTTGCCTCTAAATATTGCACTAGATCTGAGAATGTGGTTTCCCTTTGTGACATTCTGAAATTCGTTTTTAGTGGCACACTGCTATTATAAAATGGGTTCCCTTTAATGTGCAAATGGCAGTGTGAGACACGCTTGCCACGCCCAGTAGGTACTCTATGATCACTTTCCCGGCCAACGCACCATAAATATGTAGGGTATTTTGTGGAGATTTGGGGCCTGACTGTATTTTATTACCGCCGAAAAATAACTTAGCAATAATCACTCTTTGTATTCAGATTTGGCCATGTGCAACAATAATACAATGGACATGCATTATTTCAGCACCCAGACCTGCATATTTGGTATACGTGGTTGGTGGTGTTTTGGTGAGCATAATTCCCTTGTTTTATTTGTGGCCCCAATGTCCAGAATCCCTTATCTTCGCTTAGATTTTTCGTGTGATCACTAGAGAGACCTCAGACCTGCATTCTAGGGATACCACAATTTCCAGTGATAGTGTTGGTGCGCCACCATGGGCAAACTCACTGACTTATTTACGACAGAGAGCTATATGTGGTAGTCTTGTGGTAATTTCCACTACCTTATATACGGTAGGGAGCTATGTTCAGAGAGTCTCTCTTCCCGTTGGCTCATGTACCTCCAACAAGTTATACTACAGTCACCCACAATTATTCATACTGATTCTGACATACACACATCTGTCTTAAAATGACCATTGCACTGTTTAAAAATCTCCCCACATCATTGGCATTGTAATGGTAAATAGAAAATAAACCACCCGTCTGTTTTCAAATATTTTCTGTATTATAAAAGTTGCATTTAGACATGATCTCATTCTTTACAGCAATAAAATGGAACAATCAAAGCATTTTCTATGACACACTGCAATTATAGTGGCGGAGAACAGAACTTAAATTGCAACATTATCACTTGATTAAGACACGCACGGGACTTTCATTTTTCTACACTGACTGCATGCTTTCGTGCACACACACAGCTCCCCCAGTTAGGTAATTACCTTATCTGTTCAGAGGCTTCTCTCTGTGAATGTGGCTCTCTTGGCTTAACTCCAGCAAAAATGAACGCTTGCCTTCTCAAGCCGGGGTCATTGCCTGGAATTCTCAGCTTTTTCAGATAGGACTGCCTCTGCCAGTGGAAAGGTAATTCTTTCAGCTTTCCCCAGTCTCGACTGCAGCAGGACACCCCCACAGCCAGGTCTTCTCCCCAGTAGTGCCGAAAGATGTCTGCCTGTCTTTTTCCCTGCTACTGCCCACTAAAACTTTCCTCTCAGCCCTCTTTATGACGTGTCCCAATGAAATCCATCATCTCTCATCCTCCTACTCTTTAACAATAGCTTCGCTTATACATTTGCAATTGTTGCAAATCTGACTTCCTTCCTCCTGCAGTCACTGTGCACAACAACACGGATAATCAGGCAGAGAAGAGAGGAAAAAAAAATCTGCACACTCATTTAACTGGTTTTCAAAGTATGCCTAATTCTGCAGTAGAGAACACATTTTATTAGTGAGTTATATTAAAATAAGGTTTTATTAGTCAGGTTAATGGTTAATATGTTAGCTGTTAATTTTCAAATGTGTCTCTAGCAATATAGGCATTTCAGGTGAAAAATAGTGTGCATTTTTAAATGAACACGTGTGCTTTTAACTGTAAAAATAGATTTGCATCTTATATGTTAAAATCGTTTTTGACTGAATAGTCTGTCTTTCCTTGTTAATCTGCTAACCCATATAGCAATGCACCGCACCCTTGTGGTGGTGCTGCAAAAAAAAAATGCTACTTGTGCAGTAGTGCTGTACTCTGTGCTGTAACATGCCAAATATCCTTACATATATCACATTTCATGCCATAGTATGGGTCTCAGGTTTGGTAGAAGCATTGGGATATCACATCTCATGCTATCGGAAGGGTATCAGTATTGGATTTGGAAGGAGTTGGATATCACATGTCATGCTATAGGAAGGGTCTCAGGATTGGAATGGGAAGGACTTGGATGTCACATCTCATGCTATAGGGAGGGTCTCAAGTTTGATATTAGAAGCATTGAGATAACAAATCTCATGATATCGGAAGGGTCTCAGGATTGGAATGGGAAGGAGTTGGATATCACATCTCATGATAAAGGAAGGGTCTAAGGTTTGGAAGGGGAAGGATTTGGATATCACATCTCATGTTATAGGACGGGTCTCAGGTTTGGTATTAGAAGCATTGAGATATCAAGTCTCATGGTATAAGAAGGGTCTCAGAATTGGAATGGGAAGGAGTTGGATATCACACCTCAAGCTATAGGAAGGGTCTCAGGATTGGAATGGGAAGGAGTTTGATATCACATCTCATGCCATAGTATGGGTCTCAGGTTTGGTAGAAGCATTGGGATATCACATCTCATGCTATCGGAAGGGTATCAGTATTGGATTTGGAAGAAGTTGGATATCCCATCTCATGCTATAGGAAGGGTCTCAGGTTGGAATGGGAAGGAGTTGGATATCACATTTCATGTTATAGGAAGGGTCTCAGGATTGGATTGGGAAGGAGTTGTATATGACATCTCATGTTATAGGAAGGGTCTCAGGTTTGGTATTAGAAGCATTGAGATATCACATCTCATGCTATAGGAAGGGTCTCAGGATTGGAATGGGGAGGACTTGGATGTCACATCTCATGCTATAGGGAGGGTCTCAAGTTTGATATTAGAAGCATTGAGATAACAAATCTCATGATATCGGAAGGGTCTCAGGATTGGAATGGGAAGGAGTTGGATATCACATCTCATGATAAAGGAAGGGTCTAAGGTTTGGAAGGGGAAAGATTTGGATATCACATCTCATGTTATAGGACGGGTCTCAGGTTTGGTATTAGACGCATTGAGATATCAAGTCTCATGGCATAGGAAGGGTCTCAGAATTGGAATGGGAAGGAGTTGGATATCACATCTCAAGCTATAGGAAGAGTCTCAGGATTGGAATGGGAATGAGTTTGATATCACATCTCATGCCATAGTATGGGTCTCGGGTTTGGTAGAAGCATTGGGATATCACAATTCATGCTATTGGAAGGGTATCAGTATTGGATTTGGAAGGAGTTGGATATCCCATCTCATGCTATAGGAAGGGTCTCAGGTTGGAATGGGAAGGAGTTGGATATCACATTTCATGTTATAGGAAGGGTCTCAGGATTGGAATGGGAAGGACTTGGATATCATATCTCATGCTATAGGAAGGCTCTCAGGTTTGGAAGGGGAAGGAGTTGGATATCACATTTCATGTTAGAGGAAGGATCTCAGGTTTGGTATTAGAGGCCTTGAGATATCACATCTCATGCTATAGGAAGGGTCTCAGGATTGGAATGGGAAGGAGTTGGATATCACATCTCAAGCTTTAGGAAGGGTCTCAGGTTTGGTATAAGCATTGAGATAGCACATCTCATGCTATAGGACGGGTCTCAGGATTGGAATGGAAGGAGTTGGATATCACATCTCATGTTATAGGAAGGATCTCAGGTTTGGTATTAGAAGCATTGAGACATCACATCTCATGCTATAGGAAGGGTCTCAGGGTTGGAATGGGAAGGAGTTGGATATCACATCTCATCCAATAGGAAGGGTCTTAGGTTTGGAATTGGAAGGAATTGGATATCACATCTCATGTTATAGGAAGGATCTCAGGTTTGGTATTAGAAGCATTGAGATATCACATCTCATGCTATAGGAAGGGTCTCAGGATTGGAATGTGAAGGATTTGGATATCACATCTCATGCTAAAGGAAGGGTCTCAGGTTTGGTAGAAGCATTGAGATATCACGTCTCTGCTATCGGAAGGGTCTCAGGATTGGATTGGGAAGGAGTTGGATATCACATCTCATGCCATAGGAAGGGTCTCAGGTTTGGTATAAGCATTGAGATATCACATCTCTGCTATCGGAAGGGTCTCAGGATTGGATTGGGAAGGAGTTGGATATCCCTTCTCATGCTATAGGAAGTGTCTCAGGTTGGAATGGGAAGGAGTTGGATATCACATCTCATGTTATAGGAAGGGACTCAGGATTGGAATGGGAAGGATTTGGATATTACATCTCTTGCTATAGGAAGGGTCTCAGGATTGGAATGGGTAGGAGTTGGATATTACTTTCTTGCTATAGGAAGGGTCTTATGTTTGGAATGGGAAGGAGTTGGATATCACATATGCTATAGTTAGTGTCTCAGGTTTGGAACGGGAAGGAGTTGGATATCACATCTCATGTTATAGGAAGGGTCTCAGGTTTGGTATAAGCATTGAGATATCACATCTCTGCTATCGGAAGCGGCTCAGGATTGGAATGGGAAAGAGTTGGATATCCCATCTCATGTTATAGTAAGAGTCTCTGGTTTGGTATTAGAATCATTGAGATATCACATTGCATGCTGTAGGAAGGGTCTAAGGATTGGAATGGGATGGACTTGGATATCACATCTCATGCTATAGGTAGGCTCTCAGGTTTGGTATAAGCATTGAGATATCACATCTCATGCTATAGGAAGGGTCTCAGATTTGGTATAAGCATTGAGATATCACATCTCTTGCTAAAGGAAGGGTCTCAGGATTGGAATGGGAAGGAGTTGTATATGACATCTCAGGCCACAGGAAGGGTCTCAGGTTTAGTATAAGCATTGAGATATCACATCTCTGCTATCGGAAGGGTCTCAGGATTGGAATGGGAAGGAGTTGGATATCCCATCTCATGTTATAGGAAGGGTCTCAGGTTTGGTATTAGAAGCATAGAGATATCACATCTCATGCTATAGGAAGGGTCTCAGGATTGGAATGGGAAGGACTTGGATGTCACATCTCATGCTATAGGGAGGGTCTCAAGTTTGATATTAGAAGCATTGAGATAACAAATCTCATGATATCGGAAGGGTCTCCGGATTGGAATGGGAAGGAGTTGGATACCACATCTCATGATAAAGGAAGGGTCTAAGGTTTGGAAGGGGAAGGATTTGGATATCACATCTCATGTTATAGGACGGGTCTCAGGTTTGGTATTAGAAGCATTGAGATATCAAGTCTCATGGTATAAGAAGGGTCTCAGAATTGGAATGGGAAGGAGTTGGATATCACACCTCAAGCTATAGGAAGGGTCTCAGAATTGGAATGGGAAGGAGTTTGATATCACATCTCATGCCATAGTATGGGTCTCAGGTTTGGTAGAAGCATTGGGATATCACATCTCATGCTATCGGAAGGGTATCAGTATTGGATTTGGAAGAAGTTGGATATCCCATCTCATGCTATAGGAAGGGTCTCAGGTTGGAATGGGAAGGAGTTGGATACCACATTTCATGTTATAGGAAGGGTCTCAGGATTGGAATGGGAAGGACTTGGATATCATATCTCATGCTATAGGACGGGTCTCAGGTTTGTTATTAGAATCATTGAGATATCATATTGCATGCTGCAGGAAGGGTCTAAGGATTGGAATGGGAAGGACTTGGATATCACATCTCATGCTATAGATAGGCTCTTAGGTTTGGAAAGGGAAGGAGTTGGATATCACATTTCATGTTAGAGGAAGGATCTCAGGTTTGGTATTAGAAGCATTGAGATATCACATCTCATGCTATAGGAAGGGTCTCAGGATTGGAATGGGAAGTAGTTGGATATCACATCTCATGCTATAGGAAGGGTCTCAGGTTTGGTATAAGCATTGAGATATCACATCTCATGCTATAGGACGGGTCTCAGGATTGGAATGGAAGGAGTTGGATATCAAATCTCATGTTATAGGAAGGATCTCAGGTTTGGTATTAGAAGCATTGAGACATCACATCTCATGCTATAGGAAGGGTCTCAGGGTTGGAATGGGAAGGAGTTGGATATCACATCTCATCCAATAGGAAGGGTCTCAGGTTTGGAATGGGAAGGAATTGGATATCACATCTCATGTTATAGGAAGGATCTCAGGTTTGGTATTTGAAGCATTGAGATATCACATCTCATGCTATAGGAAGGGTCTCAGGATTGGAATGTGAAGGATTTGGATATCACATCTCATGCTAAAGGAAGGGTCTCAGGTTTGGTAGAAGCATTGAGATATCATGTCTCTTCTATCGGAAGGGTCTCAGGATTGGATTGGGAAGGAGTTGGATATCCCTTCTCATGCTATAGGAAGGGTCTCAGGATTTGAATTGCAAGGAGTTGGATATCACATCTCATGCCATAGGAAGGGTCTCAGGTTTGGTATAAGCATTGAGATATCACATCTCTGCTATCGGAAGGGTCTCAGGATTGGAATGGGAAGGAGTTGGATATTCCCATCTCATGTTATAGGAAGGGTCTCAGGTTTGGTATTAGAAGCATTGAGATATCACATCTCATGCTATAGGAAGGGTCTCAGGATTGGAATGGGAAGGACTTGGATATCACATCTCATGCTATAGGGAGGGTCTCAAGGTTGATATTAGAAGCTTTGAGATATCACATCTCATGATATCGGAAGGGTCTCAGGATTGGAATGGGATGGACTTGGATATCACATCTCATGCTATAGGTAGGCTCTCAGGTTTGGTATAAGCATTGAGATATCACATCTCATGCTATAGGACGGGTCTCAGGATTGGAATGGAAGGAGTTGGATATCAAATCTCATGTTATAGGAAGGATCTCAGGTTTGGTATTAGAAGCATTGAGACATCACATCTCATGCTATAGGAAGGGTCTCAGGGTTGGAATGGGAAGGAGTTGGATATCACATCTCATCCAATAGGAAGGGTCTCAGGTTTGGAATGGGAAGGATTTGGATATCACATCTCATGTTATAGGAAGGATCTCAGGTTTGGTATTAGAAGCATTGAGATATCACATCTCATGCTATAGGAAGGGTCTCAGGATTGGAATGTGAAGGATTTGGATATCACATCTCATGCTAAAGGAAGGGTCTCAGGTTTGGTAGAAGCATTGAGATATCACGTCTCTTCTATCGGAAGGGTCTCAGGATTGGATTGGGAAGGAGTTGGATATCCCTTCTCATGCTATAGGAAGGGTCTCAGGATTTGAATGGCAAGGAGTTGGATATCACATCTCATGCCATAGGAAGGGTCTCAGGTTTGGTATAAGCATTGAGATATCACATCTCTGCTATCGGAAGGGTCTCAGGATTGGAATGGGAAGGAGTTGGATATTCCCATCTCATGTTATAGGAAGGGTCTCAGGTTTGGTATTAGAAGCATTGAGATATCACATCTCATGCTATAGGAAGGGTCTCAGGATTGGAATGGGAAGGACTTGGATATCACATCTCATGCTATAGGGAGGGTCTCAAGTTTGATATTAGAAGCTTTGAGATATCACATCTCATGATATCGGAAATGTCTCAGGATTGGAATGGGAAGGAGTTGGATATCACATCTCATGATAAATGAAGGGTCTAAGGTTTGGAAGGGGAAGGATTTGGATATCACATCTCATGTTATATTACGGGTCTCAGGTTTGGTATTAGAAGCATTGAGATATCAAGTCTCAGAGTATAGGAAGGGTCTCAGAATTGGAATGGGAAGGAGTTGGATATCACATCTCAAGCTATAGGAAGGGTCTCAGGATTGGAATGGGAAGGACTTGGATATCACATCTCATGCTATAGGAAGGCTCTCAGGTTTGGAAGGGGAAAGAGTTGGATATCACATTTCATGTTAGAGGTAGGATCTCAGGTTTGGTATTAGAGGCATTGAGATATCACATCTCATGCTATCAGAAGGGTCTCAGGAATGGAATGGGAAGGAGTTGGATATCACATCTCATGCTAAAGGGAGGGTCTCAGGTTTGGAAGGGGAAGGATTTGGATATCACATCTCATGTTATATGAAGGATCTCAGGTTTGGTATTAGAAGCATTGAGATATCACATCTCATGCTATCGGAAGGATCTCAGGTTTGGTATTAGAAGCATTGAGATATCACATCTCATGCTATCAGAAGGTTCTCAGGATTGGAATGGGAAGGAGTTGGATATCACATCTCATGCTAAAGGGAGGGTCTCAGGTTTGGAAGGGGAAGGATTTGGATATCACATCTCATGTTATCGGAAGGAAATCACGTTTGGTATTAGAAGTATTGAGATATCATATCTCATGCTATAGGAAGGGTCTCAGGATTGGAATGGGAAAGAGTTGGATATCACTTCTCATGCTATAGGGAGTGTCTCAGGATTGGAATGGGAAGGACTTAGATATCACATATCATGCTATAGGGAGGGTCTCAGTTTTGATATTAGAAGCATTGAGATATCACATCTCATGCTATCGGAAGTGTCTCAGGATTGGAATGGGAAGGAGCTGGATATCACATCTCATGCTTAAGGAAGGGTCTCAGGTTTGGAACGGGAAGGAGTTGGATATCACATCTCATGCTATAGGACGGGTCTCAGGTTTGGTATTAGAAGCATTGAGACATCACATCTCATGCTATAGGAAGGGTCTCAGGGTTGGAATGGGAAGGAGTTGGATATCACATCTCATCCAATAGGAAGGGTCTCAGGTTTGGAATGGGAAGGAATTGGATATCACATCTCATGTTTTAGGAAGGATCTCAGGTTTGGTATTAGAAGCATTGAGATATCACATCTCATGCTATAGGAAGGGTCTCAGGATTGGAATGTGAAGGATTTGGATATCACATCTCATGCTAAAGGAAGGGTCTCAGGTTTGGTAGAAGCATTGAGATATCACGTCTCTGCTATCGGAAGGGTCTCAGGATTGGATTGGGAAGGAGTTGGATATCCCTTCTCATGCTATAGGAAGGGTCTCAGGATTTGAATGGCGAGGAGTTGGATATCACATCTCATGCCATAGGAAGGGTCTCAGGTTTGGTATAAGCATTGAGATATCACATCTCTGCTATCGGAAGGGTCTCAGGTTGGAATGGGAAGGAGTTGGATATCCCTTCTCATGTTATAGGAAGGGTCTCAGGATTGGAATGGGAAGGATTTGGATATCACATCTCTTGCTATAGGAAGGGTCTCAGGATTAGAATGGGTAGGAGTTGGATATTACTTTCTTGCTATAGGAAGGGTCTCATGTTTGGAATGGGGAGGAGTTGGATATCACATATGCTATAGTTAGTGTCTCAGGTTTGGAACGGGAAGGAGTTGGATATCACATCTCATGTTATAGGAAGGGTCTCAGGTTTGGTATAAGCATTGAGATATCACATCTCCGCTATCGGAAGCGGCTCAGGATTGGAATGGGAAGGAGTTGGATATCCCATCTCATGTTATAGTAAGAGTCTCTGGTTTGGTATTAGAATCATTGAGATATCACATCGCATGCTGTAGGAAGGGTCTAAGGATTGGAATGGGATGGACTTGGATATCACATCTCATGCTAAAGGAAGGGTCTCAGGTTTGGTAGAAGCATTGAGATATCACGTCTCTGCTATCGGAAGGGTCTCAGGATTGGAATGGGAAGGAGTTGGATATCCCATCTCATGTTATAGTAAGAGTCTCTGGTTTGGTATTAGAATCATTGAGATATCACATCGCATGCTGTAGGAAGGGTCTAAGGATTGGAATGGGATGGACTTGGATATCACATCTCATGCTATAGGTAGGCTCTCAGGTTTGGTATAAGCATTGAGATATCACATCTCATGCTATAGGAAGGGTCTCAGGATTGGAATGGGAAGGATTTGGATATCACATCTCATGCTATAGGAAGGGTCTCAGATTTGGTATAAGCATTGAGATATCACATCTCATGCTAAAGGAAGGGTCTCAGGATTGGAATGGGAAGGAGTTGTATATGACATCTCAGGCCATAGGAAGGGTCTCAGGTTTGGTATAAGCATTGAGATATCACATCTCTGCTATCGGAAGGGTCTCAGGATTGGAATGGGAAGGAGTTGGATATCCCATCTCATGTTATAGGAAGGGTCTCAGGTTTGGTATTAGAAGCATAGAGATATCACATCTCATGATAAAGGAAGGGTCTCAGGATTGGAATGGGAAGGAGTTGGATACCACATCTCATGATAAAGGAAGGGTCTAAGGTTTGGAAGGGGAAGGATTTGGATATCACATCTCATGTTATAGGACGGGTCTCAGGTTTGGTATTAGAAGCATTGAGATATCAAGTCTCATGGTATAAGAAGGGTCTCAGAATTGGAATGGGAAGGAGTTGGATATCACACCTCAAGCTATAGGAAGGGTCTCAGGATTGGAATGGGAAGGAGTTTGATATCACATCTCATGCCATAGTATGGGTCTCAGGTTTGGTAGAAGCATTGGGATAGCACATCTCATGCTATCGGAAGGGTATCAGTATTGGATTTGGAAGAAGTTGGATATCCCATCTCATGCTATAGGAAGGGTCTCAGGTTGGAATGGGAAAGAGTTGGATATCACATTTCATGTTATAGGAAGGGTCTCAGGATTGGAATGGGAAGGACTTGGATATCATATCTCATGCTATAGGACGGGTCTCAGGTTTGTTATTAGAATCATTGAGATATCATATTGCATGCTGTAGGAAGGGTCTAAGGATTGGAATGGGAAGGACTTGGATATCACATCTCATGCTATAGATAGGCTCTTAGGTTTGGAAAGGGAAGGAGTTGGATATCACATTTCATGTTAGAGGAAGGATCTCAGGTTTGGTATTAGAAGCATTGAGATATCACATCTCATGCTATAGGAAGGGTCTCAGGATTGGAATGGGAAGTAGTTGGATATCACATCTCATGCTATAGGAAGGGTCTCAGGTTTGATATAAGCATTGAGATATCACATCTCATGCTATAGGACGGGTCTCAGGATTGGAATGGAAGGAGTTGGATATCACATCTCATATTATAGGAAGGATCTCAGGTTTGGTATTAGAAGCATTGAGACATCACATCTCATGCTATAGGAAGGGTCTCAGGGTTGGAATGGGAAGGAGTTGGATATCACATCTCATCCAATAGGAAGGGTCTCAGGTTTGGAATGGGAAGGAATTGGATATCACATCTCATGTTATAGGAAGGATCTCAGGTTTGGTATTAGAAGCATTGAGATATCACATCTCATGCTATAGGAAGGGTCTCAGGATTGGAATGTGAATGATTTGGATATCACATCTTATGCTAAAGGAAGGGTCTCAGGTTTGGTAGAAGCATTGAGATATCACGTCTCTGCTATCGGAAGGGTCTCAGGATTGGATTGGGAAGGAGTTGGATATCCCTTCTCATGCTATAGGAAGGGTCTCAGGATTTGAATGGCAAGGAGTTGGATATCACATCTCATGCCATAGGAAGGGTCTCAGGTTTGGTATAAGCATTGAGATATCACATCTCTGCTATCGGAAGGGTCTCAGGATTGGATTGGGAAGGAGTTGGATATCCCTTCTCATGCTATAGGAAGTGTCTCAGGTTGGAATGGGAAGGAGTTGGATATCACATCTCATGTTATAGGAAGGGTCTCAGGATTCGAATGGGTAGGAGTTGGATATTACTTTCTTGCTATAGGAAGGGTCTCAGGATTGGAATGGGTAGGAGTTGGATATTACTTTCTTGCTATAGGAAGGGTCTCATGTTTGGAATGGGAAGGAGTTGGATATCACATATGCTATAGTTAGTGTCTCAGGTTTGGAACGGGAAGGAGTTGGATATCACATCTCATGTTATAGGAAGGGTCTCAGGTTTGGTATAAGCATTGAGATATCACATCTCTGCTATCGGAAGCGGCTCAGGATTGGAATGGGAAGGAGTTGGATATCCCATCTCATGTTATAGGAAGAGTCTCTGGTTTGGTATTAGAATCATTGAGATATCACATCGCATGCTGTAGGAAGGGTCTAAGGATTGGAATGGGATGGACTTGGATATCACATCTCATGCTATAGGTAGGCTCTCAGGTTTGGTATAAGCATTGAGATATCACATCTCATGCTATAGGAAGGGTCTCAGGATTGGAATGGGAAGGAGTTGTATATGACATCTCAGGCCATAGGAAGGGTCTCAGGTTTGGTATAAGCATTTTGATATCACATCTCTGCTATCGGAAGGGTCTCAGGATTGGAATGGGAAGGAGTTGGATATCCCATCTCATCTTATGGGAAGGGTCTCAGGTTTGGTATTAGAAGCATAGAGATATCACATCTCATGCTATAGGAAGGGTCTCAGGATTGGAATGGGAAGGACTTGGATGTCACATCTCATGCTATAGGGAGGGTCTCAAGTTTGATATTAGAAGCATTGAGATACCAAATCTCATGATATCGGAAGGGTCTCAGGATTGGAATGGGAAGGAGTTGGATACCACATCTCATGATAAAGGAAGGGTCTAAGGTTTGGAAGGGGAAGGATTTGGATATCACATCTCATGTTATAGGACGGGTCTCAGGTTTGGTATTAGAAGCATTGAGATATCAAGTCTCATGGTATAAGAAGGGTCTCAGAATTGGAATGGGAAGGAGTTGGATATCACACCTCAAGCTATAGGAAGGGTCTCAGGATTGGAATGGGAAGGAGTTTGATATCACATCTCATGCCATAGTATGGGTCTCAGGTTTGGTAGAAGCATTGGGATATCACATCTCATGCTATCGGAAGGGTATCAGTATTGGATTTGGAAGAAGTTGGATATCCCATCTCATGCTATAGGAAGGGTCTCAGGTTGGAATGGGAAGGAGTTGGATATCACATTTCATGTTATAGGAAGGGTCTCAGGATTGGAATGGGAAGGACTTGGATATCATATCTCATGCTATAGGACGGGTCTCAGGTTTGTTATTAGAATCATTGAGATATCATATTGCATGCTGTAGGAAGTGTCTAAGGATTGGAATGGGAAGGACTTGGATATCACATCTCATGCTATAGATAGGCTCTTAGGTTTGGAAAGGGAAGGAATTGGATATCACATTTCATGTTAGAGGAAGGATCTCAGGTTTGGTATTAGAAGCATTGGGATATCACATCTCATGCTATAGGAAGGGTCTCAGGATTGGAATGGGAAGTAGTTGGATATCACATCTCATGCTATAGGAAGGGTCTCAGGTTTGGTATAAGCATTGAGATATCACATCTCATGCTATAGGACGGGTCTCAGGATTGGAATGGAAGGAGTTGGATATCACATCTCATGTTATAGGACGGGTCTCAGGTTTGGTATTAGAAGCATTGAGATATCAAGTCTCATGGTATAAGAAGGGTCTCAGAATTGGAATGGGAAGGAGTTGGATATCCCATCTCATGCTATAGGAAGGGTCTCAGGTTGGAATGGGAAGGAGTTGGATATCACATTTCATGTTATAGGAAGGGTCTCAGGATTGGAATGGGAAGGACTTTTGATATCATATCTCATGCTATAGGACGGGTCTCAGGTTTGTTATTAGAATCATTGAGATATCATATTGCATGCTGTAGGAAGGGTCTAAGGATTGGAATGGGAAGGACTTGGATATCACATCTCATGCTATAGATAGGCTCTTAGGTTTGGAAAGGGAAGGAATTGGATATCACATTTCATGTTAGAGGAAGGATCTCAGGTTTGGTATTAGAAGCATTGGGATATCACATCTCATGCTATAGGAAGGGTCTCAGGATTGGAATGGGAAGTAGTTGGATATCACATCTCATGCTATAGGAAGGGTCTCAGGTTTGGTATAAGCATTGAGATATCACATCTCATGCTATAGGACGGGTCTCAGGATTGGAATGGAAGGAGTTGGATATCACATCTCATGTTATAGGAAGGATCTCAGGTTTGGTCTTAGAAGCATTGAGACATCACATCTCATGCTATAGGAAGGGTCTCAGGGTTGGAATGGGAAGGAATTGGATATCACATCTCATGTTATAGGAAGGATCTCAGGTTTGGTATTAGAAGCATTGAGATATCACATCTCATGCTATAGGAAGGGTCTCAGGATTGGAATGTGAAGGATTTGGATATCACATCTCATGCTAAAGGAAGGGTCTCAGGTTTGGTAGAAGCATTGAGATATCACGTCTCTGCTATCGGAAGGGTCTCAGGATTGGATTGGGAAGGAGTTGGATATCCCTTCTCATGCTATAGGAAGGGTCTCAGGATTTGAATGGGAAGGAGTTGGATATCACATCTCATGTTATAGGAAGGGTCTCAGGATTGGAATGGGAAGGATTTGGATATCACATCTCTTGCTATAGGAAGGGTCTCAGGATTGGAATGGGTAGGAGTTGGATATTACTTTCTTGCTATAGGAAGCGTCTCATGTTTGGAATGGGAAGCAGTTGTATATCACATATGCTATAGTTAGTGTCTCAGGTTTGGAACGGGAAGGAGTTGGATATCACATCTCATGTTATAGGAAGGGTCTCAGGTTTGGTATAAGCATTGAGATATCACATCTCATGCTATAGGAAGTGTCTCAGGATTGGAATGGGAATGATTTGGATATCACATCTCATGCTATAGGAAGGGTCTCAGATTTGGTATAAGCATTGAGATATCACATCTCATGCTAAAGGAAGGGTCTCAGGATTGGAATGGGAAGGAGTTGTATATGACATCTCAGGCCATAGGAAGGGTCTCAGGTTTGGTATAAGCATTGAGATATCACATCTCTGCTATCGGAAGGGTCTCAGGATTGGAATGGGAAGGAGTTGGATATCCCATCTCATCTTATAGGAAGGGTCTCAGGTTTGGTATTAGAAGCATAGAGATATCACATCTCATGCTATAGGAAGGGTCTCAGGATTGGAATGGGAAGGACTTGGATGTCACATCTCATGCTATAGGGAGGGTCTCAGGTTTGGTATGAGAAGCATTGAGATATCAAGTCTCATGGTATAAGAAGGGTCTCAGAATTGGAATGGGAAGGAGTTGGATATCACACCTCAAGCTATAGGAAGGGTCTCAGGATTGGAATGGGAAGGAGATTGATATCACATCTCATGCCATAGTATGGGTCTCAGGTTTGGTAGAAGCATTGGGATATCACATCTCATGCTATCGGAAGGGTATCAGTATTGGATTTGGAAGAAGTTGGATATCCCATCTCATGCTATAGGAAGGGTCTCAGGTTGGAATGGGAAGGAGTTGGATATCACATTTCATGTTATAGGAAGGGTCTCAGGATTGGAATGGGAAGGACTTGGATATCATATCTCATGCTATAGGACGGGTCTCAGGTTTGTTATTAGAATCATTGAGATATCATATTGCTTGCTGTAGGAAGGGTCTAAGGATTGGAATGGGAAGGACTTGGATATCACATCTCATGCTATAGATAGGCTCTTAGGTTTGGAAAGGGAAGGAGTTGGATATCACATTTCATGTTAGAGGAAGGATCTCAGGTTTGGTATTAGAAGCATTGAGATATCACATCTCATGCTATAGGAAGGGTCTCAGGAT
This sequence comes from Ambystoma mexicanum, assembly GCF_040938575.1. NCBI lineage: Eukaryota > Metazoa > Chordata > Amphibia > Caudata > Ambystomatidae > Ambystoma > Ambystoma mexicanum. The sequence goes on from NC_090936.1 coordinate 324,344,281, forward strand.
TGGAATGGGAAGTAGTTGGATCTCACATCTCATGCTATAGGAAGGGTCTCAGGTTTGGTATAAGCATTGAGATATCACATCTCATGCTATAGGACTGGTCTCAGGATTGGAATGGAAGGAGTTGGATATCACATCTCATGTTATAGGAAGGATCTCAGGTTTGGTATTAGAAGCATTGAGACATCACATCTCATGCTATAGGAAGGGTCTCAGGGTTGGAATGGGAAGGAGTTGGATATCACATCTCATCCAATAGGAAGGGTCTCAGGTTTGGAATGGGAAGGAATTGGATATCACATCTCATGTTATAGGAAGGATCTCAGGTTTGGTATTAGAAGCATTGAGATATCACATCTCATGCTATAGGAAGGGTCTCGGGATTGGAATGTGAAGGATTTGGATATCACATCTCATGCTAAAGGAAGGGTCTCAGGTTTGGTAGAAGCATTGAGATATCACGTCTCTGCTATCGGAAGGGTCTCAGGATTGGATTGGGAAGGAGTTGGATATCCCTTCTCATGCTATAGGAAGGGTCTCAGGTTTGGTATAAGCATTGAGATATCACATCTCTGCTATCGGAAGGGTCTCAGGATTGGATTGGGAAGGAGTTGGATATCCCTTCTCATGCTATAGGAAGTGTCTCAGGTTGGAATGGGAAGGAGTTGGATATCACATCTCATGTTATAGGAAGGGTCTCAGGATTGGAATGGGAAGGATTTGGGTATCACATCTCTTGCTATAGGAAGGGTCTCAGGATTGGAATGGGTAGGAGTTGGATATTACTTTCTTGGATAGGAAGGGTCTCATGTTTGGAATGGGAAGGAGTTGGATATCACATATGCTATAGTTAGTGTCTCAGGTTTGGAACGGGAAGGAGTTGGATATCACATCTCATGTTATAGGAAGGGTCTCAGGTTTGGTATAAGCATTGAGATATCACATCTCTGCTATCAGAAGTGGCTCAGGATTGGAATGGGAAGGAGTTGGATATCCCATCTCATGTTATAGGACGAGTCTCTGGTTTGGTATTAGAATCATTGAGATATCACATCGCATGCTGTAGGAAGGGTCTAAGGATTGGAATGGGATGGACTTGGATATCACATCTCATGCTATAGATAGGCTCTTAGGTTTGGAAAGGGAAGGAGTTGGATATCACATTTCATGTTAGAGGAAGGATCTCAGGTTTGGTATTAGAAGCATTGAGATATCACATCTCATGCTATAGGAAGGGTCTCAGGATTGGAATGGGAAGGAGCTGGATATCACATCTCATGCTAAAGGAAGGCTCTCAGGTTTGGAACGGGAAGGATTTTGATATCACATCTCATGTTATAGGAAGGGTCTCAGGTTTGGTATAAGCATTGAGATATCACATCTCTGCTATCGGAAGTGTCTCAGGATTGGAATGGGAAGGAGTTGGATATCCCATCTCATGTTATAGGATGGGTCTCAGGTTTGTTATTAGAATAATTGAGATATCATATTGCATGCTGTAGGAAGGGTCTAAGGGTTGGAATGGGAAGGACTTGGATATCACATCTCATGCTATAGATAGGCTCTTAGGTTTGGAAAGGGAAGGAGTTGGATATCACATTTCATGTTAGAGGAAGGATCTCAGGTTTGGTATTAGAAGCATTGAGATATCACATCTCATGCTATAGGAAGGGTCTCAGGATTGGAATGGGAAGTAGTTGGATATCACATCTCATGCTATAGGAAGGGTCTCAGGTTTGATATAAGCATTGAGATATCACATCTCATGCTATAGGACGGGTCTCAGGATTGGAATGGAAGGAGTTGGATATCACATCTCATGTTATAGGAAGGATCTCAGGTTTGGTATTAGAAGCATTGAGATATCACATCTCATGCTATAGGAAGGGTCTCAGGATTGGAATGGGAAGGAGCTGGATATCACATCTCATGCTAAAGGAAGGGTCTCAGGTTTGGAACGGGAAGGATTTGGATATCACATCTCATGTTATAGGAAGGGTCTCAGGTTTGGTATAAGCAATGAGATATCACATCTCTGCTATCGGAAGTGTCTCAGGATTGGAATGGGAAGGAGTTGGATATCCCATTTCATGTTATAGGATGGGTCTCAGGTTTGTTATTAGAATAATTGAGATATCATATTGCATGCTGTAGGAAGGGTCTAAGGGTTGGAATGGGAAGGACTTGGATATCACATCTCATGCTATAGATAGGCTCTTAGGTTTGGAAAGGGAAGGAGTTGGATATCACATTTCATGTTAGAGGAAGGATCTCAGGTTTGGTATTAGAAGCATTGAGATATCACATCTCATGCTATAGGAAGGGTCTCAGGATTGGAATGGGAAGTAGTTGGATATCACATCTCATGCTATAGGAAGGGTCTCAGGTTTGATATAAGCATTGAGATATCACATCTCATGCTATAGGACGGGTCTCAGGATTGGAATGGAAGGAGTTGGATATCACATCTCATATTATAGGAAGGATCTCAGGTTTGGTATTAGAAGCATTGAGACATCACATCTCATGCTATAGGAAGGGTCTCAGGGTTGGAATGGGAAGGAGTTGGATATCACATCTCATCCAATAGGAAGGGTCTCAGGTTTGGAATGGGAAGGAATTGGATATCACATCTCATGTTATAGGAAGGATCTCAGGTTTGGTATTAGAAGCATTGAGATATCACATCTCATGCTATAGGAAGGGTCTCAGGATTGGAATGTGAAGGATTTGGATATCACATCTCATGCTAAAGGAAGGGTCTCAGGTTTGGTAGAAGCATTGAGATATCACGTCTCTGCTATCGGAAGGGTCTCAGGATTGGATTGGGAAGGAGTTGGATATCCCTTCTCATGCTATAGGAAGTGTCTCAGGTTGGAATGGGAAGGAGTTGGATATCACATCTCATGTTATAGGAAGGGTCTCAGGATTGGAATGGGAAGGATTTGGATATCACATCTCTTGCTATAGGAAGGGTCTCAGGATTGGAATGGGTAGGAGTTGGATATTACTTTCTTGGATAGGAAGGGTCTCATGTTTGGAATGGGAAGGAGTTGGATATCACATATGCTATAGTTAGTGTCTCAGGTTTGGAACGGGAAGGAGTTGGATATCACATCTCATGTTATAGGAAGGGTCTCAGGTTTGGTATAAGCATTGAGATATCACATCTCTGCTATCAGAAGTGGCTCAGGATTGGAATGGGAAGGAGTTGGATATCCCATCTCATGTTATAGGATGAGTCTCTGGTTTGGTATTAGAATCATTGAGATATCACATCGCATGCTGTAGGAAGGGTCTAAGGATTGGAATGGGATGGACTTGGATATCACATCTCATGCTATAGATAGGCTCTTAGGTTTGGAAAGGGAAGGAGTTGGATATCACATTTCATGTTAGAGGAAGGATCTCAGGTTTGGTATTAGAAGCATTGAGATATCACATCTCATGCTATAGGAAGGGTCTCAGGATTGGAATGGGAAGGAGCTGCATATCACATCTCATGCTAAAGGAAGGGTCTCAGGTTTGGAACGGGAAGGATTTGGATATCACATCTCATGTTATAGGAAGGGTCTCAGGTTTGGTATAAGCATTGAGATATCACATCTCTGCTATCGGAAGTGTCTCAGGATTGGAATGGGAAGGAGTTGGATATCCCATCTCATGTTATAGGATGGGTCTCAGGTTTGTTATTAGAATAATTGAGATATCATATTGCATGCTGTAGGAAGGGTCTAAGGGTTGGAATGGGAAGGACTTGGATATCACATCTCATGCTATAGATAGGCTCTTAGGTTTGGAAAGGGAAGGAGTTGGATATCACATTTCATGTTAGAGGAAGGATCTCAGGTTTGGTATTAGAAGCATTGAGATATCACATCTCATGCTATAGGAAGGGTCTCAGGATTGGAATGGGAAGTAGTTGGATATCACATCTCATGCTATAGGAAGGGTCTCAGGTTTGATATAAGCATTGAGATATCACATCTCATGCTATAGGACGGGTCTCAGGATTGGAATGGAAGGAGTTGGATATCACATCTCATGTTATAGGAAGGATCTCAGGTTTGGTATTAGAAGCATTGAGATATCACATCTCATGCTATAGGAAGGGTCTCAGGATTGGAATGGGAAGGAGCTGGATATCACATCTCATGCTAAAGGAAGGGTCTCAGGTTTGGAACGGGAAGGATTTGGATATCACATCTCATGTTATAGGAAGGGTCTCAGGTTTGGTATAAGCAATGAGATATCACATCTCTGCTATCGGAAGTGTCTCAGGATTGGAATGGGAAGGAGTTGGATATCCCATCTCATGTTATAGGATGGGTCTCAGGTTTGTTATTAGAATAATTGAGATATCATATTGCATGCTGTAGGAAGGGTCTAAGGGTTGGAATGGGAAGGACTTGGATATCACATCTCATGCTATAGATAGGCTCTTAGGTTTGGAAAGGGAAGGAGTTGGATATCACATTTCATGTTAGAGGAAGGATCTCAGGTTTGGTATTAGAAGCATTGAGATATCACATCTCATGCTATAGGAAGGGTCTCAGGATTGGAATGGGAAGTAGTTGGATATCACATCTCATGCTATAGGAAGGGTCTCAGGTTTGCTATAAGCATTGAGATATCACATCTCATGCTATAGGACGGGTCTCAGGATTGGAATGGAAGGAGTTGGATATCACATCTCATATTATAGGAAGGATCTCAGGTTTGGTATTAGAAGCATTGAGACATCACATCTCATGCTATAGGAAGGGTCTCAGGGTTGGAATGGGAAGGAGTTGGATATCACATCTCATCCAATAGGAAGGGTCTCAGGTTTGGAATGGGAAGGAATTGGATATCACATCTCATGTTATAGGAAGGATCTCAGGTTTGGTATTAGAAGCATTGAGATATCACATCTCATGCTATAGGAAGGGTCTCAGGATTGGAATGTGAAGGATTTGGATATCACATCTCATGCTAAAGGAAGGGTCTCAGGTTTGGTAGAAGCATTGAGATATCACGTCTCTGCTATCGGAAGGGTCTCAGGATTGGATTGGGAAGGAGTTGGATATCCCTTCTCATGCTATAGGAAGGGTCTCAGGTTTGGTATAAGCATTGAGATATCACGTCTCTGCTATCGGAACGGTCTCAGGATTGGATTGGGAAGGAGTTGGATATCCCTTCTCATGCTATAGGAAGTGTCTCAGGTTGGAATGGGAAGGAGTTGGATATCACATCTCATGTTATAGGAAGGGTCTCAGGATTGGAATGGGAAGGATTTGGATATCACATCTCTTGCTATAGGAAGGGTCTCAGGATTGGAATGGGTAGGAGTTGGATATTACTTTCTTGGATAGGAAGGGTCTCATGTTTGGAATGGGAAGGAGTTGGATATCACATATGCTATAGTTAGTGTCTCAGGTTTGGAACGGGAAGGAGTTGGATATCACATCTCATGTTATAGGAAGGGTCTCAGGTTTGGTATAAGCATTGAGATATCACATCTCTGCTATCAGAAGTGGCTCAGGATTGGAATAGGAAGGAGTTGGATATCCCATCTCATGTTATAGGACGAGTCTCTGGTTTGGTATTAGAATCATTGAGATATCACATCGCATGCTGTAGGAAGGGTCTAAGGATTGGAATGGGATGGACTTGGATATCACATCTCATGCTATAGATAGGCTCTTAGGTTTCGAAAGGGAAGGAGTTGGATATCACATTTCATGTTAGAGGAAGGATCTCAGGTTTGGTATTAGAAGCATTGAGATATCACATCTCATGCTATAGGAAGGGTCTCAGGATTGGAATGGGAAGGAGCTGGATATCACATCTCATGCTAAAGGAAGGGTCTCAGGTTTGGAACGGGAAGGATTTGGATATCACATCTCATGTTATAGGAAGGGTCTCAGGTTTGGTATAAGCATTGAGATATCACATCTCTGCTATCGGAAGTGTCTCAGGATTGGAATGGGAAGGAGTTGGATATCCCATCTCATGTTATAGGATGGGTCTCAGGTTTGTTATTAGAATAATTGAGATATCATATTGCATGCTGTAGGAAGGGTCTAAGGATTGGAATGGGAAGGACTTGGATATCACATCTCATGCTATAGATAGGCTCTTAGGTTTGGAAAGGGAAGGAGTTGGATATCACATTTCATGTTAGAGGAAGGATCTCAGGTTTGGTATTAGAAGCATTGAGATATCACATCTCATGCTATAGGAAGGGTCTCAGGATTGGAATGGGAAGTAGTTGGATCTCACATCTCATGCTATAGGAAGGGTCTCAGGTTTGGTATAAGCATTGAGATATCACATCTCATGCTATAGGACGGGTCTCAGGATTGGAATGGAAGGAGTTGGATATCACATCTCATGTTATAGGAAGGATCTCAGGTTTGGTATTAGAAGCATTGAGACATCACATCTCATGCTATAGGAAGGGTCTCAGGGTTGGAATGGGAAGGAGTTGGATATCACATCTCATGCTAAAGGAAGGGTCTCAGGTTTGGTAGAAGCATTGAGATATCACGTCTCTGCTATCGGAACGGTCTCAGGATTGGATTGGGAAGGAGTTGGATATCCCTTCTCATGCTATAGGAAGGGTCTCAGGTTTGGTATAAGCATTGAGATATCACATCTCTGCTATCGGAAGGGTCTCAGGATTGGATTGGGAAGGAGTTGGATATCCCTTCTCATGCTATAGGAAGTGTCTCAGGTTGGAATGGGAAGGAGTTGGATATCACATCTCATGTTATAGGAAGGGTCTCAGGATTGGAATGGGAAGGATTTGGGTATCACATCTCTTGCTATAGGAAGGGTCTCAGGATTGGAATGGGTAGGAGTTGGATATTACTTTCTTGGATAGGAAGGGTCTCATGTTTGGAATGGGAAGGAGTTGGATATCACATATGCTATAGTTAGTGTCTCAGGTTTGGAACGGGAAGGAGTTGGATATCACATCTCATGTTATAGGAAGGGTCTCAGGTTTGGTATAAGCATTGAGATATCACATCTCTGCTATCAGAAGTGGCTCAGGATTGGAATGGGAAGGAGTTGGATATCCCATCTCATGTTATAGGACGAGTCTCTGGTTTGGTATTAGAATCATTGAGATATCACATCGCATGCTGTAGGAAGGGTCTAAGGATTGGAATGGGATGGACTTGGATATCACATCTCATGCTATAGATAGGCTCTTAGGTTTGGAAAGGGAAGGAGTTGGATATCACATTTCATGTTAGAGGAAGGATCTCAGGTTTGGTATTAGAAGCATTGAGATATCACATCTCATGCTATAGGAAGGGTCTCAGGATTGGAATGGGAAGGAGCTGGATATCACATCTCATGCTAAAGGAAGGGTCTCAGGTTTGGAACGGGAAGGATTTGGATATCACATCTCATGTTATAGGAAGGGTCTCAGGTTTGGTATAAGCATTGAGATATCACATCTCTGCTATCGGAAGTGTCTCAGGATTGGAATGGGAAGGAGTTGGATATCCCATCTCATGTTATAGGATGGGTCTCAGGTTTGTTATTAGAATAATTGAGATATCATATTGCATGCTGTAGGAAGGGTCTAAGGGTTGGAATGGGAAGGACTTGGATATCACATCTCATGCTATAGATAGGCTCTTAGGTTTGGAAAGGGAAGGAGTTGGATATCACATTTCATGTTAGAGGAAGGATCTCAGGTTTGGTATTAGAAGCATTGAGATATCACATCTCATGCTATAGGAAGGGTCTCAGGATTGGAATGGGAAGTAGTTGGATATCACATCTCATGCTATAGGAAGGGTCTCAGGTTTGATATAAGCATTGAGATATCACATCTCATGCTATAGGACGGGTCTCAGGATTGGAATGGAAGGAGTTGGATATCACATCTCATGTTATAGGAAGGATCTCAGGTTTGGTATTAGAAGCATTGAGATATCACATCTCATGCTATAGGAAGGGTCTCAGGATTGGAATGGGAAGGAGCTGGATATCACATCTCATGCTAAAGGAAGGGTCTCAGGTTTGGAACGGGAAGGATTTGGATATCACATCTCATGTTATAGGAAGGGTCTCAGGTTTGGTATAAGCAATGAGATATCACATCTCTGCTATCGGAAGTGTCTCAGGATTGGAATGGGAAGGAGTTGGATATCCCATCTCATGTTATAGGATGGGTCTCAGGTTTGTTATTAGAATAATTGAGATATCATATTGCATGCTGTAGGAAGGGTCTAAGGGTTGGAATGGGAAGGACTTGGATATCACATCTCATGCTATAGATAGGCTCTTAGGTTTGGAAAGGGAAGGAGTTGGATATCACATTTCATGTTAGAGGAAGGATCTCAGGTTTGGTATTAGAAGCATTGAGATATCACATCTCATGCTATAGGAAGGGTCTCAGGATTGGAATGGGAAGTAGTTGGATATCACATCTCATGCTATAGGAAGGGTCTCAGGTTTGATATAAGCATTGAGATATCACATCTCATGCTATAGGACGGGTCTCAGGATTGGAATGGAAGGAGTTGGATATCACATCTCATATTATAGGAAGGATCTCAGGTTTGGTATTAGAAGCATTGAGACATCACATCTCATGCTATAGGAAGGGTCTCAGGGTTGGAATGGGAAGGAGTTGGATATCACATCTCATCCAATAGGAAGGGTCTCAGGTTTGGAATGGGAAGGAATTGGATATCACATCTCATGTTATAGGAAGGATCTCAGGTTTGGTATTAGAAGCATTGAGATATCACATCTCATGCTATAGGAAGGGTCTCAGGATTGGAATGTGAAGGATTTGGATATCACATCTCATGCTAAAGGAAGGGTCTCAGGTTTGGTAGAAGCATTGAGATATCACGTCTCTGCTATCGGAAGGGTCTCAGGATTGGATTGGGAAGGAGTTGGATATCCCTTCTCATGCTATAGGAAGGGTCTCAGGTTTGGTATAAGCATTGAGATATCACATCTCTGCTATCGGAAGGGTCTCAGGATTGGATTGGGAAGGAGTTGGATATCCCTTCTCATGCTATAGGAAGTGTCTCAGGTTGGAATGGGAAGGAGTTGGATATCACATCTCATGTTATAGGAAGGGTCTCAGGATTGGAATGGGAAGGATTTGGATATCACATCTCTTGCTATAGGAAGGGTCTCAGGATTGGAATGGGTAGGAGTTGGATATTACTTTCTTGGATAGGAAGGGTCTCATGTTTGGAATGGGAAGGAGTTGGATATCACATATGCTATAGTTAGTGTCTCAGGTTTGGAACGGGAAGGAGTTGGATATCACATCTCATGTTATAGGAAGGGTCTCAGGTTTGGTATAAGCATTGAGATATCACATCTCTGCTATCAGAAGTGGCTCAGGATTGGAATGGGAAGGAGTTGGATATCCCATCTCATGTTATAGGACGAGTCTCTGGTTTGGTATTAGAATCATTGAGATATCACATCGCATGCTGTAGGAAGGGTCTAAGGATTGGAATGGGATGGACTTGGATATCACATCTCATGCTATAGATAGGCTCTTAGGTTTGGAAAGGGAAGGAGTTGGATATCACATTTCATGTTAGAGGAAGGATCTCAGGTTTGGTATTAGAAGCATTGAGATATCACATCTCATGCTATAGGAAGGGTCTCAGGATTGGAATGGGAAGGAGCTGGATATCACATCTCATGCTAAAGGAAGGGTCTCAGGTTTGGAACGGGAAGGATTTGGATATCACATCTCATGTTATAGGAAGGGTCTCAGGTTTGGTATAAGCATTGAGATATCACATCTCTGCTATCGGAAGTGTCTCAGGATTGGAATGGGAAGGAGTTGGATATCCCATCTCATGTTATAGGATGGGTCTCAGGTTTGTTATTAGAATAATTGAGATATCATATTGCATGCTGTAGGAAGGGTCTAAGGGTTGGAATGGGAAGGACTTGGATATCACATCTCATGCTATAGATAGGCTCTTAGGTTTGGAATGGGAAGGAGTTGGATATCACATTTCATGTTAGAGGAAGGATCTCAGGTTTGGTATTAGAAGCATTGAGATATCACATCTCATGCTATAGGAAGGGTCTCAGGATTGGAATGGGAAGTAGTTGGATATCACATCTCATGCTATAGGAAGGGTCTCAGGTTTGATATAAGCATTGAGATATCACATCTCATGCTATAGGACGGGTCTCAGGATTGGAATGGAAGGAGTTGGATATCACATCTCATGTTATAGGAAGGATCTCAGGTTTGGTATTAGAAGCATTGAGATATCACATCTCATGCTATAGGAAGGGTCTCAGGATTGGAATGGGAAGGAGCTGGACATCACATCTCATGCTAAAGGAAGGGTCTCAGGTTTGGAACGGGAAGGATTTGGATATCACATCTCATGTTATAGGAAGGGTCTCAGGTTTGGTATAAGCAATGAGATATCACATCTCTGCTATCGGAAGTGTCTCAGGATTGGAATGGGAAGGAGTTGGATATCCCATCTCATGTTATAGGATGGGTCTCAGGTTTGTTATTAGAATAATTGAGATATCATATTGCATGCTGTAGGAAGGGTCTAAGGGTTGGAATGGGAAGGACTTGGATATCACATCTCATGCTATAGATAGGCTCTTAGGTTTGGAAAGGGAAGGAGTTGGATATCACATTTCATGTTAGAGGAAGGATCTCAGGTTTGGTATTAGAAGCATTGAGATATCACATCTCATGCTATAGGAAGGGTCTCAGGATTGGAATGGGAAGTAGTTGGATATCACATCTCATGCTATAGGAAGGGTCTCAGGTTTGATATAAGCATTGAGATATCACATCTCATGCTATAGGACGGGTCTCAGGATTGGAATGGAAGGAGTTGGATATCACATCTCATATTATAGGAAGGATCTCAGGTTTGGTATTAGAAGCATTGAGACATCACATCTCATGCTATAGGAAGGGTCTCAGGGTTGGAATGGGAAGGAGTTGGATATCACATCTCATCCAATAGGAAGGGTCTCAGGTTTGGAATGGGAAGGAATTGGATATCATATCTCATGTTATAGGAAGGATCTCAGGTTTGGTATTAGAAGCATTGAGATATCACATCTCATGCTATAGGAAGGGTCTCAGGATTGGAATGTGAAGGATTTGGATATCACATCTCATGCTAAAGGAAGGGTCTCAGGTTTGGTAGAAGCATTGAGATATCACGTCTCTGCTATCGGAAGGGTCTCAGGATTGGATTGGGAAGGAGTTGGATATCCCTTCTCATGCTATAGGAAGGGTCTCAGGTTTGGTATAAGCATTGAGATATCACATCTCTGCTATCGGAAGGGTCTCAGGATTGGATTGGGAAGGAGTTGGATATCCCTTCTCATGCTATAGGAAGTGTCTCAGGTTGGAATGGGAAGGAGTTGGATATCACATCTCATGTTATAGGAAGGGTCTCAGGATTGGAATGGGAAGGATTTGGATATCACATCTCTTGCTATAGGAAGGGTCTCAGGATTGGAATGGGTAGGAGTTGGATATTACTTTCTTGGATAGGAAGGGTCTCATGTTTGGAATGGGAAGGAGTTGGATATCACATATGCTATAGTTAGTGTCTCAGGTTTGGAACGGGAAGTAGTTGGATATCACATCTCATGTTATAGGAAGGGTCTCAGGTTTGGTATAAGCATTGAGATATCACATCTCTGCTATCAGAAGTGGCTCAGGATTGGAATGGGAAGGAGTTGGATATCCCATCTCATGTTATAGGACGAGTCTCTGGTTTGGTATTAGAATCATTGAGATATCACATCGCATGCTGTAGGAAGGGTCTAAGGATTGGAATGGGATGGACTTGGATATCACATCTCATGCTATAGATAGGCTCTTAGGTTTCGAAAGGGAAGGAGTTGGATATCACATTTCATGTTAGAGGAAGGATCTCAGGTTTGGTATTAGAAGCATTGAGATATCACATCTCATGCTATAGGAAGGGTCTCAGGATTGGAATGGGAAGGAGCTGGATATCACATCTCATGCTAAAGGAAGGGTCTCAGGTTTGGAACGGGAAGGATTTGGATATCACATCTCATGTTATAGGAAGGGTCTCAGGTTTGGTATAAGCATTGAGATATCACATCTCTGCTATCGGAAGTGTCTCAGGATTGGAATGGGAAGGAGTTGGATATCCCATCTCATGTTATAGGATGGGTCTCAGGTTTGTTATTAGAATAATTGAGATATCATATTGCATGCTGTAGGAAGGGTCTAAGGGTTGGATGGGAAGGACTTGGATATCACATCTCATGCTATAGATAGGCTCTTAGGTTTGGAAAGGGAAGGAGTTGGATATCACATTTCATGTTAGAGGAAGGATCTCAGGTTTGGTATTAGAAGCATTGAGATATCACATCTCATGCTATAGGAAGGGTCTCAGGATTGGAATGGGAAGTAGTTGGATATCACATCTCATGCTATAGGAAGGGTCTCAGGTTTGATATAAGCATTGAGATATCACATCTCATGCTATAGGACGGGTCTCAGGATTGGAATGGAAGGAGTTGGATATCACATCTCATGTTATAGGAAGGATCTCAGGTTTGGTATTAGAAGAATTGAGATATCACATCTCATGCTATAGGAAGGGTCTCAGGATTGGAATGGGAAGGAGCTGGATATCACATCTCATGCTAAAGGAAGGGTCTCAGGTTTGGAACGGGAAGGATTTGGATATCACATCTCATGTTATAGGAAGGGTCTCAGGTTTGGTATAAGCAATGAGATATCACATCTCTGCTATCGGAAGTGTCTCAGGATTGGAATGGGAAGGAGTTGGATATCCCATCTCATGTTATAGGATGGGTCTCAGGTTTGTTATTAGAATAATTGAGATATCATATTGCATGCTGTAGGAAGGGTCTAAGGGTTGGAATGGGAAGGACTTGGATATCACATCTCATGCTATAGATAGGCTCTTAGGTTTGGAAAGGGAAGGAGTTGGATATCACATTTCATGTTAGAGGAAGGATCTCAGGTTTGGTATTAGAAGCATTGAGATATCACATCTCATGCTATAGGAAGGGTCTCAGGATTGGAATGGGAAGTAGTTGGATATCACATCTCATGCTATAGGAAGGGTCTCAGGTTTGATATAAGCATTGAGATATCACATCTCATGCTATAGGACGGGTCTCAGGATTGGAATGGAAGGAGTTGGATATCACATCTCATATTATAGGAAGGATCTCAGGTTTGGTATTAGAAGCATTGAGACATCACATCTCATGCTATAGGAAGGGTCTCAGGGTTGGAATGGGAAGGAGTTGGATATCACATCTCATCCAATAAGAAGGGTCTCAGGTTTGGAATGGGAAGGAATTGGATATCACATCTCATGTTATAGGAAGGATCTCAGGTTTGGTATTAGAAGCATTGAGATATCACATCTCATGCTATAGGAAGGGTCTCAGGATTGGAATGTGAAGGATTTGGATATCACATCTTATGCTAAAGGAAGGGTCTCAGGTTTGGTAGAAGCATTGAGATATCACGTCTCTGCTATCGGAAGGGTCTCAGGATTGGATTGGGAAGGAGTTGGATATCCCTTCTCATGCTATAGGAAGGGTCTCAGGATTTGAATGGCAAGGAGTTGGATATCACATCTCATGCCATAGGAAGGGTCTCAGGTTTGGTATAAGCATTGAGATATCACATCTCTGCTATCGGAAGGGTCTCAGGATTGGATTGGGAAGGAGTTGGATATCCCTTCTCATGCTATAGGAAGTGTCTCAGGTTGGAATGGGAAGGAGTTGGATATCACATCTCATGTTATAGGAAGGGTCTCAGGATTGGATTGGGAAGGAGTTGGATATCCCTTCTCATGCTATAGGAAGTGTCTCAGGTTGGAATGGGAAGGAGTTGGATATCACATCTCATGTTATAGGAAGGGTCTCAGGATTGGAATGGGTAGGAGTTGGATATTACTTTCTTGCTATAGGAAGGGTCTCATGTTTGGAATGGGAAGGAGTTGGATATCACATATGCTATAGTTAGTGTCTCAGGTTTGGAACGGGAAGGAGTTGGATATCACATCTCATGTTATAGGAAGGGTCTCAGGTTTGGTATAAGCATTGAGATATCACATCTCTGCTATCGGAAGCGGCTCAGGATTGGAATGGGAAGGAGTTGGATATCCCATCTCATGTTATAGGAAGAGTCTCTGGTTTGGTATTAGAATCATTGAGATATCACATCGCATGCTGTAGGAAGGGTCTAAGGATTGGAATGGGATGGACTTGGATATCACATCTCATGCTATAGGTAGGCTCTCAGGTTTGGTATAAGCATTGAGATATCACATCTCATGCTATAGGAAGGGTCTCAGGATTGGAATGGGAAGGAGTTGTATATGACATCTCAGGCCATAGGAAGGGTCTCAGGTTTGGTATAAGCATTGAGATATCACATCTCTGCTATCGGAAGGGTCTCAGGATTGGAATGGGAAGGAGTTGGATATCCCATCTCATCTTATGGGAAGGGTCTCAGGTTTGGTATTAGAAGCATAGAGATATCACATCTCATGCTATAGGAAGGGTCTCAGGATTGGAATGGGAAGGACTTGGATGTCACATCTCATGCTATAGGGAGGGTCTCAAGTTTGATATTAGAAGCATTGAGATACCAAATCTCATGATATCGGAAGGGTCTCAGGATTGGAATGGGAAGGAGTTGGATACCACATCTCATGATAAAGGAAGGGTCTAAGGTTTGGAAGGGGAAGGATTTGGATATCACATCTCATGTTATAGGACGGGTCTCAGGTTTGGTATTAGAAGCATTGAGATATCAAGTCTCATGGTATAAGAAGGGTCTCAGAATTGGAATGGGAAGGAGTTGGATATCACACCTCAAGCTATAGGAAGGGTCTCAGGATTGGAATGGGAAGGAGTTTGATATCACATCTCATGCCATAGTATGGGTCTCAGGTTTGGTAGAAGCATTGGGATATCACATCTCATGCTATCGGAAGGGTATCAGTATTGGATTTGGAAGAAGTTGGATATCCCATCTCATGCTATAGGAAGGGTCTCAGGTTGGAATGGGAAGGAGTTGGATATCACATTTCATGTTATAGGAAGGGTCTCAGGATTGGAATGGGAAGGACTTGGATATCATATCTCATGCTATAGGACGGGTCTCAGGTTTGTTATTAGAATCATTGAGATATCATATTGCATGCTGTAGGAAGGGTCTAAGGATTGGAATGGGAAGGACTTGGATATCACATCTCATGCTATAGATAGGCTCTTAGGTTTGGAAAGGGAAGGAATTGGATATCACATTTCATGTTAGAGGAAGGATCTCAGGTTTGGTATTAGAAGCATTGGGATATCACATCTCATGCTATAGGAAGGGTCTCAGGATTGGAATGGGAAGTAGTTGGATATCACATCTCATGCTATAGGAAGGGTCTCAGGTTTGGTATAAGCATTGAGATATCACATCTCATGCTATAGGACGGGTCTCAGGATTGGAATGGAAGGAGTTGGATATCACATCTCATGTTATAGGAAGGATCTCAGGTTTGGTATTAGAAGCATTGAGACATCACATCTCATGCTATAGGAAGGGTCTCAGGGTTGGAATGGGAAGGAATTGGATATCACATCTCATGTTATAGGAAGGATCTCAGGTTTGGTATTAGAAGCATTGAGATATCACATCTCATGCTATAGGAAGGGTCTCAGGATTGGAATGTGAAGGATTTGGATATCACATCTCATGCTAAAGGAAGGGTCTCAGGTTTGGTAGAAGCATTGAGATATCACGTCTCTGCTATCGGAAGGGTCTCAGGATTGGATTGGGAAGGAGTTGGATATCCCTTCTCATGCTATAGGAAGGGTCTCAGGATTTGAATGGGAAGGAGTTGGATATCACATCTCATGTTATAGGAAGGGTCTCAGGATTGGAATGGGAAGGATTTGGATATCACATCTCTTGCTATAGGAAGGGTCTCAGGATTGGAATGGGTAGGAGTTGGATATTACTTTCTTGCTATAGGAAGCGTCTCATGTTTGGAATGGGAAGCAGTTGTATATCACATATGCTATAGTTAGTGTCTCAGGTTTGGAACGGGAAGGAGTTGGATATCACATCTCATGTTATAGGAAGGGTCTCAGGTTTGGTATAAGCATTGAGATATCACATCTCATGCTATAGGAAGGGTCTCAGGATTGGAATGGGAATGATTTGGATATCACATCTCATGCTATAGGAAGGGTCTCAGATTTGGTATAAGCATTGAGATATCACATCTCATGCTAAAGGAAGGGTCTCAGGATTGGAATGGGAAGGAGTTGTATATGACATCTCAGGCCATAGGAAGGGTCTCAGGTTTGGTATAAGCATTGAGATATCACATCTCTGCTATCGGAAGGGTCTCAGGATTGGAATGGGAAGGAGTTGGATATCCCATCTCATCTTATAGGAAGGGTCTCAGGTTTGGTATTAGAAGCATAGAGATATCACATCTCATGCTATAGGAAGGGTCTCAGGATTGGAATGGGAAGGACTTGGATGTCACATCTCATGCTATAGGGAGGGTCTCAGGTTTGGTATGAGAAGCATTGAGATATCAAGTCTCATGGTATAAGAAGGGTCTCAGAATTGGAATGGGAAGGAGTTGGATATCACACCTCAAGCTATAGGAAGGGTCTCAGGATTGGAATGGGAAGGAGATTGATATCACATCTCATGCCATAGTATGGGTCTCAGGTTTGGTAGAAGCATTGGGATATCACATCTCATGCTATCGGAAGGGTATCAGTATTGGATTTGGAAGAAGTTGGATATCCCATCTCATGCTATAGGAAGGGTCTCAGGTTGGAATGGGAAGGAGTTGGATATCACATTTCATGTTATAGGAAGGGTCTCAGGATTGGAATGGGAAGGACTTGGATATCATATCTCATGCTATAGGACGGGTCTCAGGTTTGTTATTAGAATCATTGAGATATCATATTGCTTGCTGTAGGAAGGGTCTAAGGATTGGAATGGGAAGGACTTGGATATCACATCTCATGCTATAGATAGGCTCTTAGGTTTGGAAAGGGAAGGAGTTGGATATCACATTTCATGTTAGAGGAAGGATCTCAGGTTTGGTATTAGAAGCATTGAGATATCACATCTCATGCTATAGGAAGGGTCTCAGGATTGGAATGGGAAGTAGTTGGATATCACATCTCATGCTATAGGAAGGGTCTCAGGTTTGGTATAAGCATTGAGATATCACATCTCATGCTATAGGACGGGTCTCAGGATTGGAATGGAAGGAGTTGGATATCACATCTCATGTTATAGGAAGGATCTCAGGTTTGGTATTAGAAGCATTGAGACATCACATCTCATGCTATAGGAAGGGTCTCAGGGTTGGAATGGGAAGGAGTTGGATATCACATCTCATCCAATAGGAAGGGTCTCAGGTTTGGAATGGGAAGGAATTGGATATCACATCTCATGTTATAGGAAGGATCTCAGGTTTGGTATTAGAAGCATTGAGATATCACATCTCATGCTATAGGAAGGGTCTCAGGATTGGAATGTGAAGTATTTGGATATCACATCTCATGCTAAAGGAAGGGTCTCAGGTTTGGTAGAAGCATTGAGATATCACGTCTCTGCTATCGGAAGGGTCTCAGGATTGGATTGGGAAGGAGTTGGATATCCCTTCTCATGCTATAGGAAGGGTCTCAGGATTTGAATGGGAAGGAGTTGGATATCACATCTCATGTTATAGGAAGGGTCTCAGGATTGGAATGGGAAGGATTTGGATATCACATCTCTTGCTATAGGAAGGGTCTCAGGATTGGAATGGGTAGGAGTTGGATATTACTTTCTTGCTATAGGAAGGGTCTCATGTTTGGAATGGGAAGCAGTTGGATATCACATATGCTATAGTTAGTGTCTCAGGTTTGGAACGGGAAGGAGTTGGATATCACATCTCATGTTATAGGAAGGGTCTCAGGTTTGGTAAAAGCATTGAGATATCACATCTCTGCTATTGGAAGCGGCTCAGGATTGGAATGGGAAGGAGTTGGATATCCCATCTCATGTTATAGAAAGAGTCTCTGGTTTGGTATTAGAATCATTGAGATATCACATCGCATGCTGTAGGAAGGGTCTAAGGATTGGAATGGGATGGACTTGGATATCACATCTCATGCTATAGGTAGGCTCTCAGGTTTGGTATAAGCATTGAGATATCACATCACATGCTATAGGAAGGGTCTCAGGATTGGAATGGGAAGAAATTGGATATCACATCTCATGCTATAGGAAGGGTCTCAGATTTGGTATAAGCATTGAGATATCACATCTCATGCTAAAGAAAGGGTCTCAGGATTGGAATGGGAAGGAGTTGTATATGACATCTCAGGCCATAGGAAGGGTCTCAGGTTTGGTATAAGCATTGAGATATCACATCTCTGCTATCGGAAGGGTCTCAGGATTGGAATGGGAAGGAGTTGGATATCCCATCTCATGTTATAGGAATGGTCTCAGGTTTGGTATTAGAAGCATAGAGATATCACATCTCATGCTATAGGAAGGGTCTCAGGATTGGAATGGGAAGGACTTGGATGTCACATCTCATGCTATAGGGAGGGTCTCAAGTTTGATATTAGAAGCATTGAGATAACAAATCTCATGATATCGGAAGGGTCTCAGGATTGGAATGGGAAGGAGTTGGATATCACATCTCATGATAAAGGAAGGGTCTAAGGTTTGGAAGGGGAAGGATTTGGATATCACATCTCATGTTATAGGACGGGTCTCAGGTTTGGTATTAGAAGCATTGAGATATCAAGTCTCATGGTATAAGAAGGGTCTCAGAATTGGAATGGGAAGGAGTTGGATATCACACCTCAAGCTATAGGAAGGGTCTCAGGATTGGAATGGGAAGGAGTTTGATATCACATCTCATGCCATAGTATGGGTCTCAGGTTTGGTAGAAGCATTGGGATATCACATCTCATGCTATCGGAAGGGTATCAGTATTGGATTTGGAAGAAGTTGGATATCCCATCTCATGCTATAGGAAGGGTCTCAGGTTGGAATGGGAAGGAGTTGGATATCACATCTCAAGCTATAGGAAGGGTCTCAGGATTGGAATGGGAAGGAGTTGGATATCACATCTCAAGCTATAGGAAGGGTCTCAGGTTTGGTATAAGCATTGAGATATCACATCTCATGCTATAGGAAGGGTCTCAGGATTGGAATGGAAAGGAGTTGGATATCACATCTCATGTTATAGGAAATATCTCAGGTTTGGTATTAGAAGCATTGAGACATCACATCTCATGTTATAGGAAGGGTCTCAGGATTGGAATGGGAAGAAGTTGGATATCACATCTCATGCTATAGGAAGGGTCTCAGGATTGGAATGGGAAGGAGTTGTATATGACATCTCATGCCATAGGAAGGGTCTCAGGTTTGGTATAAGCATTGAGATATCACATCACATGCTATAGGAAGGGTCTCAGGATTGGAATGGGAAGGACTTGGATATCACATCTCATGCTATAGGCAGGGCCTCAGGTTTGGAAAGGGAAGGAGATGGATATCACATTTCATGTTAGAGATAGGATCTCAGGTTTGGTATTAGAGGCATTGAGATATCACATCTCATGCTATCAGAAGGGTCTCAGGATTGGAATGGGACGGAGTTGTATATCACATCTCATGCTAAATGGAGGGTCTCAGGTTTGGAAGGGGAAGGATTTGGAAATCACATCTCATGTTATAGGAAAGATCTCAGGTTTGGTATTAGAAGCATTGAGATATCACATCTCATGCTATCGGAAGTATCTCAGGTTTGGTATTAGAGGCATTGAGATATCACATCTCATGCTATCATAAGGGTCTCAGGATTGGAATGGAAAGGAGTTGGATATCACATCCCATGTTATTGGAAGGATCTCAGGTTTGGTATTAGAAGCATTGAGACATCACATCTCATGCTATAGGAAGGGTCTCAGATTTGGTATAAGCATTGAGATATCACATCTCATGCTATAGGAAGGGTCTCAGGATTGGATTGGGAAAGAGTTGTATATGACATCTCATGTTATAGGAAGGGTCTCAGGTTTGGTATTAGAAGCATTGAGATATCACATCTCATGCTATAGGAAGGGTCTCAGGATAGGAATGGGGAGGACTTGGATGTCACATCTCATGCTATAGGGAGGGTCTCAAGTTTGATATTAGAAGCATTGAGATAACAAATCTCATGATATCGGAAGGGTCTCAGGATTGGAATGGGAAGGAGTTGGATATCACATCTCATGATAAAGGAAGGGTCTAGGGTTTGGAAGGGGAAAGATTTGGATATCACATCTCATGTTATAGGACGGGTCTCAGGTTTGGTATTAGAAGCATTGAGATATCAAGTCTCATGGCATAGGAAGGGTCTCAGAATTGGAATGGGAAGGAGTTGGATATCACATCTCAAGCTATAGGAAGAGTCTCAGGATTGGAATGGGAATCAGTTTGATATCACATCTCATGCCATAGTATGGGTCTCAGGTTTGGTAGAAGCATTGGGATATCACATCTCATGCTATTGGGAGGGTATCAGTATTGGATTTGGAAGGAGTTGGATATCCCATCTCATGCTATAGGAAGGGTCTCAGGTTGGAATGGGAAGGAGTTGGATATCACATTTCATGTTATAGGAAGGGTCTCATGATTGGAATGGGAAGGACTTGGATATCATATCTCATGCTATAGGAAGGCTCTCAGGTTTGGATGGGGAAGGAGTTGGATATCACATTTCATGTTAGAGGAAGGATCTCAGGTTTGGTATTAGAGGCCTTGAGATATCACATCTCATGCTATAGGAAGGGTCTCAGGATTGGAATGGGAAGGAGTTGGATATCACATCTCAAGCTTTAGGAAGGGTCTCAGGTTTGGTATAAGCATTGACATAGCACATCTCATGCTATAGGAAGGGTCTCAGGATTGGAATGGGAAGGAGTTGGATATCACATCTCATGTTATAGGAAAGATCTCAGGTTTGGTATTAGAAGCATTGAGACATCACATCTCATGTTATAGGAAGGGTCTCAGGATTGGAATGGGAAGGAGTTGTATATGACATCTCAGGCCATAGGAAGGGTCTCAGGTTTGGTATAAGCATTGAGATATCACATCTCTGCTATCGGAAGGGTCTCAGGATTGGAATGGGAAGGAGTTGGATATCCCATCTCATCTTATGGGAAGGGTCTCAGGTTTGGTATTAGAAGCATAGAGATATCACATCTCATGCTATAGGAAGGGTCTCAGGATTGGAATGGGAAGGACTTGGATGTCACATCTCATGCTATAGGGAGGGTCTCAAGTTTGATATTAGAAGCATTGAGATACCAAATCTCATGATATCGGAAGGGTCTCAGGATTGGAATGGGAAGGAGTTGGATACCACATCTCATGATAAAGGAAGAGTCTCAGGTTTGGAAGGGGAAGGATTTGGATATCACATCTCATGTTATAGGACGGGTCTCAGGTTTGGTATTAGAAGCATTGAGATATCAAGTCTCATGGTATAAGAAGGGTCTCAGAATTGGAATGGGAAGGAGTTGGATATCACACCTCAAGCTATAGGAAGGGTCTCAGGATTGGAATGGGAAGGAGTTTGATATCACATCTCATGCCATAGTATGGGTCTCAGGTTTGGTAGAAGCATTGGGATATCACATCTCATGCTATCGGAAGGGTATCAGTATTGGATTTGGAAGAAGTTGGATATCCCATCTCATGCTATAGGAAGGGTCTCAGGTTGGAATGGGAAGGAGTTGGATATCACATTTCATGTTATAGGAAGGGTCTCAGGATTGGAATGGGAAGGACTTGGATATCATATCTCATGCTATAGGACGGGTCTCAGGTTTGTTATTAGAATCATTGAGATATCATATTGCATGCTGTAGGAAGGGTCTAAGGATTGGAATGGGAAGGACTTGGATATCACATCTCATGCTATAGATAGGCTCTTAGGTTTGGAAAGGGAAGGAGTTGGATATCACATTTCATGTTAGAGGAAGGATCTCAGGTTTGGTATTAGAAGCATTGGGATATCACATCTCATGCTATAGGAAGGGTCTCAGGATTGGAATGGGAAGTAGTTGGATATCACATCTCATGCTATAGGAAGGGTCTCAGGTTTGGTATAAGCATTGAGATATCACATCTCATGCTATAGGACGGGTCTCAGGATTGGAATGGAAGGAGTTGGATATCACATCTCATGTTATAGGAAGGATCTCAGGTTTGGTATTAGAAGCATTGAGACATCACATCTCATGCTATAGGAAGGGTCTCAGGGTTGAAATGGGAAGGAATTGGATATCACATCTCATGTTATAGGAAGGATCTCAGGTTTGGTATTAGAAGCATTGAGATATCACATCTCATGCTATAGGAAGGGTCTCAGGATTGGAATGTGAAGGATTTGGATATCACATCTCATGCTAAAGGAAGGGTCTCAGGTTTGGTAGAAGCATTGAGATATCACGTCTCTGCTATCGGAAGGGTCTCAGGATTGGATTGGGAAGGAGTTGGATATCCCTTCTCATGCTATAGGAAGGGTCTCAGGATTTGAATGGGAAGGAGTTGGATATCACATCTCATGTTATAGGAAGGGTCTCAGGATTGGAATGGGAAGGATTTGGATATCACATCTCTTGCTATAGGAAGGGTCTCAGGATTGGAATGGGTAGGAGTTGGATATTACTTTCTTGCTATAGGAAGCGTCTCATGTTTGGAATGGGAAGCAGTTGTATATCACATATGCTATAGTTAGTGTCTCAGGTTTGGAACGGGAAGGAGTTGGATATCACATCTCATGTTATAGGAAGGGTCTCAGGTTTGGTATAAGCATTGAGATATCACATCTCATGCTATAGGAAGGGTCTCAGGATTGGAATGGGAATGATTTGGATATCACATCTCATGCTATAGGAAGGGTCTCAGATTTGGTATAAGCATTGAGATATCACATCTCATGCTAAAGGAAGGGTCTCAGGATTGGAATGGGAAGGAGTTGTATATGACATCTCAGGCCATAGGAAGGGTCTCAGGTTTGGTATAAGCATTGAGATATCACATCTCATGCTATAGGACGGGTCTCAGGATTGGAATGGAAGGAGTTGGATATCACATCTCATGTTATAGGAAGGATCTCAGGTTTGGTATTAGAAGCATTGAGACATCACATCTCATGCTATAGGAAGGGTCTCGGGGTTGGAATGGGAAGGAGTTGGATATCACATCTCATCCAATAGGAAGGGTCTCAGGTTTGGAATGGGAAGGAATTGGATATCACATCTCATGTTATAGGAAGGATCTCAGGTTTGGTATTAGAAGCATTGAGATATCACATCTCATGCTATAGGAAGGGTCTCAGGATTGGAATGTGAAGGATTTGGATATCACATCTCATGCTAAAGGAAGGGTCTCAGGTTTGGTAGAAGCATTGAGATATCACGTCTCTGCTATCGGAAGGGTCTCAGGATTGGATTGGGAAGGAGTTGGATATCCCTTCTCATGCTATAGGAAGGGTCTCAGGATTTGAATGGGAAGGAGTTGGATATCACATCTCATGTTATAGGAAGGGTCTCAGGATTGGAATGGGAAGGATTTGGATATCACATCTCTTGCTATAGGAAGGGTCTCAGGATTGGAATGGGTAGGAGTTGGATATTACTTTCTTGCTATAGGAAGGGTCTCATGTTTGGAATGGGAAGCAGTTGGATATCACATATGCTATAGTTAGTGTCTCAGGTTTGGAACGGGAAGGAGTTGGATATCACATCTCATGTTATAGGAAGGGTCTCAGGTTTGGTAAAAGCATTGAGATATCACATCTCTGCTATTGGAAGCGGCTCAGGATTGGAATGGGAAGGAGTTGGATATCCCATCTCATGTTATAGAAAGAGTCTCTGGTTTGGTATTAGAATCATTGAGATATCACATCGCATGCTGTAGGAAGGGTCTAAGGATTGGAATGGGATGGACTTGGATATCACATCTCATGCTATAGGTAGGCTCTCAGGTTTGGTATAAGCATTGAGATATCACATCACATGCTATAGGAAGGGTCTCAGGATTGGAATGGGAAGAAATTGGATATCACATCTCATGCTATAGGAAGGGTCTCAGATTTGGTATAAGCATTGAGATATCACATCTCATGCTAAAGAAAGGGTCTCAGGATTGGAATGGGAAGGAGTTGTATATGACATCTCAGGCCATAGGAAGGGTCTCAGGTTTGGTATAAGCATTGAGATATCACATCTCTGCTATCGGAAGGGTCTCAGGATTGGAATGGGAAGGAGTTGGATATCCCATCTCATGTTATAGGAATGGTCTCAGGTTTGGTATTAGAAGCATAGAGATATCACATCTCATGCTATAGGAAGGGTCTCAGGATTGGAATGGGAAGGACTTGGATGTCACATCTCATGCTATAGGGAGGGTCTCAAGTTTGATATTAGAAGCATTGAGATAACAAATCTCATGATATCGGAAGGGTCTCAGGATTGGAATGGGAAGGAGTTGGATATCACATCTCATGATAAAGGAAGGGTCTAAGGTTTGGAAGGGGAAGGATTTGGATATCACATCTCATGTTATAGGACGGGTCTCAGGTTTGGTATTAGAAGCATTGAGATATCAAGTCTCATGGTATAAGAAGGGTCTCAGAATTGGAATGGGAAGGAGTTGGATATCACACCTCAAGCTATAGGAAGGGTCTCAGGATTGGAATGGGAAGGAGTTTGATATCACATCTCATGCCATAGTATGGGTCTCAGGTTTGGTAGAAGCATTGGGATATCACATCTCATGCTATCGGAAGGGTATCAGTATTGGATTTGGAAGAAGTTGGATATCCCATCTCATGCTATAGGAAGGGTCTCAGGTTGGAATGGGAAGGAGTTGGATATCACATTTCATGTTATAGGAAGGCTCTCAGGTTTGGAAGGGGAAGGAGTTGGATATCACATCTCAAGCTATAGGAAGGGTCTCAGGATTGGAATGGGAAGGAGTTGGATATCACATCTCAAGCTATAGGAAGGGTCTCAGGTTTGGTATAAGCATTGAGATATCACATCTCATGCTATAGGAAGGGTCTCAGCATTGGAATGGAAAGGAGTTGGATATCACATCTCATGTTATAGGAAATATCTCAGGTTTGGTATTAGAAGCATTGAGACATCACATCTCATGTTATAGGAAGGGTCTCAGGATTGGAATGGGAAGAAGTTGGATATCACATCTCATGCTATAGGAAGGGTCTCAGGATGGGAATGGGAAGGAGTTGTATATGACATCTCATGCCATAGGAAGGGTCTCAGGTTTGGTATAAGCATTGAGATATCACATCACATGCTATAGGAAGGGTCTCAGGATTGGAATGGGAAGGACTTGGATATCACATCTCATGCTATAGGCAGGGCCTCCGGTTTGGAAAGGGAAGGAGATGGATATCACATTTCATGTTAGAGATAGGATCTCAGGTTTGGTATTAGAGGCATTGAGATATCACATCTCATGCTATCAGAAGGGTCTCAGGATTGGAATGGGACGGAGTTGTATATCACATCTCATGCTAAATGGAGGGTCTCAGGTTTGGAAGGGGAAGGATTTGGAAATCACATCTCATGTTATAGGAAGGATCTCAGGTTTGGTATTAGAAGCATTGAGATATCACATCTCATGCTATCGGAAGTATCTCAGGTTTGGTATTAGAGGCATTGAGATATCACATCTCATGCTATCATAAGGGTCTCAGGATTGGAATGGAAAGGAGTTGGATATCACATCCCATGTTATTGGAAGGATCTCAGGTTTGGTATTAGAAGCATTGAGACATCACATCTCATGCTATAGGAAGGGTCTCAGGATTGGAATGGGAAGGAGTTGGATATCACATCTCATGCTATAGGAAGGGTCTCAGATTTGGTATAAGCATTGAGATATCACATCTCATGCTATAGGAAGGGTCTCAGGATTGGATTGGGAAAGAGTTGTATATGACATCTCATGTTATAGGAAGGGTCTCAGGTTTGGTATTAGAAGCATTGAGATATCACATCTCATGCTATAGGAAGGGTCTCAGGATTGGAATGGGGAGGACTTGGATGTCACATCTCATGCTATAGGGAGGGTCTCAAGTTTGATATTAGAAGCATTGAGATAACAAATCTCATGATATCGGAAGGGTCTCAGGATTGGAATGGGAAGGAGTTGGATATCACATCTCATGATAAAGGAAGGGTCTAAGGTTTGGAAGGGGAAAGATTTGGATATCACATCTCATGTTATAGGACGGGTCTCAGGTTTGGTATTAGAAGCATTGAGATATCAAGTCTCATGGCATAGGAAGGGTCTCAGAATTGGAATGGGAAGGAGTTGGATATCACATCTCAAGCTATAGGAAGAGTCTCAGGATTGGAATGGGAATCAGTTTGATATCACATCTCATGCCATAGTATGGGTCTCAGGTTTGGTAGAAGCATTGGGATATCACATCTCATGCTATTGGGAGGGTATCAGTATTGAATTTGGAAGGAGTTGGATATCCCATCTCATGCTATAGGAAGGGTCTCAGGTTGGAATGGGAAGGAGTTGGATATCACATTTCATGTTATAGGAAGGGTCTCAGGATTGGAATGGGAAGGACTTGGATATCATATCTCATGCTATAGGAAGGCTCTCAGGTTTGGAAGGGGAAGGAGTTGGATATCACATTTCATGTTAGAGGAAGGATCTCAGGTTTGGTATTAGAGGCCTTGAGATATCACATCTCATGCTATAGGAAGGGTCTCAGGATTGGAATGGGAAGGAGTTGGATATCACATCTCAAGCTTTAGGAAGGGTCTCAGGTTTGGTATAAGCATTGACATAGCACATCTCATGCTATAGGAAGGGTCTCAGGATTGGAATGGGAAGGAGTTGGATATCACATCTCATGTTATAGGAAAGATCTCAGGTTTGGTATTAGAAGCATTGAGACATCACATCTCATGTTATAGGAAGGGTCTCAGGATTGGAATGGGAAGAAGTTGGATATCACATCTCATGCTATAGGAAGGGTCTCAGGTTTGGAAGGGGAAGGAGTTGGATATCCAATCTCATGTTATAGGACTGGTCTCAGGTTTGGTATTAGAAGCATTGAGATATCACATCGCATGCTTTAGGAAGGTTCTCAGGTTTGGTATTAGAAGCATTGAGACATCACATCTCATGCTATAGGAAGGGTCTCAGGATTGGAATGGGAAGGAGTTGGATATCACATCTCATGTTATAGGAAGGATCTCAGGTTTGGTATTAGAAGCATTGAGACATCACATCTCATGCTATAGGAAGGGTCTCAGGATTGGATTGGGAAGGAGTTGTATATGACATCTCAGGCCATAGGAAGGGTCTCAGGATAGGTATAAGCATTGAGATATCACATCTCTGCTATCGGAAGGGTCTCAGGATTGGAATGGGAAGGAGTTGGATATCCCATCTCATGTTATAGGAAGGGTCTCAGGTTTGGTATTAGAAGCATTGAGATATCACATCTCATGCTATAGGAAGGGTCTCAGGATTGGAATGGGGAGGACTTGGATGTCACATCTCATGCTATAGGGAGGGTCTCAAGTTTGATATTAGAAGCATTGAGATAACAAATCTCATGATATCGGAAGGGTCTCAGGATTGGAATGGGAAGGAGTTGGATATCACATCTCATGATAAAGGAAGGGTCTAAGGTTTGGAAGGGGAAAGATTTGGATATCACATCTCATGTTATAGGACGGGTCTCAGGTTTGGTATTAGAAGCATTGAGATATCAAGTCTCATGGCATAGGAAGGGTCTCAGAATTGGAATGTGAAGGAGTTGGATATCACATCTCAAGCTATAGGAAAAGTCTCAGGATTGGAATGGGAAGGAGTTTGATATCACATCTCATGCCATAGTATGGGTCTCAGGTTTGGTAGAAGCATTGGGATATCACATCTCATGCTATTGGAAGGGTATCAGTATTGGATTTGGAAGGAGTTGGATATCCCATCTCATGCTATAGGAAGGGTCTCAGGTTGGAATGGGAAGGAGTTGGATATCACATTTCATGTTATAGGAAGGGTCTCAGGATTGGAATGGGAAGGACTTGGATATCATATCTCATGCTATAGGAAGGCTCTCAGGTTTGGAAGGGGAAGGAGTTGGATATCACATTTCATGTTAGAGGAAGGATCTCAGGTTTGGTATTAGAGGCCTTGAGATATCACATCTCATGCTATAGGAAGGGTCTCAGGATTGGAATGGGAAGGAGTTGGATATCACATCTCAAGCTTTAGGAAGGGTCTCAGGTTTGGTATAAGCATTGAGATAGCACATCTCATGCTATAGGAAGGGACTCAGGATTGGAATGGGAAGGAGTTGGATATCACATCTCATGTTATAGGAAGGATCTCAGGTTTGGTATTAGAAGCATTGAGACATCACATCTCATGCTATAGGAAGGGTCTCAGGATTGGAATGGGAAGGAGTTGGATATCACATCTCATGCTATAGGAAGGGTCTCAGATTTGGTATAAGCTTTGAGATATCACATCTCTGCTATCGGAAGGGTCTCAGGATTGGAATGGGAAGGAGTTGGATATCCCATCTCATGCTATAGGGAGGGTCTCAATTTTGATATTAGAAGCATTGAGATAACAAATCTCATGATATCAGAAGGGTCTCAGGATTGGAATGGGAAGGAGTTGGATATCACATCTCATGATAAAGGAAGGGTCTAAAGTTTGGAAGGGGAAAGATTTGGATATCACATCTCATGTTATAGGACGGGTCTCAGGTTTGGTATTAGAAGCATTGAGATATCAAGTCTCATGGTATAGGAAGGGTCTCAGAATTGGAATGGGAAGGAGTTGGATATCACATCTCAAGCTATAGGAAGAGTCTCAGTATTGGAATGGGAAGGAGTTTGATATCACATCTCATGCCATAGTATGGTTCTCAGGTTTGATAGAAGCATTGGGATATCACATCTCATGCTATTGGAAGGGTATCAGTATTGGATTTGGAAGGGGTTGGATATCCCATCTCATGCTATAGGAAGGGTCTCAGGTTGGAATGGGAAGGAGTTGGATATCACATTTCATGTTATAGGAAGGGTCTCAGGATTGGAATGGGAAGGACTTGGATATCATATCTCATGCTATAGGAAGGCTCTCAGGTTTGGAAGGAGAAGGAGTTGGATATCACATTTCATGTTAGAGGAAGGATCTCAGGTTTGGTATTAGAGGCCTTGAGATATCACATCTCATGCTATAGGAAGGGTCTCAGGTTGGAATGGGAAGGAGTTGGATATCACATTTCATGTTATAGGAAGGGTCTCAGGATTGGAATGGGAAGGAGTTGGATATCACATCTCAAGCTTTAGGAAGGGTCTCAGGTTTGGTATAAGCATTGAGATAGCACATCTCATGCTATAGGAAGGGTCTCAGGATTGGAATGGGAAGGAGTTGGATATCACATCTCATGTTATAGGAAAGATCTCAGGTTTGGTATTAGAAGCATTGAGACATCACATCTCATGTTATAGGAAGGGTCTCAGGATTGGAATGGGAAGAAGTTGGATATCACATCTCATGCTATAGGAAGGGTCTCAGGTTTGGAAGGGGAAGGAGTTGGATATCCAATCTCATGTTATAGGACTGGTCTCAGGTTTGGTATTAGAAGCATTGAGATCACATCGCACGCTGTAGGAAGGTTCTCAGGTTTGGAATGGGGAGGAATTGGATATCACATCTCATGTCATAGGAAGGATCTCAGGTTTGGTATTAGAAGCATTGAGATATCACATCTCATGCTATAGGAATGGTCTCAGGATTGGAATGGGAAGGAGTTGGATATTACATTCCTGCTATAGGAAGGGTCTCATGTTTGGAATGGGAATGTGTTGGATATCACATATGCTATAGGAAGGGTCTCAGGTTTGGAACGGGAAGGAGTTGGATATCACATCTCATGTTATAGGAAGGGTCTCAGGTTTGGTATTAGAATCATTGAGATATCATATTGCATGCTGTAGGAAGGGTCTAAGGATTGGAATGGGAAGGAGTTGGATATCCCATCTCATGTTATAGGAAGAGTCTCAAGTTTGGTATTAGAAGCATTTAGATATCACATCTCATGCTATAGGAAGTGTCTCAGGATTGGAATGGGAAGGAGTTGGATATCACATTTCATGTTAGAGGAAGGATCTTAGGTTTGGTATTAGAGGCATTGAGATATCACATCTCATGATATAGGAAGGGTCTCAGGATTGGAATGGGAAGGAGTTGGATATCACATCTCATGCTATAGGAAGGGTCTCAGGTTTGGTATAAGCATTGAGATATCACATCTCATGCTATAGGAAGGGTCTCAGGATTGGAATGGGAAGGAGTTGGATATCACATCTCATGTTATAGGAAGGATCTCAGGTTTGGTATTAGAAGCATTGAGACATCACATCTCATGCTATCGGAAGGGTCTCAGGATTGGAATGGGAAGGACTTGGATATCACATCTCATGCTATAGGGAGGGTCTCAAGTTTGATATTAGAAGCATTGAGATATCATATCTCATGCTATAGGAAGGGTCTCAGGATTGGAATGGGAAGGAGTTGGATATCACATCTCATGTTATAGGAAGGATCTCAGGTTTGGTATAAGCATTGAGATATCACATCTCTACTATCGGAAGGGTCTCAGGATTGGAATGGGAAGGAGTTGGATATTCCCATCTCATGTTATAGGAAGGGTCTCAGGTTTGGTATTAGAAGCATTGAGATATCACATCTCATGCTATAGGAAGGGTCTCAGGATTGGAATGGGAAGGACTTGGATATCACATCTCATGCTATAAGGAGGGTCTCAAGTTTGATATTAGAAGCATTGAGATATCACATCTCATGATATCGGAAGGGTCTCAGGGATGGAATGGGAAGGAGTTGGATATCACATCTCATGATAAAGGAAGTGTCTAAGGTTTGGAAGGGGAAGGAGTTTGATATCACATCTCATGTTATAGGAAGGAACTCAGGTTTGGTATTAGAAGCATTGAGATATCACATCTCATGCTATCAGAAGAGTCTCAGGATTGGAATGGGAAGGAGTTGGATATCACATCTCATGCTAAAGGGAGGGTCTCAGGTTTGGAAGGGGAAGGATTTGGATATCACATCTCATGTTATAGGAAGGAACTCAGGTTTGGTATTAGAAGCATTGAGATATCACATCTCATGCTATCGGAAGGATCTCAGGTTTGGTATAGAAGCATTGAGATATCACATCTCATGCTATCAGAAGGTTCTCAGGATTGGAATGGGAAGGAGTTGGATATCACATCTCATGCTAAAGGGAGGGTCTCAGGTTTGGAACGGGAAGGATTTGGATATCACATCTCATGTTATCGGAAGGATCTCAGGTTTGGTATTAGAAGTATTGAGATATCACATCTCATGCTATAGGAAGGGTCTCAGGATTGGAATGGGAAGGAGTTGGTTATCACATCTCATGCTAAAGGAAGGGTCTCAGGTTTGGTAGAAGCATTGAGATATCACATCTCATGCTATAGGAAGGGTCTCAGGATTGGAATGGGAAGGACTTAGATATCACATATCATGCTATAGGGAGGGTCTCAGTTTTGATATTAGAAGCATTGAGATATCACATCTCATGCTATCGGAAGTGTCTCAGGATTGGAATGGGAAGGAGCTGGATATCACATCTCATGCTAAAGGAAGGGTCTCAGGTTTGGAACGGGAAGGAGTTGGATATCACATCTCATGTTATAGGAAGGGTCTCAGGTTTGGTATAAGCATTGAGATATCACATCTCTGCTATCGGAAGTGTCTCAGGATTGGAATGGGAAGGACTTGGATATCACATCTCATGCTATAGATAGGCTCTCAGGTTTGGAAAGGGAAGGAGTTGGATATCACATCTCATGCTATAGGAAGGGTCTCAGGATTGGAATGGGAAGGAGTTGGATATCACATATCATGCTAGAGGAAGGGTCTCAGGTTTGGTATAAGCATTGAGATATCACATCTCGTGCTATAGGAAGGGTCTCAGGATTGGAATGGGAAGGAGTTGTATATGACATCTCATGCCGTAGGAAGGGTCTCAGGTTTGGTATAAGCATTGAGATATCACATCTCTGCTATCGAAAGGGTCTTAGGATTGGAATGGGAAGGAGTTGGATATCCCATCTCATGTTATAGGAAGAGTCTCAGGTTTGGTATTAGAAGCATTGAGATATCCCATCTCATGATATAGGAAGGGTCTCAGGTTGGAATGGGAAGGAGTTGGATATCACATTTCATGTTATAGGAAGGGTCTCAGGATTGGAATGGGAAGGAATTGCATATCATATCCCATGCTATAGGAAGGCTCTCAGGTTTGGAAGGGGAAGGAGTTGGATATCACATTTCATGTTAGAGGAAGGATCTCAGGTTTGGTATTAGAGGCCTTGAGATATCACATCTCATGCTATAGGAAGGGTCTCAGGATTGGAATGGGAAGGAGTTGGATATCACATCTCAAGCTATAGGAACGGTCTCAGGTTTGGTATAAGCATTGTGATATCACATCTCATGCTATAGGAAGGGTCTCAGGATTGGAATGGGAAGGAGTTGGATATCACATCTCATGTTATTGGAAAGATCTCAGGTTTTGTATTAGAAGCATTGAGACATCACATCTCATGTTATAGGAAGGGTCTCAGGATTGGAATGGGAAGAAGTTGGATATCACATCTCTTGCTATAGGAAGGGTCTCAGATTTGGTATAAGCATTGAGATATCACATCTCATGCTATAGGAAGGGTCTCAGGATTGGAATGGGAAGGAGTTGTATATGACATCTCATGCCATAGGAAGGGTCTCAGGTTTGGTATAAGCATTGAGATATCACATCACATGCTATAGGAAGGGTCTCAGGATTGGAATGGGAAGGACTTGGATATCACATCTCATGCTATAGGCAGGGTCTCAGGTTTGGAAAGGGAATGAGATGGATATCACATTTCATGTTAGAGGTAGGATCTGAGGGTTGGTATTAGAGGCATTGAGATATCACATCTCATGCTATCAGAAGGGTCTCAGGATTGGAATGGGAAGAAGTTGGATATCACATCTCATGCTAAAGGGAGGGTCTCAGGTTTGGAAGGGGAAGGATTTGGAAATCACATCTCATGTTATAGGAAGGATCTCAGGTTTGGTATTAGAAGCATTGCGATGTCACATCTCATGCTTTCATAAGGGTCTCAGGATTGGAATGGGAAGGAGTTGGATATCACATCTCATGATATAGGAAGGATCTCAGGTTTGGTATTAGAAGCATTGAGACATCACATCTCATGCTATAGGAAGGGTCTCAGCATTGGAATGGGAAGGAGTTGGATATCACATCTCATGCTATAGGAAGGGTCTCAGATTTGGTATAAGCATTGAGATATCACATCTCATGCTATAGGAAGGGTCTCAGGATTGGAATGAGAAGGAGTTGTATATGACATCTCAGGCCATAGGAAGGGTCTCAGGTTTGGTATAAGCATTGAGATATCACATCTCTGCTATTGGAAGGGTCTCAGGATTGGAATGGGAAGGAATTGGATATCACATCTCATGTTATAGGAAGGATCTCAGGTTTGGTATTAGAAGCATTGAGATATCCCTTCTCATGCTATAGGAAGGGTCTCAGGATTAGAATGTGAAGGATTTGGATATCACATCTCATGCTAAAGGAAGGGTCTCAGGTTTGGTAGAAGCATTGAGATATCACGTCTCTGCTATCAGAAGGGTCTCAGGATTGGATTGGGAAGGAGTTGGATATCCCTTCTCATGCTATAGGAAGGGTCTCAGGTTTGGTATAAGCATTGAGATATCACATCTCTGCTATCGGAAGGGTCTCAGGATTGGATTGGGAAGGAGTTGGATATCCCTTCTCATGCTATAGGAAGTGTCTCAGGTTGGAATGGGAAGGAGTTGGATATCACATCTCATGTTATAGGAAGGGTCTCAGGATTGGAATGGGAAGGATTTGGATATCACATCTCTTGCTGTAGGAAGGGTCTCAGGATTGGAATGGGTAGGAGTTGGATATTACTTTCTTGCTATAGGAAGGGTCTCATGTTTGGAATGGGAAGGAGTTGGATATCACATATGCTATAGTTAGTGTCTCAGGTTTGGAACGGGAAGGAGTTGGATATCACATCTCATGTTATAGGAAGGGTCTCAGGTTTGGTATAAGCATTGAGATATCACATCTCTGCTATCGGAAGTGGCTCAGGATTGGAATGGGAAGGAGTTGGATATCCCATCTCATGTTATAGGACGAGTCTCTGGTTTGGTATTAGAATCATTGAGATATCACATCGCATGCTGTAGGAAGGGTCTAAGGATTGGAATGGGATGGACTTGGATATCACATCTCATGCTATAGGTAGGCTCTCAGGTTTGGTATAAGCATTGAGATATCACATCTCATGCTATAGGAAGGGTCTCAGGATTGGAATGGGAAGGAGTTGTAAATGACATCCCAGGCCATAGGAAGGGTCTCAGGTTTGGTATAAGCATTGAGATATCACATCTCTGCTATCGGAAGGGTCTCAGGATTGGAATGGGAAGGAGTTGGATATCCCATCTCATGTTATAGGAAGGGTCTCAGGTTTGGTATTAGAAGCATAGAGATATCACATCTCATGCTATAGGAAGGGTCTCAGGATTGGAATGGGAAGGACTTGGATGTCACATCTCATGCTATAGGGAGGGTCTCAAGTTTGATATTAGAAGCATTGAGATAACAAATCTCATGATATCGGAAGGGTCTCAGGATTGGAATGGGAAGGAGTTGGATATCACATCTCATGATAAAGGAAGGGTCTGAGGTTTGGAAGGGGAAGGATTTGGATATCACATCTCATGTTATAGGACGGGTCTCAGGTTTGGTATTAGAAGCATTGAGATATCAAGTCTCATGGTATAAGAAGGGTCTCAGAATTGGAATGGGAAGGAGTTTGATATCACATCTCATGCCATAGTATGGGTCTCAGGTTTGGTAGAAGCATTGGGATATCACATCTCATGCTATCGGAAGGGTATCAGTATTGGATTAGGAAGGAGCTGGATATCCCATCTCATGCTATAGGAAGGGTCTCAGGTTGGAATGGGAAGGAGTTGGATATCACATTTCATGTTATAGAAAGGGTCTCAGGATTGGAATGGGAAGGACTTGGATATCATATCTCATGCTATAGGAAGGCTCTCAGGTTTGGAAGGGGAAGGAGTTGGATATCACATTTCAGGTTAGAGGAAGGATCTCAGGTTTGGTATTAGAGGCCTTGAGATATCACACCTCATGCTATAGGAAGGGTCTCTGGATTGGAATGGGAAGGAGTTGGATATCACATCTCAAGCTATAGGAAGGGTCTCAGGTTTGGTATAAGCATTGAGATATCACATCTCATGCTATAGGAAGGGTCTCAGGATTGGAATGGGAAGGAGTTGGATATCACATCACATATTATAGGAAATATCTCAGGTTTGGTATTAGAAGCATTGAGACATCACATCTCATGTTATAGGAAGGGTCTCAGGATTGGAATGGGAAGAAGTTGGATATCACATCTCATGCTATAGGAAGGGTCTCAGGTTTGGTATATGCATTGAGATATCACATCTCATGCTATAGGAAGGGTCTCAGGATTGGAATGGGAAGGAGTTGTATATGACATCTCATGCCATAGGAAGGGTCGCAGGTTTGGTATAAGCATTGAGATATCACATCACATGCTATAGGAAGGGTCTCAGGATTGGAATGGGAAGGACTTGGATATCACATCTCATGCTATAGGCAGGGTCTCAGGTTTGGAAAGGGAAGGAGATGGATATCACATTTCATGTTAGAGATAGGATCTCAGGTTTGGTATTAGAGGCATTGAGATATCACATCTCATGTTATCAGAAGGGTCTCAGGATTGGATGGGGAAGGAGTTGTATATCACATCTCATGCTAAAGGGAGGGTCTCAGGTTTGGAATGGGAAGGATTTGGAAATCACATCTCGTGTTATAGGAAGGGTCTCAGGTTTGGTATTAGAAGCATTGAGATATCACATCTCATGCTATATGAAGGGTCTCAGGATTGGAATGGGGAGGACTTGGATGTCACATCTCATGCTATAGGGAGGGTCTCAAGTTTGATATTAGAAGCATTGAGATAACAAATCCCATGATATCGGAAGGGTCTCAGGATTGGAATGGGAAGGAGTTGGATATCACATCTCATGATAATGGAAGGGTCTAAGGTTTGGAAGGGGAAAGATTTGGATATCACATCTCATGTTATAGGACGGGTCTCAGGTTTGGTATTAGAAGCATTGAGATATCAAGTCTCATGGCATAGGAAGGGTCTCAGAATTGGAATGGGAAGGAGTTGGATATCACATCTCAAGCTATAGGAAGAGTCTCAGGATTGGAATGGGAATGAGTTTGATATCACATCTCATGCCATAGTATGGGTCTCAGGTTTGGTAGAAGCATTGGGATATCACATCTCATGTTATTGGAAGGGTATCAGTATTGGATTTGGAAGGAGTTGGATATCCTATCTCATGCTATAGGAAGGGTCTCAGGTTGGAATGGGAAGGAGTTGGATATCACATTTCATGTTATAGGAAGGGTCTCAGGATTGGAATGGGAAGGACTTGGATATCACATCTCAAGCTTTAGGAAGGGTCTCAGGTTTGGTATAAGCATTGAGATAGCACATCTCATGCTATAGGAAGGGTCTCAGGATTGGAATGGGAAGGAGTTGGATATCACATCTCATGTTATAGGAAAGATCTCCGGTTTGGTATTAGAAGCATTGAGACATCACATCTCATGTTATAGGAAGGGTCTCAGGATTGGAATGGGAAGAAGTTGGATATCACATCTCATGCTATAGGAAGGGTCTCAGGTTTGGAAGGGGAAGGAGTTGGATATCCAATCTCATGTTATAGGACTGGTCTCAGGTTTGGTATTAGAAGCATTGAGATATCACATCGCATGCTGTAGGAAGGTTCTCAGGTTTGGTATTAGAAGCATTGAGACATCACATCTCATGCTATAGGAAGGGTCTCAGGATTGGAATGGGAAGGAGTTGGATATCACATCTCATGTTATAGGAAGGATCTCAGGTTTGGTATTAGAAGCATTGAGACATCACATCTCATGCTATAGGAAGGGTCTCAGGATTGGAATGGGAAGGAGTTGGATATCACATCTCATGTTATAGGAAGGGTCTCAGATTTGGTATAAGCATTGAGATATCACATCTCATGCTATAGGAAGTGTCTCAGGATTGGATTGGGAAGGAGTTGTATATGACATCTCAGGCCATAGGAAGGGTCTCAGGATTGGTATAAGCATTGAGATATCACATCTCTGCTATCGGAAGGGTCTCAGGATTGGAATGGGAAGGAGTTGGATATCCCATCTCATGTTATAGGAAGGGTCTCAGGTTTGGTATTAGAAGCATTGAGATATCACATCTCATGCTATAGGAAGGGTCTCAGGATTGGAATGGGGAGGACTTGGATGTCACATCTCATGCTATAGGGAGGGTCTCAAAATTGATATTAGAAGCATTGAGATAACAAATCTCATGATATCGGAAGGGTCTCAGGATTGGAATGGGAAGGAGTTGGATATCACATCTCATGATAAAGGAAGGGTCTAAGGTTTGGAAGGGGAAAGATTTGGATATCACATCTCATGTTATAGGACGGGTCTCAGGTTTGGTATTAGAAGCATTGAGATATCAAGTCTCATGGCATAGGAAGGGTCTCAGAATTGGAATGGGAAGGAGTTGGATATCACATCTCAAGCTATAGGAAGAGTCTCAGGATTGGAATGGGAATGAGTTTGATATCACATCTCATGCCATAGTATGGGTCTCAGGTTTGGTAGAAGCATTGGGATATCACATCTCATGCTATTGGAAGGGTATCAGTATTGGATTTGGAAGGAGTTGGATATCCCATCTCATGCTATAGGAAGGGTCTCAGGTTGGAATGGGCAGGAGTTGGATATCACATTTCATGTTATAGGAAGGGTCTCAGGATTGGAATGGGAAGGACTTGGATATCATATCTCATGCTATAGGAAGGCTCTCAGGTTTGGAAGGGGAAGGAGTTGGATATCACATTTCATGTTAGAGGAAGGATCTCAGGTTTGGTATTAGAGGCCTTGAGATATCACATCTCATGCTATAGGAAGGGTCTCAGGATTGGAATGGGAAGGAGTTGGATATCACATCCCAAGCTTTAGGAAGGGTCTCAGGTTTGGTATAAGCATTGAGATAGCACATCTCATGCTATAGGAAGGGTCTCAGGATTGGAATGGGAAGGAGTTGGATATCACATCTCATGTTATAGGAAAGATCTCCGGTTTGGTATTAGAAGCATTGAGACATCACATCTCATGTTATAGGAAGGGTCTCAGGATTGGAATGGGAAGAAGTTGGATATCACATCTCATGCTATAGGAAGGGTCTCAGGTTTGGAAGGGGAAGGAGTTGGATATCCAATCTCATGTTATAGGACTGGTCTCAGATTTGGTATTAGAAGCATTGAGATATCACATTGCATGCTGTAGGAAGGTTCTCAGGTTTGGTATTAGAAGCATTGAGACATCACATCTCATGCTATAGGAAGGGTCTCAGGATTGGAATGGGAAGGAGTTGGATATCACATCTCATGTTATAGGAAGGATCTCAGGTTTGGTATTAGAAGCATTGAGACATCACATCTCATGCTATAGGAAGGGTCTCAGGATTGGAATGGGGAGGACTTGGATGTCACATCTCATGCTATAGGGAGGGTCTCAAGTTTGATATTAGAAGCATTGAGATAACAAATCTCATGATATCGGAAGGGTCTCAGGATTGGAATGGGAAGGAGTTGGATATCACATCTCATGATAAAGGAAGGGTCTAAGGTTTGGAAGGGGAAAGATTTGGATATCACATCTCATGTTATAGGACGGGTCTCAGGTTTGGTATTAGAAGCATTGAGATATCAAGTCTCATGGCATAGGAAGGGTCACAGAATTGGAATGGGAAGGAGTTGGATATCACATCTCAAGCTATAGGAAGAGTCTCAAGATTGGAATGGGAAGGAGTTTGATATCACATCTCATGCCATAGTATGGGTCTCAGGTTTGGTAGAAGCATTGGGATATCACATCTCATGCTATTGGAAGGGTATCAGTATTGGATTTGGAAGGAGTTGGATATCCCATCTCATGCTATAGGAAGGGTCTCAGGTTGGAAAGGGAAGGAGTTGGATATCACATTTCATGTGATAGGAAGGGTCTCAGGATTGGAATGGGAAGGACTTGGATATCATATCTCATGCTATAGGAAGGCTCTCAGGTTTGGAAGGGGAAGGAGTTGGATATCACATTTCATGTTAGAGGAAGGATCTCAGGTTTGGTATTAGAGGCCTTGAGATATCACATATAATGCTATAGGAAGGGTCTCAGGATTGGAATGGGAAGGAGTTGGATATCACATCTCAAGCTTTAGGAAGGGTCTCAGGTTTGGTATAAGCATTGAGATAGCACATCTCATGCTATAGGAAGGGTCTCAGGATTGGAATGGGAAGGAGTTGGATATTACATCTCATGTTATAGGAAAGATCTCAGGTTTGGTATTAGAAGCATTGAGACATCACATCTCATGTTATAGGAAGGGTCTCAGGATTGGAATGGGAAGAAGTTGGATATCACATCTCATGCTATAGGAAGGGTCTCAGGTTTGGAAGGGGAAGGAGTTGGATATCCAATCTCATGTTATAGGACTGGTCTCAGGTTTGGTATTAGAAGCATTGAGATATCACATCGCATGCTGTAGGAAGGTTCTCAGGTTTGGTATTAGAAGCATTGAGACATCACATCTCATGCTATAGGAAGGGTCTCAGGATTGGAATGGGAAGGAGTTGGATATCACATCTCATGTTATAGGAAGGATCTCAGGTTTGGTATTAGAAGCATTGAGACATCACATCTCATGCTATAGGAAGGGTCTCAGGATTGGAATGGGAAGGAGTTGGATATCACATCTCATGCTATAGGAAGGGTCTCAGATTTGGTATAAGCATTGAGATATCACATCTAATGCTATAGGAAGGGTCTCAGGATTGGATTGGGAAGGAGTTGTATATGACATCTCAGGCCATAGGAAGGGTCTCAGGATTGGTATAAGCATTGAGATATCACATCTCTGCTATCGGAAGGGTCTCAGGATTGGAATGGGAAGGAGTTGGATATCCCATCTCATGATAAAGGAAGGGTCTAAGGTTTGGAAGGGGAAAGATTTGGATATCACATCTCATGTTATAGGACGGGTCTCAATTTTGATATTAGAAGCATTGAGATAACAAATCTCATGA
Organism: Ambystoma mexicanum; assembly: GCF_040938575.1. NCBI lineage: Eukaryota > Metazoa > Chordata > Amphibia > Caudata > Ambystomatidae > Ambystoma > Ambystoma mexicanum. Next base: position 324,384,782 of record NC_090936.1, read on the forward strand.
TATCGGAAGGGTCTCAGGATTGGAATGGGAAGGAGTTGGATATCACATCTCATGATAAAGGAAGGGTCTAAGGTTTGGAAGGGGAAAGATTTGGATATCACATCTCATGTTATAGGACGGGTCTCAGGTTTGGTATTAGAAGCATTGAGATATCAAGTCTCATGGTATAGGAAGGGTCTCAGAATTGGAATGGGAAGGATTTCGGATATCACATCTCAAGCTATAGGAAGAGTCTCAGGATTGGAATGGGAAGGAGTTTGATATCACATCTCATGCCATAGTATGGTTCTCAGGTTTGGTAGAAGCATTGGGATATCACATCTCATGCTATTGGAAGGGTATCAGTATTGGATTTGGAAGGAGTTGGATATCCCATCTCATGCTATAGGAAGGGTCTCAGATTGGAATGGGAAGGAGTTGGATATCACATTTCATGTTATAGGAAGGGTCTCAGGATTGGAATGGGAAGGAGTTGGATATCACATCTCAAGCTTCAGGAAGGGTCTCAGGTTTGGTATAAGCATTGAGATAGCACATCACATGCTATAGGAAGGGTCTCAGGATTGGAATGGGAAGGAGTTGGATATCACATCTCATGTTATAGGAAAGATCTCAGGTTTGGTATTAGAAGCATTGAGACATCACATATCATGTTATAGGAAGGGTCTCAGGATTGGAATGGGAAGAAGTTGGATATCACATCTCATGCTATAGGAAGGGTCTCAGATTTGGAAGGGGAAGGAGTTGGATATCCAATCTCATGTTATAGGACTGGTCTCAGGTTTGGTATTAGAAGCATTGAGATATCACATCGCATGCTGTAGGAAGGTTCTCAGGTTTGGAATGGGGAGGAATTGGATATCACATCTCATGCTATAGGAATGGTCTCAGGATTGGAATGGGAAGGAGTTGGATATTACATTCTTGCTATAGGAAGGGTCTCATGTTTGGAATGGGAAGGATTTGGATATCACATATGCTATAGGAAGGGTCTCAGGTTTGAAACGGGAAGGAGTTGGATATCACATCTCATGTTATAGGAAGGGTCTCAGGTTTGTTATAAGCATTGAGATATCACATCTCTGCTATCAGAAGTGTCTCAGGATTGGAATGGGAAGGTGTTGGATATCCCATCTCATGTTATAGGACCGGTCTCAGGTTTGTTATTAGAATCATTGAGATATCATATTGCATGCTGTAGGAAGGGTCTAAGGATTGGAATGGGAAGGACTTGGATATCACATCTCATGCTATAGGTAGGCTCTCAGGTTTGGAAAGGGAAGGAGTTCGATATCACATTTCATGTTAGAGGAAGTATCTCAGGTTTGGTATTAGAGGCATTGAGATATCACATATCATGCTATAGGAAGGGTCTCAGGATTGGAATGGGAAGGAGTTGGATATCACATCTCAAGCTTTAGGAAGGGTCTCAGGTTTGGTATAAGCATTGCGATAGCACATCTCATGCTATAGGAAGGGTCTCAGGATTGGAATGGGAAGGAGTTGGATATTACATCTCATGTTATAGGAAAGATCTCAGGTTTGGTATTAGAAGCATTGAGACATCACATCTCATGTTATAGGAAGGGTCTCAGGATTGGAATGGGAAGACGTTGTATATCACATCTCATGCTATAGGAAGGGTCTCAGGTTTGGAAGGGGAAGGAGTTGGATATCCAATCTCATGTTATAGGACTGGTCTCAGGTTTGGTATTAGAAGCATTGAGATATCACTTCGCATGCTGTAGGAAGGTTCTCAGGTTTGGTATTAGAAGCATTGAGACATCACATCTCATGCTATAGGAAGGGTCTCAGGATTGGAATGGGAATCAGTTGGATATCACATCTCATGTTATAGGAAGGATCTCAGGTTTGGTATTAGAAGCATTGAGACATCACATCTCATGCTATAGGAAGGGTCTCAGGATTGGAATGGGAAGGAGTTGGATATCACATCTCATGCTATAGGAAGGGTCTCATATTTGGTATAAGCATTGAGATATCACATCTCATGATATAGGAAGGGTCTCAGGATTGGATTGGGAAGGAGTTGTATATGACATCTCAGGCCATAGGAAGGGTCTCAGGATTGGTATAAGCATTGAGATATCACATCTCTGCTATCGGAAGGGTCTCAGGATTGGAATGGGAAGGAGTTGGATATCCCATCTCATGATAAAGGAAGGGTCTAAGGTTTGGAAGGGGAAAGATTTGGATATCACATCTCATGTTATAGGACGGGTATCAGTATTGGATTTGGAAGGAGTTGGATATCCCATCTCATGCTATAGGAAGGGTCTCAGGTTGGAATGGGAAGGAGTTGGATATCACATTTCATGTTATAGGAAGGGTCTCAGGATTGGAATGGGAAGGAGTTGGATATCACATCTCAAGCTTTAGGAAGGGTCTCAGGTTTGGTATAAGCATTGAGATAGCACATCTCATGCTATAGGAAGGGTCTCGGGATTGGAATGGGAAGGAGTTGGATATCACATCTCATGTTATAGGAAAGATCTCAGGTTTGGTATTAGAAGCATTGAGACATCACATCTCATGTTATAGGAAGGGTCTCAGGATTGGAATGGGAAGGAGTTGGATATCCAATCTCATGTTATAGGACTGGTCTCAGGTTTGGTATTAGAAGCATTGAGATATCACATCGCATGCTGTAGGAAGGTTCTCAGGTTTGGAATGGGGAGGAATTGGATATCACATCTCATGTCATAGGAAGGATCTCAGGTTTGGTATTAGAAGCATTGAGATATCACATCTCATGCTATAGGAATGGTCTCAGGATTGGAATGGGAAGGAGTTGGATATTACATTCTTGCTATAGGAAGGGTCTCATGTTTGGAATGGGAAGGAGTTGGATATCACATATGCTATAGGAAGGGTCTCAGGTTTGAAACGGGAAGGAGTTGGATATCACATCTCATGTTATAGGAAGGGTCTCAGGTTTGAAACGGGAAGGAGTTGGATATCACATCTCATGTTATAGGACGGGTCTCAGGTTTGTTATTAGAATCATTGAGATATCATATTGCATGCTGTAGGAAGGGTCTAAGGATTGGAATGGGAAGGACTTGGATATCACATCTCATGCTATAGGTAGGCTCTCAGGTTTGGAAAGGGAAGGAGTTCGATATCACATTTCATGTTAGAGGAAGGATCTCAGGTTTGGTATTAGAGGCATTGAGATATCACATATCATGCTATAGGAAGGGTCTCAGGATTGGAATGGGAAGGAGTTGGATATCACATCTCAAGCTTTAGGAAGGGTCTCAGGTTTGGTATAAGCATTGAGATAGCACATCTCATGCTATAGGAAGGGTCTCAGGATTGGAATGGGAAGGAGTTGGATATTACATCTCATGTTATAGGAAATATCTCAGGTTTGGTATTAGAAGCATTGAGACATCACATCTCATGTTATAGGAAGGGTCTCAGGATTGGAATGGGAAGAAGTTGGATATCACATCTCATGTTATAGGAAGGGTCTCAGGTTTGGAAGGGGAAGGAGTTGGATATCCAATCTCATGTTATAGGACTGGTCTCAGGTTTGTTATTAGAAGCATTGAGATATCACATCGCATGCTGTAGGAAGGTTCTCAGGTTTGGTATTAGAAGCATTGAGACATCGCATCTCATGCTATAGGAAGGGTCTCAGGATTGGAATGGGAAGGAGTTGGATATCACATCTCATGTTATAGGAAGGATCTCAGGTTTGGTATTAGAAGCATTGAGACATCACATCTCATGCTATAGGAAGGGCCTCAGGATTGGAATGGGAAGGAGTTGGATATCACATCTCATGTTATAGGACTGGTCTCAGGTTTGGTATTAGAAGCATTGAGATTTCAGATCGCATGCTGTAGGAAGGTTCTCAGGTTTGGAATGGGGAGGAATTGGATATCACATCTCATGTCATAGGAAGGATCTCAGGTTTGGTATTAGAAGCATTGAGATATCACATCTCATGCTATAGGAATGGTCTCAGGATTGGAATGGGAAGGAGTTGGATATTACATTCTTGCTATAGGAAGGGTCTCATGTTTGGAATGGGAAGGAGTTGGATATCACATATGCTATAGGAAGGGTCTCAGGTTTGAAACGGGAAGGAGTTGGATATCACATCTCATGTTATAGGAAGGGTCTCAGGTTTGAAACGGGAAGGAGTTGGATATCACATCTCATGATATAGGACGGGTCTCAGGTTTGTTATTAGAATCATTGAGATATCATATTGCATGCTGTAGGAAGGGTCTAAGGATTGGAATGGGAAGGACTTGGATATCACATCTCATGCTATAGGTAGGCTCTCAGGTTTGGAAAGGGAAGGAGTTCGATATCACATTTCATGTTAGAGGAATGATCTCAGGTTTGGTATTAGAGGCATTGAGATATCACATATCATGCTATAGGAAGGGTATCAGGATTGGAATGGGAAGGAGTTGGATATCACATCTCAAGCTTTAGGAATGGTCTCAGGTTTGGTATAAGCATTAAGATAGCACATCTCATGCTATAGGAAGGGTCTCAGGATTGGAATGGGAAGGAGTTGGATATTACATCTCATGTTATAGGAAAGATCTCAGGTTTGGTATTAGAAGCATTGAGACATCACATCTCATGTTATAGGAAGGGTCTCAGGATTGGAATGGGAAGAAGTTGGATATCACATCTCATGCTATAGGAAGGGTCTCAGGTTTGGAAGGGGAAGGAGTTGGATATCCAATCTCATGTTATAGGACTGGTCTCAGGTTTGGTATTAGAAGCATTGAGATATCACATCGCATGCTGTAGGAAGGTTCTCAGGTTTGGTATTAGAAGCATTGAGACATCACATCTCATGTTATAGGAAGGGTCTCAGGATTGGAATGGGAAGAAGTTGGATATCACATCTCATGCTATAAGAAGGGTCTCAGGTTTGGAAGGGGAAGGAGTTGGATATCCAATCTCATGTTATAGGACTGGTCTCAGGTTTGGTATTAGAAGCATTGAGATATCACATCGCATGCTGTAGGAAGGTTCTCAGGTTTGGTATTAGAAGCATTGAGACATCACATCTCATGCTATAGGAAGGGTCTCAGGATTGGAATGGGAAGGAGTTGGATATCACATCTCATGTTATAGGAAGGATCTCAGGTTTGGTATTAGAAGCATTGAGACATCACATCTCATGCTATAGGAAGGGCCTCAGGATTGGAATGGGAAGGAGTTGGATATCACATCTCATGCTATAGGAAGGGTCTCAGATTTGGTATAAGCATCGAGATATCACATCTCATGCTATAGGAAGGGTCTCGGGATTGGAATGGGAAGGAGTTGGATATCACATCTCATGCCATAGGAAGGGTCTTAGGTTTGGTATAAGCATTGAGATATCACATCTCTGCTATTGGAAGGGTCTCAGGATTGGAATGGGAAGGAGTTGGATATCCCATCTCATGTTATAGGAAGAGTCTCAGGTTTGGTATTAGAAGCATTGAGATATCACATCTCATGCTATAGGAAGTGTCTCAGGATTGGAATGGGAAGGACTTGGGTATCACATCTCATGCTATAGGGAGGGTCTCAAGTTTGATATTAGAAGCATTGAGATATCACATCTCATGCTATAGGAAGGGTCTCAGGATTGGAATGGGAAGGAGTTGGATATTACATCTCATTCTATAGGAAGGGTCTCAGGTTTGGTATAAGCAGTGAGATATCACATCTCATGCTATAGGAAGTGTCTCAGGATTGGAATGGGAAGGAGTTGGATATCACATCTCATGTTATAGGAAGGATCTCAGGTTTGGTATAAGCATTGAGATATCACATCTCTGCTATCGGAAGGGTCCCAGGATTGGAATGGGAAGGAGTTGGATATTCCCATCTCATGTTATAGGAAGGGTCTCACGATTGGAATGGGAAGGATTTGGAAATCACATCTCATGTTATAGGAAGGATCTCAGGTTTGGTATTAGAAGCATTGAGATATCACATCTCATGCTATCGGAAGTATCTCAGGTTTGGTATTAGAGGCATTGAGATATCACATCTCATGCTATCATATGGGTCTCAGGATTGGAATGGGAAGGAGTTGGATATCACATCTCATGTTATAGGAAGGCTCTCAGGTTTGGAAGGGGAAGGAGTTGGATATCACATTTCATGTTAGAGGAACGATCTCAGGTTTGGTATTAGAGGCCTTGAGATATCAAGGAAGGGTCTCAGAATTGGAATGGGAAGAAGTTGGATATCACATCTCATGCTATAGGAAGGGTCTCAGGTTTGGTATAAGCATTGAGATATCACATCTCATGCTATAGGAAGTATCTCAGGTTTGGTATTAGAGGCATTGAGATATCACATCTCATGCTATCATATGGGTCTCAGGATTGGAATGGGAAGGACTTGGCTATCATATCTCATGCTATAGGAAGGCTCTCAGGTTTGGAAGGGGAAGGAGTTGGATATCACATTTCATGTTAGAGGAACGATCTCAGGTTTGGTATTAGAGGCCTTGAGATATCACATCTCATGCTATAGGAAGGGTCTCAGGATTGGAATGGGAAGGAGTTGGATATCACATCTCAAGCTATAGGAACGGTCTCAGGTTTGGTATAAGCATTGTGATATCACATCTCATGCTATAGGAAGGGTCTCAGGATTGGAATGGGAAGGAGTTGGATATCACATCTCATGTTATAGGAAAGATCTCAGGTTTGGTATTAGAAGCATTGCGACATCACATCTCATGTTATAGGAAGGGTCTCAGGATTGGAATGGGAAGAAGTTGGATATCACATCTCATGCTATAGGAAGGGTCTCAGGATTGGAATGGGAAGGAGTTGGATATCACATCTCATGTTATAGGAAGGATCTCAGGTTTGGTATTAGAAGCATTGAGACATCACATCTCATGCTATAGGAAGGGTCTCAGGATTGGAATGGGAAGGAGTTGGATATCACATCTCATGCTAAAGGAAGGGTCTCAGGTTTGGTATAAGTATTGAGATATCACATCTCATGCTATAGGAAGTGTCTCAGGATTGGAATGGGAAGGACTTGGGTATCACATTTCATGCTATAGGGAGGGTCACAAGTTTGATATTAGAAGCATTGAGATATCACATCTCATGCTATAGGAAGGGTCTCAGGATTGGAATGGGAAGGAGTTGGATATCACATCTCAAGCTTTAGGAAGGGTCTCAGGTTTGGTATAAGCATTGAGATAGCACATCTCATGCTATAGGAAGGGTCTCAGGATTGGAATGGGAAGGAGCTGGATATTACATCTCATGTTATAGGAAAGATCTCAGGTTTGGTATTAGAAGCATTGAGACATCACATCTCATGTTATAGGAAGGGTCTCAGGATTGGAATGGGAAGAAGTTGGATATCACATCTCATGCTATAGGAAGGGTCTCAGGTTTGGAAGGGGAAGGAGTTGGATATCCAATCTCATGTTATAGGACTGGTCTCAGGTTTGGTATTAGAAGCATTGAGATATCACATCGCATGCGGTTGGAAGGTTCTCAGGTTTGATATTAGAAGCATTGAGACATCACATCTCATGCTATAGGAAGGGTATCAGGATTGGAATGGGAAGGAGTTGGATATCACATCTCATGTTATAGGAAGGATCTCAGGTTTGGTATTAGAAGCATTGAGACATCACATCTCATGCTATAGGAAGGGTCTCAGGATTGGAATGGGAAGGAGTTGGATATCACATCTCATGCTATAGGAAGGGTCTCAGATTTGGTATAAGCATTGAGATATCACATCTCATGCTATAGGAAGGGTCTCAGGATTGGATTGGGAAGGAGTTGTATATGACATCTCAGGCCATAGGAAGGGTCTCAGGATTGGTATAAGCATTGAGATATCACATCTCTGCTATCGGAAGGGTCTCAGGATTGGAATGGGAAGGAGTTGGATATCCCATCTCATGATAAAGGAAGGGTCTAAGGTTTGGAAGGGGAAAGATTTGGATTTCACATCTCATGTTATAGGCGGGTCCCAATTTTGATATTAGAAGCATTGAGATAACAAATCTCATGCTATCGGAAGGGTCTCAGGATTGGAATGGGAAGGAGTTGGATATCACATCTCATGATAAAGGAAGGGTCTAAGGTTTGGAAGGGGAAAGGTTTGGATATCACATCTCATGTTATAGGACGGGTCTCAGGTTTGGTATTAGAAGCATTGAGATATCAAGTCTCATAGTATAGGAAGGGTCTCAGAATTGGAATGGGAAGGATTTCGGATATCACATCTCATGCCATAGTATGGTTCTCAGGTTTGGTAGAAGCATTGGGATATCACATCTCATGCTATTGGAAGGGTATCAGTATTGGATTTGGAAGGAGTTGGATATCCCATCTCATGCTATAGGAAGGGTCTCAGGTTGGAATGGGAAGGAGTTGGATATCACATTTCATGTTATAGGAAGGGTCTCAGGATTGGAATGGGAAGGAGTTGGATATCACATCTCAAGCTTTAGGAAGGGTCTCAGGTTTGGTATAAGCATTGAGATAGCACATCTCATGCTATAGGAAGGGTCTCGGGATTGGAATGGGAAGGAGTTGGATATCACATCTCATGTTATAGGAAAGATCTCAGGTTTGGTATTAGAAGCATTGAGACATCACATGTCATGTTATAGGAAGGGTCTCAGGATTGGAATGGGAAGAAGTTGGATATCACATCTCATGCTATAGGAAGGGTCTCAGGTTTGGAAGGGGAAGGAGTTGGATATCCAATCTCATGTTATAGGACTGGTCTCAGGTTTGGTATTAGAAGCATTGAGATATCACATCGCATGCTGTAGGAAGGTTCTCAGGTTTGGAATGGGGAGGAATTGGATATCACATCTCATGTCATAGGAAGGATCTCAGGTTTGGTATTAGAAGCATTGAGATATCACATCTCATGCTATAGGAATGGTCTCAGGATTGGAATGGGAAGGAGTTGGATATTACATTCTTGATATAGGAAGGGTCTCATGTTTGGAATGGGAAGGAGTTGGATATCACATATGCTATAGGAAGGGTCTCAGGTTTGAAACGGGAAGGAGTTGGATATCACATCTCATGTTATAGGAAGGGTCTCAGGTTTGAAACGGGAAGGAGTTGGATATCACATCTCATGTTATAGGACGGGTCTCAGGTTTGTTATTAGAATCATTGAGATATCATATTGCATGCTGTAGGAAGGGTCTAAGGATTGGAATGGGAAGGACTTGGATATCACATCTCATGCTATAGGTAGGCTCTCAGGTTTGGAAAGGGAAGGAGTTCGATATCACATTTCTTGTTAGAGGAAGGATCTCAGGTTTGGTATTAGAGGCATTGAGATATCACATATCATGCTATAGGAAGGGTCTCAGGATTGGAATGGGAAGGAGTTGGATATCACATCTCAAGCTTTAGGAAGGGTCTCAGGTTTGGTATAAGCATTGAGATAGCACATCTCATGCTATAGGAAGGGTCTCAGGATTGGAATGGGAAGGAGTTGGATATTACATCTCATGTTATAGGAAAGATCTCAGGTTTGGTATTAGAAGCATTGAGACATCACATCTCATGTTATAGGAAGGGTCTCAGGATTGGAATGGGAAGAAGTTGGATATCACATCTCATGCTATAGGAAGGGTCTCAGGTTTGGAAGGGGAAGGAGTTGGATATCCAATCTCATGTTATAGGACTGGTCTCAGGTTTGGTATTAGAAGCATTGAGATATCACATCGCATGCTGTAGGAAGGTTCTCAGGTTTGGTATTAGAAGCATTGAGACATCACATCTCATGCTATAGGAAGGGTCTCAGGATTGGAATGGGAAGGAGTTGGATATCGCATCTCATGTTATAGGAAGGATCTCAGGTTTGGTATTAGAAGCATTGAGACATCACATCTCATGCTATAGGAAGGGCCTCAGGATCGGAATGGGAAGGAGTTGGATATCACATCTCATGTTATAGGACTGGTCTCAGGTTTGGTATTAGAAGCATTGAGATTTCACATCGCATGCTGTAGGAAGGTTCTCAGGTTTGGAATGGGGAGGAATTGGATATCACATCTCATGTCATAGGAAGGATCTCAGGTTTGGTATTAGAAGCATTGAGATATCACATCTCATGCTATAGGAATGGTCTCAGGATTGGAATGGGAAGGAGTTGGATATTACATTCTTGCTATAGGAAGGGTCTCATGTTTGGAATGGGAAGGAGTTGGATATCACATATGCTATAGGAAGGGTCTCAGGTTTGAAACGGGAAGGAGTTGGATATCACATCTCATGTTATAGGAAGGGTCTCAGGTTTGAAACGGGAAGGAGTTGGATATCACATCTCATGTTATAGGACGGGTCTCAGGTTTGTTATTAGAATCATTGAGATATCATATTGCATGCTGTAGGAAGGGTCTAAAGATTGGAATGGGAAGGACTTGGATATCACATCTCATGCTATAGGTAGGCTCTCAGGTTTGGAAAGGGAAGGAGTTCGATATCACATTTCATGTTAGAGGAATGATCTCAGGTTTGGTATTAGAGGCATTGAGATATCACATATCATGCTATAGGAAGGGTATCAGGATTGGAATGGGAAGGAGTTGGATATCACATCTCAAGCTTTAGGAAGGGTCTCAGGTTTGGTATAAGCATTGAGATAGCACATCTCATGCTATAGGAAGGGTCTCAGGATTGGAATGGGAAGGAGTTGGATATTACATCTCATGTTATAGGAAAGATCTCAGGTTTGGTATTAGAAGCATTGAGACATCACATCTCATGTTATAGGAAGGGTCTCAGGATTGGAATGGGAAGAAGTTGGATATCACATCTCATGCTATAGGAAGGGTCTCAGGTTTGGAAGGGGAAGGAGTTGGATATCCAATCTCATGTTATAGGACTGGTCTCAGGTTTGGTATTAGAAGCATTGAGATATCACATCGCATGCTGTAGGAAGGTTCTCAGGTTTGGTATTAGAAGCATTGAGACATCACATCTCATGCTATAGGAAGGGTCTCAGGATTGGAATGGGAAGAAGTTGGAAATCACATCTCATGCTATAAGAAGGGTCTCAGGTTTGGAAGGGGAAGGAGTTGGATATCCAATCTCATGTTATAGGACTGGTCTCAGGTTTGGTATTAGAAGCATTGAGATATCACATCGCATGCTGTAGGAAGGTTCTCAGGTTTGGTATTAGAAGCATTGAGACATCACATCTCATGCTATAGGAAGGGTCTCAGGATTGGAATGGGAAGGAGTTGGATATCACATCTCATGTTATAGGAAGGATCTCAGGTTTGGTATTAGAAGCATTGAGACATCACATCTCATGCTATAGGAAGGGCCTCAGGATTGGAATGGGAAGGAGTTGGATATCACATCTCATGCTATAGGAAGGGTCTCAGATTTGGTATAAGCATCGAGATATCACATCTCATGCTATAGGAAGGGTCTCGGGATTGGAATGGGAAGGAGTTGGATATCACATCTCATGCCATAGGAAGGGTCTTAGGTTTGGTATAAGCATTGAGATATCACATCTCTGCTATTGAAAGGGTCTCAGGATTGGAATGGGAAGGAGTTGGATATCCCATCTCATGTTATAGGAAGAGTCTCAGGTTTGGTATCAGAAGCATTGAGATATCACATCTCATGCTATAGGAAGTGTCTCAGGATTGGAATGGGAAGGACTTGGGTATCACATCTCATGCTATAGGGAGGGTCTCAAGTTTGATATTAGAAGCATTGAGATATCACATCTCATGCTATAGGAAGGGTCTCAGGATTGGAATGGGAAGGAGTTGGATATTACATCTCATTCTATAGGAAGGGTCTCAGGTTTGGTATAAGCAGTGAGATATCACATCTCATGCTATAGGAAGTGTCTCAGGATTGGAATGGGAAGGAGTTGGATATCACATCTCATGTTATAGGAAGGATCTCAGGTTTGGTATAAGCATTGAGATATCACATCTCTGCTATCGGAAGGGTCCCAGGATTGAAATGGGAAGGAGTTGGATATTCCCATCTCATGTTATAGGAAGGGTCTCAGGATTGGAATGGGAAGGATTTGGAAATCACATCTCATGTTATAGGAAGGATCTCAGGTTTGGTATTAGAAGCATTGAGATATCACATCTCATGCTATCGGAAGTATCTCAGGTTTGGTATTAGAGGCATTGAGATATCACATCTCATGCTATCATATGGGTCTCAGGATTGGAATGGGAAGGAGTTGGATATCACATCTCAAGCTATAGGAACGGTCTCAGGTTTGGTATAAGCATTGTGATATCACATCTCATGCTATAGGAAGGGTCTCAGGATTGGAATGGGAAGGAGTTGGATATCACATCTCATGTTATAGGAAAGATCTCAGGTTTGGTATTAGAAGCATTGCGACATCACATCTCATGCTATCATATGGGTCTCAGGATTGGAATGGGAAGGAGTTGGATATCACATCTCAAGCTATAGGAACGGTCTCAGGTTTGGTATAAGCATTGTGATATCACATCTCATGCTATAGGAAGGGTCTCAGGATTGGAATGGGAAGAAGTTGGATATCACATCTCATGCTATAGGAAGGGTCTCAGGTTTGGAAGGGGAAGGAGTTGGATATCACATTTCATGTTAGAGGAACGATCTCAGGTTTGGTATTAGAGGCCTTGAGATATCACATCTCATGCTATAGGAAGGGTCTCAGGATTGGAATGGGAAGGAGTTGGATATCACATCTCAAGCTATAGGAACGGTCTCAGGTTTGGTATAAGCATTGTGATATCACATCTCATGCTATAGGAAGGGTCTCAGGATTGGAATGGGAAGGAGTTGGATATCACATCTCATGTTATAGGAAAGATCTCAGGTTTGGTATTAGAAGCATTGAGACATCACATCTCATGTTATAGGAAGGGTCTCAGGATTGGAATGGGAAGAAGTTGGATATCACATCTCATGCTATAGGAAGGGTCTCAGGTTTGGTATAAGCATTGAGATATCACATCTCATGCTATAGGAAGGGTCTCAGGATTGGAATGGGAAGGAGTTGTATATGACATCTCATGCCATAGGAAGGGTCTCAGGTTTGGTATAAGCATTGAGATATCACATCACATGCTATAGGAAGGGTCTCAGGATTGGAATGGGAAGGACTTGGATATCACATCTCATGCTATAGGCAGGGTCTCAGGTTTGGAAAGGGAATGAGATGGATATCACATTTCATGTTAGAGGTAGGCTCTCAGGTTTGGTATTAGAGGCATTTAGATATCACATCTCATGCTATCAGAAGGGTCTCAGGATTGGAATGGGAAGGAGTTGGATATCACATCTCATGCTAAAGGGAGGGTCTCAGGTTTGGAAGGGGAAGGATTTGGAAATCACATCTCATGTTATAGGAAGGATCTCAGGTTTGGTATTAGAAGCATTGAGATATCACATCTCATGCTTTCATAAGGGTCTCAGGATTGGAATGGGAAGGAGTTGGATATCACATCTCATGTTATAGGAAGGCTCTCAGGTTTGGAAGGGGAAGGAGTTGGATATCACATTTCATGTTAGAGGAACGATCTCAGGTTTGGTATTAGAGGCCTTGAGATATCACATCTCATGCTATAGGAAGGGTCTCAGGATTGGAATGGGAAGGAGTTGGATATCACATCTCAAGTTATAGGAAGGATCTCAGGTTTGGTATTAGAAGCATTGAGATATCACATCTCATGCTATCGGAAGTATCTCAGGTTTGGTATTAGAGGCATTGAGATATCACATCTCATGCTATCATATGGGTCTCAGGATTGGAATGGGAAGGAGTTGGATATCACATCTCAAGCTATAGGAACGGTCTCAGGTTTGGAAGGGGAAGGAGTTGGATATCACATTTCATGTTAGAGGAACGATCTCAGGTTTGGTATTAGAGGCCTTGAGATATCACATCTCATGCTATAGGAAGGGTCTCAGGATTGGAATGGGAAGGAGTTGGATATCACATCTCAAGCTATAGGAACGGTCTCAGGTTTGGTATAAGCATTGTGATATCACATCTCATGCTATAGGAAGGGTCTCAGGATTGGAATGGGAAGGATTTGGAAATCACATCTCATGTTATAGGAAGGATCTCAGGTTTGGTAAGCATAGGAAGGGTCTCAGGTTTGGAAGGGGAAGGAGTTGGATATCACATTTCATGTTAGAGGAACGATCTCAGGTTTGGTATTAGAGGCCTTGAGATATCACATCTCATGCTATAGGAAGGGTCTCAGGATTGGAATGGGAAGGAGTTGGATATCACATCTCAAGCTATAGGAACGGTCTCAGGTTTGGTATAAGCATTGTGATATCACATCTCATGCTATAGGAAGGGTCTCAGGATTGGAATGGGAAGGAGTTGGATATCACATCTCATGTTATAGGAAAGATCTCAGGTTTGGTATTAGAAGCATTGCGACATCACATCTCATGTTATAGGAAGGGTCTCAGGATTGGAATGGGAAGAAGTTGGATATCACATCTCATGCTATAGGAAGGGTCTCAGGTTTGGTATAAGCATTGAGATATCACATCTCATGCTATAGGAAGGGTCTCAGGTTTGGAATGGGAAGTAGTTGTATATGACATCTCATGCCATAGGAAGGGTCTCAGGTTTGTTATAAGCATTGAGATATCACATCACATGCTATAGGAAGGGTCTCAGGATTGGAATGGAAAGGACTTGGATATCACATCTCATGCTATAGGCAGGGTCTCAGGTTTGGAAAGGGAAGGAGATGGATATCACATTTCATGTTAGAGGTAGGATCTCAGGTTTGGTATTAAAGGCATTGAAATATCACATCTCATGCTATCAGAAGGGTCTCAGGATTGGAATGGGAAGGAGTTGGATATCACATCTCATGCTAAAGGGAGGGTCTCAGGTTTGGAAGGGGAAGGATTTGGAAATCACATCTCATGTTATAGGAAGGATCTCAGGTTTGGTATTAGAAGCATTGAGATATCACATCTCATGCTATCGGAAGTATCTCAGGTTTGGTATTAGAGGCATTGAGATATCACATCTCATGCTATCATATGGGTCTCAGGATTGGAATGGGAAGGAGTTGGATATCACATCTCATGTTATAGGAAGGCTCTCAGGTTTGGAAGGGGAAGGAGTTGGATATCACATTTCATGTTAGAGGAACGATCTCAGGTTTGGTATTAGAGGCCTTGAGATATCACATCTCATGCTATAGGAAGGGTCTCAGGATTGGAATGGGAAGGAGTTGGATATCACATCTCAAGCTATAGGAACGGTCTCAGGTTTGGTATAAGCATTGTGATATCACATCTCATGCTATAGGAAGGGTCTCAGGATTGGAATGGGAAGGAGTTGGATATCACATCTCATGTCATAGGAAAGATCTCAGGTTTGGTATTAGAAGCATTGCGACATCACATCTCATGTTATAGGAAGGGTCTCAGGATTGGAATGGGAAGAAGTTGGATATCACATCTCATGCTATAGGAAGGGTCTCAGGTTTGGAAGGGGAAGGAGTTGGATATCACATTTCATGTTAGAGGAACGATCTCAGGTTTGGTATTAGAGGCCTTGAGATATCACATCTCATGCTATAGGAAGGGTCTCAGGATTGGAATGGGAAGGAGTTGGATATCACATCTCAAGCTATAGGAACGGTCTCAGGTTTGGTATAAGCATTGTGATATCACATCTCATGCTATAGGAAGGGTCTCAGGATTGGAATGGGAAGAAGTTGGATATCACATCTCATGTTATAGGAAGGCTCTCAGGTTTGGAAGGGGAAGGAGTTGGATATCACATTTCATGTTAGAGGAACGATCTCAGGTTTGGTATTAGAGGCCTTGAGATATCACATCTCATGCTATAGGAAGGGTCTCAGGATTGGAATGGGAAGGAGTTGGATATCACATCTCAAGTTATAGGAAGGATCTCAGGTTTGGTATTAGAAGCATTGAGATATCACATCTCATGCTATCGGAAGTATCTCAGGTTTGGTATTAGAGGCATTGAGATATCACATCTCATGCTATCATATGGGTCTCAGGATTGGAATGGGAAGGAGTTGGATATCACATCTCAAGCTATAGGAACAGTCTCAGGTTTGGAAGGGGAAGGAGTTGGATATCACATTTCATGTTAGAGGAACGATCTCAGGTTTGGTATTAGAGGCCTTGAGATATCACATCTCATGCTATAGTAAGGGTCTCAGGATTGGAATGGGAAGGAGTTGGATATCACATCTCAAGCTATAGGAACGGTCTCAGGTTTGGTATAAGCATTGTGATATCACATCTCATGCTATAGGAAGGGTCTCAGGATTGGAATGGGAAGGATTTGGAAATCACATCTCATGTTATAGGAAGGATCTCAGGTTTGGTAAGCATAGGAAGGGTCTCAGGTTTGGAAGGGGAAGGAGTTGGATATCACATTTCATGTTAGAGGAACGATCTCAGGTTTGGTATTAGAGGCCTTGAGATATCACATCTCATGCTATAGGAAGGGTCTCAGGATTGGAATGGGAAGGAGTTGGATATCACATCTCAAGCTATAGGAACGGTCTCAGGTTTGGTATAAGCATTGTGATATCACATCTCATGCTATAGGAAGGGTCTCAGGATTGGAATGGGAAGGAGTTGGATATCACATCTCATGTTATAGGAAAGATCTCAGGTTTGGTATTAGAAGCATTGCGACATCACATCTCATGTTATAGGAAGGGTCTCAGGATTGGAATGGGAAGAAGTTGGATATCACATCTCATGCTATAGGAAGGGTCTCAGGTTTGGTATAAGCATTGAGATATCACATCTCATGCTATAGGAAGGGTCTCAGGTTTGGAATGGGAAGTAGTTGTATATGACATCTCATGCCATAGGAAGGGTCTCAGGTTTGTTATAAGCATTGAGATATCACATCACATGCTATAGGAAGGGTCTCAGGATTGGAATGGAAAGGACTTGGATATCACATCTCATGCTATAGGCAGGGTCTCAGGTTTGGAAAGGGAAGGAGATGGATATCACATTTCATGTTAGAGGTAGGATCTCAGGTTTGGTATTAGAGGCATTGAAATATCACATCTCATGCTATCAGAAGGGTCTCAGGATTGGAATGGGAAGGAGTTGGATATCACATCTCATGCTAAAGGGAGGGTCTCAGGTTTGGAAGGGGAAGGATTTGGAAATCACATCTCATGTTATAGGAAGGATCTCAGGTTTGGTATTAGAAGCATTGAGATATCACATCTCATGCTATCGGAAGTATCTCAGGTTTGGTATTAGAGGCATTGAGATATCACATCTCATGCTATCATATGGGTCTCAGGATTGGAATGGGAAGGAGTTGGATATCACATCTCATGTTATAGGAAGGCTCTCAGTTTGGAAGGGGAAGGAGTTGGATATCACATTTCATGTTAGAGGAACGATCTCAGGTTTGGTATTAGAGGCCTTGAGATATCACATCTCATGCTATAGGAAGGGTCTCAGGATTGGAATGGGAAGGAGTTGGATATCACATCTCAAGCTATAGGAACGGTCTCAGGTTTGGTATAAGCATTGTGATATCACATCTCATGCTATAGGAAGGGTCTCAGGATTGGAATGGGAAGGAGTTGGATATCACATCTCATGTTATAGGAAAGATCTCAGGTTTGGTATTAGAAGCATTGCAACATCACATCTCATGTTATAGGAAGGGTCTCAGGATTGGAATGGGAAGAAGTTGGATATCACATCTCAGGTTTGGTATAAGCATTGAGATATCACATCTCATGCTATAGGAAGGGTCTCAGGATTGGAATGGGAAGGAGTTGTATATGACATCTCATGCCATAGGAAGGGTCTCAGGTTTGGTATAAGCATTGAGATATCACATCACATGCTATAGGAAGGGTCTCAGGATTGGAATGGAAAGGACTTGGATATCACATCTCATGCTATAGGCAGGGTCTCAGGTTTGGAAAGGGAAGGAGATGGATATCACATTTCATGTTAGAGGTAGGATCTCAGGTTTGGTATTAGAGGCATTGAAATATCACATCTCATGCTATCAGATGGGTCTCAGGATTGGAATGGGAAGGAGTTGGATATCACATCTCATGCTAAAGGGAGGGTCTCAGGTTTGGAAGGGGAAGGATTTGGAAATCACATCTCATGTTATAGGAAGGATCTCAGGTTTGGTATTAGAAGCATTGAGATATCACATCTCATGCTATCGGAAGTATCTCAGGTTTGGTATTAGAGGCATTGAGATATCACATCTCATGCTATCATAAGGGTCTCAGGATTGGAATGGGAAGGAGTTGGATATCACATCTCATGTTATAGGAAGGATCTCAGGTTTGGTATTAGAAGCATTGAGACATCACATCTCATGCTATAGGAAGGGTCTCAGGATTGGAATGGGAAGCAGTTGGATATCACATCTCATGCTATAGGAAGGGTCTCAGATTTGGTATAAGCATTGAGATATCACATCTCATGCTATAGGAAGGGTCTCAGGATTGGAATGGGAAGGAGTTGTATATGACATCTCAGGCCATAGGAAGGTTCTCAGGTTTGGTAAAAGCATTGAGATATCACATCTCTGCTATCGGAAGGGTCTCAGGATTGGAATGGGAAGGAGTTGGATATCCCATCTCATGTTATAGGAAGGGTCTCAGGTTTGGTATTAGAAGCATTGAGACATCACATCTCATGTTATAGGAAGGGTCTCAGGATTGGAATGGGAAGAAGTTGGATATCACATCTCATGCTATAGGAAGGGTCTCACGTTTGGTATAAGCATTGAGATATCACATCTCATGCTATAGGAAGGGTCTCAGGATTGGAATGGGAAGGAGTTGTATATGACATCTCATGCCATAGGAAGGGTCTCAGGTTTGGTATAAGCATTGAGATATCACATCACATGCTATAGGAAGGGTCTGAGGATTGGAATGGGAAGGACTTGGATATCACATCTCATGCTATAGGCAGGGTCTCAGGTTTGGAAAGGGAAGGAGATGGATATCACATTTCATGTTAGAGGTAGGATCTCAGGTTTGGTATTAGAGGCATTGAAATATCACATCTCATGCTATCAGAAGGGTCTCAGGATTGGAATGGGAAGGAGTTGGATATCACATCTCATGCTAAAGGGAGGGTCTCAGGTTTGGAAGTGGAAGGATTTGGAAATCACATCTCATGTTATAGGAAGGATCTCAGGTTTGGTATTAGAAGCATTGAGATATCACATCTCATGCTATCAGAAGTATCTCAGGTTTGGTATAAGAGGCATTGAGATATCACATCTCATGCTATCATAAGGGTCTCAGGATTGGAATGGGAAGGAGTTGGATATCACATCTCATGTTATAGGAAGGATCTCAGGTTTGGTATTAGAAGCATTGAGACATCACATCTCATGCTATAGGAAGGGTCTCAGGATTGGAATGGGAAGAAGTTGGATATCACATCTCATGCTATAGGAAGGGTCTCAGATTTGGTATAAGCATTGAGATATCACATCTAATGCTATAGGAAGGGTCTCAGGATTGGAATGGGAAGGAGTTGCATATGACATCTCAGGCCATAGGAAGGGTCTCAGGTTTGGTATAAGCATTGAGATATCACATCTCTGCTATCGGAAGGGTCTCAGGATTGGAATGGGAAGGAGTTGGATATCCCAAATCATGTTATAGGAAGGGTCTCAGGTTTGGTATTAGAAGCATTGAGATATCACATCTCATGCTATAGGAAGGGTCTCAGGATTGGAATGGGGAGGACTTGGATGTCACATCTCAAGCTATAGGAACAGTCTCAGGTTTGGTATAAGCATTGTGATATCACATCTCATGCTATAGGAAGGGTCTCAGGATTGGAATGGGAAGGAGTTGGATATCACATCTCATGTAATAGGAAAGATCTCAGGTTTGGTATTAGAAGCATTGCGACATCACATCTCATGTTATAGGAAGGGTCTCAGGATTGGAATGGGAAGAAGTTGGATATCACATCTCATGCTATAGGAAGGGTCTCAGGTTTGGTATAAGCATTGAGATATCACATCTCATGCTATAGGAAGGGTCTCAGGTTTGGAATGGGAAGTAGTTGTATATGACATCTCATGCCATAGGAAGGGTCTCAGGTTTGTTATAAGCATTGCGATATCACATCACATGCTATAGGAAGGGTCTCAGGATTGGAATGGGAAGGAGTTGGATATCACATCTCATGCTATAGGAAGGGTCTCAGATTTGGTATAAGCATTGAGATATCACATCTCATGCTATAGGAAGGGTCTCAGGATTGGAATGGGAAGGAGTTGTATATGACATCTCAGGCCATAGGAAGGTTCTCAGGTTTGGTAAAAGCATTGAGATATCACATCTCTGCTATCGGAAGGGTCTCAGGATTGGAATGGGAAGGAGTTGGATATCCCATCTCATGTTATAGGAAGGGTCTCAGGTTTGGTATTAGAAGCATTGAGACATCACATCTCATGTTATAGGAAGGGTCTCAGGATTGGAATGGGAAGAAGTTGGATATCACATCTCATGCTATAGGAAGGGTCTCACGTTTGGTATAAGCATTGAGATATCACATCTCATGCTATAGGAAGGGTCTCAGGATTGGAATGGGAAGGAGTTGTATATGACATCTCATGCCATAGGAAGGGTCTCAGGTTTGGTATAAGCATTGAGATATCACATCACATGCTATAGGAAGGGTCTGAGGATTGGAATGGGAAGGACTTGGATATCGCATCTCATGCTATAGGCAGGGTCTCAGGTTTGGAAAGGGAAGGAGATGGATATCACATTTCATGTTAGAGGTAGGATCTCAGGTTTGGTATTAGAGGCATTGAAATATCACATCTCATGCTATCAGAAGGGTCTCAGGATTGGAATGGGAAGGAGTTGGATATCACATCTCATGCTAAAGGGAGGGTCTCAGGTTTGGAAGTGGAAGGATTTGGAAATCACATCTCATGTTATAGGAAGGATCTCAGGTTTGGTATTAGAAGCATTGAGATATCACATCTCATGCTATCAGAAGTATCTCAGGTTTGGTATAAGAGGCATTGAGATATCACATCTCATGCTATCATAAGGGTCTCAGGATTGGAATGGGAAGGAGTTGGATATCACATCTCATGTTATAGGAAGGATCTCAGGTTTGGTATTAGAAGCATTGAGACATCACATCTCATGCTATAGGAAGGGTCTCAGGATTGGAATGGGAAGAAGTTGGATATCACATCTCATGCTATAGGAAGGGTCTCAGATTTGGTATAAGCATTGAGATATCACATCTAATGCTATAGGAAGGGTCTCAGGATTGGAATGGGAAGGAGTTGCATATGACATCTCAGGCCATAGGAAGGGTCTCAGGTTTGGTATAAGCATTGAGATATCACATCTCTGCTATCGGAAGGGTCTCAGGATTGGAATGGGAAGGAGTTGGATATCCCATCTCATGTTATAGGAAGGGTCTCAGGTTTGGTATTAGAAGCATTGAGACATCACATCTCATGTTATAGGAAGGGTCTCAGGATTGGAATGGGAAGAAGTTGGATATCACATCTCATGCTATAGGAAGGGTCTCACGTTTGGTATAAGCATTGAGATATCACATCTCATGCTATAGGAAGGGTCTCAGGATTGGAATGGGAAGGAGTTGTATATGACATCTCATGCCATAGGAAGGGTCTCAGGTTTGGTATAAGCATTGAGATATCACATCACATGCTATAGGAAGGGTCTGAGGATTGGAATGGGAAGGACTTGGATATCGCATCTCATGCTATAGGCAGGGTCTCAGGTTTGGAAAGGGAAGGAGATGGATATCACATTTCATGTTAGAGGTAGGATCTCAGGTTTGGTATTAGAGGCATTGAAATATCACATCTCATGCTATCAGAAGGGTCTCAGGATTGGAATGGGAAGGAGTTGGATATCACATCTCATGCTAAAGGGAGGGTCTCAGGTTTGGAAGTGGAAGGATTTGGAAATCACATCTCATGTTATAGGAAGGATCTCAGGTTTGGTATTAGAAGCATTGAGATATCACATCTCATGCTATCAGAAGTATCTCAGATTTGGTATAAGAGGCATTGAGATATCACATCTCATGCTATCATAAGGGTCTCAGGATTGGAATGGGAAGGAGTTGGATATCACATCTCATGTTATAGGAAGGATCTCAGGTTTGGTATTAGAAGCATTGAGACATCACATCTCATGCTATAGGAAGGGTCTCAGGATTGGAATGGGAAGAAGTTGGATATCACATCTCATGCTATAGGAAGGGTCTCAGATTTGGTATAAGCATTGAGATATCACATCTAATGCTATAGGAAGGGTCTCAGGATTGGAATGGGAAGGAGTTGCATATGACATCTCAGGCCATAGGAAGGGTCTCAGGTTTGGTATAAGCATTGAGATATCACATCTCTGCTATCGGAAGGGTCTCAGGATTGGAATGGGAAGGAGTTGGATATCCCAAATCATGTTATAGGAAGGGTCTCAGGTTTGGTATTAGAAGCATTGAGATATCACATCTCATGCTATAGGAAGGGTCTCAGGATTGGAATGGGGAGGACTTGGATGTCACA
This sequence comes from Ambystoma mexicanum, assembly GCF_040938575.1. Lineage (NCBI taxonomy): Eukaryota > Metazoa > Chordata > Amphibia > Caudata > Ambystomatidae > Ambystoma > Ambystoma mexicanum. The sequence goes on from NC_090936.1 coordinate 324,407,396, forward strand.
TCTCAAGCTATAGGAACGGCCTCAGGTTTGGTATAAGCATTGTGATATCACATCTCATGCTATAGGAAGGGTCTCAGGATTGGAATGGGAAGGAGTTGGATATCACATCTCATGTTATAGGAAAGATCTCAGGTTTGGTATTAGAAGCATTGCGACATCACATCTCATGTTATAGGAAGGGTCTCAGGATTGGAATGGGAAGAAGTTGGATATCACATCTCATGCTATAGGAAGGGTCTCAGGTTTGGTATAAGCATTGAGATATCACATCTCATGCTATAGGAAGGGTCTCAGGTTTGGAATGGGAAGTAGTTGTATATGACATCTCATGCCATAGGAAGGGTCTCAGGTTTGTTATAAGCATTGAGATATCACATCACATGCTATAGGAAGGGTCTCAGGATTGGAATGGAAAGGACTTGGATATCACATCTCATGCTATAGGCAGGGTCTCAGGTTTGGAAAGGGAAGGCGATGGATATCACATTTCATGTTAGAGGTAGGATCTCAGGTTTGGTATTAGAGGCATTGAAATATCACATCTCATGCTATCAGAAGGGTCTCAGGATTGGAATGGGAAGGAGTTGGATATCACATCTCATGCTAAAGGGAGGGTCTCAGGTTTCGAAGGGGAAGGATTTGGAAATCACATCTCATGTTATAGGAAGGATCTCAGGTTTGGTATTAGAAGCATTGAGATATCACATCGCATGCTATCGGAAGTATCTCAGGTTTGGTATTAGAGGCATTGAGATATCACATCTCATGCTATCATATGGGTCTCAGGATTGGAATGGGAAGGAGTTGGATATCACATCTCATGTTATAGGAAGGCTCTCAGGTTTGGAAGGGGAAGGAGTTGGATATCACATTTCATGTTAGAGGAACGATCTCAGGTTTGGTATTAGAGGCCTTGAGATATCACATCTCATGCTATAGGAAGGGTCTCAGGATTGGAATGGGAAGGAGTTGGATATCACATCTCAAGCTATAGGAACGGTCTCAGGTTTGGTATAAGCATTGTGATATCACATCTCATGCTATAGGAAGGGTCTCAGGATTGGAATGGGAAGGAGTTGGATATCACATCTCATGTTATAGGAAAGATCTCAGGTTTGGTATTAGAAGCATTGCAACATCACATCTCATGTTATAGGAAGTGTCTCAGGATTGGAATGAGAAGAAGTTGGATATCACATCTCAGGTTTGGTATAAGCATTGAGATATCACATCTCATGCTATAGGAAGGGTCTCAGGATTGGAATGGGAAGGAGTTGTATATGAAATCTCATGCCATAGGAAGGGTCTCAGGTTTGGTATAAGCATTGAGATATCACATCACATGCTATAGGAAGGGTCTCAGGATTGGAATGGAAAGGACTTGGATATCACATCTCATGCTATAGGCAGGGTCTCAGACACTTCCGTTTGCAGAGATGTGATGTCTCAATGCTTCTAATACCAAACCTGAGATCTTTCCTTAAACATGAGATGTGATATCCAACTCCTTCCCGTTCCAAACCTGAGAGCCTTCCTATAGCATGAGATGTGATATCCAACTCCTTCCCATTCCAATCCTGAGACCATTCCGATAGCATGAGATGTGATATCTCAATGCTTCTAATACCAAACCTGAGATCCTTCCTATAACATGTGATGTGATATTCAAATCCTTCCCCTTCCAAACCTGAGACCCTCCCTTTAGCATGAGATGTGATATCCAACTCCTTCCCATTCCAATCCTGAGACCCTTACGATAGCATGAGATGTGATATCTCAATGCCTCTAATACCAAACCTGAGATACTTCCGATAGCATGAGATGTGATATCTCAATGCTTCTAATACAAAACCTGAGATCCTTCCTATAACATGAGATGTGATATCCAAATCATTCCCCTTCCAAACCTGAGACCCTCCCTTTAGCATGAGATGTGATATCCAGCTCCTTCCCATTCCAATCCTGAGACCCTTCTGATAGCATGAGATGTGATATCTCAATGCCTCTAATACCAAACCTGAGATCCTACCTCTAACATGAAATGTGATATCCAACTCCTTCCCTTTCCAAACCTGAGACCCTGCCTATAGCATGAGATGTGATATCCAAGTCCTTCCCATTCCAATCCTGAGACCCTTCCTATAGCATGTGATGTGATATCTCAATGCTTATACCAAACCTGAGACCCTTCCTATGGCATGAGATGTCATATACAACTCCTTCCCATTCCAATCCTGAGACCCTTCCTATAGCATGAGATGTGATATCTCAATGCGTATACCAAACCTGAGACCCTTCCTATAGCATGAGATGTGATATCCAACTTCTTCCCATTCCAATTCTGAGACCCTTCCTATAACATGAGATGTGATGTCTCAATGCTTCTAATACCAAACCTGAGATCTTTCCTATAACATGAGATGTGATATCCAACGCCTTCCCATCCCAATCCTGAGACACTTCCGATTGCAGAGATGTGATGTCTCAATGCTTCTAATACCAAACCTGAGATCTTTCCTATAACATGAGATGCGATATCCAACTCCTTCCCATTCCAATCCTGAGACCATTCCGATAGCATGAGATGTGATATCTCAATGCTTCTAATAGCAAACCTGAGATCCTTCCTATAACATGTGATGTGATATTCAAATCCTTCCCCTTCCAAACCTGAGACCCTCCCTTTAGCATGAGATGTGATATCCAACTCCTTCCCATTCCAATCCTGAGACCCTTACGATAGCATGAGATGTGATATCTCAATGCCTCTAATACCAAACCTGAGATACTTCCGATAGCATGAGATGTGATATCTCAATGCTTCTAATACAAAACCTGAGATCCTTCCTATAACATGAGATGTGATATCCAAATCATTCCCCTTCCAAACCTGAGACCCTCCCTTTAGCATGAAATGTGATATCCAGCTCCTTACCATTCCAATCCTGAGACCCTTCTGATAGCATGAGATGTGATATCTCAATGCCTCTAATATCAAACCTGAGATCCTACCTCTAACATGAAATGTGATATCCAACTCCTTCCCTTTCCAAACCTGAGACCCTGCCTATAGCATGAGATGTGATATCCAAGTCCTTCCCATTCCAATCCTGAGACCCTTCCTATAGCATGTGATGTGATATCTCAATGCTTATACCAAACCTGAGACCCTTCCTATGGCATGAGATGTCATATACAACTCCTTCCCATTCCAATCCTGAGACCCTTCCTATAGCATGAGATGTGATATCTCAATGCTTATACCAAACCTGAGACCCTTCCTATAGCATGAGATGTGATATCCAACTTCTTCCCATTCCAATTCTGAGACCCTTCCTATAACATGAGATGTGATGTCTCAATGCTTCTAATACCAAACCTGAGATCTTTCCTATAACATGAGATGTGATATCCAACGCCTTCCCATCCCAATCCTGAGACACTTCCGATTGCAGAGATGTGATGTCTCAATGCTTCTAATACCAAACCTGAGATCTTTCCTATAACATGAGATGCGATATCCAACTCCTTCCCGTTCCAAACCTGAGACCCTTCCTATAGCATGAGATGTGATATCCAACTCCTTCCCATTCCAATCCTGAGAGCATTCTGATAGCATGAGATGTGATATCTCAATGCTTCTAATACCAAACCTGAGATCCTTCCTATAACATGTGATGTGATATTCAAATCCTTCCCCTTCCAAACCTGAGACCCTCCCTTTAGCATGAGATGTGATATCCAACTCCTTCCCATTCCAATCCTGAGACCCTTATGATAGCATGAGATGTGATATTTCAATGCCTCTAATACCAAACCTGAGATACTTCCGATAGCATGAGATGTGATATCTCAATGCTTCTAATACCAAACCTGAGATCCTTCCTATAACATGAGATGTGATATCCAAATCCTTCCCCTTCCAAACCTGAGACCCTACCTTTAGCATGAGATGTGATATCCAACTCCTTCCCATTCCAATCCTGAGACCCTTCTGATAGCATGAGATGTGATATCCAAGTCCTTCCCATTCCAATCCTGAGACCCTTCCTATAGCATGTGATGTGATATCTCAATGCTTATACCAAACCTGAGACCCTTCCTATGGCATGAGATGTCATATACAACTCCTTCCCATTCCAATCCTGAGACCCTTCCTATAGCATGAGATGTGATATCTCAATGCTTATGCCAAACCGGAGACCCTTCCTATAGCATGAGATGTGATATCCAACTTCTTCCCATTCTAATCCTGAGACCCTTCCTATAACATGAGATGTGATGTCTCAATGCTTCTAATACCAAACCTGAAATCTTTCCTATAACATGAGATGTGATATCCAACTCCTTCCCATTCCAATCCTGAGACCCTTCCTATAGCATGAGATGTGATATCTCAATGCATATACCAAACCTGAGACCCTTCCTATAGCTTGAGATGTGATATCCAACTCCATCCCATTCCAATCCTGAGACCCTTCCTATAGCATGAGATGTGATATCTCAATACTTCTAATACCAAACCTGAGATCCTTCCGATAACATAAGATGTGATATCCAAATCCTTCCCCTTCCAAACCTGAGACCCTCCCTTTAGCATGAGATGTGATATCCAACTCCTTCCCATTCCAATCCTAAGACCCTTCTGATAGCATGAGATGTGATATCTCAATGCTTCTAATACCAAACCTGAGATCCTTCCGATAGCATGAGATGTGATATCTCAATGCTTCTAATACCAAACCTGAGATCCTTCCTATAACATGAGATGTGATATCCAAATCCTTCCCCTTCCAAACCTGAGACCCTCCCTTTAGCATGAGATGTGATATCCAACTCCTTCCCATTCCAATCCTGAGACCCTTCTGATAGCATGAGATGTGATATCTCAATGCCTCTAATACCAAACCTGAGATCATACCTCTAACATGAAATGTGATATCCAACTCTTTCCCCTTCCAAACCTGAGAGCCTACCTATAGCATGAGATGTGATATCCAAGTCCTTCCCATTCCAATCCTGAGACCCTTCCTATAACATGAGATGTGATATCCAACTCCTTCCCATTCCAACCTGAGACCCTTCCTGTAGCATGAGATGGGATATCCAACTCCTTCCAAATCCAATCCTGATAACCTTCCGATAGCATGAGATGTGATATCCCAATGCTTCTACCAAACCTGAGACCCATAGTATGGCATGAGATGTGATATCAAACTCCTTCCCATTCCAATCCTGAGACCCTTCCTATAGATTGAGATGTGATATCCAACTCCTTCCCATTCCAATTCTGAGACCCTTCCTATACCATGAGACTGGATATCTCAATGATTCTAATACCAAACCTGAGACCCGACCTATAACATGAGATGTGATATCCAAATCCTTCCGCTTCCAAACCTTAGACCCTTCCTTTATCATGAGATGTGATATCCAACTCCTTCCCATTCCAATCCTGAGACCCTCCCTATAGCATGAGATGTGATATCCAAGTCCTTCCCATTCCAATCCTGAGACCCTTCCTATAGCATGAGATGTGATATCTCAATGCTTCTAATACCAAACCTGAGACTCTTCCTATAACATGAGATGGGAATATCCAACTCCTTCCCATTCCAATCCTGAGACCCTTCCGATAACAGAGATGTGATATCTCAATGCTTATACCAAACCTGAGATCCTTCCTATAACATGAGATGTGATATCCAACTTCTTCCCATTCCAATCCTGAGACAGTTCCTATAGCATGAGATGTGATATCTCACTGCTTATACCAAACCTGAGACCCTTCCTATAGCATGAGATGTGATATCCAACTCCTTCCCATTCCAATCCTGAGACCCTTCCTATAGCATGAGATGTGATATCTCAATGCTTCTAATACCAAACCTGAGACTCTTCCTATAACATGAGATGGGATATCCAACTCCTTCCCATTCCAATCCTGAGACCCTTCCGATAGCAGAGATGTGATATCTCAATGCGTATACCAAACCTGAGACCCTTCCTACGGCATGAGATGTCATATACAACTCCTTCCCATTCCAATCCTGAGACCCTTCCTATAGCATGAGATGTGATATCTCAATGCTTCTAATACCAAACCTGAGATCCTTCCGATAGCATGAGATGTGATATCTCAATGCTTCTAATACCAAACCTGAGATCCTTCCTATAACATGAGATGTGATATCCAAATCCTTCCCCTTCCAAACCTGAGACCTTCTGATAGCATGAGATGTGATATCTCAATGCCTCTAATACCAAACCTGAGATCCTACCTCTAACATGAAATGTGATATCCAACTCTTTCCCCTTCCAAACCTGAGAGCCTTCCTATAGCATGAGATGTGATATCCAAGTCCTTCCCATTCCAATCCTGAGACCCTTCCTATAACATGAGATGTGATATCCAACTCCTTCCCATTCCAACCTGAGACCCTTCCTATAGCATGAGATGGGATATCCAACTCCTTGGAATTCCAATCCTGATACCCTTCCGGTAGCATGAGATGTGATATCCCAATGCTTATACCAAACCTGAGACCCATACTATTGCATGAGATGTGATATCAAACTCCTTCCCATTCCAATCCTGAGACCCTTCCTATAGCTTGAGATGCGATATCCAACTCCTTCTCATTCCAATTCTGAGACCCTTCCTATACCATGAGACTTGATATCTCAGTGCTTCTAATACCAAACCTGAGACCCGTCCTATAACATGAGATGTGATATCCAAATCCTTCCCCTTCCAAACCTTAGACCCTTCCTTTATCATGGGATGTGATATCCAACTCCTTCCCATTCCAATCCTGAGACCCTTCCGATATCATGAGATGTGATATCTCAATGCTTCTAATACCAAACCTGAGACTCTTCCTATAACATGAGATGGGAATATCCAACTCCTTCCCATTCCAATCCTGAGACCCTTCCGATAACAGAGATGTGATATCTCAATGCTTATACCAAACCTGAGATCCTTCCTATAACATGAGATGTGATATCCAACTTCTTCCCATTCCAATCCTGAGACAGTTCCTATAGCATGAGATGTGATATCTCACTGCTTATACCAAACCTGAGACCCTTCCTATAGCATGAGATGTGATATCCAACTCCTTCCCATTCCAATCCTGAGACCCTTCCTATAGCATGAGATGTGATATCTCAATGCTTCTAATACCAAACCTGAGACTCTTCCTATAACATGAGATGGGATATCCAACTCCTTCCCATTCCAATCCTGAGACCCTTCCGATAGCAGAGATGTGATATCTCAATGCGTATACCAAACCTGAGACCCTTCCTACGGCATGAGATGTCATATACAACTCCTTCCCATTCCAATCCTGAGACCCTTCCTATAGCATGAGATGTGATATCTCAATGCTTCTAATACCAAACCTGAGATCCTTCCGATAGCATGAGATGTGATATCTCAATGCTTCTAATACCAAACCTGAGATCCTTCCTATAACATGAGATGTGATATCCAAATCCTTCCCCTTCCAAACCTGAGACCTTCTGATAGCATGAGATGTGATATCTCAATGCCTCTAATACCAAACCTGAGATCCTACCTCTAACATGAAATGTGATATCCAACTCTTTCCCCTTCCAAACCTGAGAGCCTTCCTATAGCATGAGATGTGATATCCAAGTCCTTCCCATTCCAATCCTGAGACCCTTCCTATAACATGAGATGTGATATCCAACTCCTTCCCATTCCAACCTGAGACCCTTCCTATAGCATGAGATGGGATATCCAACTCCTTGGAATTCCAATCCTGATACCCTTCCGGTAGCATGAGATGTGATATCCCAATGCTTATACCAAACCTGAGACCCATACTATTGCATGAGATGTGATATCAAACTCCTTCCCATTCCAATCCTGAGACCCTTCCTATAGCTTGAGATGCGATATCCAACTCCTTCTCATTCCAATTCTGAGACCCTTCCTATACCATGAGACTTGATATCTCAGTGCTTCTAATACCAAACCTGAGACCCGTCCTATAACATGAGATGTGATATCCAAATCCTTCCCCTTCCAAACCTTAGACCCTTCCTTTATCATGGGATGTGATATCCAACTCCTTCCCATTCCAATCCTGAGACCCTTCCGATATCATGAGATGTGATATCTCAATGCTTCTAATATCAAACTTGAGACCCTCCCTATAGCATGATATGTGATATCCAAGTCCTTCCCATTCCAATCCTGAGACCCTTCCTATAGCATGAGATGTGTTATCTCAATGCTTCTAATATCAAACTTGAGACCCTCCCTATAGCATGAGATGTGATATCCAATTCCTTCCCATCCAATCCTGAGACCCTTCCTATAGCATGCAATATGATATCTCAATGCTTCTAATACCAAACCTGAGATCCTTCCTATAACATGAGATGTGATATCCAACTCCTTCCCATTCCAATCCTGAGACCCTTATGATAGCATGAGATGTGATATCTCAATGCCTCTAATACCAAACCTGAGATACTTCCGATAGCATGAGATGTGATATCTCAATGCTTCTAATACCAAACCTGAGATCCTTCCTATAACATGAGATGTGATTTCCAAATCCTTCCCCTTCCAAACCTGAGACCCTCCCTTTAGCATGAGATGTGATATCCAACTCCTTCCCATTCCAAACCTGAGACCCTGCTTATAGCATGAGATGTGATATCCAAGTCCTTTCCATTCCAAACCTGAGGCCCTTCCTATGACATGAGATGTGATATCCAACTCCTTCCCATTCCAAACCTGAGACCCTGCTTATAGCATGAGATGTGATATCCAAGTTCTTTCCATTCCAATCCTGAGACCCTTCCTAAGCATGTGATGTGATATCTCAATGCTTATACCAAACCTGAGACCCTTCCTATGGCATGAGATGTCATATACAACTCCTTCCCATTCCAATCCTGAGACCCTTCCTATAGCATGAGATGTGATATCTCAATGCTTATACCAAACCTGAGACCCTTCCTATAGCATGAGATGTGATATCCAACTTCTTCCCATTCCAATCCTGAGACCCTTCCTATTACATGAGATGTGATGTCGCAATGCTTCTAATACCAAACCTGAGATCTTTCCTATAACATGAGATGTGATATCCAACTCCTTCCCATTCCAATTCTGAGACCCTTCCTATAGCATGAGATGTGATATCACAATGCTTATACCAAACCTGAGACCGTTCCTATAGCTTGAGATGTGATATCCAACTCCTTCCCATTCCAATCCTGAGACCCTTCCTATAGCATGAGATGTGATATCTCAAGGCCTCTAATACCAAACCTGAGATCGTTCCTCTAACATGAAATGTGATATCCAACTCCTTCCCCTTCCAAACCTGAGAGCCTTCCTATAACATGAGATGTGACATCCAAGTCCTCCCCATTCCAATCCTGAGACCCTTCCTATAGCATGAGATGTGATATCTCAATGCTTCTAATACCAAACCTGAGACCCTTCCTATAACAGGATTTGGGATATCCAACTCCTTCCCATTCCAATCCTGAGACCCTTTCGATAGCAGAGATGTGATATCTCAATGCTTATACCAAACCTGAGACCCTTCCTATGGCCTGAGATGTCATATGCAACTCCTTCCCATTCCAATCCTGAGACCCTTCCTATAGCATTAGATGTGATATCTCAATGCTTATACCAAATCTGAGACCCTTCCTATAGCATGAGATGTGATATCCAACTTCTTCCCATTCCAATCCTGAGACCCTTCCTATAGCATGAGATGTGATGTCTCAATTCTTCTAATACCAAACCTGAGATCCTTCCTATAACATGAGATGTGATATCCAACTCCTTCCCATTCCAATCCTGAGACCCTTATGATAGCATGAGATGTGATATCTCAATGCCTCTAATACCAAACCTGAGATACTTCTGATAGCATGAGATGTGATATTTCAATGCCTCTAATACCGAACCTGAGATCCTACCTCTAACATGAAATGTGATATCCATCTCCTTCCCTTTCCAAACCTGAGACCCTGCCTATAGCATGAGATGTGATATCCAAGTCCTTCCCATTCCAATCCTGAGACCCTTCCTATAGCATGTGATGTGATATCTCAATGCTTATACCAAATCTGAGACCCTTCCTATAGCATGAGATGTGATATCCAACTCCTTCCCATTCCAATCCTGAGACCCTTCCTATAGCATGAGATGTGATGTCTCAATGCTTCTAATACCAAACCTGAGATCCTTCCTATAACATGAGATGTGATATCCAACTCCTTCCCATTCCAATCCTGAGACCCTTATGATAGCATGAGATGTGATATCTCAATGCCTCTAATACCAAACCTGAGATACTTCCGATAGCATGAGATGTGATATCTCAATGCTTCTAATACCAAACCTGAGATCCTTCCTATAACATGAGATGTGATTTCCAAATCCTTCCCCTTCCAAACCTGAGACCCTCCCTTTAGCATGAGATGTGATATCCAACTCCTTCCCATTCCAATCCTGAGACCCATCTGATAGCATGAGATGTGATATTTCAATGCCTCTAATACCAAACCTGAGATCCTACCTCTAACATGAAATGTGATATCCATCTCCTTCCCTTTCCAAACCTGAGACCCTGCTTATAGCATGAGATGTGATATCCAAGTCCTTTCCATTCCAAACCTGAGGCCCTTCCTATGACATGAGATGTGATATCCAACTCCTTCCCATTCCAAACCTGAGACCCTGCTTATAGCATGAGATGTGATATCCAAGTCCTTTCCATTCCAATCCTGAGACCCTTCCTAAGCATGTGATGTGATATCTCAATGCTTATACCAAACCTGAGACCCTTCCTATGGCATGAGATGTCATATACAACTCCTTCCCATTCCAATCCTGAGACCCTTCCTATAGCATGAGATGTGATATCTCAATGCTTATACCAAACCTGAGACCCTTCCTATAGCATGAGATGTGATATCCAACTTCTTTCCATTCCAATCCTGAGACCCTTCCTATTACATGAGATGTGATGTCGCAATGCTTCTAATACCAAACCTGAGATCTTTCCTATAACATGAGATGTGATATCCAACTCCTTCCCATTCCAATTCTGAGACCCTTCCTATAGCATGAGATGTGATATCACAATGCTTATACCAAACCTGAGACCGTTCCTATAGCTTGAGATGTGATATCCAACTCCTTCCCATTCCAATCCTGAGACCCTTCCTATAGCATGAGATGTGATATCTCAAGGCCTCTAATACCAAACCTGAGATCGTTCCTCTAACATGAAATGTGATATCCAACTCCTTCCCCTTCCAAACCTGAGAGCCTTCCTATAACATGAGATGTGACATCCAAGTCCTCCCCATTCCAATCCTGAGACCCTTCCTATAGCATGAGATGTGATATCTCAATGCTTCTAATACCAAACCTGAGACCCTTCCTATAACAGGATTTGGGATATCCAACTCCTTCCCATTCCAATCCTGAGACCCTTCCGATAGCAGAGATGTGATATCTCAATGCTTACACCAAACCTGAGACCCTTCCTATGGCCTGAGATGTCATATGCAACTCCTTCCCATTCCAATCCTGAGACCCTTCCTATAGCATTAGTTGTGATATCTCAATGCTTATACCAAATCTGAGACCCTTCCTATAGCATGAGATGTGATATCCAACTTCTTCCCATTCCAATCCTGAGACCCTTCCTATAGCATGAGATGTGATGTCTCAATTCTTCTAATACCAAACCTGAGATCCTTCCTATAACATGAGATGTGATATCCAACTCCTTCCCATTCCAATCCTGAGACCCTTATGATAGCATGAGATGTGATATCTCAATGCCTCTAATACCAAACCTGAGATACTTCTGATAGCATGAGATGTGATATCTCAATGCTTCTAATACCAAACCTGAGATCCTTCCTATAACATGAGATGTGATTTCCAAATCCTTCCACTTCCAAACCTGAGACCCTCCCTTTAGCATGAGATGTGATATCCAACTCCTTCCCATTCCAATACTGAGACCCTTCTGATAGCATGAGATGTGATATTTCAATGCCTCTAATACCAAACCTGAGATCCTACCTCTAACATGAAATGTGATATCCATCTCCTTCCCTTTCCAAACCTGAGACCCTGCCTATAGCATGAGATGTGATATCCAAGTCCTTCCCATTCCAATCCTGAGACCCTTCCTATAGCATGTGATGTGATATCTCAATGCTTATACCAAACCTGAGACCCTTCCTATGGCATGAGATGTCATATACAACTCCTTCCCATTCCAATCCTGAGACCCTTCCTATAGCATGAGATGTGATATCTCAATGCTTATACCAAACGTGAGACCCTTCCTATAGCATGAGATGTGATATCCAACTTCTTCCCATTCCAATCCTGAGACCCTTCCTATAACATGAGATGTGATGTCTCAATGCTTCTAATACCAAACCTGAGACCCTTCCTATAACATGAGATGGGATATCCAACTCCTTCCCATTCCAATCCTGAGACCCTTCCGATAGCAGAGATGTGATATCTCAATGCTTTTACCAAACCTGAGACCCTTCATATGGCCTGAGATGTCATATACAACTCCTTCCCATTCCAATCCTGAGACCCTTCCTATAGCATGATATGTGATATCTCAATGCTTATACCAAATCTGAGACCCTTCCTATAGCATGAGATGTGATATACAACTCCTTCCCATTCCAATCCTGAGACCCTTCCTATAGCATGAGATGTGATGTCTCAATGCTTCTAATACCAAACCTGAGATCCTTCCTATAACATGAGATGTGATATCCAACTCCTTCCCATTCCAATCCTGAGACCCTTATGATAGCATGAGATGTGATATCTCAATGCCTCTAATACCAAACCTGAGATACTTCCGATAGCATGAGATGTGATATCTCAATGCTTCTAATACCAAACCTGAGATCCTTCCTATAACATGAGATGTGATATCAAACTCCTTCCCATTCCAATCCTGAGACCCATCTGATAGCATGAGATGTGATATTTCAATGCCTCTAATACCAAACCTGAGATCCTACCTCTAACATGAAATGTGATATCCATCTCCTTCCCTTTCCAAACCTGAGACCCTGCCTATAGCATGAGATGTGATATCCAAGTCCTTTCCATTCCAATCCTGAGACCCTTCCTATAGCATGTGATGTGATATCTCAATTCTTATACCAAACCTGAGACCCTTCCTATGGCATGAGATGTCATATACAACTCCTTCCCATTCCAATCCTGAGACCCTTCCTATAGCATGAGATGTGATATCTCAATGCTTATACCAAACCTGAGACCCTTCCTATAGCATGAGATGTGATATCCAAGTCCTTCCATTTCCAATCCTGAGACCCTTCCTATAACATGAGATGTGATGTCGCAATGCTTCTAATACCAAACCTGAGATCTTATCTATAACATGAGATGTGATATCCAACTCCTTCCCATTCCAATCCTGAGACCCTTCCTATAGCATGAGATGTGATATCACAATGCTTATACCAAACCTGAGACCGTTCCTATAGCTTGAGATGTGATATCCAACTCCTTCCCATTCCAATCCTGAGACCCTTATGATAGCATGAGATGTGATATCTCAATGAATCTAATACCAAACCTGAGATACTTCCGATAGCATGAGATGTGATATCTCAATGCTTCTAATACCAAACCTGAGATCCTTCCTATAACATGAGATGTGATTTCCAAATCCTTCCCCTTCCAAACCTGAGACCCTCCCTTTAGCATGAGATGTGATATCCAACTCCTTCCCATTCCAATCCTGAGACCCTTCTGATAGCATGAGATGTGATATTTCAATGCCTCTAATACCAAACCTGAGATCCTACCTCTAACATGAAATGTGATATCCATCTCCTTCCCTTTCCAAACCTGAGACCCTGCCTATAGCATGAGATGTGATATCCAAGTCCTTTCCATTCCAATCCTGAGACCCTTCCTATAGCATGAGATGTGATATCTCAATGCTTATACCAAACCTGAGACCCTTCCTATGGCATGAGATGTCATATACAACTCCTTCCCATTCCAAACCTGAGACCCTTCCTATAGCATGAGATGTGATATCTCAATGCTTATACCAAACCTGAGACCCTTCCTATAGCATGAGATGTGATATCCAACTTCTTCCCATTCCAATCCTGAGACCCTTCCTATAACATGAGATGTGATGTTGCAATGCTTCTAATACCAAACCTGAGATCTTTCCTATAACATGAGATGTGATATCCAACTCCTTCCCATTCCAATCCTGAGACCCTTCCTATAGCATGAGATGTGATATCACAATGCTTATACCAAACCTGAGACCGTTCCTATAGCTTGAGATGTGATATCCAACTCCTTCCCATTCCAATCCTGAGACCCTTCCTATAGCATGAGATGTGATATCTCAAGGCCTCTAATACCAAACCTGAGATCGTTCCTCTAACATGAAATGTGATATCCAACTCCTTCCCCTTCCAAACCTGAGAGCCTTCCTATAGCATGAGATATGATAGCCAAGTCCTTCCAATTCCAATCCTGAGACCCTTCCTATAACATGAAATGTGATATCCAACTCCTTCCCATTCCAATCTGAGACCCTTCCTATAGCATGAGATGGGATATCTCAATGCTTCTAATACCAAACCTGAGACTCTTCCTATAACATGAGATGGGATATCCAACTCATTCCCATTCCAATCCTGAGACCCTTCCGATAGCAGAGATATGATATCTCAATGCTTATACCAAACCTGAGACCCTTCCTATGGCCTGAGATGTCATATACAACTCCTTCCCATTCCAATCCTGAGACCCTTCCTATAGCATGAGATGTGATATCTCAATGCTTATACCAAATCTGAGACCCTTCCTATAGCATGAGATGTGATATCCAACTCCTTCCCATTCCAATCCTGAGACCCTTCCTATAGCATGAGATGTGATGTCTCAATGCTTCTAATACCAAACCTGAGATCCTTTCTATAACATGAGATGTGATATCCAACTCCTTCCCATTCCAATCCTGAGACCCTTCCTATAGCATGAGATGTGATATCACAATGCTTATACCAAACCTGAGACCGTTCCTATAGCTTGAGATGTGATATCCAACTCCTTCCCATTCCAATCCTGAGACCCTTCCTATAACATGAGATGTGATATCCAACTCCTTCCCATTCCAATCCTGAGACCCTTATGATAGCATGAGATGTGATATCTCAATGCCTCTAATACCAAACCTGAGATACTTCCGATAGCATGAGATGTGATATCTCAATGCTTCTAATACCAAACCTGAGATCCTTCCTATAACATGAGATGTGATTTCCAAATCCTTCCCCTTCCAAACCTGAGACCCTCCCTTTAGCATGAGATGTGATATCCAACTCCTTCCCATTCCAATCCTGAGACCCTTCTGATAGCATGAGATGTGATATTTCAATGCCTCTAATACCAAACCTGAGATCCTACCTCTAACATGAAATGTGATATCCATCTCCTTCCCTTTCCAAACCTGAGACCCTGCCTATAGCATGAGATGTGATATCCAAGTCCTTTCCATTCCAATCCTGAGACCCTTCCTATAGCATGAGATGTGATATCTCAATGCTTATACCAAACCTGAGACCCTTCCTATGGCATGAGATGTCATATACAACTCCTTCCCATTCCAAACCTGAGACCCTTCCTATAGCATGAGATGTGATATCTCAATGCCTATACCAAACCTGAGACCCTTCCTATAGCATGAGATGTGATATCCAACTTCTTCCCATTCCAATCCTGAGACCCTTCCTATAACATGAGATGTGATGTTGCAATGCTTCTAATACCAAACCTGAGATCTTTCCTATAACATGAGATGTGATATCCAACTCCTTCCCATTCCAATCCTGAGACCCTTCCTATAGCATGAGATGTGATATCACAATGCTTATACCAAACCTGAGACCGTTCCTATAGCTTGAGATGTGATATCCAACTCCTTCCCATTCCAATCCTGAGACCCTTCCTATAGCATGAGATGTGATATCTCAAGGCCTCTAATACCAAACCTGAGATCGTTCCTCTAACATGAAATGTGATATCCAACTCCTTCCCCTTCCAAACCTGAGAGCCTTCCTATAGCATGAGATATGATAGCCAAGTCCTTCCAATTCCAATCCTGAGACCCTTCCTATAACATGAAATGTGATATCCAACTCCTTCCCATTCCAACCTGAGACCCTTCCTATAGCATGAGATGGGATATCTCAATGCTTCTAATACCAAACCTGAGACTCTTCCTATAACATGAGATGGGATATCCAACTCATTCCCATTCCAATCCTGAGACCCTTCCGATAGCAGAGATATGATATCTCAATGCTTATACCAAACCTGAGACCCTTCCTATGGCCTGAGATGTCATATACAACTCCTTCCCATTCCAATCCTGAGACCCTTCCTATAGCATGAGATGTGATATCTCAATGCTTATACCAAATCTGAGACCCTTCCTATAGCATGAGATGTGATATCCAACTCCTTCCCATTCCAATCCTGAGACCCTTCCTATAGCATGAGATGTGATGTCTCAATGCTTCTAATACCAAACCTGAGATCCTTTCTATAACATGAGATGTGATATCCAACTCCTTCCCATTCCAATCCTGAGACCCTTATGATAGCATGAGATGTGATATCTCAATGCCTCTAATACCAAACCTGAGATACTTCTGATAGCATGAGATGTGATATCTCAATGCTTCTAATACCAAACCTGAGATCCTTCCTATAACATGAGATGTGATTTCCAAATCCTCCCGCTTCCAAACATGAGACCCTCCCTTTAGCATGAGATGTGATATCCAACTCCTTCCCATTCCAATCCTGAGACCCTTCTGATAGCATGAGATGTGATATCTCAATGCCTCTAATTCCAAACCTGAGATCCTACCTCTAACATGAAATGTGATATCCATCTCCTTCCCTTTCCAAACCTGAGACCCTGCCTATAGCATGAGATGTGATATCCAAGTCCTTCCCATTCCAATCCTGAGACCCTTCCTATAGCATGAGATGTGATATCTCAATGCTTCTAATATCAAACTTGAGACCCTCCCTATAGCATGAGATGTGATATCCAAGTCCTTCCCATTCCAATCCTGAGACACTTCCTATAGCATGAGATGTGATATCTCAATGCTTCTAATACCAAACCTGAGACTCTTCCTATAACATGAGATGGGATATCCAACTCCTTCCCATTCCAATCCTGAGACCCTTCCGATAGCAGAGATGTGATATCTCAAAGCTTATACCAAACCTGAGACCCTTCCTATGGCTTGAGATGTCATATACAACTCCTTCCCATTCCAATCCTGAGACCCTTCCGATAGCATGTGATGTGATATCTCAATGCTTATACCAAACCTGAGACCCTTCCTGTAGCATGAGATGTGATATCCAACTCCTTCCCATTCCAATCCTGAGACCCTTCCTATAGCATGAGATGTGATGTCTCAATGCTTCTAATACCAAACCTGAGATCCTTCGTTTAACATGAGATGTGATATCCAACTCCTTCCATTCCAATCCTGAGACCCTTCCTATAGCATGAGATGTGATATCTCAATGCTTATACCAAACCTGAGACCCTTCCTATAGCATGAGATGTGATATCCAACTCCTTCCCATTCCAATCCTGAGACCCTTCCTATAGCATGAGATGTGATATCTCAATGCCTCTAATACCAAACCTGAGATCCTTCCTCTAACATGAAATGTGATATCCAACTCCTTCCCTTTCCAAACCTGAGAGCCTATCCATAGCACAAGATGTGATATCCAAGTCCTTCCCATTCCAATCCGTAGACCCTTCCTACAGCATGCAACATGATATCTCAATGATTCTAATAACAATCCTGAGACCCGTCCTATAACATGAGATGGGATATCCAACTCCTTCCCATCCCAATCCTGAGACACTTCCGATTGCAGAGATGTGATATCTCAATGCTTATACCAAACCTGAGACTCTTCCTATAACATGAGATGTGATATCTGTTAGGAAAGATTTAATAATTGTAGGTAATTTTCCTTCCATGTGGCAACCCCTAAACTTTTTGCTGTTGTTTTTCACCTTGTTCTCGACTTTGCCAGAGAAGTGCAGCCTTCTGCCGCACTCCTCTGGGCTTTCGCTCCTTTCTTACGGGGAAACTGACATGCCCTTAAGACAGTCAGTACCGGGAAACGCTGTTTTCCGTAGTTTCTTTTATCATGTTGCGGCTTTCGTGCAACATGACACAAGAGGGCACTGTAAGCTAAGTTGCTGCTCTCTTGGGATTCTAGCCTTCTACAGGCCCTAGATACTCTTTCAGGATTGTAACTGATCGGTGCAAGTGATTCACGGACGGGAATGGTGGCAGCGTTCGTTTCTTGTGTTTTGAGCTCCTTTTGGCGTTCTAAGCACGTTTCTCGCACTTAACCCAAAATGGTGGCCTGGCTCCCAAAATGGCCAGACCACGAGGCTCCTTTGTCCTGTCCACTGACCGTCTTGCTCCCTTCACCTTCCCCAGGTCGAGCCGACCCGGGGCCTTCCTTATTTGGGCATGTACTTTCCCGCGAAACACGGATGCTTTCGCAGGCTTCTACATGTCTTGTGTGTGCCTCCAGTATGTGGGCTGGGATGTCTGGTCCCGTGTGAATGCCTGGGACCACCGTGGTCCGTGATAGGTCCACGAATGGTGTGAGTGTTGATGAGCGGATCTCCCATTGGATCCCCACCGTTTTGGCGCGAAGGGAACCGTGGATAAGAGGGTGCTGGAAACACCACTACCATGTCGATCTCCTGAGTTCTCACGAACGAAGGAATACAGGAGCCAAGTATCCTGCAACCAAGAGGCTGAACCGAGGAATCGCTGGTGACCCGCTGAAGGACTGCTCCTCTGCACTGCTGTCGCCTTGTGAAACCCTTTTCACCTTTGATCGAACCAGAAGGCCTGTACTAGTACTTCGACCCTTGGAATAGCGGGGACAGCTATTCTCGGCATCTTCACCATCTCCTGCTAGTAAGCCTTCGGAAGCGTCTCTGGGCCATCCAGCAGACTGACCAGCCTACACAGGAGTCTTGCTCTGTAACCGCCACCAGGTTGTGTAGTATATCGAGTCCTTGTCACTCTCACACGATTCGTACACTTGGCGTTCCCAGGTCTGAAGTGAGTAGTGTACATTTGGCTCAGATACACACGGCCGCTCCGTTGCGCTGCTGTGGTAACAAACTGTGCGGGTTCCTTCGTTTGGGACGTCTTTTACTCAACTCTGCTGCTGCAGACTCAACACGACGACGAGACGTCCCCTGCTCTTCTGAACCTGCCAGCGACTGAAACTGACGCGGAGAAGCCTGGGTCTGCTTGCATCGGGGTCCGGTGAGTAGCATAGCTAGGAACTGGTCGCCCTCCTGCAGGAGCCCATAGCTTTTCCCCGCTGTGTCAAAACAGCACGCCTTTCCGTACTCGCGCTCTGCTTCTGCCCACAGTGGAGGCTGCGCTTGAGTCGCGGAACACTGTTGTTCTTCGTTTGTGCACTAAACTGAACTGCCTGATCTCCCTCGAAGAGACTCCCCTTTTGCCCGTTGGCACCAGCGTGTGCAGGTACTTTTGAGCACAAGGCTCCACTCTTCGTAGGGCTCGGACTTCCTTTTAGTTAGGTGCCTCTGAAGGCGGACTGGGTCTAAGCATTATTTCGCACTGCCTGTTTTCCTTCCCTTTTAGGTGGACTACACATTTCGTGCATCTAACGCTTGAGACTTGTTTGTATTTGTATATATATTGTATTGGTATGGTATGTGTTGGTTTACTAGAGTTGTATTGTGATTTCTCGCTACGGTCATTGTTTTAAAGGCCTTGGAATAAATGTGTATATATTTTTAATATAGCACCTGTTTGGAGTAGTTTGTAAGTGTCCTTGCTTTGTGTGCTCATTGCGGGCTTTCAGTCACCCTCACCCCTCTTGAGACCTAGTCTTGACCGCCGCGATCGCTACCTTGATTGGTCTGGCTTGTCCAGAGGTTACCCTGTTCCAAGTAATTAGGTTGACCTTCTGAACTTCTGCGCCACCAGGACAGAGTTCAGAAATCCGTCTTAACAAATTGGTGTACAGCGGTGGGATACGACTGAAGGTATCCAGTGTTGCGCACGAACTAAGGCATTTCAAGTTATTCCTACCAGGACACGTAGTGAATTGTTGTAGTATAACTTTAAAAAGGCCATAGTCCTATCTAACAGTATGGAAACAAATACCTTGTTAACTTTAAATGCTTCCAAATCAGAAACATTGAAAAAAATGTGTGCGGAGAGAGGTGTTTCCTCTCAAGGCACGAAATTGGATATGATCCAAAGAATCGTGGCGTGGCAAGAAGCGCAGCTTGACGCTATAACTTCTGAGGACAGTGCGGAAGGAGGTGGGGCTGCTCTCACTGGTAGAACAGACGGTTCTGCCGCTGCACTGATCCACCGCGACCACGAGGACAGGGAGGATGAGATGTCTAATGTTTCCTCTGCTAGTGTTGATGGGGAGGCTATGCTTGAATTCAAGAAGCAAGAGCTGCGGTTTAGGCAGAAGGAGCTTGAATTCAGCATAGCCAAACTAAAAATCGAACAGTCAGAAAAACAGAAAGACAGGGATCACCAGTTGGAACTGGCCAAGCTTCAGGTTGCAAATGGGTCCAAGGGTCCTGGACATGGGTCTGGGGCCTCCTCTCATCCACGGTTTCCGAAAGATCTGGTCATTGTGTATGAGGAAAGGAATGACATTATGGACTGGATGAATGCGTTTGAGTATGCATGCGAAGTTCAACAAGTTGACAATGCTGATAAGATTGCCTGGTTACTCAGCAGACTGCCCCATTCTGGCTGTAGTGCCATTATGGAAATGTCGAAGGCTGAGCAAGCTGATTTCGCAATGTTAAAGCAAACTCTCATTTTAAAGTTTGGGAAGACTCCGGCCCAATATTTGAAACGATTCATAGAGTATAAGAAAAAGGAAGGTGGTACTTGGGTATCTTATGTCACTGAATCCTTGAAAAACTTAACTGGCTGGGTCGAAGGTTATAAGGTTTCTACCTTCGAAGGCATGATAAATCTTGTCATGCTGGAACACATTTTTGCATCTTCTTCCCCGGAGCTTAAGCAGCATTTGGCCGATTCGAAGGAGATAGATCCTAAGAAGCTGGCCATTGCAGCAGACTTATGGGTGTCACATCGAGTGTCCCATAAGGACAAAACTCATCCTGGTAAGCAGGAGGAAGGGAAAAAGTCCAAAGATAAGGAGGGTGGAGAATCTGATAAATCTTCTTCTCAAAAGGGCCACAAAAAGAAAAATAAGGGTAAGACACAAGAGAACTCACAGGGTAGTGGAGGTCAGCCTCCGAAACAGAACTCTGGTTACAATAAGCCTCCCTATGTAAACAGACCCAATGGATCTTGTTTTGCTTGTGGAGCAACTGACCACGTGAAGGGGGATCCCCGGTGTAAGGTTTGACCTTTGGGGGTCCACTCCGCTAATCTGGCCTTCTCCTCCTACGAGGAAGAAGAGATTACAGGAGCATCCTTCTCCTCAGACTCATTTCCCAGCGGGATAGAGGCTGAGGTAGTTTTAGTTTCCCTGGGTTCCTGGGAGCCTAAAGTCGCAGAGGCTTATGCTAGGATT
Organism: Ambystoma mexicanum; assembly: GCF_040938575.1. Taxonomy (NCBI): domain Eukaryota; kingdom Metazoa; phylum Chordata; class Amphibia; order Caudata; family Ambystomatidae; genus Ambystoma; species Ambystoma mexicanum. The sequence goes on from NC_090936.1 coordinate 324,429,147, forward strand.
ACAGATAATACCAAGCACTACTTTAAAGACAGTGTGCTGATCAATGGAGTAGATACTCCAGCTCTTAGGGATAGTGGGTGCAGTCGAACTGTACTGGATTCTACCTTGGTAGACTCAGAGGAAGTTGCCAGAGCTACTCTGATGCCCACTAAGTTGGCTGACGGCCCACTCCGTATGTTCCCAGTAATACCTGTAAATCTGAACTAAAAGACTTGTTAGTTGAAGGAGGTCCTGATAGGGACGAATTCAGTAAAGGCCAACGTGAGTGCCCATCTCTGGAAGGCCCAAGGAGACAGGCCTGCTCCCAGCTTGAGGGTGAACCTCCTGGGACGCATAGGATTTATTGGGAAGGTGGACTCCTGTATAGTGAGCCCACAGAGTCTACAGAAGGAGACCATAGGAGGTTGGTGGTTCCCCTTGCTGTTAGGCCTTTCCTCCTGCAGTTGGCGCATGAAGTGCTCCTTGCCGGTCACCTTGGTATTAAGAGGAGCAAGCAAAGGTTATCCATGCACTTCTACTGGCCCAAGATGGGGGTGCAAGTAGAAAGTCACTGCAGGAGTTGTGCCTCCTGCCAGTTATCTGGTAAGGTTGGCTCGACAATCCAAGCTCCGTTGGTACCGCTCCCAGTTGTGGGGGTACCATTTGAAAGGGTAGGGATCGAAATCGTTGGTCCCCTTGACCCGCAAACATCCTCGGGCAATAGGTTTATCGTGGTGCTGGTCGACCATGCAACCAGATATCCTGAGGCCATCCCATTGAAAACTGTAACTGCCAAGTCAGTTGCAAAAGCTTTACTTGGCATATTTACTAGGGTTGGCTTCCCTAAAGAAGTTGTGTCAGATCGTGGCAACAACTTTATGTCGAAGTATATGCAGGCTATGTGGAAAGAATGTGGGGTCACCTACAAGTTCTCTTCTGCATACCACCCCCAGACCAATGGTCTGGTGGAACGTTTCAACAGAACGTTAAAAAGCATGATTGGGGCTCTGGAGAAGCTTCAGAGAAGACAATGGGATCTTCTTTTACCATGCTTACTGTTTGCCTACCGAGAGGTACCACAGGAGGGTGTTGGCTTCAGCCCCTTCAAACTTCTGTTTGGTCATCCTGTACGGGGACCCTTAGCCATAGTCAAAGAGGGATGGGAGATGCCCACTCCCCCTGTTACTACCAACGTAGTTGATTATGTGCTAGGGCTCAGAAAACGGATGGTACTTCTGATGGGCTTGGCTAGTGATAAATTGAAGGCAGGACAAGCACTGGTGAAACATTGGTACGACCAGAAAGCTTCCCTCATCAACTTTACACCTGGTCAGCAAGTCCTGATCATGAATCCCATAAGGCCTTGAGCTTTACAGGACAAATGGTCAGGCCCTTACATAGTGGTGGAGCCCCTGGGTGAGGTTAACTATTTAGTGGACCTTGGAAGGCCTGGACAGGCTCCAAAAGTGTTTCACGTGAATAGGCTGAAGGCTTTCGTCCCAAGAGTCGAAATCGCAGCACTGTTACTGGCTTCAGATGTTGAGGAAGAGGAGTCTGAACCTCTCCCACACCTGTTCCAAAGCGGTCCTTCAGATAGCTCCTTTGAGGGCGTCCGAGGGGCCCTTCACCTGACTTCTGATCAGCAGGCTGAGGTGAAAAGTTTGCTTAGGCAGTTTTCCCCCCTGTTTTCACAGTCGCCTGGTTTGACACCTTGGTGCAAACATAACATAGACACAGGAGACAGTGTACCTACCAAAAGTAGGGGATACAGGATGTCAGACAAAGTACGGTCTTATATTAAGACCAAGGTCAACAAGATGTTAGACCTTGGGGTGATTGAACCCTCTAGTAGTCCTTGGTCCAGCCCTGTGGTTTTCGTTCCAAAGGCAGGCACTTCTGAATTGAGGTTCTGCGTGGATTACAGGGCTCTGAATGCTGTCACCAAGACAGATGCACACCCCTTGCCTCGAACAGATGAGCTGGTGGATACTTTGGGTGCCTCCAAGTACCTCAGCACGTTTGACCTCACTGCTGGCTATTGGCAAATAGCTTTAGCAGAACATGCCAAGGAGAAGACAGCGTTTTCTACTCCAGACGGCCTTTACCAATTCCGGGTAATGCCGTTCGGGTTGAAGAATGCACCTGCCACTTTCCAGAGGCTTGTGCATCATGTTTTGAATGGGTTGGACGAATTCTGTCTTGCATATCTGGACGATATAGCAGTTTTCAGTGCCACCTGGGAAGACCATGTGAAACGCCTCGGGATTGTGCTCCAGGCTCTTCAGAAAGCACACTTGACCATAAAGGCTAGTAAATGCCAGATTGGACAAGGCTCAGTGTTTTACCTTGGACATGAAGTAGGTGGAGGGAGGATACAGCCTCTACCCAGTAAAGTACAAGCAGTACAAGACTGGCCTACCCCCACTACACAAACCCAAGTGAGAGCCTTCTTAGGACTCACGGGGTATTACCGCAATTTTGTGGCAGACTATGGCACCATAGCTGCCCCTCTGACTGCCCTCACAACTCTGAAGAAACCCAAGAAGGTAACTTGGACCGACGAGTGTGAGAAGGCCTTCAATGGCTTAAAAGACTCCTTGTGCCAGGCCCCTGTCCTCAGGGCCCCTGATTATCAAAGACCTTTTATCGTGCAGACGGACGCCTCTGACACTGGGATAGGAGCTGTACTATCGCAAGTAGATGAGAAGGGTAAGGAACACCCTATTGGTTTTATTAGTCGCCAGTTTAAGGACAGAGAGCTCAGATGGTCCACGGTAGAGAAAGAATGTTTCTCTGTTGTGTGGGCCCTAAGGAAGCTGAGGCCCTACCTCTATGGGACCCACTACACTGTGCAAACTGACCATAAGCCCTTAAAGTGGCTAATAAACATGAAGGGGGAGAATCCAAAGTTGCTTAGGTGGTCCATAAGTCTACAAGGCTTCGACTTCACTATTGAGCATAGGCCAGGTGTCCAACATAGCAATGCTGATGGGTTGTGCAGAATGTTTAACCGACCTGAACAAGAGACTCATCCAGGGGTGGATTAGTTCCCCCTGTCCATAGTCTGGGAGGGGCGAGTGTTAGGAAAGATTTCGTAATTGTAGGTAATTTTCCTTCCATGTGGCAACCCCTAAACTTTTTGCTGTTGTTTTTCACCTTGTTCTCGACTTTGCCAGAGAAGTGCAGCCTTCTGCCGCACTCCTCTGGGCTTTCGCTCCTTTCTTACGGGGAAACTGTCATGCCCTTAAGACAGTCAGTACCAGGAAACGCTCGTTTCCGTAGTTTCTTTTATCATGTTGCGGCTTTCGTGCAACATGACACAAGAGGGCACTGTAAGATAAGTTACTACTCTCTTGGGTCTCTAGCCTTCTACAGGCCCTAGATACTCTTCCAGGATTGTAACTGATCGGTGCAAGTGATTCACGGACGGGAATGGTGGCAGCGATCGTTTATTGTGTTTTGAGCTCCTTTTGGCGTTCTAAGCGCGTTTCTCGCGCTTAACCCAAAATGGTGGCCTAGAGCCCAAAATGGCAGGACCACGAGGCTCCTTTGTCCTGTCCGCTGACCATCTTGCTCCCTTCACCTTCCCCAGGTCGAGCCGACCTGGGGCCATCATTATTTGGGCATGTACTTTCCCGCGAAACACAGATGCTTTCGCGGGCTTCTACATGTCTTGTGTGTGCCTCCAGGATGTGGGCTGGGATGTCTGGTCCCAATACACATCCTGGGTGCCAGAGATTCTAGGGTGGTGTGAATGCCTGGGACCACCGTGGTCCATGATAGGTCCACGAATGGTGTGAGTGTTGATGAGCGGATCTCCCATTGGGTCCCCTCCGTTTTGGCGCGAAGGGAACCGTGGATAAGAGGGGGCTGGAAACACCACTACCATGTCGATCTCCTGAGTTCTCACGAACGAAGGAATACAGGAGCCAAGTATCCTGCAACCAAGAGGCTGAACCGAGGAATCGCTGGTGACCCGCTGAAGGACTGCTCCTCTGCACTGCTGTCGCCTTGTGAAACCCTTTTCACCTTTGATCGAACCAGAAGGCCTGTACTGGTACTTCGACCCTTGGAATAGCGGGGACAGCTATTCTCGGCATCTTCACCATCTCCTGCTAGTAAGCCTTTGGAAGTGTCTCTGGGCCATCCAGCAGACTGACCAGCCTACACAGGAGTCTTGCTCTGTAACCGCCGCCAGGTTGTGTAGTATATCGAGTCCTTGTCACTCTCACATGATTCGTACACTTGGCGTTCCCAAGTCGGAAGTGAGTAGTGTACATTTGGCTCAGATACACACCGCCGCTCCGTTGCCCTGCTGTGGTAACAAACTGTGCGGGTTCCTTCGTTTGGGACGTCTTTCACTCAACTCTGCTGCTGCAGACTCAACACGACGACGAGACATTGAGATATCACATCTCATGCTATAGGAAGGGTCTCAGGATTGGAATGGGAAGGACTTGGATATCACATCTCATGCTATAGGCAGGGTCTCAGGTTTGGAAAGGGAAGGAGTTGGATATCACATTTCATTTTAGAGGTAGGATCTCAGGTTTGGTATTAGAGGCATTGAGATATCACATCTAATGCTATCAGAAGGGTCTCAGGATTGGAATGGGAAGGAGTTGGATATCACATCTCATGTTATAGGAAGGATCTCAGGTTTGGTATTAGAAGCATTGAGATTTCACATCTCATGCTATCGGAAGTATCTCAGGTTTGGTATTAGAGGCATTGAGATATCACATCTCATGCTATCATAAGGGTCTCAGGATTGGAATGGGAAGGAGTTGGATATCACATCTCATGCTAAAGGGAGGGTCTCAGGTTTGGAAGGGGAAGGAATTGAATATCACATCACATGTTATAGGAAGGATCTCAGGTTTGGTATTAGAGGCATTGAGATATCACATCTCATGCTATCGGAAGGGTCTCAGGATTGGAATGGGAAGGAGTTGGATATCACATCTCATGCTATAGGAAGGGTCTCAGGTTTGGAACGGGAAGGAGTTGTATATCACATCTCATGTTATAGGAAGAGTCTCAGGTTTGGGATAAGCATTGAGATATCACATCTCTGCAATCAGAAGTGTCTCAGGATTGGAACGGGAAGGAGTTGGATATCCCATCTCATGTTATAGGACTGGTCTCAGGTTTGGTATTAGAAGCATTGAGATATCACATCGCATGCTGTAGGAAGGGTCTCAGGTTTGGAATGGGAAGGAATTGGATATCACATCTCATGTCATAGGAAGGATCTCAGGTTTGGTATTAGAAGCATTGAGATATCACATCTCATGCTATAGGAATGGTCTCAGGATTGGAATGGGAAGGAGTTGGATATTACATTCTTTCTATGGGAAGGGTCTCATGTTTGGAATTGGAAGGAGTTGGATATCACATCTCATGTTATAGGAAGGGTCTCAGGTTTGGTATAAGCATTGAGATATCACATCTCTGCTATCGGAAGTGTCTCAGGATTGGAATGGGAAGGAGTTGGATATCCCATCTCATGTTATAGGACGGGTCTCAGGTTTGTTATTAGAATCATTGAGATATCATATTGCATGCTATAGGAAGGGTCTAAGGATTGGAATGGGAAGGACTTGGATATCACATCTCATGCTATAGGTAGGCTCTCAGGTTTGGAAAGGGAAGGAGTTGGATATCACATTTCATGTTAGAGGAAGGATCTCAGGTTTGGTATTAGAGGCATTGAGATATCACATCTCATGCTATAGGAAGGGTCTCAGGATTGGAATGGGAAGGAGTTGGATATCACATCTCATGCTATAGGAAGGGTCTCAGGTTTGGTATAAGCATTGAGATATCACATCTCATGCTATAGGAAGGGTCTCAGGATTGGAATGGGAAGGATATGTATATGACATCTCATGACATAAGAAGGGTCTTATATATATAAGGTTATATAATTATATAAGGTTATATTAATGCTTATATAAGGAAGCATTTCAGCAGTATAAATTCAGCCTGTGAACAACACATTTTGACCCTCCCTTGTATGGGAGAAGAGTGGTTCAAAAGACCAGGATTCGACTGAACAAACGCACGAACAGAGTACAAAATGGGAATCCACCAGAATTCGCATTTACCAAAGCGCGAGAAAAGTACATTTTCTAGCTGTTTCTGCTCGTTTTTAGCACGTTTCAATACGTCTAGCGGGTTACAGCTATATGTTGAATAATGGGTGTTATAAAGCATTCCGAACACTATCTTGTGGAGCTGATTGGAAGGCTGTAGGAAGAGGAGAGAAGGCAGGGAACACGCATCTAAACCAGAGAGCTGGGAAGCGAGTACATGCAACGCGGAACGGTGCAGGGAGCACGGACAGAAAGGATGAACGCCTATGAGGAGGAGCAGCTGGTAGTCAGCCTGCTCTGGAGAGGAGAATGTGATCACCAGGGGAGTGCAGCCTGTAAAGTAAAAGGGACGATGAACACAGGGCGACTGCATTAACAGATGGCAAATACACGTTCCAAAACAGTCAGGAAAGCTGATAATGCCTTGAAGATTTCAGCCGTATACATTCAGCCTGTGAACAGCAGTAGATGTTGACCCCCCTCCCTAGTATGGGAGAACAGTGGTTAAAAACTTCAGGATACGACACAAACGCACGGACACAGCACATACAACATGGGAACCCACCAGAATTCGCATTTACAAAAACGCGAGGAAAGTACATTTTCTAGCTGTTTTTGCTAGTTTACAGCAGGTTTCAATACGTCTAGCGGGTTACGGCTATATGTTGAATAATGGGTGTTATAGAGCATTCTGAGCACTGTGTATCTTTTGGAGCTCATTTTTTGATTTGAAGGCAGCGGGAAGAGGAGAGAAGGCAGGGAACACGCGTCTAAACCAGAGAGCAGGAAAGCGAGTGTTTGCAACGCGAAACGGTGCAGGGAGCAGGGACAGAAAGGGAGAACTCCTCTGAGGAGGAACAGCTGGCAGTTAGCCTTCTTTGGAGATGAGAACTTGATCACCACGGGAGAGGATTGTTGAGAGGGTTACAGAGGGGGAGGTCTGAGATCAGAAAATCCTGAGTATTCCCTGCAGTGTGTAGGGCCAGCGACATGAAGAGTTGCAGATCTCGTAAAAGTCCAGGTCAGGAAGCATACAGGTTCATGTTGAATTCTCCAAGTAGGCGGAGTTGAGTGGTAGGAGGCTAGGATGGAGAAGTCCATCCACTGAGAGAGGAAGGGGGTAGGCAAATAGCCACGGTGAGCGAATGGCCAGGAGAGAATGCATGCAGACAAGGCATTCGTGACAGGAGTCTGCCTGCAAAGGAAATCAATTTACTACAGGAATCAAGGATAAGCATTGAGATATCACATCTCAGGCTATAGGAAGGGTCTCAGGATTGGAATGGGAAGGAGTTGGATATCACATCTCATGCTATAGGAAGGGTCTCAGGTTTGGTATAAGCAGTGAGATATCACATCTCATGCTATAGGAAGTGTCTCAGGATTGGAATGGGAAGGAGTTGGATATCACATCTCATGATATAGGAAGGATCTCAGGTTTGGTATAAGCATTGAGATATCACATCTCTGCTATCCGAAGGGTCTCAGGATTGGAATGGGAAGGAGTTGGATATTCCCATCTCATGTTATAGGAAGGGTCTCAGGTTTGGTATTAGAAGCATTGAGATATCACATCTCATGCTATAGGAAGGGTCTCAGGATTGGAATGGGAAGGACTTGGATATCACATCTCATGCTATAGGGAGGGTCTCAAGTTTGATATTAGAAGCTTTGAGATATCACATCTCATGATATCGGAAGGGTCTCGGGATTGGAATGGGAAGGAGTTGGATATCACATCTCATGATAAAGGAAGGGTCTAAGGTTTGGAAGGGGAAGGATTTGGATATCACATCTCTTGTTATATTACGGGTCTCAGGTTTGGTATTAGAAGCATTGAGATATCAAGTCTCATAGTATAGGAAGGGTCTCAGAATTGGAATGGGAAGGAGTTGGATATCACATCTCAAGCTATAGGAAGGGTCTCAGGATTGGAATGGGAAGGACTTGGATATCACATCTCATGCTATAGGAAGGCTCTCAGGTTTGGAAGGGGAAAGAGTTGGATATCACATTTCATGTTAGAGGTAGGATCTCAGGTTTGGTATTAGAGGCATTGAGATATCACATCTCATGCTATCAGAAGGGTCTCAGGAATGGAATGGGAAGGAGTTGGATATCACATCTCATGCTAAAGGGAGGGTCTCAGGTTTGGAAGGGGAAGGATTTGGATATCACATCTCATGTTATAGGAAGGATCTCAGGTTTGGTATTAGAAGCATTGAGATATCACATCTCATGCTATCAGAAGGGTCTCAGGATTGGAATAGGAAGGAGTTGGATATCACATCTCATGCTGAAGGGAGGGTCTCAGGTTTGGAAGGGGAAGGATTTGGATATCACATCTTATGTTATCGGAAGGATCTCACGTTTGGTATTAGAAGTATTGAGATATATCTCATGCTATAGGAAGGGTCTCAGGATTGGAATGGGAAGGAGTTGGATATCACATCTCATGCTATAGGAAGGGTCTCAGGATTTGAATGGCAAGGAGTTGGATATCACATCTCATGCCATAGGAAGGGTCTCAGGTTTGGTATAAGCATTGAGATATCACATCTCTGCTATCGGAAGGGTCTCAGGATTGGATTGGGAAGGAGTTGGATATCCCTTCTCATGCTATAGGAAGTGTCTCAGGTTGGAATGGGAAGGAGTTGGGTATCACATCTCATGTTATAGGAAGGGTCTCAGGATTGGAATGGGAAGGATTTGGATATCACATCTCTTGCTATAGGAAGGGTCTCGGGATTGGAATGGGTAGGAGTTGGATATTACTTTCTTGCTATAGGAAGGGTCTCATGTTTGGAATGGGAAGGAGTTGGATATCACATATGCTTTAGTTAGTGTCTCAGGTTTGGAACGGGAAGGAGTTGGATATCACATCTCATGTTATAGGAAGGGTCTCAGGTTTGGTATAAGCATTGAGATATCACATCTCTGCTATCGGAAGTGGCTCAGGATTGGAATGGGAAGGAGTTGGATATCCCATCTCATGTTATAGGAAGAGTCTCTGGTTTGGTATTAGAATCATTGAGATATCACATCGCATGCTGTAGGAAGGGTCTAAGGATTGGAATGGGATGGACTTGGATATCACATCTCATGTTATAGGTAGGCTCTCAGGTTTGGTATAAGCATTGAGATATCACATCTCATGCTATAGGAAGGGTCTCAGAATTGGAATGGGAAGGAGTTGGATATCACATCTCAAGCTATAGGAAGGGTCTCAGGATTGGAATGGGAAGGACTTGGATATCACATCTCATGCTATAGAAGTTGCCAGAGCTACTCTGATGCCCACTAAGTTGGCTGACGGCCCACTCCGTATGTTCCCAGTAATACCTGTAAATCTGAACTAAAAGACTTGTTAGTTGAAGGAGGTCCTGATAGGGACGAATTCAGTAAAGGCCAACGTGAGTGCCCATCTCTGGAAGGCCCAAGGAGACAGGCCTGCTCCCAGCTTGAGGGTGAACCTCCTGGGACGCATAGGATTTATTGGGAAGGTGGACTCCTGTATAGTGAGCCCACAGAGTCTACAGAAGGAGACCATAGGAGGTTGGTGGTTCCCCTTGCTGTTAGGCCTTTCCTCCTGCAGTTGGCGCATGAAGTGCTCCTTGCCGGTCACCTTGGTATTAAGAGGAGCAAGCAAAGGTTATCCATGCACTTCTACTGGCCCAAGATGGGGGTGCAAGTAGAAAGTCACTGCAGGAGTTGTGCCTCCTGCCAGTTATCTGGTAAGGTTGGCTCGACAATCCAAGCTCCGTTGGTACCGCTCCCAGTTGTGGGGGTACCATTTGAAAGGGTAGGGATCGAAATCGTTGGTCCCCTTGACCCGCAAACATCCTCGGGCAATAGGTTTATCGTGGTGCTGGTCGACCATGCAACCAGATATCCTGAGGCCATCCCATTGAAAACTGTAACTGCCAAGTCAGTTGCAAAAGCTTTACTTGGCATATTTACTAGGGTTGGCTTCCCTAAAGAAGTTGTGTCAGATCGTGGCAACAACTTTATGTCGAAGTATATGCAGGCTATGTGGAAAGAATGTGGGGTCACCTACAAGTTCTCTTCTGCATACCACCCCCAGACCAATGGTCTGGTGGAACGTTTCAACAGAACGTTAAAAAGCATGATTGGGGCTCTGGAGAAGCTTCAGAGAAGACAATGGGATCTTCTTTTACCATGCTTACTGTTTGCCTACCGAGAGGTACCACAGGAGGGTGTTGGCTTCAGCCCCTTCAAACTTCTGTTTGGTCATCCTGTACGGGGACCCTTAGCCATAGTCAAAGAGGGATGGGAGATGCCCACTCCCCCTGTTACTACCAACGTAGTTGATTATGTGCTAGGGCTCAGAAAACGGATGGTACTTCTGATGGGCTTGGCTAGTGATAAATTGAAGGCAGGACAAGCACTGGTGAAACATTGGTACGACCAGAAAGCTTCCCTCATCAACTTTACACCTGGTCAGCAAGTCCTGATCATGAATCCCATAAGGCCTTGAGCTTTACAGGACAAATGGTCAGGCCCTTACATAGTGGTGGAGCCCCTGGGTGAGGTTAACTATTTAGTGGACCTTGGAAGGCCTGGACAGGCTCCAAAAGTGTTTCACGTGAATAGGCTGAAGGCTTTCGTCCCAAGAGTCGAAATCGCAGCACTGTTACTGGCTTCAGATGTTGAGGAAGAGGAGTCTGAACCTCTCCCACACCTGTTCCAAAGCGGTCCTTCAGATAGCTCCTTTGAGGGCGTCCGAGGGGCCCTTCACCTGACTTCTGATCAGCAGGCTGAGGTGAAAAGTTTGCTTAGGCAGTTTTCCCCCCTGTTTTCACAGTCGCCTGGTTTGACACCTTGGTGCAAACATAACATAGACACAGGAGACAGTGTACCTACCAAAAGTAGGGGATACAGGATGTCAGACAAAGTACGGTCTTATATTAAGACCAAGGTCAACAAGATGTTAGACCTTGGGGTGATTGAACCCTCTAGTAGTCCTTGGTCCAGCCCTGTGGTTTTCGTTCCAAAGGCAGGCACTTCTGAATTGAGGTTCTGCGTGGATTACAGGGCTCTGAATGCTGTCACCAAGACAGATGCACACCCCTTGCCTCGAACAGATGAGCTGGTGGATACTTTGGGTGCCTCCAAGTACCTCAGCACGTTTGACCTCACTGCTGGCTATTGGCAAATAGCTTTAGCAGAACATGCCAAGGAGAAGACAGCGTTTTCTACTCCAGACGGCCTTTACCAATTCCAGGTAATGCCGTTCGGGTTGAAGAATGCACCTGCCACTTTCCAGAGGCTTGTGCATCATGTTTTGAATGGGTTGGACGAATTCTGTCTTGCATATCTGGACGATATAGCAGTTTTCAGTGCCACCTGGGAAGACCATGTGAAACGCCTCGGGATTGTGCTCCAGGCTCTTCAGAAAGCACACTTGACCATAAAGGCTAGTAAATGCCAGATTGGACAAGGCTCAGTGTTTTACCTTGGACATGAAGTAGGTGGAGGGAGGATACAGCCTCTACCCAGTAAAGTACAAGCAGTACAAGACTGGCCTACCCCCACTACACAAACCCAAGTGAGAGCCTTCTTAGGACTCACGGGGTATTACCGCAATTTTGTGGCAGACTATGGCACCATAGCTGCCCCTCTGACTGCCCTCACAACTCTGAAGAAACCCAAGAAGGTAACTTGGACCGACGAGTGTGAGAAGGCCTTCAATGGCTTAAAAGACTCCTTGTGCCAGGCCCCTGTCCTCAGGGCCCCTGATTATCAAAGACCTTTTATCGTGCAGACGGACGCCTCTGACACTGGGATAGGAGCTGTACTATCGCAAGTAGATGAGAAGGGTAAGGAACACCCTATTGGTTTTATTAGTCGCCAGTTTAAGGACAGAGAGCTCAGATGGTCCACGGTAGAGAAAGAATGTTTCTCTGTTGTGTGGGCCCTAAGGAAGCTGAGGCCCTACCTCTATGGGACCCACTACACTGTGCAAACTGACCATAAGCCCTTAAAGTGGCTAATAAACATGAAGGGGGAGAATCCAAAGTTGCTTAGGTGGTCCATAAGTCTACAAGGCTTCGACTTCACTATTGAGCATAGGCCAGGTGTCCAACATAGCAATGCTGATGGGTTGTGCAGAATGTTTAACCGACCTGAACAAGAGACTCATCCAGGGGTGGATTAGTTCCCCCTGTCCATAGTCTGGGAGGGGCGAGTGTTAGGAAAGATTTCGTAATTGTAGGTAATTTTCCTTCCATGTGGCAACCCCTAAACTTTTTGCTGTTGTTTTTCACCTTGTTCTCGACTTTGCCAGAGAAGTGCAGCCTTCTGCCGCACTCCTCTGGGCTTTCGCTCCTTTCTTACGGGGAAACTGTCATGCCCTTAAGACAGTCAGTACCAGGAAACGCTCGTTTCCGTAGTTTCTTTTATCATGTTGCGGCTTTCGTGCAACATGACACAAGAGGGCACTGTAAGATAAGTTACTACTCTCTTGGGTCTCTAGCCTTCTACAGGCCCTAGATACTCTTCCAGGATTGTAACTGATCGGTGCAAGTGATTCACGGACGGGAATGGTGGCAGCGATCGTTTATTGTGTTTTGAGCTCCTTTTGGCGTTCTAAGCGCGTTTCTCGCGCTTAACCCAAAATGGTGGCCTAGAGCCCAAAATGGCAGGACCACGAGGCTCCTTTGTCCTGTCCGCTGACCATCTTGCTCCCTTCACCTTCCCCAGGTCGAGCCGACCTGGGGCCATCATTATTTGGGCATGTACTTTCCCGCGAAACACAGATGCTTTCGCGGGCTTCTACATGTCTTGTGTGTGCCTCCAGGATGTGGGCTGGGATGTCTGGTCCCAATACACATCCTGGGTGCCAGAGATTCTAGGGTGGTGTGAATGCCTGGGACCACCGTGGTCCATGATAGGTCCACGAATGGTGTGAGTGTTGATGAGCGGATCTCCCATTGGGTCCCCTCCGTTTTGGCGCGAAGGGAACCGTGGATAAGAGGGGGCTGGAAACACCACTACCATGTCGATCTCCTGAGTTCTCACGAACGAAGGAATACAGGAGCCAAGTATCCTGCAACCAAGAGGCTGAACCGAGGAATCGCTGGTGACCCGCTGAAGGACTGCTCCTCTGCACTGCTGTCGCCTTGTGAAACCCTTTTCACCTTTGATCGAACCAGAAGGCCTGTACTGGTACTTCGACCCTTGGAATAGCGGGGACAGCTATTCTCGGCATCTTCACCATCTCCTGCTAGTAAGCCTTTGGAAGTGTCTCTGGGCCATCCAGCAGACTGACCAGCCTACACAGGAGTCTTGCTCTGTAACCGCCGCCAGGTTGTGTAGTATATCGAGTCCTTGTCACTCTCACATGATTCGTACACTTGGCGTTCCCAAGTCGGAAGTGAGTAGTGTACATTTGGCTCAGATACACACCGCCGCTCCGTTGCCCTGCTGTGGTAACAAACTGTGCGGGTTCCTTCGTTTGGGACGTCTTTCACTCAACTCTGCTGCTGCAGACTCAACACGACGACGAGACATTGAGATATCACATCTCATGCTATAGGAAGGGTCTCAGGATTGGAATGGGAAGGACTTGGATATCACATCTCATGCTATAGGCAGGGTCTCAGGTTTGGAAAGGGAAGGAGTTGGATATCACATTTCATTTTAGAGGTAGGATCTCAGGTTTGGTATTAGAGGCATTGAGATATCACATCTAATGCTATCAGAAGGGTCTCAGGATTGGAATGGGAAGGAGTTGGATATCACATCTCATGTTATAGGAAGGATCTCAGGTTTGGTATTAGAAGCATTGAGATTTCACATCTCATGCTATCGGAAGTATCTCAGGTTTGGTATTAGAGGCATTGAGATATCACATCTCATGCTATCATAAGGGTCTCAGGATTGGAATGGGAAGGAGTTGGATATCACATCTCATGCTAAAGGGAGGGTCTCAGGTTTGGAAGGGGAAGGAATTGAATATCACATCACATGTTATAGGAAGGATCTCAGGTTTGGTATTAGAGGCATTGAGATATCACATCTCATGCTATCGGAAGGGTCTCAGGATTGGAATGGGAAGGAGTTGGATATCACATCTCATGCTATAGGAAGGGTCTCAGGTTTGGAACGGGAAGGAGTTGTATATCACATCTCATGTTATAGGAAGAGTCTCAGGTTTGGGATAAGCATTGAGATATCACATCTCTGCAATCAGAAGTGTCTCAGGATTGGAACGGGAAGGAGTTGGATATCCCATCTCATGTTATAGGACTGGTCTCAGGTTTGGTATTAGAAGCATTGAGATATCACATCGCATGCTGTAGGAAGGGTCTCAGGTTTGGAATGGGAAGGAATTGGATATCACATCTCATGTCATAGGAAGGATCTCAGGTTTGGTATTAGAAGCATTGAGATATCACATCTCATGCTATAGGAATGGTCTCAGGATTGGAATGGGAAGGAGTTGGATATTACATTCTTTCTATGGGAAGGGTCTCATGTTTGGAATTGGAAGGAGTTGGATATCACATCTCATGTTATAGGAAGGGTCTCAGGTTTGGTATAAGCATTGAGATATCACATCTCTGCTATCGGAAGTGTCTCAGGATTGGAATGGGAAGGAGTTGGATATCCCATCTCATGTTATAGGACGGGTCTCAGGTTTGTTATTAGAATCATTGAGATATCATATTGCATGCTATAGGAAGGGTCTAAGGATTGGAATGGGAAGGACTTGGATATCACATCTCATGCTATAGGTAGGCTCTCAGGTTTGGAAAGGGAAGGAGTTGGATATCACATTTCATGTTAGAGGAAGGATCTCAGGTTTGGTATTAGAGGCATTGAGATATCACATCTCATGCTATAGGAAGGGTCTCAGGATTGGAATGGGAAGGAGTTGGATATCACATCTCATGCTATAGGAAGGGTCTCAGGTTTGGTATAAGCATTGAGATATCACATCTCATGCTATAGGAAGGGTCTCAGGATTGGAATGGGAAGGATATGTATATGACATCTCATGACATAAGAAGGGTCTTATATATATAAGGTTATATAATTATATAAGGTTATATTAATGCTTATATAAGGAAGCATTTCAGCAGTATAAATTCAGCCTGTGAACAACACATTTTGACCCTCCCTTGTATGGGAGAAGAGTGGTTCAAAAGACCAGGATTCGACTGAACAAACGCACGAACAGAGTACAAAATGGGAATCCACCAGAATTCGCATTTACCAAAGCGCGAGAAAAGTACATTTTCTAGCTGTTTCTGCTCGTTTTTAGCACGTTTCAATACGTCTAGCGGGTTACAGCTATATGTTGAATAATGGGTGTTATAAAGCATTCCGAACACTATCTTGTGGAGCTGATTGGAAGGCTGTAGGAAGAGGAGAGAAGGCAGGGAACACGCATCTAAACCAGAGAGCTGGGAAGCGAGTACATGCAACGCGGAACGGTGCAGGGAGCACGGACAGAAAGGATGAACGCCTATGAGGAGGAGCAGCTGGTAGTCAGCCTGCTCTGGAGAGGAGAATGTGATCACCAGGGGAGTGCAGCCTGTAAAGTAAAAGGGACGATGAACACAGGGCGACTGCATTAACAGATGGCAAATACACGTTCCAAAACAGTCAGGAAAGCTGATAATGCCTTGAAGATTTCAGCCGTATACATTCAGCCTGTGAACAGCAGTAGATGTTGACCCCCCTCCCTAGTATGGGAGAACAGTGGTTAAAAACTTCAGGATACGACACAAACGCACGGACACAGCACATACAACATGGGAACCCACCAGAATTCGCATTTACAAAAACGCGAGGAAAGTACATTTTCTAGCTGTTTTTGCTAGTTTACAGCAGGTTTCAATACGTCTAGCGGGTTACGGCTATATGTTGAATAATGGGTGTTATAGAGCATTCTGAGCACTGTGTATCTTTTGGAGCTCATTTTTTGATTTGAAGGCAGCGGGAAGAGGAGAGAAGGCAGGGAACACGCGTCTAAACCAGAGAGCAGGAAAGCGAGTGTTTGCAACGCGAAACGGTGCAGGGAGCAGGGACAGAAAGGGAGAACTCCTCTGAGGAGGAACAGCTGGCAGTTAGCCTTCTTTGGAGATGAGAACTTGATCACCACGGGAGAGGATTGTTGAGAGGGTTACAGAGGGGGAGGTCTGAGATCAGAAAATCCTGAGTATTCCCTGCAGTGTGTAGGGCCAGCGACATGAAGAGTTGCAGATCTCGTAAAAGTCCAGGTCAGGAAGCATACAGGTTCATGTTGAATTCTCCAAGTAGGCGGAGTTGAGTGGTAGGAGGCTAGGATGGAGAAGTCCATCCACTGAGAGAGGAAGGGGGTAGGCAAATAGCCACGGTGAGCGAATGGCCAGGAGAGAATGCATGCAGACAAGGCATTCGTGACAGGAGTCTGCCTGCAAAGGAAATCAATTTACTACAGGAATCAAGGATAAGCATTGAGATATCACATCTCAGGCTATAGGAAGGGTCTCAGGATTGGAATGGGAAGGAGTTGGATATCACATCTCATGCTATAGGAAGGGTCTCAGGTTTGGTATAAGCAGTGAGATATCACATCTCATGCTATAGGAAGTGTCTCAGGATTGGAATGGGAAGGAGTTGGATATCACATCTCATGATATAGGAAGGATCTCAGGTTTGGTATAAGCATTGAGATATCACATCTCTGCTATCCGAAGGGTCTCAGGATTGGAATGGGAAGGAGTTGGATATTCCCATCTCATGTTATAGGAAGGGTCTCAGGTTTGGTATTAGAAGCATTGAGATATCACATCTCATGCTATAGGAAGGGTCTCAGGATTGGAATGGGAAGGACTTGGATATCACATCTCATGCTATAGGGAGGGTCTCAAGTTTGATATTAGAAGCTTTGAGATATCACATCTCATGATATCGGAAGGGTCTCGGGATTGGAATGGGAAGGAGTTGGATATCACATCTCATGATAAAGGAAGGGTCTAAGGTTTGGAAGGGGAAGGATTTGGATATCACATCTCTTGTTATATTACGGGTCTCAGGTTTGGTATTAGAAGCATTGAGATATCAAGTCTCATAGTATAGGAAGGGTCTCAGAATTGGAATGGGAAGGAGTTGGATATCACATCTCAAGCTATAGGAAGGGTCTCAGGATTGGAATGGGAAGGACTTGGATATCACATCTCATGCTATAGGAAGGCTCTCAGGTTTGGAAGGGGAAAGAGTTGGATATCACATTTCATGTTAGAGGTAGGATCTCAGGTTTGGTATTAGAGGCATTGAGATATCACATCTCATGCTATCAGAAGGGTCTCAGGAATGGAATGGGAAGGAGTTGGATATCACATCTCATGCTAAAGGGAGGGTCTCAGGTTTGGAAGGGGAAGGATTTGGATATCACATCTCATGTTATAGGAAGGATCTCAGGTTTGGTATTAGAAGCATTGAGATATCACATCTCATGCTATCAGAAGGGTCTCAGGATTGGAATAGGAAGGAGTTGGATATCACATCTCATGCTGAAGGGAGGGTCTCAGGTTTGGAAGGGGAAGGATTTGGATATCACATCTTATGTTATCGGAAGGATCTCACGTTTGGTATTAGAAGTATTGAGATATATCTCATGCTATAGGAAGGGTCTCAGGATTGGAATGGGAAGGAGTTGGATATCACATCTCATGCTATAGGAAGGGTCTCAGGATTTGAATGGCAAGGAGTTGGATATCACATCTCATGCCATAGGAAGGGTCTCAGGTTTGGTATAAGCATTGAGATATCACATCTCTGCTATCGGAAGGGTCTCAGGATTGGATTGGGAAGGAGTTGGATATCCCTTCTCATGCTATAGGAAGTGTCTCAGGTTGGAATGGGAAGGAGTTGGGTATCACATCTCATGATATAGGAAGGGTCTCAGGATTGGAATGGGAAGGATTTGGATATCACATCTCTTGCTATAGGAAGGGTCTCGGGATTGGAATGGGTAGGAGTTGGATATTACTTTCTTGCTATAGGAAGGGTCTCATGTTTGGAATGGGAAGGAGTTGGATATCACATATGCTTTAGTTAGTGTCTCAGGTTTGGAACGGGAAGGAGTTGGATATCACATCTCATGTTATAGGAAGGGTCTCAGGTTTGGTATAAGCATTGAGATATCACATCTCTGCTATCGGAAGTGGCTCAGGATTGGAATGGGAAGGAGTTGGATATCCCATCTCATGTTATAGGAAGAGTCTCTGGTTTGGTATTAGAATCATTGAGATATCACATCGCATGCTGTAGGAAGGGTCTAAGGATTGGAATGGGATGGACTTGGATATCACATCTCATGTTATAGGTAGGCTCTCAGGTTTGGTATAAGCATTGAGATATCACATCTCATGCTATAGGAAGGGTCTCAGAATTGGAATGGGAAGGAGTTGGATATCACATCTCAAGCTATAGGAAGGGTCTCAGGATTGGAATGGGAAGGACTTGGATATCACATCTCATGCTATAGGAAGGCTCTCAGGTTTGGAAGGGGAAAGAGTTGGATATCACATTTCATGTTAGAGGTAGGATCTCAGGTTTGGTATTAGAGGCATTGAGATATCACATCTCATGCTATCAGAAGGGTCTAAGGAATGGAATGGGAAGGAGTTGGATATCACATCTCATGCTAAAGGGAGGGTCTCAGGTTTGGAAGGCGAATGATTTGGATATCACATCTCATGAAGGATCTCAGGTTTGGTATTAGAAGCATTGAGATATCACATCTCATGCTATCGGAAGGATCTCAGGTTTGGTATTAGAAGCATTGAGATATCACATCTCATGCTATCAGAAGAGTCTCAGGATTGGAATAGGAAGGAGTTGGATATTGTTAAGACAGATTTCTGAACTCTGTCCTGGTGGCGCAGAAGTTCAGAAGGCCAACCTAATTACTTGGAACAGGGTAACCTCTGGACAAGCCAGACCAATCAAGGTAGCGATCGCGGCGGTCAAGACTAGGTCTCAAGAGGGGTGAGGGTGACTGAAAGCCCGCAATGAGCACACAAAGCAAGAGCGCTTACAAACTACTCCAAACAGTTGTTATATCAAAAATAGATACACATTTATTTTAAGGCCTTTAAAACAATGACCGTAGCGAGAAAATCACAATATCACAATATTAAACCAACACATACCATATCAACACAATATATATACAAATACAACAGTCGCTAGCGTTATAAGCACGAAATATGTAGTCCACCTGAAAGGGAAGGAAAACAGGCAGTGCGATAACGTTTTAGACTCAGTTCGCCTTCAGAGGCACCTAACTAGATGGAAGTCCGAGCCCTGCGAAAAGTGGAGCCTTGTGCTCAAAGTACCTGCCACGCCGGTGCCAACGGGCAAAAGGAGAAGCTCTTCGGAGGAAGTCAGGCAGTTCGGGTTAGTGCACAGCAGAAGGAGAACAGGTTCCGCAACTCAAGCACAGCCTCCACAGCGGGCAGAAGCAGAGCGCGAGTACGGCCAAAAGGGTGCTGTTTTTACACAGCAGGGAAAAGCAATGGGATACTGCAGGAGGGCGACCAGATCCTAGCTAAACTACTCACCGGTCCCCGAAGCAAGCAGACCCAGGCTTCTCCACGTTAGTTTCAGCAGCTGGCAGGTTCAGAAGAGCAGGGAACGCCTCGTAGTCGTGTAGAGCAAAAAGACGTCCCAATCGACGAAACCAGCACAGTTTGTTGCCGCAGCAGGACAACGGAGCGGCCATGTGTATTCGAGCCAAATGTACACTCCTCCCTTCAGACTTGGGAACGCCAAGTGTACGAAGCGTGGGAGAGTGACAGGACTCGAAATACAACACAACCTGGCGGCGGTTACAGAGCAGGACTCCCTTGTAAGCTGGTCAGTCAACTGGATGGCCCAGAGACACTTCCGAAGGCTTACTTGGCAGGAGTTGATGAAGTCGCCGGGAATAGCTGTTCCTGCTATTCCAAAGGTCGAAGCACCAGTACAGGCCTTCTGGTTCGATCAAAGGAGGAAAGGGTTTCACAGGACGACAGCAGTGCAAAGGAGGATTCCTTCAGCGGGTCACCAGCGATTCCTCGGTCCAGCCTCTTGGTTGCAGGATACTTGGCTCCTGTATTCCTTCGTTCGTGAGAACTCAGGAGATCGACATGGTAGTGGTGTTTCCAGCCCCCTCTTATCCACGGTTCCCTTCGCGCCAAAACGGAGGGGAGCCAATGGGAGATCCACTCATCAACACACATACCATACGTGGACCAATCACGGACCACGGTGGTCCCAGGCATTCACACCACCCTAGACTCTCTGGCACCCAGGATGTGTATTAGGACCAGACATCCCAGCCCACACCCTGGAGGCACACAAACGACATGTAGAAGCCCGCGAAAGCAACCACGTTTCGCGGGAAAGTACATGCCCAAATAAGGAAGGCCCCGGGTCGCCCGACCTGGGGAAGGTGAAAGGAGCAAGACGGTCAGTGGACAAGACAAAGGAGCCTCGTGGTCTGGCCATTTTGGGAGCCAGGCCACCATTTTGGGTTCTGTGCGAAAAACGTGCTCAGAACGCCAAAAGGAGCTCAAAATAAACAAAACGATCGCTGCCACCATTCCAGTCCCTGAATGACTTGCACCGATCAAAATACCATCCTAAAAGAGTATCTAGGGCCTGTAGAAGGCTAGAGACCCAAGAGAGCTGTAACTTAGCTTACAGTGCCCTCTTGTGTCATGTTGCACTAAAGCCGCAACATGATAAAAGAAACTACGGGAAACAGCGTTCCCCGATACTGACTGTCTTAAGGGCATGTCAGTTTCCCCCTAAGAAAAGAGCGAAAGCCCAGAGGAGTGCGGCAGAAGGCTGCACTTCTCTGGCAAAGTCAGGAATAAGGTGAAAACAACAGCAAAAAGTTTAGGGGTTGCCACATGGAAGGAAAATTCCCTACAGTTATGAAATCTTTCCTAACACTCGCCCCTCCCAGACTATGGACAGGGGGAACTAATCCACCCCTGGATGAGTCTCTTGTTCAGGTCGGTAAAACATTCTGGACAACCCATCAGCATTGCTATGTTGGACACCTGGCCTATGCTCAATAGTGAAGTCGAAGCCTTGTAGACTTATGGACCACCTAAGCAACTTTGGATTCTCCCCCTTGATGTTCATTAGCCACTTTAACGGCTTATGGTCAGTTTGCACAGTGAAGTGGGTCCCATAGAGGTAGGGCCTCAGCTTCCTTAGGGCCCACACAACAGAGAAACATTCTTTCTCTACCGTGGACCATCTGAGCTCTCTGTCCTTAAGCTGGCGACTAATAAAACCGATAGCGTGTTCCTTACCCTTCTCATCTACTTGTGATAGTACAGCTCCTATCCCAGTGTCAGAGGCATCCGTCTGCACGATAAAAGGTCTTTGATAATCAGGGGCCCTAAGGACAGGGGCCTGGCACAAGGAGTCTTTTAAGCCAATGAAGGCCTTCTCACACTCGTCGGTCCAAGTTACCTTCTTGGGTTTCTTCGGAGTTGTGAGGGCAGTCAGAGGAGCAGCTATGGTGCCATAGTCTGCCACAAAATTGCGGTAATACCCCGTGAGTCCTAAAAAGGCTCTCACTTGGGTTTGCGTAGTGGGGGTAGGCCAGTCTTGTACTGCTTGTACTTTACTGAGTAGAGGCTGTCTCCTCCCTCCACCTACTTCATGTCCAAGGTAAACCACTGAGCCTTGTCCATTTTGGTGAGGGGCCACTCGGACACCCTCAAAAGAGCTATCTGAAGGACTGCTTGGGAACAGGTCCGGGAGAGGTTCAGACTCCTCTCCCGCAACGTCTGAAGCCAGTAGCAGTGCTGCGATTTCGACGCTTGGGCCGAAAGCCTTCAGCCTATTCACGTGAAACACTTTTGGAGCCTGTCCAGGCCTTCCAAGGTCCACTGAATAGTTAACCTCACCCAGGGGCTCCACCACTGGGCAAGGACCTGACCATTTATCCTGTAAAGCCCGAGGCCTTATGAGATTCATGATCAGGACTTGCTGAGCAAGTGTAAAGTTGATGAGGGAAGCTTTCTGGTCGTACCAATGTTTCACCAGCGCTTGCCCTGCCTTCAATTTATCACTAGCCAAGCCCATCAGAAGTACCATCCGTTTTCTGAGCCCTAGCACATAATCAACTACGTTGGTAGTAACAGGGGGAGTGGGCATCTCCCATCCCTCTTTGACGATGGCTAAGGGTCCCCGTACGGGATGACCGAACAGAAGTTCGAAGGGGCTGAAGCCAACACCCTCCTGTGGTACCTCTCGGTAGGCAAACAGTAAGCATGAAACAAGAAGATCCCATTTTCTTCTCTGAGGCTCCTCCAGAGCCCCAATCATGCTCTTTAACGTCCTGTTAAAACGCCCTCCCAGACCATTGGTCTGGGGGTGGTATGCAGAAGAGAACCTGTAGGTGACCCTACATTCTATCCACATAGCCTGCCTATACTTCGACATAAAGTTGCTGCCATCATCCGGCACAACTTCTTTAGGGAAGCCAACCCTAGTAAACATGCCGAGTAAAGATTCTGCAACTGGCTTGGCAGTTACAGTTGTAAATGGGATGGCCTCAGGATACCTGGTTGCATGGTCGACCAGCACCAGGATAAACCTATTGCCTGAGGATGTTTGCGGGTCAAGGGGACCAACCATGTCGATCCCTACCCTTTCAAATGGTACCCCCACAACTGGGAGCGGTACCAACGGAGCTTGGATTGTCGCGCCAACCTTACCAACCAACTGGCAGGCGGCACAACTCCTGCAGTGACTTTCTACTTGCTCCCCCATCTTGGGCCAGTAGAAGTGCATGGATAACCTTTGCTTGGTCTTCCTCATACCGAGGTGACCAGCAAGGGGAACTTCATGCGCCAACTGCAGGAGGAAGGGCCTAACAGCAAGGGGAACCACCAACCTCCTATGGTCTCCTTCTGTAGACTCTGTGGGCTCACTATACAGGAGTCCACCTTCCCAGTAAATCCTATGCTTCCCAGGAGGTTCACCCTCAAGCTGGGAGCAGGCCTGTCTCCTTAGGCCTTCCAGAGATGGGCACTCACGTTGGCCTTTACTGAATTCGTCCCTATCAGGACCTCCTTCAACTAACAAGCCTTTTAGTTCAGGATGATCGTTGGGGTCGAATACTTCAGGCATCGCCACCTCCTCGTCAGGCCCGGACGATTGACCAACTTCCTCCACCGCAGTGGTAGCGAGCTCGGGGGAATATTCTCTTTCCCTCGTTTTGACTTGTAGACTCCTTTCGCCTTGGGTTTCCCCTTTGGCTGGGGCGGCGTATTGGACTTGGCCAATGCTGCCCGTGCTTGAGACCGTGTGTAGGGTCTTTCGGCAGTGTCTCCTACGAGCCCTAAAGCTCTGAGATCATTACCCAACAAGACCTTTCCCGGGACGTTTCTCTGAATGCTCACTGGAATCCTGACTGCTGTACCATTTAAAGTAAGATTTACAGGGATCACGGGAAACATACGGAGGGGGCCGTCAGCCAACTTAGTGGGCATCAGAGTAGCTCTGGCAACTTCCTCTGAATCTACCAAGGTAGAATACACTACAGTGCGACTGCACCCACTATCCCTAAGAGCTGGAGTATCCACTCCATTGATCAGCACACTGTCTTTAAAGTAGTGCTTGGTATTATTCGGAATCCTAGCATAAGCCTCTGGGACTTTAGGCTCCCAGGAACCCAGGGACAATAAAACTACCTCAGCCTCTATCCCGCTGGGAAATGAGTCTGAGGAGAAGGATGCTCCTGTAATCTCTTCTTCCTCGTAGGAGGAGAAGGCCAGATTAGCGGAGTGGACCCCCAAAGGTCTAACCTTACACCGGGGATCCCCCTTCACATGGTCAGTTGCTCCACAAGAAAAACAAGCCCCAGTGGGTCTGTTTACGTAGGGAGGCTTATTGTAACCAGAGTTCTGTTTTGGAGGCGGACCTCCACTACCCTGTGAGTTCTCTTGTGTCTTACCCTTGTTTTTCTTTTTGTGGCCCTTATGGGAAGAAGATTTAGCAGATTCCCCACCCTCCATATCTTTGGACTTTTTCCCTTCCTCCTGCTTACCAGGATGAGTTTTGTCCTTATGGGACACTCGATGTGACACCCATAAGTCTGCTGCAATGGCCAGCTTCTTAGGATCTATCTCCTTCGAATCGGCCAAATGCTGCTTAAGCTCCGGGGAAGAAGAAGCAAAAATATGTTCCAGCATGACAAGATTTATCATGCCTTCGAAGGTAGAAACCTTATAACCTTCGACCCAGCTAGTTAAGTTTTTCAAAGATTCAGCTACATAAGATACCCAAGTACCACCTTCCTTTTTCTTATACTCTCGAAAACGCTTTAAATATTGGGCCGGAGTCTTCCCAAACTTTAAAATGAGAGTTTGCTTTAACATTGCGAAATCAGCTCGCTCAGCCTTCGACATTTCCATAATGGCACTACAGCCAGAATGGGGCAGTCTACTGAGCAACCACGCAATCTTATCAGCATTGTCAACTTCTTGAACCTCGCATGCATACTCAAACGCATTCAGCCAGTCCATAATGTCATTCCTTTCTTCATACACACTGAGCAGATCTTTCGGAAACCGTGGATGAGAGGAAGCCCCAGACCCATGTCCAGGACCCTTGGACCCATTTGCAACCTGAAGCTTGGCCAGTTCCAACTGGTGATCCCTGTCTTTCTGTTTTTCTGCCTGTTCGATTTTTAGTTTGGCTATGCTGAATTCAAGCTCCTGCTGCCTAAACCGCAGCTCTTGCTTCTTGAATTCAAGCATAGCCTCCCCATCAACACTGGCAGAGGAAACATTAGACAGCTCGTCCTCCCTGTCCTCGTGGTCGCGATGGATCAGTGCAGCGGCAGAACCGTTGGTTCTACCAGTGAGAGCAGCCCCACCACCTTCTGCACTGTCCTCAGAAGTTATA
This sequence comes from Ambystoma mexicanum, assembly GCF_040938575.1. Classification (NCBI taxonomy): domain Eukaryota; kingdom Metazoa; phylum Chordata; class Amphibia; order Caudata; family Ambystomatidae; genus Ambystoma; species Ambystoma mexicanum. Next base: position 324,454,160 of record NC_090936.1, read on the forward strand.
GCGTCAAGCTGCGCTTCTTGCCACGCCACGATTCTCTGGATCATTTCCAATTTTGTGCCTTGAGAGGAAACACCTCTCTCCGCACACAACTTTTTCAGCGTTTCTGATTTGGAAGCATTTAAAGTTAACAAGGTATTTGTTTCCATACTGTTTGATAGGACTATGGCTTTTTTAAAGTTATACTACAACAATTCACTACGTGTACTGGTTGGAATAACCTGAAATGCCCTAGTTCGAGCGCAACACTAGATACCTTCAGTCGTATCCCACCGCTGTACACCAATTTGTTAAGACGGATTTCTGAACTCTGTCCTGGTGGCGCAGAAGTTCAGAAGGCCAACCTAATTACTTGGAACAGGGCAACCTCTGGACAAGCCAGACCAATCAAGGTAGCGATCGCGGCGGTCAAGACTAGGTCTCAAGAGGGGTAAGGGTGACTGAAAGCCCGCAATGAGCACACAAAGCAAGAGCGCTTACAAACTACTCCAAACAGTTGTTATATCAAAAATAGATACACATTTATTTTAAGGCCTTTAAAACAATGACCGTAGCGTGAAAATCACAATATCACAATATTAAACCAACACATACCATATCAACACAATATATATACAAATACAACAGTCGCTAGCGTTATAAGCACGAAATATGTAGTCCACCTGAAAGGGAAGGAAAACAGGCAGTGCGATAACGTTTTAGACTCAGTTCGCCTTCAGAGGCACCTAACTAGATGGAAGTCCGAGCCCTGCGAAGAGTGGAGCCTTGTGCTCAAAGTACCTGCTACGCCGGTGCCAATGGGCAAAAGGAGAAGCTCTTCGGAGGAAGTCAGGCAGTTCGGGTTAGTGCACAGCAGAAGGAGAACAGGTTCCGCAACTCAAGCGCAGCCTCCACAGCGGGCAGAAGCAGAGCGCGAGTACGGCCAAAAGGGTGCTGTTTTTACACAGCAGGGAAAAGCAATGGGATACTGCAGGAGGGCGACCAGATCCTAGCTAAACTACTCACTGGTCCCCGAAGCAAGCAGACCCAGGCTTCTCCACGTTAGTTTCAGCAGCTGGCAGGTTCAGAAGAGCAGGGAACGCCTCGTAGTCGTGTAGAGCAAAAAGACGTCCCAATCGACGAAACCAGCACAGTTTGTTGCCGCAGCAGGACAACGGAGCGGCCGTGTGTATTCGAGCCAAATGTACACTCCTCCCTTCAGACTTGGGAACGCCAAGTGTACGAAGCGTGGGAGAGTGACAGGACTCGAAATACAACACAACCTGGCGGCGGTTACAGAGCAGGACTCCCTACTAAGCGGGTCAGTCAACTGGATGGCCCAGAGACACTTCCGAAGGCTTACTTGGCAGGAGTTGATGAAGTCGCCGGGAATAGCTGTTCCTGCTATTCCAAAGGTCGAAGCACCAGTACAGGCCTTCTGGTTCGATCAAAGGAGGAAAGGGTTTCACAGGACGACAGCAGTGCAAAGGAGGATTCCTTCAGCGGGTCACCAGCGATTCCTCGGTCCAGCCTCTTGGTTGCAGGATACTTGGCTCCTGTATTCCTTCGTTCGTGAGAACTCAGGAGATCGACATGGTAGTGGTGTTTCCAGCCCCCTCTTATCCACGGTTCCCTTCGCGCCAAAACGGAGGGGAGCCAATGGGAGATCCGCTCATCAACACACATACCAAACGTGGACCAATCACGGACCACGGTGGTCCCAGGCATTCACACCACCCTAGACTCTCTGGCACCCAGGATGTGTATTAGGACCAGACATCCCAGCCCACACCCTGGAGGCACACAAACGACATGTAGAAGCCCGCGAAAGCAACCACGTTTCGCGGGAAAGTACATGCCCAAATAAGGAAGACCCCGGGTCGCCCGACCTGGGGAAGGTGAAGGGAGCAAGACGGTCAGTGGACAAGACAAAGGAGCCTCGTGGTCTGGCCATTTTGGAAGCCAGGCCACCATTTTGGGTTCTGTGCGAAAAACGTGCTCAGAACGCCAAAAGGAGCTCAAAATAAACAAAACGATCGCTGCCACCATTCCAGTCCCTGAATGACTTGCACCGATCAAAATACCATCCTAAAAGAGTATCTATGGCCTGTAGAAGGCTAGAGACCCAAGAGAGCTGTAACTTAGCTTACAGTGCCCTCTTGTGTCATGTTGCACTAAAGCCGCAACATGATAAAAGAAACTACGGGAAACAGCGTTCCCCGGTACTGACTGTCTTAAGGGCATGTCAGTTTCCCCGTAAGAAAAGAGCGAAAGCCCAGAGGAGTGCGGCAGAAGGCTGCACTTCTCTGGCAAAGTCAGGAATAAGGTGAAAACAACAGCAAAAGGTTTAGGGGTTGCCACATGGAAGGAAAATTCCCTACAATTATGAAATCTTTCCTAACACTCGCCCCTCCCAGACTATGGACAGGGGGAACTAATCCACCCCTGGATGAGTCTCTTGTTCAGGTCGGTAAAACATTCTGGACAACCCATCAGCATTGCTATGTTGGACACCTGGCCTATGCTCAATAGTGAAGTCGAAGCCTTGTAGACTTATGGACCACCTAAGCAACTTTGGATTCTCCCCCTTGATGTTCATTAGCCACTTTAACGGCTTATGGTCAGTTTGCACAGTGAAGTGGGTCCCATAGAGGTAGGGCCTCAGCTTCCTTAGGGCCCACACAACAGAGAAACATTCTTTCTCTACCGTGGACCACCTGAGCTCTCTGTCCTTAAGCTGGCGACTAATAAAACCGATAGGGTGTTCCTTACCCTTCTCATCTACTTGTGATAGTACAGCTCCTATCCCAGTGTCAGAGGCATCCGTCTGCACGATAAAAGGTCTTTGATAATCAGGGGCCCTAAGGACAGGAGCCTGGCACAAGGAGTCTTTTAAGCCAATGAAGGCCTTCTCACACTCGTCGGTCCAAGTTACCTTCTTGGGTTTCTTCGGAGTTGTGAGGGCAGTCAGAGGAGCAGCTATGGTGCCATAGTCTGCCACAAAATTGCGGTAATACCCCGTGAGTCCTAAAAAGGCTCTCACTTGGGTTTGCGTAGTGGGGGTAGGCCAGTCTTGTACTGCTTGTACTTTACTGAGTAGAGGCTGTCTCCTCCCTCCACCTACTTCATGTCCAAGGTAAACCACTGAGCCTTGTCCATTTTGGTGAGGGGCCACTCGGACACCCTCAAAAGAGCTATCTGAAGGACTGCTTGGGAACAGGTCGGGGAGAGGTTCAGACTCCTCTGCCGCAACGTCTGAAGCCAGTAGCAGTGCTGCGATTTCGACGCTTGGGCCGAAAGCCTTCAGCCTATTCACGTGAAACACTTTTGGAGCCTGTCCAGGCCTTCCAAGGTCCACTGAATAGTTAACCTCACCCAGGGGCTCCACCACTGGGCAAGGACCTGACCATGTATCCTGTAAAGCCCGAGGCCTTATGAGATTCATGATCAGGACTTGCTGACCAAGTGTAAAGTTGATGAGGGAAGCTTTCTGGTCGTACCAATGTTTCACCAGCGCTTGCCCTGCCTTCAATTTATCACTAGCCAAGCCCATCAGAAGTACCATCCGTTTTCTGAGCCCTAGCACATAATCAACTACGTTGGTAGTAACAGGGGGAGTGGGCATCTCCCATCCCTCTTTGACGATGGCTAAGGGTCCCTGTACGGGATGACCGAACAGAAGTTCAAAGGGGCTGAAGCCAACACCCTCCTGTGGTACCTCTCGGTAGGAAAACAGTAAGCATGAAACAAGAAGATCCCATTTTCTTCTCTTAGGCTCCTCCAGAGCCCCAATCATGCTCTTTAACGTCCTGTTAAAACGCCCCCCCAGACCATTGGTCTGGGGGTGGTATGCAGAAGAGAACCTGTAGGTGACCCTACATTCTATCCACATAGCCTGCCTATACTTCGACATAAAGTTGCTGCCATCATCCGGCACAACTTCTTTAGGGAAGCCAACCCTAGTAAACATGCCGAGTAAAGATTCTGCAACTGGCTTGGCAGTTACAGTTGTAAATGGGATGGCCTCAGGATACCTGGTTGCATGGTCGACCAGCACCAGGATAAACCTATTGCCTGAGGATGTTTGCGGGTCAAGGGGACCAACCATGTCGATCCCTACCCTTTCAAATGGTACCCCCACAACTGGGAGCGGTACCAACGGAGCTTGTATTGTCGCGCCAACCTTACCAGACAACTGGCAGGCGGCACAACTCCTGCAGTGACTTTCTACTTGCTCCCCCATCTTGGGCCAGTAGAAGTGCATGGATAACCTTTGATTGGTCTTCCTCATACCGAGGTGACCAGCAAGGGGAACTTCATGCGCCAACTGCAGGAGGAAGGGCCTAACAGCAAGGGGAACCACCAACCTCCTACGGTCTCCTTCTGTAGACTCTGTGGGCTCACTATACAGGAGTCCACCTTCCCAGTAAATCCTATGCTTCCCAGGAGGTTCACCCTCAAGCTGGGAGCAGGCCTGTCTCCTTAGGCCTTCCAGAGATGGGCACTCACGTTGGCCTTTACTGAATTCGTCCCTATCAGGACCTCCTTCAACTAACAAGCCTTTTAGTTCAGGATGATCGTTGGGGTCGAATACTTCAGGCATCGCCACCTCCTCGTCAGGCCCGGACGATTGACCAACTTCCTCCACCGCAGTGGTAGCGAGCTCGGGGGAATATTCTCTTTCCCTCGTTTTGACTTGTAGACTCCTTTCGCCTTGGGTTTCCCCTTTGGCTGGGGCGGCGTATTGGACTTGGCCAATGCTGCCCGTGCTTGAGACCGTGTGTAGGGTCTTTCGGCAGTGTCTCCTACGAGCCCTAAAGCTCTGAGATCATTACCCAACAAGACCTTTCCCGGGACGTTTCTCTGAATGCTCACTGGAATCCTGACTGCTGTACCATTTAAAGTAAGATTTACAGGGATCACGGGAAACATACGGAGGGGGCCGTCAGCCAACTTAGTGGGCATCAGAGTAGCTCTGGCAACTTCCTCTGAGTCTACCAAGGTAGAATCCACTACAGTGCGACTGCACCCACTATCCCTAAGAGCTGGAGTATCCACTCCATTGATCAGCACACTGACTTTAAAGTAATGCTTGGTATTATCCGGAATCCTAGCATAAGCCTCTGCGACTTTAGGCTCCCAGGAACCCAGGGACACTAAAACTACCTCAGCCTCTATCCCGCTGGGAAATGAGTCTGAGGAGAAGGATGCTCCTGTAATCTCTTCTTCCTCGTAGGAGGAGAAGGCCAGATTAGCGGAGTGGACCCCCAAAGGTCTAACCTTACACCGGGGATCCCCCTTCACATGGTCAGTTGCTCCACAAGAAAAACAAGCCCCAGTGGGTCTGTTTACGTAGGGAGGCTTATTGTAACCAGAGTTCTGTTTTGGAGGCGGACCTCCACTACCCTGTGAGTTCTCTTGTGTCTTACCCTTGTTTTTCTTTTTGTGGCCCTTATGGGAAGAAGATTTAGCAGATTCCCCACCCTCCATATCTTTGGACTTTTTCCCTTCCTCCTGCTTACCAGGATGAGTTTTGTCCTTATGGGACACTCGATGTGACACCCATAAGTCTGCTGCAATGGCCAGCTTCTTAGGATCTATCTCCTTCGAATCGGCCAAATGCTGCTTAAGCTCCGGGGAAGAAGAAGCAAAAATATGTTCCAGCATGACAAGATTTATCATGCCTTCGAAGGTAGAAACCTTATAACCTTCGACCCAGCTAGTTAAGTTTTTCAAAGATTCAGCGACATAAGATACCCAAATACCACCTTCCTTTTTCTTATACTCTCGAAAACGCTTTAAATATTGGGCCGGAGTCTTCCCAAACTTTAAAATGAGAGTTTGCTTTAACATTGCGAAATCAGCTCGCTCAGCCTTCGACATTTCCATAATGGCACTACAGCCAGAATGGGGCAGTCTACTGAGCAACCACGCAATCTTATCAGCATTGTCAACTTCTTGAACCTCGCATGCATACTCAAAGGCATTCAGCCAGTCCATAATGTCATTCCTTTCTTCATACACACTGAGCAGATCTTTCGGAAACCGTGGATGAGAGGAAGCCCCAGACCCATGTCCAGGACCCTTGGACCCATTTGCAACCTGAAGCTTGGCCAGTTCCAACTGGTGATCCCTGTCTTTCTGTTTTTCTGCCTGTTCGATTTTTAGTTTGGCTATGCTGAATTCAAGCTCCTGCTGCCTAAACCGCAGCTCTTGCTTCTTGAATTCAAGCATAGCCTCCCCATCAACACTGGCAGAGGAAACATTAGACAGCTCGTCCTCCCTGTCCTCGTGGTCGCGATGGATCAGTGCAGCGGCAGAACCGTCGGTTCTACCAGTGAGAGCAGCCCCACCACCTTCTGCACTGTCCTCAGAAGTTATAGCGTCAAGCTGCGCTTCTTGCCACGCCACGATTCTCTGGATCATTTCCAATTTTGTGCCTTGAGAGGAAACACCTCTCTCCGCACACATCTTTTTCAGCGTTTCTGATTTGGAAGCATTTAAAGTTAACAAGGTATTTGTTTCCATACTGTTTGATAGGACTATGGCTTTTTTAAAGTTATACTACAACAATTCACTACGTGTACTGGTTGGAATAACCTGAAATGCCCTAGTTCGAGCGCAACACTAGATACCTTCAGTCGTATCCCACCGCTGTACACCAATTTGTTAAGACGGATTTCTGAACTCTGTCCTGGTGGCGCAGAAGTTCAGAAGGCCAACCTAATTACTTGGAACAGGGTAACCTCTGGACAAGCCAGACCAATCAAGGTAGCGATCGCGGCGGTCAAGACTAGGTCTCAAGAGGGGTGAGGGTGACTGAAAGCCCGCAATGAGCACACAAAGCAAGAGCGCTTACAAACTACTCCAAACAGTTGTTATATCAAAAATAGATACACATTTATTTTAAGGCCTTTAAAACAATGACCGTAGCGAGAAAATCACAATATCACAATATTAAACCAACACATTGTGGGATGTATTTACCCATGCATCCGAGCCCTACCACTGTGCAGTATTGACATGGAAAACATCATGATGGCCAGAGCTTCCCAGAAAATGCCCAGGGAAATGCATGAAGAATAGGCTGCCACTCATTTTTGCCGATGTTATGGGCACAGGACACTGCCTAAAACCACCATTGGACTACCCACACAGTAGTCTGAAACCATTGGGAATGGCAATGCTGATTGCCAAAAGCAAACCCATAACTGTGGAGAATTCATTTTCTTAAATCCCAAAAAGGGGTGCAGTACCAGTACTCACCACTATCCAAAAGCCGGCGTTTTAAAACCACCCTGTGTTTCTCTGAAGGCAGGCTCAAAATGCCTATTTTCAAACATTGCAACATGTGCAAAATATTCACTGAACACCAGCAGACATTTGGCAGAATGGAGTTTTGTGTACTTACAAAATCTGGGAAATGAAGAGCCCAAAACAATGCTTATAACAAAACTGCTATGGAGTCAGCAGTTTAAGTTGCACTGGATTTAAAGACACTAAAATTGAAAATGTTTAGATTAAATGAGTGACCTATGTTTGGTGTCACATAGGTTGCAATTGTTTAAATGTCATAGTTTTGAACTTAGAATCAGCATTCTAGCTGCATATGTAAAAAAATTGTCTTGACTTAAACTGGGAAACAAAAAGTGACATTTTATCTGAAACCTGGCTTAAGGAACTGAATTCTGCCTGGCAACCACCCCCATCAGGAGTGAAACTTGAGTCACAGCTGTGTTCCCAGGCCAATCTGCCTTTTGCTGGCCACACTAAGGATATGCCATCTCTCTGATAATTGAATTAAGGGGGAGCCCCACAGAACACAGGAGCTCTGAACAATGCAACCCCCTTCATCCAGGCAGATGGTTTATTACAGAGGTCGTAAAACAGCTTCCTCTTGGCAGAAGCTGGGAGGGGCAGGGTCTCTGAGCTTGGCAGAAACTGGAAAGACTGGTTTCTGTACCATGTGACCTGAAAAGACACACCTCTATAGCCAGAATATGGTTTTAGAAAAAGATGAATAACTCATAGTACGGACATGTGAAAATTTTATAAATGACACCATAATTCTTGTGATTTTTCTGCCCACATTTTAAGAGGTTTTTCGAACCGGTGGCATGTTCAGGGGGGTTTTAGCGGAAAAGAGGATATTACTCAAAATGTGTGCATGTGAAAAATCTGACACTTCAACAACTAATGTCCATACTCCTTGCGCACATGTGTGTAAATTTGGGTCAATGTCCGGAATTGCAAAATCAGTTAAAAAGTGCAAATATTGCCATTTCTGAATGCAAGCTCCCAGGAAGAGCAGAGTTTGAACAGCGGATACCTCCTGTGATATGGGAGGGGTGCGTGTAATTTTAAAACAATATGTACCTCTGCAAATATGTATTTGATTCAAATCTAGATTTGTGTGTAAGTTGACAGGAGGAGTGGACTTTCTGCAGGCTGTAAAATGACATCACTCTGACACAACTTAGCTCCCCCAATCAAGTGAGAAATGGAAGTTTGACCAATTAGAAGCTGAGAGAGGGGTAGGGTCTAGTGATGCTCACACACACCCATTTTAAAAACACATAAAAGCAGAGAGACAGGACAGATAGGGACCTTCATTTCCATCTGCCGCTGGAAGCTCTGCCGGAAAAATCCATATTTACCTCCATCAATCTCCAGAGAAAGCTGTGCAGAAAGATCCAGACTTTAAATCCCTCAATCTTCAGAATCCAGAGAGAGAGCAGACCCAGATCACTGTGAAGTGCAGAGACCAGAGTCCCGTCTAAAACCTGACCAGATCCATGGCGAGGCCCATTTCACTCAAGAATATAGTGTGAGTACCTAGAAAACTGTGCAGAACCAATCTCCTAGTTAAAATAATATAATTCAATCTAGTTTAATCGAAGTAGAACTGTCTCCTAACTGTCACCTGTCATTTGCAAAGCTGTCACCTGTCATTTTCTAGTTGCAAGCTGCACTTGTCTTTTTGAACTTTAAAATTTCAAATCTGAAAAACGACCTTCACTAAATCGCTCATATCTCCGTGACCGTTTGTGCTAGAGACTTGCAGTAACTTTCATATGGAAGCTGAGATCCTAGGCTTTCAGAGGACCCCAAAATGATAGTGATAGTCCTTGTAGTTCTTCTGTAATAGCGCCCGGCGCATTCGTAAATTTTGCCGCGATTTGAAAATTTCTCCACTTGCAAAAAGATAGCTGCTTTTGTTTTCCTCTGAAAAAAATCGTTTGCCTCATAAAAACTATCCCTGCATCACTGCTAGAGTGAGCCTGAGCTAATATTAACTAGATACCACTCACCCTGAACTTCTAGAGGGAATTAAAAGCATTTTAACATATTTTCACTCCATTGCCAGCACATATCAAAGCATTTTGCCTGTGTTTTCAAAACTCCTATCTGTTTTCTTTAAGCGTGCTTGGGGGGGATTGAACTGAATCACATTTAATTGTATTTCTGAGAACTGTGTGCTTCCCTCCATTTCCTTGCATTGCATAAAAGAGGGGGTGAATTGCCAGAGAAAAGTGATTACATTGTTTTGTTGAAATCATATTGAGTATTTTCTATACTGCATTTCATTCATTCAACCTTGCATTTCCTTGAACCCTATAAAACATTCTCTTCCACATTATTCTTCTGTCCCTATTTACCAGTGTGCTATCTTATCCATTTCATGTCAACTCCTTAGTGATTATAAAGAAGTGTGCTAGTGCCAGATTCTCCGTTGTAATCTTTATCATATCAGATTAAGTGTGATATTCAATTATTAATTTATTATAAAGTGTGATATATATATCTATATTGTTTAAAGTCTCAAATAAACCTTTTAACTTGCAAAACAGAACTACTTCTTGGCTCAGTGGGGTCAGGGGGATTCCAACAGAGGGGTGTTATATAGGGGTAGTCATCCAGAACGCATGAACTGGACATAAAGATATATCAATAAGGGTTTTCATTCAGTATTATAGACTAGGCGTTGACTTAGCTGTAGTGTTGAATTGAATCCTCTTACAAATTGGGGGCTCGGGCCGGACGTTTGGGTTAGAATACCACTTGTGCAGCTTAATACAGCGCACCAGCTGACCAGATACACATATCCAGTCGGATCACCACGCTGCATTACGCTGTGAAGCATTCCTCAAAAGGGACACTCCAAGAAAAGTTCTGTTCTGCAAAAATAAAATACAAACTTCTGTAAGTCAGGACAGAGACCAATCTCTAGAATGACGACCTTGGTAGATATGAAAATAGCCAGAGAGCACTTCCTACATAAACTATTTGTGAGAGGTGAATGGGCTGAGCAGGGCCAGGATGCCTGGTTGCAGGCCATCACGCGACAGGTCACTGAAACAGGGTCAGACTTATGGAGAGATCAGGGTCCATTACATGTGACCCTGCGTGAACTATATATGGCTCCTAAGGCCAAAGATGAACACGACAAGATTGTTAGGATAGCGGCATATTTATATTTATATATGGGAGCCATACAGAATAAATGTGCTGAAGGCCATGATCTGGCAAAAAGACAACAGATGGCGTTAGAGAAGGCCCAATCTGATCTGGACTCTTCTGAGCAAAGGCTGCACAGGAGCCAGGAGTCAGAAAATGAGACCAGGCAGTACATCACTAAAATAAAGGAGGATATGGATGTGCTGCAAAAGGAAAAGTCAGAACAGGATACCAGATTTCTGGCCTTGCAGAAGGAACACCAAGAAGGTTTGGACTCCCTACTGCAAAGCCAGAAAAAGCTGGAGCAACAACTGGACTTCAACAGGGTATGTGCTGAGCAGGTAGTCACCCTGCAAGGCCACCTAGATAGAGTGAAGGCAGAGAGCAACAAACTAATTCTGAAAGATCTGGATACCCAGGCAGCGTTTGATCAGGAGCGCCAGAAAGCTGGTGCCTTCCAAAGGCAAAGGGACGACCTGGCAGCACAGATGCAGGCTCTCAGTCAGGAAAGAGACACCATAGGCCAGGAACTCTGCCATTTAAAAAGGAAAATGGAAGAAAATCACCTGGCCCTCCAGGGGCTGGGTGACCTCCAAAAAGAAAACCAGAACTTGTTAGAGCACACCGGGAGGGTGGAAGAGGCTCTGGCAAGAAAGGAGCAGGCCAATAGGGACACAGCTCAGGAGGTAAACCTCCTGCAGCAAAGACTGGCCCAGTTCTCCAGGACCAACCAGGAAGCACAGAGGGAAAATGAGGCCCTCTGTCAACACAATGATAGGCTCCAACAACAGGTAGCGATGCAGGAGAGACTGATAGAGTCTAGTAAGGCCTTAACTGAGGAACTGAAGGCACAAATGCAGGCTCTTGCATTGCAACAGGGAGCAGGGGCGGATAGAGATGAGGTTCGCTGGGAAATGGAAACTCCGGAGCATAACCTCAGGAGCCCTAGTACCAGAGGCCCTCATACCTCTCAGTCCCTGGACTCTGCCACCCCCATGTCCCCTGGCGCACATGAGCACAGGGCCACAGGGATGGCAGATTACTATCCAGCCAGAAGCATGGGGCTCATAGGCCAGTACCTCCCAGGAATGGATGGGCGGGCATCTGGGCATGGGCACCCAAGCATGGTGCAATTCAGTGGGGAACCCCGGGAGAATAGGCCCATTAAGGGCATCCTGAAAACCACCGCCCAGTTAGGTCAGTGGAGGGGGTACCCACCAAATCCTGGCAGCAAGGAGGAATCTGAAGACTCCTCTGAACTGCGCAGGACACAGGAGACCAGGTCCCCACATTCTGCCAGCCATTCCCAGGCTCATAGAATCCGGGAAAACCTGGAAGAGCAGAGAGGAACCTCTGGGAGCAGTGCCTCTGAATCCGAGGACGAATGGACAAGGGTTACCCGAACCAAAAAGGCCAATAAGGCAAAAAGGGCCTTGCTTAAGGACCCCTTAAAGCAGATTAAGGCGATCAGGAGTGTCATCACGCCTTACCATAAGAACGCTAAGTATTCTGTTTGGGAGCACTTAGAGTTGTTTGAGCAAATGATGGAGACTTTCCATTTGAAGGACAGCCAAAGCTGTATTCAATATGTAAAGTGGACCTTCTCCCCGGAATACTCCAGTTTCTTTGCAGGGCTGGAGGACCAAAATCATTTAAGATGGTCCACCTATAAGGCGGCCATCTTGAAACATTTTTCTGTTCACAGAAATCCTCAAGAGGCTCGCAAGGCAGCCTACAATTTGCAATGTGGGGAGGATCAGGCCCCACAAGAATTTGTGCAGGAGTTAAAGCGTGCTTTTGCACAGACCACAAGAAGGGTGCGCACGGATAGCAGAGAATTTATTAATACGTTTTTCCATGCCTTGCCCAAATATATCATGACCCAGCTCGTGAGGGATTTTCACGAGAAAAGATCTTTAGACTGGGTCATTGAACAGGCTACCCGGATCTATGAGGTGCAGAAACCGATAGATAGCAAAAGTAATGCCAAGAAAAACCCCAAAGCCAACAGCAACCCTGCTGCTGCCAAGGTGGCAGAGGTAAAGGTCACCCCCGTTTTGGATTTGGAGATGAGGGGCCTAAAAACCTACCTGCACCTAATAATGCTAGGCCCAGGAGGTCCTCGGGTCAGTCACAGACAGGGAGCCAAGGAGGCAGCCCCACAAATGGGGTCCCTCGCTCTCCTGATTATGTAAGTCCCCGTTACAAGGGAAATCGACCCATCCTGGGTTATGTTTGGACTCCTCCAGCCCAAGGGGGGGGATCCAGCCAAGCACCTAACCCAGGGAACTTTCCTCCTAACTTCCCACCGGAGGGCAGAAATTCTCCGAATCCTGGGCAGAACTTCTTCCCCAGGTATCCACCCAACTTCCAACCCCAAAATCATCCATCCTTCTTTCCCCAATTCCCTGAGCCCAGACAACCTAATCCGGGAGAGGGGAGGCCAAGGGTGGAGGGGTACCCAAATCTTCCCAACCCGGGGTACTACCAGAGAAGGGATAGCTACCCTTCCCGGGATCAGCCCAGGGGAGAAAACAGGGCCCCGTATCAGCCTGAGCGGGTTTCCCAGTTAGAGCGCCAGGTTCAAAACATGGCGCGGGATCTGGGTCACATACTGAGGGCTCAGCAGAACCCTCAGATCGGCATGCCGGCGCAGAATGCACCCAATTCTGGACCTGGTGCCCCAGAACAATGACGGGGCAGCACCCCGATAACTCACCGGTTCCCAGGGAGGAGGCACAAAGGGAAGGGGGGTGTAAAGCCTTGGAGGAAGCTTCCTTCCTCACTTGTAAACAGCCCCTGGAAACCCAGGAACCGGAAACAAAATCTCTTGCCCCTGAAAGTCTGCCTCCTAAGGAGCAGAGGGGGGGTAGGAGAAACAAAAGACCCAAACAGACTCAGTTTGAGGAGGAGGTACAGATCTTCCAATTTGAGGGAGAGGGATCCTCAGAGGATCCTGGGAAAAGGATCTTCTCCTTCAGAGAGGGGGGAACTCCTCCCAAAGAAAAATGGGTCCCTAGGGATGCAAATACAGACTGGGGAGATGTGGAGACTGAGCTACCGCCGCCCACCATCTCATCCCAGAACCAACAGCAAGAAAATCCCCTGGTTCAAACCCATCCTGGTGACTGCCTCCAAAAAGGGGGGGGCGGCCCAGAACCGGAGCCAGGGGAACCCACAATGGCTCTGATCTCCAGTTGCCAAATTTTTCTTTCAGATTCCCAAGGCTCTCCACAGAATTCTGCCCAAATCTCTTCGCTAGCAATGTCCAAAACCAGAAAATTAGCCCACCAGTTGTCCAAAAATGTACATTATCTGTGCCCCCTTGAGGAGAAGGAGGGAAGATATTATGCCCCGGTACAAGTACAGGGGCAGGGTACAATTTCAGCGCTGGTGGACACGGGATCTCAAGCTACCCTTCTGTCCAGAAGGGCCTTTGATGAACTGAATGCAGGAAGGGGAGAGAATTACCGAATTCCTCTCACCTCACTTCCTGGACAACTCCAGAACTTTGACGGGAAGGAAATTCCCGTTGAGGGGACTGCAGATTTGGACATTAAAATTGGGCGACACAAGTTGCAACACCCAGTCATAGTTGTGACTCCAGAGGGCACCCCTTGTTTACTAGGGAATGACCTCCTGAGAAGGTTGTCACCCCTAATAGATTGCGTAAACAAGGTCCTCTGGACCCAGACTAGCCGACCAATAAAATTAAAACGGAGTGTCAACCATGTTAGTTTAAACGGCACCTGCCACATGGTTGAACAAAAATCTGAGCAAGTAGAATTTCACTTCCAGAATAGCCAAATTCCAGACGTGACGGTAATAGCAGTAGGACAACAGACTGGTGATGGGGGGTCCTCTCTATTTCTGAAAATCAACCTTCCTTCCAGTCTAAAGTGGTACTCCACGCTGGAAGGAAACACTCTGAGATTCTATACTAATCCCCAATCAGAAACTCCCACTCCTATAGTCCAAAAAGATGTGAAATCAGCTCAGAGCCTGGCTGATATTCAGCAAATTGGAGAGCAGTTGTTCATCCCTGTTCAGTTAAATGATGGGAAGGACTCTGTTCTCGCTCGAGTGTGTGTGAACAACGGTAAGAGCTTCATCAGCGAAGCCATGTTCCGCCAACTCCCAAAAGATCCAGCCATTCCCACCTTCAAACTGATAGACAAGTGGGAAATGGACCTGGAAGCACCTACTTCCAAACATCTCCTGCCAAGCAGGTGTATGCTCAAAATCTCCATTGGCAACAAGAGCATAGTCCACAATTGTTGGGTCGTGCGAGACGTCCCTGCCGCCTTTTACTTAGGCAGTGACATTCTCAATCGCTTTGCCATTAGTTTGGACCTAATAAACTTCAAAGCTTGGTCCCGATTAGCGGATAATCCCATGGCCTTTGATGATCCAGAAAAAGCATTTAGGTCAGCTCAATTGCTACCTTATGCAGTTGAAATTCAGATTAAAGAGGAAGTCACCATCCCAGAAAGGACCCGACAATTCTCCCTGGAAGTGAAAGTTAAAAGGGGACAAGAGTTGAAAAACCCTGATGCTTACATACATCTAAATGCTTCTCTCCAACAGCAAGGGTTGGGGGTAAACCCAACTCCATTAGTCAACATAGAACATGACACCATTCTAATAGAGGTGGATAACAGCGACTTAAAGAGTATTACTCTAGCCGCAGGCACCATTATTGGAATGGCGGTTGATGACCGACATTTCTCCATTGATCTCGGAAATGAACTGTTAGGACCAATCCCCAAGGACTGTTTTGACAGTGACAGGGATGACAATACAACACCAGACAGGATTTTTACCCGGCATGGGGGGAACTTCCTGGTGTACACTTCTTGCCCTTATGGTAAGGAAGATGTGACTTGTGACTTCAGGAGGGATGAGGTGATTTTCCAGGTCCATGAGGGCTGCCTTTCCCACCTGAAGCCTCCAGTCCAAATCAGCACTCTGACCAGGGACTTCTCCACCCAGCTGGAGGAGGCCGCGGAGATAGCCAAACCAGAAGTCTTTCCAGGCTTCAGGCAGATGGTGGAAGAGAGAGTCAACCTAGCTGATGCCTGTGTGACTCTGGAACAAAAGCAAAAGTTGAAACAAGTTTTCTTGGATTTCCAAGATCTCTTTGCGGTAGACTCATATGACTGTGGTTGCACCGACATCCACACCACAACAATCCCCACGGACCCTGGCATGACTCCTGTGTTTGTGAAGCAATATCGCTTGCCTCTCGCATCAATGGAGTCCCTCACTGAAATAATCAAGAACCTTGAGTCCCGGGGAATAATCCGTCCAGTCCACAGCACCTTCAATAATCCAGTGCTGGGAATATTGAAGCCAAGCGGCCAGTGGAGACTCTGCGCCGACCTCAGGGAGCTCAACAAACGGGTCCATACTTCCCGATGGCCTCTGCCCTACATTGACCAAGGGCTGGCCCAGATTCAGGGGTCACAGGTATTCACTGCAATAGACCTGACCAATGGATACTGGACTGTGCCCGTCAGTAGGGAGGACCAATACAAACTGGCTTTTACCTTTGGGGGCCAGCAGTACACATGGACCCGGACTCCCTTCGGATACCTTAACTCCGGCAATGAATTCAACATTTTCCTACATAAGGCCATGCCCGACCTGGGTGCGAGGGGTAACCTGGCTTATGTAGATGATGTCCTCATCAAAAGTTCATCTGCGGAGGAACACATAGCGGAGATCCGTTATGTTCTGACCCAGTTGAGGGCCGCCGGAGCAAAACTTTCCTTTCAGAAAGCACAGTGGTGTAGAACCCGTGTTAATTTCTTGGGGCATGAGATTACTCCTCAGGGTCTCTGTCCCCAGGAAAAGAAAGTGGAAGCACTTCAGAAACTGAAAGACCCCACAACTCTGCGGGAACTAAGGAGCCTCCTTGGACTGACCAATTACAGCAGAAAGTTCATTGAGGGCTACGCAGAGATCACCAGACCCCTGATTCATCTCCTGAAGGGGGGGGTCAAGTGGGAATGGGGTCCAGAACAATCCGAGGCAGTAAGACAACTCAAAAGAAGCCTCTCACAAGCGCCTTGCCTAGCTTACCCTGTCAGAAACAAGGAGTTCTTCCTGGAGACGGGGTTCTCTAATACGTGCTTCACGGCAGTATTATACCAAAAGCATGACAAGGTCAATAAAGTAATCTCCTATGCAAGCAAAACTTTATCCTCTGTGGAGGAAAAATTCAATGATTGTGAGAAGGCACTCCTGGCAACGGTGTGGGCATTGAAGAATTACCGCCCGTTTATCCAGGGGGAACACATCATAGTGGAGACTCCACACCAGCCTCTGCAATATCTCCAAAGTGATAGAATCCGGACCGGAAATGTGAGTAATTCCCGAATTACTTCCTGGATTCTGTCAATGCAAGGCTTTCCTGTGGAGGTCCGATATAGCCAAAACAAGAAGAGTCCCCTAGCGCAAGGTCTGGCTGACTTGCATGATTGTGCCAGAGAAAACTGTCTCGAGGACGAAAGTCTAAAAATCAAGGACAACACGGAGGCATACCTTAATTCCCCACACAAAGTCTTTGAAGAGGACAAGTGTGAGGGAATGCCCACTGTCTATGTGGATGGATGCTCTTACCATGTTGACAACGACGGGGAGAAAGAACTGGTGGCTGGCGTAGGGAATGCATGGGTGAATGAGTCCCCAGAACCCTCCGCTGGATACAAAATTGGTCCCCGAAGTAGTCAGGTGGCAGAATTGATGGCTGTGCATCAGGCCATCCTCACTGCTGTCCAGCATCAACTCCACGAACTGGTCATAATCACAGATTCGGATTATGTACGGAACGGGTTCGTGGAGCACCTGGTTAATTGGAAAACCAGAGGCATGTTATGTGCTAACAACAAACCCTTGAAACATGGGAAGTTGATCCAAAACATTGATGATCTGGTCACCTCGAATGAGATGACCATCTATTGGAAAAAGATCAAGGGTCATTCCAAAGTAGAGGGACCAGACAAAACTGGAAATGACTTAGCTGATCAGCTGGCCAAAACCGGGGCCATCCAAGGGGATCTAATTGAGATTGAGTCCCTGTTGGGGGAAATCCAGGTCACTGCTATCACTAGGTCCCAGACAAATGCTCACAACGACCTTTCAATTGCACAATGGAGTAAGGAGACCCCTGATGCTGATTTGATTACAGCTCAGAAGGGGGATCCAATAATTGGTAAATTTTACCAGCACCTTGAGGACCCTGAGAACTTTCCCCTGACGGATACCGATTACATTGGGAAAGAGGACCTAAGAGTGTTGATGAAATGTCCAAAAATGTTCCGAATCCAAGACGGTTTGCTGGTAAGGGAATCCAAAGCTGGCCACGATCAGTGGGTGGTTCCTACCTCATTCCGAAGCCTGATGTTAAGTCACGCCCATGATGCGGCCACCGCCGGTCATAGGGGGTTTCACACAACATTGGAAATCTTAAGAGAGGTTGCATACTGGCCACATATGGGGCAGGACCTCGACCAATACTTGAAGGGGTGTCTTGTGTGTGCACAATTTCAGCCATCATCCCTCACGCACCGTGCGCCTCTCCAAAAGAGGGGGATGACCCTGCCATGGTCAGATTTACAAATCGACTTCGTAGGCCCCGTGATTCGCTCTGCTAGGGGGAATAAGTACATGTTGACTGTGACATGCTTGTTTACCAAGTGGGTGGAATGTCTCCCAGCCCCAAATTGCAAGGCAGAAACCGCAGCTGCCCTGATGATTAACCACATCTTTTCCCGTTTCGGCCTACCTCAAAGGATTGAGTCAGACAGAGGTAGCCACTTCACCAGTGAAGTAATGACAAAGATGTGGGAGATACTGGGGGTCAAGAGAAAGCTGCATATTGCTTATAGACCAGCTTCTTCTGGGGCAGTAGAGAGATATAACCGGACAATTGTGAGCATATTAAAGAAGTTTGTGGCAGATTCTGGGCCAAGTTGGGATATCCGATTACCTCTGGTCCTAATGGCCATCAGATCTACCCCTTCATCTGCAACCAAAATGTCACCATTTGAGTTGATGACTGGGCGCAAGATGGTGCTTCCTCAGCATTTGCTCTACAGGACCCAAGAGCAGACACTGATAAATGCCTCCACAACTCATGAGTATGTGGAGAATTTAAGGAAACACCTTCAACATGCTTTTGCTTATGCTCAGCGGAATCTAGAAAGATCAGCTGATAGCATGAAGACCCATTATGACCTGAAAACTTCCAGGAAGGAATATCAGGTGGGAGACCGGGTCTATCTATACAACTTCCAAAGGAACCAGGCCAAGCAGCGCAAATTTTTGCCTACATGGAAGGGACCCTTTGAGATCATCGACAAGATCTCTCCTGTGGCCTACAAAATCCACATCCCCAAAGGTCCTTTGGCAGCGGGGGAAGACAAGTGGGTCCACATAAACCAGTTGAAGTGTTGCCATCCCAGGCACACTCTGCAACAACTGGAGGAATCCTCTGGAATCCTAGCGGGCACTGTCTCAGACTAATTCAGTTCCAACCATAAAACATACCACATCTAGTCTCTAAAATATTGTGATTTGCATGAAACTGTCTCTTAGTTATACTGTTTTTTTTTTCAAAATAAGAATGTAATGTTTTCTTATGATGAAATGCATATGCTGCCCCACTATCTCAACAGTGGTGAAGAAATGTCCATGAATAGGTATTGCTGCTCTTCCTTTGTCGTCCTAGGAGAGATGAAACCATGGAGAATGACCAAGGAGGACGATCCGGAGACCGCGAGCAGAGACGCAACGGGCCCGGGGTACCGCCCAATCTTCCCATCAGGACCGGCGAGGAGAACCGATCGATCAGTACCGGATGGAGGAAAAGATGCTGAACTGTGCCATCTATTGGAAGAAGATGAGGAAACATCCCAGGTCTTGCGAGTCCCATTCGTGAAATAGAATGGCCATCGCAAGAGGGGGGCTTGTGGGATGTATTTACCCATGCATCCGAGCCCTACCACTGTGCAGTATTGACATGGAAAACATCATGATGGCCAGAGCTTCCCAGAAAATGCCCAGGGAAATGCATGAAGAATAGGCTGCCACTCATTTTTGCCGATGTTATGGGCACAGAAGGACACTGCCTAAAACCACCATTGGACTACCCACACAGTAGTCTGAAACCATTGGGAATGGCAATGCTGATTGCCAAAAGCAAACCCATAACTGTGGAGAATTCATTTTCTTAAATCCCAAAAAGGGGTGCAGTACCAGTACTCACCACTATCCAAAAGCCGGCGTTTTAAAACCACCCTGTGTTTCTCTGAAGGCAGGCTCAAAATGCCTATTTTCAAACATTGCAACATGTGCAAAATATTCACTGAACACCAGCAGACATTTGGCAGAATGGAGTTTTGTGTACTTACAAAATCTGGGAAATGAAGAGCCCAAAACAATGCTTATAACAAAACTGCTATGGAGTCAGCAGTTTAAGTTGCACTGGATTTAAAGACACTAAAATCGAAAATGTTTAGATTAAATGAGTGACCTATGTTTGGTGTCACATAGGTTGCAATTGTTTAAATGTCATAGTTTTGAACTTAGAATCAGCATTCTAGCTGCATATGTAAAAAAATTGTCTTGACTTAAACTGGGAAACAAAAAGTGACATTTCATCTGAAACCTGGCTTAAGGAACTGAATTCTGCCTGGCAACCACCCCCATCAGGAGTGAAACTTGAGTCACAGCTGTGTTCCCAGGCCAATCTGCCTTTTGCTGGCCACACTAAGGATATGCCATCTCTCTGATAATTGAATTAAGGGGGAGCCCCACAGAACACAGGAGCTCTGAACAATGCAACCCCCTTCACCCAGGCAGATGGTTTATTACAGAGGTCGTAAAACAGCTTCCTCTTGGCAGAAGCTGGGAGGGGCAGGGTCTCTGAGCTTGGCAGAAACCGGAAAGACTGGTTTCTGTACCATGTGACCTGAAAAGACACACCTCTATAGCCAGAATATGGTTTTAGAAAAAGATGAATAACTCATAGTACGGACATGTGAAAATTTTATAAATGACACCATAATTCTTGTGATTTTTCTGCCCACATTTTAAGAGGTTTTTCGAACCGGTGGCATGTTCAGGGGGGTTTTAGCGGAAAAGAGGATATTACTCAAAATGTGTGCATGTGAAAAATCTGACACTTCAACAACTAATGTCCATACTCCTTGCGCACATGTGTGTAAATTTGGGTCAATGTCCGGAATTGCAAAATCAGTTAAAAAGTGCAAATATTGCCATTTCTGAATGCAAGCTCCCAGGAAGAGCAGAGTTTGAACAGCGGATACCTCCTGTGATATGGGAGGGGTGCGTGTAATTTTAAAACAATATGTACCTCTGCAAATATGTATTTGATTCAAATCTAGATTTGTGTGTAAGTTGACAGGAGGAGTGGACTTTCTGCAGGCTGTAAAATGACATCACTCTGACACAACTTAGCTCCCCCAATCAAGTGAGAAATGGAAGTTTGACCAATTAGAAGCTGAGAGAGGGGTAGGGTCTAGTGATGCTCACACACACCCATTTTAAAAACACATAAAAGCAGAGAGACAGGACAGATAGGGACCTTCATTTCCATCTGCTGCTGGAAGCTCTGCCGGAAAAATCCATATTTACCTCCATCAATCTCCAGAGAAAGCTGTGTAGAAAGATCCAGACTTTAAATCCCTCAATCTTCAGAATCCAGAGAGAGAGCAGACCCAGATCACTGTGAAGTGCAGAGACCAGAGTCCCGTCTAAAACCTGACCAGATCCATGGCGAGGCCCATTTCACTCAAGAATATAGTGTGAGTACCTAGAAAACTGTGCAGAACCAATCTCCTAGTTAAAATAATATAATTCAATCTAGTTTAATCTAAGTAGAACTGTCTCCTAACTGTCACCTGTCATTTGCAAAGCTGTCACCTGTCATTTTCTAGTTGCAAGCTGCACTTGTCTTTTTGAACTTTAAAATTTCAAATCTGAAAAACGACCTTCACTAAATTGCTCATATCTCCGTGACCGTTTGTGCTAGAGACTTGCAGTAACTTTCATATGGAAGCTGAGATCCTAGGCTTTCATAGGACCCCAAAACGATACTGATAGTCCTTGTAGTTCTTCTGTAATAGCGCCCGGCGCATTCGTAAATTTTGCCGCGATTTGAAAATTTCTCCACTTGCAAAAAGATAGCTGCTTTTGTTTTCCTCTGAAAAAAATCGTTTGCCTCATAAAAACTATCCCTGCATCACTGCTAGAGTGAGCCTGAGCTAATATTAACTAGATACCACTCACCCTGAACTTCTAGAGGGAATTAAAAGCATTTTAACATATTTTCACTCCATTGCCAGCACATATCAAAGCATTTTGCCTGTGTTTTCAAAACTCCTATCTGTTTTCTTTAAGCGTGCTTGGGGGGGATTGAACTGAATCACATTTAATTGTATTTCTGAGAATTGTGTGCTTCCTTCCATTTCCTTGCATTGCATAAAAGGGGGGGGTGAATTGCCAGAGAAAAGTGATTACATTGTTTTGTTGAAATCATATTGAGTATTTTCTATACTGCATTTCATTCATTCAACCTTGCATTTCCTTGAACCCTATAAAACATTCTCTTCCACATTATTCTTCTGTCCCTATTTACCAGTGTGCTATCTTATCCATTTCATGTCAACTCCTTAGTGATTATAAAGAAGTGTGCTAGTGCCAGATTCTCCGTTGTAATCTTTATCATATCAGATTAAGTGTGATATTCAATTATTAATTTATTATAAAGTGTGATATATATATCTATATTGTTTAAAGTCTCAAATAAACCTTTTAACTTGCAAAACAGAACTACTTCTTGGCTCAGTGGGGTCAGGGGGATTCCAACAGAGGGGTGTTATATAGGGGTAGTCATCCAGAACGCATGAACTGGACATAAAGATATATCAATAAGGGTTTTCATTCAGTATTATAGACTAGGCGTTGACTTAGCTGTAGTGTTGAATTGAATCCTCTTACAACATACCATATCAACACAATATATATACAAATACAACAGTCGCTAGCGTTATAAGCACGAAATATGTAGTCCACCTGAAAGGGAAGGAAAACAGGCAGTGCGATAACGTTTTAGACTCAGTTCGCCTTCAGAGGCACCTAACTAGATGGAAGTCCGAGCCCTGCGAAGAGTGGAGCCTTGTGCTCAAAGTACCTGCCACGCCGGTGCCAACGGGCAAAAGGAGAAGCTCTTCGGAGGAAGTCAGGCAGTTTGGGTTAGTGCACAGCAGAAGGAGAACAGGTTCCGCAAATCAAGCGCAGCCTCCACAGCGGGCAGAAGCAGAGCGCGAGTACGGCCAAAAGGGTGCTGTTTTTACACAGCAGGGAAAAGCAATGGGATACTGCAGGAGGGGGCGACCAGATCCTAGCTAAACTACTCACCGGTCCCCGAAGCAAGCAGACCCAGGCTTCTCCACGTTAGTTTCAGCAGCTGGCAGGTTCAGAAGAGCAGGGAACGCCTCGTAGTCGTGTAGAGCAAAAAGACGTCCCAATCGACGAAACCAGCACAGTTTGTTGCCGCAGCAGGACAACGGAGCGGCCGTGTGTATTCGAGCCAAATGTACACTCCTCCCTTCAGACTTGGGAACGCCAAGTGTACGAAGCGTGGGAGAGTGACAGGACTCGAAATACAACACAACCTGGCGGCGGTTACAGAGCAGGACTCCCTTGTAAGCTGGTCAGTCAACTGGATGGCCCAGAGACACTTCCGAAGGCTTACTTGGCAGGAGTTGATGAAGTCGCCGGGAATAGCTGTTCCTGCTATTCCAAAGGTCGAAGCACCAGTACAGGCCTTCTGGTTCGATCAAAGGAGGAAAGGGTTTCACAGGACGACAGCAGTGCAAAGGAGGATTCCTTCAGCGGGTCACCAGCGATTCCTCGGTCCAGCCTCTTGGTTGCAGGATACTTGGCTCCTGTATTCCTTCGTTCGTGAGAACTCAGGAGATCGACATGGTAGTGGTGTTTCCAGCCCCCTCTTATCCACGGTTCCCTTCGCGCCAAAACGGAGGGGAGCCAATGGGAGATCCGCTCATCAACACACATACCATACGTGGACCAATCACGGACCACGGTGGTCCCAGGCATTCACACCACCCTAGACTCTCTGGCACCCAGGATGTGTATTAGGACCAGACATCCCAGCCCACACCCTGGAGGCACATAAACGACATGTAGAAGCCCGCGAAAGCAACCACGTTTCGCGGGAAAGTACATGCCCAAATAAGGAAGGCCCCGGGTCGCCCGACCTGGGGAAGGTGAAGGGAGCAAGACGGTCAGTGGACAAGACAAAGGAGCCTCGTGGTCTGGCCATTTTGGGAGCCAGGCCACCATTTTGGGTTCTGTGCGAAAAACGTGCTCAGAACGCCAAAAGGAGCTCAAAATAAAACGATCGCTGCCACCATTCCAGTCCCTGAATGACTTGCACCGATCAAAATACCATCCTAAAAGAGTATCTAGGGCCTGTAGAAGGCTAGAGACCCAAGAGAGCTGTAACTTAGCTTACAGTGCCCTCTTGTGCCATGTTGCACTAAAGCCGCAACATGATAAAAGAAACTACGGGAAACAGCGTTCCCCGATACTGACTGTCTTAAGGGCATGTCAGTTTCCCCGTAAGAAAAGAGCGAAAGCCCAGAGGAGTGCGGCAGAAGGCTGCACTTCTCTGGCAAAGTCAGGAATAAGGTGAAAACAACAGCAAAAAGTTTAGGGGTTGCCACATGGAAGGAAAATTCCCTACAATTATGAAATCTTTCCTAACAGATATCACATTTCATGCTAAAGGGAGGGTCTCAGGTTTGGAAGGGGAAGGATTTGGATATCACATCTCATGTTATCGGAAGGATCTCACGTTTGGTATTAGAAGTATTGAGATATCATATCTCATGCTATAGGAAGGGTCTCAGGATTGGAATGGGAAGGAGTTGGATATCACATCTCATGCTATAGGGAGGGTCTCAGGATTGGAATGGGAAGGACTTAGATATCACATATCATGCTATAGGGAGGGTCTCAGTTTTGATATTAGAAGCATTGAGATATCACATCTCATGCTATCGGAAGTGTCTCAGGATTGGAATGGGAAGGAGCTGGATATCACATCTCATGCTAAAAGAAGGGTCTCAGGTTTGGAACGGGAAGGATTTGGATATCACATCTCATGTTATAGGAAGGGTCTCAGGTTTGGTATAAGCATTGAGATATCACATCTCTGCTATTGGAAGTGTCTCAGGTTGGAATGGGAAGGAGTTGGATATCCCATCTCATGTTATAGGACGGGTCTCAGGTTTGTTATTAGAATCATTGAGATATCATATTGCATGCTGTAGGAAGGGTCTAAGGGTTGGAATGTGAAGGACTTGGATAGCACATCTCATGCTATAGATAGGCTCTTAGGTTTGGAAAGGGAAGGAGTTGGATATTACATTTCATGTTAGAGGAAGGATCTCAGGTTTGGTATTAGAAGCATTGAGATATCACATCTCATGCTATAAGAAGGGTCTCAGGATTGGAATGGGACGCAGTTGGATATCACATCTCATGCTATAGGAAGGGTCTCAGGTTTGGTATAAGCATTGAGATATCACATCTCATGCTATAGGACGGGTCTCAGGATTGGAATGGAAGGAGTTGGATATCACATCTCATGTTATAGGAAGGATCTCAGGTTTGGTATTAGAAGCATTGAGACATCACATCTCATGCTATAGGAAGGGTCTCAGGGTTGGAATGGGAAGGAGTTGGATATCACATCTCATCCAATAGGAAGGGTCTCAGGTTTGGAATGGGAAGGAATTGGATATCACATCTCATGTTATAGGAAGGATCTCAGGTTTGGTATTAGAAGCATTGAGATATCACATCTCATGCTATAGGAAGGGTCTCAGGATTGGAATGTGAAGGATTTGGATATCACATCTCATGCTAAAGGAAGGGTCTCAGGTTTGGTAGAAGCATTGAGATATCACATCGCTGCTATCGGAAGGGTCTCAGGATTGGATTGGGAAGGAGTTGGATATCCCTTCTCATGCTATAGGAAGGGTCTCAGGATTTGAATGGCAAGGAGTTGGATATCACATCTCATGCCATAGGAAGGGTCTCAGGTTTGGTATAAGCATTGAGATATCACATCTCTGCTATCGGAAGGGTCTCAGGATTGGATTGGGAAGGAGTTGGATATCCCTTCTCATGCTATAGGAAGTGTCTCAGGTTGGAATGGGAAGGAGTTGGATATCACATCTCATGTTATAGGAAGGGTCTCAGGATTGGAATGGGAAGGATTTGGATATCAGATCTATTGCTATAGGAAGGGTCTCAGGATTGGAATGGGTAGGAGTTGGATATTACTTTCTTGCTATAGGAAGGGTCTCATGTTTGGAATGGGAAGGAGTTGGATATCACATATGCTATAGTTAGTGTCTCAGGTTTGGAACGGGAAGGAGTTGGATATCACATCTCATGTTATAGGAAGGGTCTCAGGTTTGGTATAAGCATTGAGATATCACATCTCTGCTATCGGAAGCGGCTCAGGATTGGAATGGGAAGGAGTTGGATATCCCATCTCATGTTATAGGAAGAGTCTCTGGTTTGGTATTAGAATCATTGAGATATCACATTGCATGCTGTAGGAAGGGTCTAAGGATTGGAATGGGATGGACTTGGATATCACATCTCATGTTATAGGTAGGCTCTCAGGTTTGGTATAAGCATTGAGATATCACATCTCATGCTATAGGAAGGGTCTCAGGATTGGAATGGGAATGAATTGGATATCACATCTCATGCTATAGGAAGGGTCTCAGATTTGGTATAAGCATTGAGATAATCACATCTCATGCTAAAGGAAGGGTCTCAGGATTGGAATGGGAAGGAGTTGTATATGACATCTCAGGCCATAGGAAGGTTCTCAGGTTTGGTATAAGCATTGAGATATCACATCTCTGCTATCGGAAAGGTCTCAGGATTGGACTTTGAAGGAGTTGGATATCCCATCTCATGTTATAGGAAGGGTCTCAGGTTTGGTATTAGAAGCATAGAGATATCACATCTCATGCTATAGGAAGGGTCTCAGGATTGGAATGGGAAGGACTTGGATGTCACATCTCATGCTATAGGGAGGGTCTCAAGTTTGAAATTAGAAGCATTGAGATAACAAATCTCATGATATCGGAAGGGTCTCAGGATTGGAATGGGAAGGAGTTGGATATCACATCTCATGATAAAGGAAGGGTCTAAGGTTTGGAAGGGGAAGGATTTGGATATCACATCTCATGTTATAGGACGGGTCTCAGGTTTGGTATTAGAAGCATTGAGATATCAAGTCTCATGGTATAAGAAGGGTCTCAGAATTGGAATGGGAAGGAGTTGGATATCACACCTCAAGCTATAGGAAGGGTCTCAGGATTGGAATGGGAAGGAGTTTGATATCACATCTCATGCCATAGTATGGGTCTCAGGTTTGGTAGAAGCATTGGGATATCACATCTCATGCTATCGGAAGGGTATCAGTATTGGATTTGGAAGAAGTTGGATATCCCATCTCATGCTATAGGAAGGGTCTCAGGTTGGAATGGGAAGGAGTTGGATATCACATTTCATGTTATAGGAAGGGTCTCAGGATTGGAATTGGAAGGACTTGGATATCATATCTCATGCTATAGGACGGGTCTCAGGTTTGTTATTAGAATCATTGAGATATCATATTGCATGCTGTAGGAAGGGTCTAAGGATTGGAATGGGAAGGACCTGGATATCACATCTCATGCTATAGAACGGCTCTCAGGTTTGGAAAGGGAAGGAGTTGGATATCACATCTCATGTTATAGGATGGATCTCAGGTTTGGTATTAGAAGTATTGAGATATCACATCTCATGTTATCGGAAGGATCTCAGGTTTGGTATTAGAAGTATTGAGATATCACATCTCATGCTATAGGAAGGGTCTCAGGATTGGAATGGGAAGGAGTTGGATATCACATCTCATGCTAAAGGAAGGGTCTCAGGTTTGGTAGAAGCATTGAGATATCACATCTCATGCTATAGGAAGGGTCTCAGGATTGGAATGGGAAGGACTTAGATATCACATATCATGCTATAGGGAGGGTCTCAGTTTTGATATTAGAAGCATTGAGATATCACATCTCATGCTATCGGAAGTGTCTCAGGATTGGAATGGGAAGGAGCTGGATATCACATCTCATGCTAAAGGAAGGGTCTCAGGTTTGGAACGGGAAGGAGTTGGATATCACATCTCATGTTATAGGAAGGGTCTCAGGTTTGGTATAAACATTGAGATATCACATCTCTGCTATCGGAAGTGTCTCAGGATTGGAATGGGAAGGAGTTGGATATCCCATCTCATGTTATAGGACGGGTCTCAGGTTTGTTATTAGAATCATTGAGATATCATATTGCATGCTGTAGGACGGGTCTAAGGGTTGGAATGTGAAGGACTTGGATATCACATCTCATGCTATAGATAGGCTCTTAGGTTTGGAAAGGGAAGGAGTTGGATCTCACATTTCATGTTAGAGGAAGGATCTCAGGTTTGGTATTAGAAGCATTGAGATATCACATCTCATGCTATAGGAAGGGTCTCAGGATTGGAATGGGAAGGAGTTGGATATCACATCTCATGCTATAGGAAGGGTCTCAGGTTTGGTATAAGCATTGAGATATCACATCTCATGCTATAGGACGGGTCTCAGGATTGGAATGGAAGGAGTTGGATATCACATCTCATGTTATAGGAAGTATCTCAGGTTTGGTATTAGAAGCACTGAGACATCACATCTCATGCTATAGGAAGGGTCTCAGGGTTGGAATGGGAAGGAGTTGGATATCACATCTCATCCAATAGGAAGGGTCTCAGGTTTGGAATGGGAAGGAATTGGATATCACATCTCATGTTATAGGAAGGATCTCAGGTTTGGTATTAGAAGCATTGAGATATCAAATCTCATGCTATAGGAAGGGTCTCAGGATTGGAATGGGAAGGAGTTGGATATCACATCTCATGCTATAGGAAGGGTCTCAGGTTTGGTATAAGCATTGAGATATCACATCTCATGCTATAGGACGGGTCTCAGGATTGGAATGGAAGGAGTTGGATATCACATCTCATGTTATAGGAAGTATCTCAGGTTTGGTATTAGAAGCACTGAGACATCACATCTCATGCTATAGGAAGGGTCTCAGGGTTGGAATGGGAAGGAGTTGGATATCACATCTCATCCAATAGGAAGGGTCTCAGGATTGGAATGTGAAGGATTTGGATATCACATCTCATGCTAAAGGAAGGGTCTCGGGTTTGGTAGAAGCATTGAGATTTCACGTCTCTGCTATCGGAAGGGTCTCAGGATTGGATTGGGAAGGAGTTGGATATCCCTTTTCATGCTATAGGAAGGGTCTCAGGATTTGAATGGCAAGGAGTTGGATATCACATCTCATGCCATAGGAAGGGTCTCAGGTTTGGTATAAGCATTGAGATATCACATCTCTGCTATCGGAAGGGTCTCAGGATTGGATTGGGAAGGAGTTGGATATCCCTTCTCATGCTATAGGAAGTGTCTCAGGTTGGAATGGGAAGGAGTTGGATATCACATCTCATGTTATAGGAAGGGTCTCAGGATTGGAATGGGAAGGATTTGGATATCAAATCTCTTGCTATAGGAAGGGTCTCAGGATTGGAATGGGTAGGAGTTGGATATTACTTTCTTGCTATAGGAAGGGTCTCATGTTTGGAATGGGAAGGAGTTGGATATCACATATGCTATAGTTAGTGTCTCAGGTTTGGAACGGGAAGGAGTTGGATATCACATCTCATGTTATAGGAAGGGTCTCAGGTTTGGTATAAGCATTGAGATATCACATCTCTGCTATCGGAAGCGGCTCAGGATTGGAATGGGAAGGAGTTGGATATCCCATCTCATGTTATAGGAAGAGTCTCTGGTTTGGTATTAGAATCATTGAGAAATCACATCGCATGCTGTAGGGAGGGTCAAAGGATTGGAATGGGATGGACTTGGATATCACATCTCATGCTATAGGTAGGCTCTCAGGTTTGGTATAAGCATTGAGATATCACATCTCATGCTATAGGAAGGGTCTCAGGATTGGAATGGGAAGGAATTGGATATCACATCTCATGCTATAGGAAGGGTCTCAGATTTGGTATAAGCATTGAGATATCACATCTCATGCTAAAGGAAGGGTCTCAGGATTGGAATGTGAAGGATTTGGATATCACATCTCATGCTAAAGGAAGGGTCTCAGGTTTGGTAGACGCATTGAGATATCACGTCGCTGCTATCGGAAGGGTCTCAGGATTGGATTGGGAAGGAGTTGGATATCCCTTCTCATGCTATAGGAAGGGTCTCAGGATTTGAATGGCAAGGAGTTGGATATCACATCTCATGCCATAGGAAGGGTCTCAGGTTTGGTATAAGCATTGAGATATCACATCTCTGCTATCGGAAGGGTCTCAGGATTGGATTGGGAAGGAGTTGGATATCCCTTCTCATGCTATAGGAAGGGTCTCAGGATTTGAATGGGAAGGAGTTGGATATCACATCTCATGTTATAGGAAGGGTCTCAGGATTGGAATGGGAAGGATTTGGATATCACATCTCTTGCTATAGGAAGGGTCTCAGGAATGGAATGGGTAGGAGATGGATATTACTTTCTTGCTATAGGAAGGGTCTCATGTTTGGAATGGGAAGGAGTTGGATATCACATATGCTATAGTTAGTGTCTCAGGTTTGGAACGGGAAGGAGTTGGATATCACATCTCATGTTATAGGAAGGGTCTCAGGTTTGGTATAAGCATTGAGATATCACATCTCTGCTATCGGAAGCGGCTCAGGATTGGAATGGGAAGGAGTTGGATATCCCATCTCATGTTATAGGAAGAGTCTCTGGTTTGGTATTAGAATCATTGAGATATCACATCGCATGCTGTAGGGAGGGTCAAAGGATTGGAATGGGATGGACTTGGATATCACATCTCATGCTATAGGTAGGCTCTCAGGTTTGGTATAAGCATTGAGATATCACATCTCATGCTATAGGAAGGGTCTCAGGATTGGAATGGGAAGGAATTGGATATCACATCTCATGCTATAGGAAGGGTCTCAGATTTGGTATAAGCATTGAGATATCACATCTCATGCTAAAGGAAGGGTCTCAGGATTGGAATGTGAAGGATTTGGATATCACATCTCATGCTAAAGGAAGGGTCTCAGGTTTGGTAGAAGCATTGAGATATCACGTCGCTGCTATCGGAAGGGTCTCAGGATTGGATTGGGAAGGAGTTGGATATCCCTTCTCATGCTATAGGAAGGGTCTCAGGATTTGAATGGCAAGGAGTTGGATATCACATCTCATGCCATAGGAAGGGTCTCAGGTTTGGTATAAGCATTGAGATATCACATCTCTGCTATCGGAAGGGTCTCAGGATTGGATTGGGAAGGAGTTGGATATCCCTTCTCATGCTATAGGAAGTGTCTCAGGTTGGAATGGGAAGGAGTTGGATATCACATGTCATGTTATAGGAAGGGTCTCAGGATTGGAATGGGAAGGATTTGGATATCACATCTCTTGCTATAGGAAGAGTCTCTGGTTTGGTATTAGAATCATTGAGATATCACATTGCATGCTGTAGGAAGGGTCTAAGGATTGGAATGGGATGGACTTGGATATCACATCTCATGTTATAGGTAGGCTCTCAGGTTTGGTATAAGCATTGAGATATCACATCTCATGCTATAGGAAGGGTCTCAGGATTGGAATGGGAAGGAATTGGATATCACATCTCATGCTATAGGAAGGGTCTCGGATTTGGTATAAGCATTGAGATATCACATCTCATGCTAAAGGAAGGGTCTCAGGATTGGAATGGGAAGGAGTTGTATATGACATCTCAGGCCATAGGAAGGTTCTCAGGTTTGGTATAAGCATTGAGATATCACATCTCTGCTATCGGAAAGGTCTCAGGATTGGAATGGGAAGGAGTTGGATATCCCATCTCATGTTATAGGAAGGGTCTCAGGTTTGGTATTAGAAGCATAGAGATATCACATCTCATGCTATAGGAAGGGTCTCAGGATTGGAATGGGAAGGACTTGGATGTCACATCTCATGCTATAGGGAGGGTCTCAAGTTTGATATTAGAAGCATTGAGATAACAAATCTCATGATATCGGAAGGGTCTCAGGATTGGAATGGGAAGGAGTTGGATATCACATCTCATGATAAATGAAGGGTCCAAGGTTTGGAAGGGGAAGGATTTGGATATCACATCTCATGTTATAGGACTGGTCTCAGGTTTGGTATTAGAAGCATTGAGATATCAAGTCCCATGGTATAAGAAGGGTCTCAGAATTGGAATGGGAAGGAGTTGGATATCACACCTCAAGCTATAGGAAGGGTCTCAGGATTGGAATGGGAAGGAGTTTGATATCACATCTCATGCCATAGTATGGGTCTCAGGTTTGGTAGAAGCATTGGGATATCACATCTCATGTGTTAGGAAAGATTTCATAATTGTAGGGAATTTTCCTTCCATGTGGCAACCCCTAAACTTTTTGCTGTTGTTTTACACCTTGTTCTTGACTTTGCCAGAGAAGTGCAGCCTTCTGCCGCACTCCTCTGGGCTTTCGCTCCTTTCTTACGGGGAAACTGACATGCCCTTAAGACAGTCAGTACCGGGGAACGCTGTTTCCCGTAGTTTCTTTTATCGTGTTGCGGCTTTAGTGCAACATGACACAAGAGGGCACTGTAAGCTAAGTTACAGCTCTCTTGGGTCTCTAGCCTTCTACAGGCCCTAGATACTCTTTTAGGAATGTATTTGATCGGTGCAAGTCATTCAGGGACTGGAATGGTGGCAGCGATCGTTTTGTTTATTTTGAGCTCCTTTTGGCGTTCTGAGCACGTTTTTCGCACTGAACCCAAAATGGTGGCCTGGCTCCCAAAATGGCCAGACCACGAGGCTCCTTTGTCCTGTCCACTGACCGTCTTGCTCCCTTCACCTTCCCCAGATCGAGCGACCCGGGGCCTTCCTTATTTGGGCATGTACTTTCCCGCGAAACGTGGTTGCTTTCGCGGGCTTCTACATGTCGTTTGTGTGCCTCCAGGGTGTGGGCTGGGATGTCTGGTCCCAATACACATCCTGGGTGCCAGAGAGTCTAGGGTGGTGTGAATGCCTGGGACCACCGTGGTCCGTGATTGGTCCACGTATGGTATGTGTGTTGATGAGCGGATCTCCCATTGGCTCCCCTCCGTTTTGGCGCGAAGGGAACCGTGGATAAGAGGGGGCTGGAAACACCACTACCATCTCGATCTCCTGAGTTCTCACGAACGAAGGAATACAGGAGCCAAGTATCCTGCAACTACGAGGCTGGACCGAGGAATCGCTGGTGACCCGCTGAAGGAATCCTCCTTTGCACTGCTGTCGTCCTTTGAAACCCTTTCCTCCTTGGATCGAACCAGAAGGCCTGTACTGGTGCTTCGACCTTTGGAATAGCAGGAACAGCTATTCCCGGCGACTTCATCATCTCCTGCCAAGTAAGCCTTCAGAAGTGTCTCTGGGCCATCCAGTTGACTGACCAGCTTACAAGGGAGTCCTGCTCTGTAACTGCCGCCAGGTTGTGTTGTATTTCGAGTCCTGGTCACTCTCCCACGCTTCGTACACTTGGCGTTCCCAAGTCTGAAGGGAGGAGTGTACATTTGGCTCGAATACACACGGCCGCTCCGTTGTCCTGCTGCGGCAACAAAACTGTGCTGGTTTCGTCGATTGGGACGTCTTTTTACTCTACACGACTACGAGGCGTTCCCTGCTCTTCTGAACCTGCCAGCTGCTGAAACTAACGTGGAGAAGCCTGGGTCTGCTTGCTTCGGGGACCGGTGAGTAGCTTAGCTAGGATCTGGTCGCCCTCCTGCAGTATCCCATTGCTTTTCCCTGCTGTGTAAAAACAGCACCCTTTTGGCCGTACTCGCGCTCTGCTTCTGCCCGCTGTGGAGGCTGCGCTTGAGTTGCGGAACCTGCTCTCCTTCTGCTGTGCACTAACCCGAACTGCCTGACTCCCTACGAAGAGCTTCCCCTTTTGCCCGTTGGCACCGGCGTGACAGGTACTTTGAGCACAAGGCTCCACTCTTCGCAGGGCTTGGACTTCCATCTAGTTAGGTGCCTCTAAAGGCGAACTGAGTCTAAAGCGTTATCGCACTGCCTGTTTTCCTTTCCTTTCAGGTGGACTACATATTTCGTGCTTTAAACGCTTGCGACTGTGTATTTGTGTATATATTGTGTTGATATGGTATGTGTTGGTTTAATATTGTGATATTGTGATTTTCTCGCTACGGTCATTATTTTAAAGGCCTTAAAATAAATGTGTATCTATTTTTGATATAACAACTGTTTGGAGTAGTTTGTAAGCGCTCTTGCTTTGTGTGCTCACTGCGGGCTTTCAGTCACCCTCACCCCTCTTGAGACCTAGTCTTGACCGCCGCGATCGCTACCTTGATTGGTCTGGCTTGTCCAGAGGTTACCCTGTTCCAAGTAATTAGGTTGGCCTTCTGAACTTCTGCGCCACCAGGACAGAGTTCAGAAATCCGTCTTAACAAATTGGTGTACAGCGGTGGGATACGACTGAAGGTATCCAGTGTTGCGCTCAAACTAAGGCATTTCAGGTTATTCCAACCAGTACACGTAGTGAATTGTTGTAGTATAACTTTAAAAAGGCCATAGTCCTATCAAACAGTATGGAAACAAATACCTTGTTAACTTTAAATGCTTCCAAATCAGAAACGCTGAAAAAGATGTGTGCGGAGAGAGGTGTTTCCTCTCAAGGCACTAAATTGGAAATGATCCAAAGAATCGTGGCGTGGCAAGAAGTGCAGCTTGACGCTATAACTTCTGAGGACAGTGCGGAAGGTGGTGGGGCTGCTCTCACTGGTAGAACCGACGGTTCTGCCGCTGCACTGATCCATCGCGACCACGAGGACAGGGAGGACGAGATGTCTAATGTTTCCTCTGCCAGTGCTGATGGGGAGGCTATGCTTGAATTCAAGAAGCAAGAGCTGCGGTTTAGGCAGCAGGAGCTTGAATTCAGCATAGCCAAACTAAAAATCGAACAGGCAGAAAAACAGAAAGACAGGGATCACCAGTTGGAACTGGCCAAGCTTCAGGTTGCAAATGGGTCCAAGGGTCCTGGACATGGGTCTGGGGCTTCCTCTCATCCACGGTTTCCGAAAGATCTGCTCAGTGTGTATGAAGAAAGGAATGACATTATGGACTGGCTGAATGCGTTTGAGTATGCATGCGAGGTTCAAGAAGTTGACAATGCTGATAAGATTGCGTGGTTGCTCAGTAGACTGCCCCATTCTGGCTGTAGTGCCATTATGGAAATGTCGAAGGCTGAGCGGACTGATTTCGCAATGTTAAAGCAAACTCTCATTTTAAAGTTTGGGAAGACTCCGGCCCAATATTTAAAGTTTTTTCGAGAGTATAAGAAAAAGGAAGGTGGTACTTGGGTATCTTATGTCACTGAATCTTTGAAAAACTTAACTGGCTGGGTCGAAGGTTATAAGGTTTCTACCTTCGAAGGCATGATCAATCTGGTCATGCTGGAACACATTTTTGCTTCTTCTTCCCCGGAGCTTAAGCAACATTTGGCCGATTCGAAGGAGATAGATCCTAAGAAGCTGGCCATTGCAGCAGACTTATGGGTGCCACATCGAGTGTCCCATAAGGACAAAACTCATCCTGGTAAGCAGGAGGAAGGGAAAAAGTCCAAAGATATGGAGGGTGGGGAATCTGCTAAATCTTCTTCCCATAAGGGCCACAAAAAGAAAAACAAGGGTAAGACACAAGAGAACTCACAGGGTAGTGGAGGTTCGTCTCCGAAACAGAACTCTGGTTACAATAAGCCTCCCTACGTAAACAGACCCACTGGGGCTTGTTTTTCTTGTGGAGCAACTGACCATGTGTAGGGGGATCCCAGTGTAAGGTTAGACCTTTGGGGGTCCACTCCGCTAATCTGGCCTTCTCCTCCTACGAGGAAGAAGAGATTACAGGAGCATCCTTCTCCTCAGACTCATTTCCCAACGGAATAGAGGCTGAGGTAGTTTTAGTGTCCCTGGGTTCCTGGGAGCCTAAAGTCGCAGAGGCTTATGCTAGGATTCCGGATAATACCAAGCACTACTTTAAAGACAGTGTGCTGATCAATGGAGTGGATACTCCAGCTCTTAGGGATAGTGGGTGCAGTCGCACTGTAGTGGATTCTACCTTGGTAGACTCAGAGGAAGTTGCCAGAGCTACTCTGATGCCCACTAAGTTGGCTGACGGCCCCCTCCGTATGTTTCCCGTGATCCCTGTAAATCTTACTTTAAATGGTACAGCAGTCAGGATTCCAGTGAGCATTCATAGAAACGTCCCGGGAAAGGTCTTGTTGGGTAATGATCTCAGAGCTTTAGGGCTCGTAGGAGACACTGCCGAAAGACCCTACACACGGTCTCAAGCACGGGCAGCATTGGCCAAGTCCAATACGCCGCCCCAGCCAAAGGGGAAACCCAAGGCGAAAGGAGTCTACAAGTCAACACGAGGGAAAGAGAATATTCCCCCGAGCTCGCCTACCACTGCGGTGGAGGAAGTTGGTCAATCGCCCGGGACTGACGAGGAGGTGGCGGTGCCTGAAGTATTCGACCCCAACGATCATCCTGAACTAAAAGACTTGTTAGTTGAAGGAGGTCCTGATAGGGACGAATTCAGTAAAGGCCAACGTGAGTGCCCATCTCTGGAAGGCCTAAGGAGACAGGCCTGCTCCCAGCTTGAGGGTGAACCTCCTGGGAAGCATAGGATTTATTGGGAAGGTGGACTCCTGTATAGTGAGCCCACAGAGTCTACAGAAGGAGACCATAGGAGGTTGGTGGTTCCCCTTGCTGTTAGGCCCTTCCTCCTGCAGTTGGCGCATGAAGTTCCCCTTGCTGGTCACCTTGGTATGAAGAGGACCAAGCAAAGGTTATCCATGCACTTCTACTGGCCCAAGATGGGGGTGCAAGTAGAAAGTCACTGCAGGAGTTGTGTCTCCTGCCAGTTGTCTGGTAAGGTTGGCGCGACAATCCAAGCTCCGTTGGTACCGCTCCCAGTTGTGGGGGTACCATTTAAAAGGGTAGGGATCGACATGGTTGGTCCCCTTGACCCGCAAACATCCTCAGGCAATAGGTTTATCTTGGTGCTGGTCGACCATGCAACCCGGTATCCTGAGGCCGTCCCATTTACAACTGTAACTGCCAAGCCAGTTGCAGAAGCTTTACTCGGCATGTTTACTAGGGTTGGCTTCCCTAAAGAAGTTGTGCCGGATGATGGCAGCAACTTTATGTCGAAGTATAGGCAGGCTATGTGGATAGAATGTAGGGTCACCTACAGGTTCTCTTCTGCATACCGCCCCCAGACCAATGGTCTGGGGGGGCGTTTTAACAGGACGTTAAAGAGCATGATTGGGGCTCTGGAGGAGCCTCAGAGAAGAAAATGGGATCTTCTGGTTTCATGCTTACTGTTTGTCTACCGAGAGGTACCACAGGAGGGTGTTGGCTTCAGCCCCTTCGAACTTCTGTTCGGTCATCCTGTACGGGGACCCTTAGCCATCGTCAAAGAGGGATGGGAGATGCCCACTCCCCCTGTTACTACCAACGTAGTTGATTATGTGCTAGGGCTCAGAAAACGGATGGTACTCCTGATGGGCTTGGCTAGTGATAAATTGAAGGCAGGGCAAGCGCTGGTGAAACATTGGTACAACCAGAAAGCTTCCCTCATCAACTTTTCACTTGGTCAGCAAGTCCTGATCATGAATCCCATAAGGCCTCGAGATTTACAGGACAAATGGTCAGGCCCTTACCCAGTGGTGGAGCCCCTGGGTGAGGTTAACTATTCAGTGGACCTTGGAAGGCCTGGACAGGCTCCAAAAGCTCTTCACGTGAATAGGCTGAAGGCTTTCGGCCCAAGCGTAGAAATCGCAGCACTGCTACTGGCTTCAGATGTTGAGGAAGAGGAGTCTGAACCTCTCCACGACCTGTTCCAAAGCAGTCCTTCAGAAAGCTCTTTTGAGGGTGTCCGAGTGGCCCCTCACCAAAATGGACAAGGCTCAGTGGTTTACCTTGGACATGAAGTAGGTGGAGGGAGGAGACAGCCTCTACTCAGTCAGGTACAAGCAGTACAAGACTGGCCTACCCCCACTACACAAACCCAAGTGAGAGCCTTTTTAGGACTCACGGGGTATTACCGCAATTTTGTGGCAGACTATGGCACCATAGCTGCTCCTCTGACTGCCCTCACAACTCCGAAGAAACCCAAGAAGGTAACTTGGACCGACGAGTGTGAGAAGGCCTTCAATGGCTTAAAAGACTCCTTGTGCTAGGCCCCTGTCCTAAGGGCCCCTGATTATCAAAGACCTTTTATCGTGCAGACGGATGCCTCTGACACTGGGATAGGAGCTGTACTATCACAAGTAGATGAGAAGGGTAAGGAACACCCTATCGGTTTTATTAGTCGCCAGCTTAAGGACAGAGAGCTCAGATGGTCCACGGTAGAGAAAGAATGTTTCTCTGTTGTGTGGGCCCTAAGGAAGCTGAGGCCCTACCTCTATGGGACCCACTTCACTGTGCAGACTGACCATAAGCCGTTAAAGTGGCTAATGAACATGAAGGGGGAGAATCCAAAGTTGCTTAGGTGGTCCATAAGTCTACAAGGCTTCGACTTCACTATTGAGCATAGGCCAGGTGTCCAACATAGCAATGCTGATGGGTTGTCCAGAATGTTTAACCGACCTGAACAAGAGACTCATCCAGGGGTGGATTAGTTCCCCCTGTCCATAGTCTGGGAGGGGCGAGTGTTAGGAAAGATTTCATAATTGTAGGGAATTTTCCTTCCATGTGGCAACCCCTAAACTTTTTGCTGTTGTTTTACACCTTGTTCTTGACTTTGCCAGAGAAGTGCAGCCTTCTGCCGCACTCCTCTGGGCTTTCGCTCCTTTCTTACGGGGAAACTGACATGCCCTTAAGACAGTCAGTACCGGGGAACGCTGTTTCCCGTAGTTTCTTTTATCGTGTTGCGGCTTTAGTGCAACATGACACAAGAGGGCACTGTAAGCTAAGTTACAGCTCTCTTGGGTCTCTAGCCTTCTACAGGCCCTAGATACTCTTTTAGGAATGTATTTGATCG
Source organism: Ambystoma mexicanum (assembly GCF_040938575.1). Taxonomy (NCBI): domain Eukaryota; kingdom Metazoa; phylum Chordata; class Amphibia; order Caudata; family Ambystomatidae; genus Ambystoma; species Ambystoma mexicanum. Next base: position 324,492,864 of record NC_090936.1, read on the forward strand.
GTGCAAGTCATTCAGGGACTGGAATGGTGGCAGCGATCGTTTTGTTTATTTTGAGCTCCTTTTGGCGTTCTGAGCACGTTTTTCGCACTGAACCCAAAATGGTGGCCTGGCTCCCAAAATGGCCAGACCACGAGGCTCCTTTGTCCTGTCCACTGACCGTCTTGCTCCCTTCACCTTCCCCAGATCGAGCGACCCGGGGCCTTCCTTATTTGGGCATGTACTTTCCCGCGAAACGTGGTTGCTTTCGCGGGCTTCTACATGTCGTTTGTGTGCCTCCAGGGTGTGGGCTGGGATGTCTGGTCCCAATACACATCCTGGGTGCCAGAGAGTCTAGGGTGGTGTGAATGCCTGGGACCACCGTGGTCCGTGATTGGTCCACGTATGGTATGTGTGTTGATGAGCGGATCTCCCATTGGCTCCCCTCCGTTTTGGCGCGAAGGGAACCGTGGATAAGAGGGGGCTGGAAACACCACTACCATGTCGATCTCCTGAGTTCTCACGAACGAAGGAATACAGGAGCCAAGTATCCTGCAACTACGAGGCTGGACCGAGGAATTGCTGGTGACCCGCTGAAGGAATCCTCCTTTGCACTGCTGTCGTCCTTTGAAACCCTTTCCTCCTTGGATCGAACCAGAAGGCCTGTACTGGTGCTTCGACCTTTGGAATAGCAGGAACAGCTATTCCCGGCGACTTCATCATCTCCTGTCAAGTAAGCCTTCGGAAGTGTCTCTGGGCCATCCAGTTGACTGACCAGCTTACAAGGGAGTCCTGCTCTGTAACTGCCGCCAGGTTGTCTTGTATTTCGAGTCCTGGTCACTCTCCCACGCTTCGTACACTTGGCGTTCCCAAGTCTGAAGGGAGGAGTGTACATTTGGCTCGAATACACACGGCCGCTCCGTTGTCCTGCTGCGGCAACAAAACTGTGCTGGTTTCGTCGATTGGGACGTCTTTTTACTCTACACGACTACGAGGCGTTCCCTGCTCTTCTGAACCTGCCAGCTGCTGAAACTAACATGGAGAAGCCTGGGTCTGCTTGCTTCGGGGACCGGTGAGTAGCTTAGCTAGGATCTGGTCGCCCTCCTGCAGTATCCCATTGCTTTTCCCTGCTGTGTAAAAACAGCACCCTTTTGGCCGTACTCGCGCTCTGCTTCTGCCCGCTGTGGAGGCTGCGCTTGAGTTGCGGAACCTGCTCTCCTTCTAGTGTGCACTAACCCGAACTGCCTGACTCCCTACGAAGAGCTTCCCCTTTTGCCCGTTGGCACCGGCGTGGCAGGTACTTTGAGCACAAGGCTCCACTCTTCGCAGGGCTTGGACTTCCATCTAGTTAGGTGCCTCTAAAGGCGAACTGAGTCTAAAGCGTTATCGCACTGCTTGTTTTCCTTTCCTTTCAGGTGGACTACATATTTCGTGCTTTAAACGCTTGCGACTGTGTATTTGTGTATATATTGTGTTGATATGGTATGTGTTGGTTTAATATTGTGATATTGTGATTTTCTCGCTACGGTCATTATTTTAAAGGCCTTAAAATAAATGTGTATCTATTTTTGATATAACAACTGTTTGGAGTAGTTTGTAAGCGCTCTTGCTTTGTGTGCTCACTGCGGGCTTTCAGTCACCCTCACCCCTCTTGAGACCTAGTCTTGACCGCCGCGATCGCTACCTTGATTGGTCTGGCTTGTCCAGAGGTTACCCTGTTCCAAGTAATTAGGTTGGCCTTCTGAACTTCTGCGCCACCAGGACAGAGTTCAGAAATCCGTCTTAACATCATGCTATCGGAAGGGTATCAGTATTGGATTTGGAAGAAGTTGGATATCCCATCTCATGCTATAGGAAGGGTCTCAGGTTGGAATGGGAAGGAGTTGGATATCACATTTCATGTTATAGGAAGGGTCTCAGGATTGGAATGGGAAGGACTTGGATATCATATCTCATGCTATAGGACGGGTCTCAGGTTTGTTATTAGAATCATTGAGATATCATATTGCATGCTGTAGGAAGGGTCTAAGGATTGGAATGGGAAGGACCTGGATATCACATCTCATGCTATAGAACGGCTCTCAGGTTTGGAAAGGGAAGGAGTTGGATATCACATCTCATGTTATAGGATGGATCTCAGGTTTGGTATTAGAAGTATTGAGATATCACATCTCATGTTATCGGAAGGATCTCAGGTTTGGTATTAGAAGTATTGAGATATCACATCTCATGCTATAGGAAGGGTCTCAGGATTGGAATGGGAAGGAGTTGGATATCACATCTCATGCTAAAGGAAGGGTCTCAGGTTTGGTAGAAGCATTGAGATATCACATCTCATGCTATAGGAAGGGTCTCAGGATTGGAATGGGAAGGACTTAGATATCACATATCATGCTATAGGGAGGGTCTCAGTTTTGATATTAGAAGCATTGAGATATCACATCTCATGCTATCGGAATTGTCTCAGGATTGGAATGGGAAGGAGCTGGATATCACATCTCATGCTAAAGGAAGGGTCTCAGGTTTGGAACGGGAAGGAGTTGGATATCACATCTCATGTTATAGGAAGGGTCTCAGGTTTGGTATAAACATTGAGATATCACATCTCTGCTATCGGAAGTGTCTCAGGATTGGAATGGGAAGGAGTTGGATATCCCATCTCATGTTATAGGACGGGTCTCAGGTTTGTTATTAGAATCATTGAGATATCATATTGCATGCTGTAGGAAGGGTCTAAGGGTTGGAATGTGAAGGACTTGGATATCACATCTCATGCTATAGATAGGCTCTTAAGTTTGGAAAGGGAAGGAGTTGGATATCACATTTCATGTTAGAGGAAGGATCTCAGGTTTGGTATTAGAAGCATTGAGATATCACATCTCATGCTATAGGAAGGGTCTCAGGATTGGAATGGGAAGGAGTTGGATATCACATCTCATGCTATAGGAAGGGTCTCAGGTTTGGTATAAGCATTGAGATATCACATCTCATGCTATAGGACGGGTCTCAGGATTGGAATGGAAGGAGTTGGATATCACATCTCATGTTATAGGAAGGATCTCAGGTTTGGTATTAGAAGCATTGAGACATCACATCTCATGCTAAGGAAGGGTCTCAGGGTTGGAATGGGAAGGAGTTGGATATCACATCTCATCCAATAGGAAGGGTCTCAGGTTTGGAATGGGAAGGAATTGGATATCACATCTCATGTTATAGGAAGGATCTCAGGTTTGGTATTAGAAGCATTGAGATATCAAATCTCATGCTATAGGAAGGGTCTCAGGTTTGGAACGGGAAGGAGTTGGATATCACATCTCATGTTATAGGAAGGGTCTCAGGTTTGGTATAAGCATTGAGATATCACATCTCATGCTATAGGACGGGTCTCAGGATTGGAATGGAAGGATTTGGATATCACATCTCATGTTATAGGAAGGATCTCAGGTTTGGTATTAGAAGCATTGAGACATCACATCTCATGCTATAGGAAGGGTCTCAGGGTTGGAATGGGAAGGAGTTGGATATCACATCTCATCCAATAGGAAGGGTCTCAGGTTTGGAATGGGAAGGAATTGGATATCACATCTCATGTTATAGGAAGGATCTCAGGTTTGGTATTAGAAGCATTGAGATATCAAATCTCATGCTATAGGAAGGGTCTCAGGATTGGAATGTGAAGGATTTGGATATCACATCTCATGCTAAAGGAAGGGGCTCAGGTTTGGTAGAAGCATTGAGATATCACGTCTCTGCTATCGGAAGGGTCTCAGGATTGGATTGGGAAGGAGTTGGATATCCCTTTTAATGCTATAGGAAGTGTCTCAGGATTGAATGGCAAGGAGTTGGATATCACATCTCATGCCATAGGAAGGGTCTCAGGTTTGGTATAAGCATTGAGATATCACATCTCTGCTATCGGAAGGGTCTCAGGATTGGATTGGGAAGGAGTTGGATATCCCTTCTCATGCTATAGGAAGTGTCTCAGGTTGGAATGGGAAGGAGTTGGATATCACATCTCATGTTATAGGAAGGGTCTCAGGATTGGAATGGGAAGGATTTGGATATCACATCTCTTGCTATAGGAAGGGTCTCAGGATTGGAATGGGTAGGAGTTGGATATTACTTTCTTGCTATAGGAAGGGTCTCATGTTTGGAATGGGAAGGAGTTGGATATCACATATGCTATAGTTAGTGTCTCAGGTTTGGAACACGAAGGAGTTGGATATCACATCTCATGTTATAGGAAGGGTCTCAGGTTTGGTATAAGCATTGAGATATCACATCTCTGCTATCGGAAGCGGCTCAGGATTGGAATGGGAAGGAGTTGGATATCCCATCTCATGTTATAGGAAGAGTCTCTGGTTTGGTATTAGAATCATTGAGATATCACATCGCATGCTGTAGGAAGGGTCAAAGGATTGGAATGGGATGGACTTGGATATCACATCTCATGCTATAGGTAGGCTCTCAGGTTTGGTATAAGCATTGAGATATCACATCTCATGTTATAGGAAGGGTCTCAGGATTGGAATGGGAAGGAATTGGATATCACATCTCATGCTATAGGAAGGGTCTCAGATTTGGTATAAGCATTGAGATATCACATCTCATGCTAAAGGAAGGGTCTCAGGATTGGAATTTGAAGGAGTTGTATATGACATCTCAGGCCATAGGAAGGTTCTCAGGTTTGGTATAAGCATTGAGATATCACATCTCTGCTATCGGAAAGGTCTCAGGATTGGAATGGGAAGGAGTTGGATATCCCATCTCATGTTATAGGAAGAGTCTCAGGTTTGGTATTAGAAGCATAGAGATATCACATCTCATGCTATAGGAAGGGTCTCAGGATTGGAATGGGAAGGACTTGGATGTCACATCTCATGCTATAGGGAGGGTCTCAAGTTTGATATTAGAAGCATTGAGATAACAAATCTCATGATATCGGAAGGGTCTCAGGATTGGAAAGGGAAGGAGTTGGATATCACATCTCATGATAAAGGAAGGGTCTAAGGTTTGGAAGGGGAAGGATTTGGATATCACATCTCATGTTATAGGAATGGTCTCAGGTTTGGTATTAGAAGCATTGAGATATCAAGTCTCATGGTATAAGAAGGGTCTCAGAATTGGAATGGGAAGGAGTTGGATATCACACCTCAAGCTATAGGAAGGGTCTCAGGATTGGAATGGGAAGGAGTTTGATATCACATCTCATGCCATAGTATGGGTCTCAGGTTTGGTAGAAGCATTGGGATATCACATCTCATGCTATCGGAAGGGTATCAGTATTGGATTTTGAAGAAGTTGGATATCCCATCTCATGCTATATGAAGGGTCTCAGGTTGGAATGGGAAGGAGTTGGATATCACATTTCATGTTATAGGAAGGGTCTCAGGATTGGAATGGGAAGGACTTGGATATCATATCTCATGCTATAGGACGGGTCTCAGGTTTGTTATTAGAATCATTGAGATATCATATTGCATGCTGTAGGAAGGGTCTAAGGATTGGAATGGGAAGGACCTGGATATCACATCTCATGCTATAGATAGGCTCTTAGGTTTGGAAAGGGAAGGAGTTGGATATCACATTTCATGTTAGAGGAAGGATCTCAGGTTTGGTATTAGAAGCATTGAGATATCACATCTCATGCTATAGGAAGGGTCTCAGGTTTGGTATAAGCATTGAGATATCACATCTCATGCTATAGGACGGGTCTCAGGATTGGAATGGAAGGAGTTGGATATCACATCTCATGTTATAGGAAGGATCTCAGGTTTGGTATTAGAAGCATTGAGACATCACATCTCATGCTATAGGAATGGTCTCAGGGTTGGAATGGGAAGGAGTTGGATATCACAACTCATCCAATAGGAAGGGTCTCAGGTTTGGAATGGGAAGGAATTGGATATCACATCTCATGTTATAGGAAGGATCTCAGGTTTGGTATTAGAAGCATTGAGATATCACATCTCATGCTATAGGAAGGGTCTCAGCATTGGAATGTGAAGGATTTGGATATCACATCTCATGCTAAAGGAAGGGTCTCAGGTTTGGTAGAAGCATTGAGATATCACGTCTCTGCTATCGGAAGGGTCTCAGGATTGGATTGGGAAGGAGTTGGATATCCCTTCTCATGCTATAGGAAGGGTCTCAGGATTTGAATGGCAAGGAGTTGGATATCACATCTCATGCCATACGAAGGGTCTCAGGTTTGGTATAAGCATTGAGATATCACATCTCTGCTATCGGAAGGGTCTCAGGATTGGAATGGGAAGGAGTTGGATATTCCCATCTCATGTTATAGGAAGGGTCTCAGGTTTGGTATTAGAAGCATTGAGATATCACATCTCATGCTATAGGAAGGGTCTCAGGATTGGAATGGGAAGGACTTGGATATCACATCTCATGCTATAGGGAGGGTCTCAAGTTTGATATTAGAAGCTTTGAGATATCACATCTCATGATAAAGGAAGGGTCTAAGGTTTGGAAGGGGAAGGATTTGGATATCACATCTCATGTTATATTACGGGTCTCAGGTTTGGTATTAGAAGCATTGAGATATCAAGTCTCAGAGTATAGGAAGGGTCTCAGAATTGGAATGGGAAGGAGTTGGATATCACATCTCAAGCTATAGGAAGGGTCTCAGGATTGGAATGGGAAGGACTTGGATATCACATCTCATGCTATAGAAAGGCTCTCAGGTTTGGAAGGGGAAAGAGTTGGATATCACATTTCATGTTAGAGGTAGGATCTCAGGTTTGGTATTAGAGGCATTGAGATATCACATCTCATGCTATCAGAAGGGTCTCAGGAATGGAATGGGAAGGAGTTGGATATCACATCTCGTGCTAAAGGGAGGGTCTCAGGTTTGGAAGGGGAAGGATTTGGATATCACATCTCATGTTAAAGGAAGGATCTCAGGTTTGGTATTAGAAGCATTGAGATATCACATCTCATGCTATCGGAAGGATCTCAGGTTTGGTATTAGAAGCATTGAGATATCACATCTCATGCTATCAGAAGGGTCTCAGGATTGGAATGGGAAGGAGTTGGATATCACATCTCATGCTAAAGGGAGGGTCTCAGGTTTGGAAGGGGAAGGATTTGGATATCACATCTCATGTTATCGGAAGGATCTCACGTTTGGTATTAGAAGTATTGAGATATCATATCTCATGCTACAGGAAGGGTCTCAGGATTGGAATGGGAAGGAGTTGGATATCACATCTCATGCTATGGGAAGGGTCTCAGGTTTGGTATAAGCAGTGAGATATCACATCTCATGCTTTAGGAAGTGTCTCAGGATTGGAATGGGAAGGAGTTGGATATCACATCTCATGTTATAGGAAGGATCTCAGGTTTGGAATAAGCATTGAGATATCACATCTCTGCTATCGGAAGGGTCTCAGGATTGGAATGGGAAGGAGTTGGATATTCCCATCTCATGTTATAGGAAGGGTCTCAGGTTTGGTATTAGAAGCATTGAGATATCACATCTCATGCTATAGGAAGGGTCTCAGGATTGGAATGGGAAGGACTTGGATATCACATCTCATGCTATAGGGAGGGTCTCAAGTTTGATATTAGAAGCTTTGAGATATCACATCTCATGATATCGGAAGGGTCTCAGGATTGGAATGGGAAGGAGTTGGATATCACATCTCATGATAAAGGAAGGGTCTAAGGTTTGGAAGGGGAAGGATTTGGATATCACATCTCATGTTATATTACGGGTCTCGCGTTTGGTATTAGAAGCATTGAGATATCAAGTCTCATAGTATAGGAAGGGTCTCAGAATTGGAATGGGAAGGAGTTGGATATCACATCTCAAGCTATAGGAAGGGTCTCAGGATTGGAATGGGAAGGACTTGGATATCACATCTCATGCTATAGGAAGGCTCTCAGGTTTGGAAGGGGAAAGAGTTGGATATCACATTTCATGTTAGAGGTAGGATCTCAGGTTTGGTATTAGAGGCATTGAGATATCACATCTCATGCTATCAGAAGGGTCTCAGGAATGGAATGGGAAGGAGTTGGATATCACATCTCATGCTAAAGGGAGGGTCTCAGGTTTGGAAGGGGAAGGATTTGGATATCACATCTCATGTTATAGGAAGGATCTCACGTTTGGTATTAGAAGTATTGAGATATCATATCTCATGCTATAGGAAGGGTCTCAGGATTGGAATGGGAAGGAGTTGGATATCACATCTCATGCTATAGGGAGGGTCTCAGGATTGGAATGGGAAGGACTTAGATATCACATTTCATGCTATAGGGAGGGTCTCAGTTTTGATATTAGAAGCATTGAGATATCACATCTCATGCTATCGGAAGTGTCTCAGGATTGGAATGGGAAGGAGCTGGATATCACATCTCATGCTAAAGGAAGGGTCTCAGGTTTGGAACGGGAAGGATTTGGATATCACATCTCATGTTATAGGAAGGGTCTCAGGTTTGGTATAAGCATTGAGATATCACATCTCTGCTATCGGAAGTGTCTCAGGATTGGAATGGGAAGGAGTTGGATATCCCATCTCATGTTATAGGACGGGTCTCAGGTTTGTTATTAGAATCATTGAGATATCATATTGCATGCTGTAGGAAGGGTCTAAGGGTTGGAATGTGAAGGACTTGGATATCACATCTCATGCTATAGATAGGCTCTTAGGTTTGGAAAGGGAAGGAGTTGGATATCACATTTCATGTTAGAGGAAGGATCTCAGGTTTGGTATTAGAAGCATTGAGATATCACATCTCATGCTATAGGAAGGGTCTCAGGATTGGAATGGGAAGCAGTTGGATATCACATCTCATGCTATAGGAAGGGTCTCAGGTTTGGTATAAGCATTGAGATATCACATCTCATGCTATAGGACGGGTCTCAGGATTGGAATGGAAGGAGTTGGATATCACATCTCATGTTATAGGAAGGATCTCAGGTTTGGTATTAGAAGCATTGAGACATCACATCTCATGCTATAGGAAGGGTCTCAGGGTTGGAATGGGAAGGAGTTGGATATCACATCTCATCCAATAGGAAGGGTCTCAGGTTTGGAATGGGAAGGAATTGGATATCACATCTCATGTTATAGGAAGGATCTCAGGTTTGGTATTAGAAGCATTGAGATATCACATCTCATGCTATAGGAAGGGTCTCAGGATTGGAATGTGAAGGATTTGGATATCACATCTCATGCTAAAGAAAGGGTCTCAGGTTTGGTAGAAGCATTGAGATATCACGTCTCTGCTATCGGAAGGGTCTCAGGATTGGATTGGGAAGGAGTTGGATATCCCTTCTCATGCTATAGGAAGGGTCTCAGGATTTGAATGGCAAGGAGTTGGATATCACATCTCATGCCATAGGAAGGGTCTCAGGTTTGGTATAAGCATTGAGATATCACATCTCTGCTATCGGAAGGGTCTCAGGATTGGATTGGGAAGGAGTTGGATATCCCTTCTCATGCTATAGGAAGTGTCTCAGGTTGGAATGGGAAGGAGTTGGATATCACATCTCATGTTATAGGAAGGGTCTCAGGATTGGAATGGGAAGGATTTGGATATCACATCTCTTGCTATAGGAAGGGTCTCAGGATTGGAATGGGTAGGAGTTGGATATTACTTTCTTGCTATAGGAAGGGTCTCATGTTTGGAATGGGAAGGAGGTGGATATCACATATGCTATAGTTAGTGTCTCAGGTTTGGAACGGGAAGGAGTTGGATATCACATCTCATGTTATAGGAAGGGTCTCAGGTTTGGTATAAGCATTGAGATATCACATCTCTGCTATCGGAAGCGGCTCAGGATTGGAATGGGAAGGAGTTGGATATCCCATCTCATGTTATAGGAAGAGTCTCTGGTTTGGTATTAGAATCATTGAGATATCACATCGCATGCTGTAGGAAGGGTCTAAGGATTGGAATGGGGTGGACTTGGATATCACATCTCATGTTATAGGTAGGCTCTCAGGTTTGGTATAAGCATTGAGATATCACATCTCATGCTATAGGAAGGGTCTAAGATTTGGTATAAGCATTGAGATATCACATCTCATGCTAAAGGAAGGGTCTCAGGATTGGAATGGGAAGGAGTTGTATATGACATCTCAGGCCATAGGAAGGTTCTCAGGTTTGGTATAAGCATTGAGATACCACATATCTGCTATCGGAAAGGTCTCAGGATTGGAATGGGAAGGAGTTGGATATCCCATCTCATGTTATAGGAAGGGTCTCAGGTTTGGTATTAGAAGCATAGAGATATCACATCTCATGCTATAGGAAGGGTCTCAGGATTGGAATGGGAAGGACTTGGATGTCACATCTCATGCTATAGGGAGGGTCTCAAGTTTGATATTAGAAGCATTGAGATAACAAATCTCATGATATCGGAAGGGTCTCAGGATTGGAATGGGAAGGAGTTGGATATCACATCTCATGATAAAGGAAGGGTCTAAGGTTTGGAAGGGGAAGGATTTGGATATCACATCTCATGTTATAGGACGGGTCTCAGGTTTGGTATTAGAAGCATTGAGATATCAAGTCTCATGGTATAAGAAGGGTCTCAGAATTGGAATGGGAAGGAGTTGGATATCACACCTCAAGCTTTAGGAAGGGTCTCAGGATTGGAATGGGAAGGAGTTTGATATCACATCTCATGCCAGAGTATGGGTCTCAGGTTTGGTAGAAGCATTGGGATATCACATCTCATGCTATCGGAAGGGTATCAGTATTGGATTTGGAAGAAGTTGGATATCCCATCTCATGCTATAGGAAGGGTCTCAGGTTGGAATGGGAAGGAGTTGGATATCACATTTCATGTTATAGGAAGGGTCTCAGGATTGGAATGGGAAGTACTTGGATATCATATCTCATGCTATAGGACGGGTCTCAGGTTTGTTATTAGAATCATTGAGATATCATATTGCATGCTGTAGGAAGGGTCTAAGGATTGGAATGGGAAGGACCTGGATATCACATCTCATGCTATAGATAGGCTCTTAGGTTTGGAAAGGGAAGGAGTTGGATATCACATCTCATGTTAGAGGAAGGATCTCAGGTTTGGTATTAGAAGTATTGAGATATCACATCTCATGTTATCGGAAGGATCTCAGGTTTGGTATTAGAAGTATTGAGATATCACATCTCATGCTATAGGAAGGGTCTCAGGATTGGAATGGGAAGGAGTTGGATATCACATCTCATGCTAAAGGAAGGGTCTCAGGTTTGGTAGAAGCATTGAGATATCACATCTCATGCTATAGGAAGGGTCTCAGGATTGGAATGGGAAGGACTTAGATATCACATATCATGCTATAGGGAGGGTCTCAGTTTTGATATTAGAAGCATTGAGATATCACATCTCATGCTATCGGAAGTGTCTCAGGATTGGAATGGGAAGGAGCTGGATATCACATCTCATGCTAAAGGAAGGGTCTCAGGTTTGGAACGGGAAGGAGTTGGATATCACATCTCATGTTATAGGACGGGTCTCAGGTTTGTTATTAGAATCATTGAGATATCATATTGCATGCTGTAGGAAGGGTCTAAGGGTTGGAATGTGAAGGACTTGGATATCACATCTCATGCAATAGATAGGCTCTTAGGTTTGGAAAGGGAAGGAGTTGGATATCACATTTCATGTTAGAGGAAGGATCTCAGGTTTGGTATTAGAAGCATTGAGATATCACATCTCATGCTATAGGAAGGGTCTCAGGATTGGAATGGGAAGGAGTTGGATATCACATCTCATGCTATAGGAAGGGTCTCAGGTTTGGTATAAGCATTGAGATATCACATCTCATGCTATAGGACGGGTCTCAGGATTGGAATGGAAGGAGTTGGATATCACATCTCATGTTATAGGAAGGATCTCAGGTTTGGTATTAGAAGCATTGAGACATCACATCTCATGCTATAGGAAGGGTCTCAGGGTTGGAATGGGAAGGAGTTGGATATCACATCTCATCCAATAGGAAGGGTCTCAGGTTTGGAATGGGAAGGAATTGGATATCACATCTCATGTTATAGGAAGGATCTCAGGTTTGGTATTAGAAGCATTGAGATATCAAATCTCATGCTATAGGAAGGGTCTCAGGATGCTAATGTGAAGGATTTGGATATCACATCTCATGCTAAAGGAAGGGTCTCAGGTTTGGTATTAGAATCATTGAGATATCATATTGCATGCTGTAGGAAGGGTCTAAGGGTTGGAATGTGAAGGACTTGGATATCACATCTCATGCTATAGATAGGCTCTTAGGTTTGGAAAGGGAAGGAGTTGGATATCACATTTCATGTTAGAGGAAGGATCTCAGGTTTGGTATTAGAAGCATTGAGATATCACATCTCATGCTATAGGAAGGGTCTCAGGATTGGAATGGGAAGGAGTTGGATATCACATCTCATGCTATAGGAAGGGTCTCAGGTTTCGTATAAGCATTGAGATATCACATCTCATGCTATAGGACGGGTCTCAGGATTGGAATGGAAGGAGTTGGATATCACATCTCATGTTATAGGAAGGATCTCAGGTTTGGTATTAGAAGCATTGAGACATCACATCTCATGCTATAGGAAGGGTCTCAGGATTGGAATGGGAAGGAGTTGGATATCACATCTCATGCTATAGGAAGGGTCTCAGGTTTCGTATAAGCATTGAGATATCACATCTCATGCTATAGGACGGGTCTCAGGGTTGGAATGGGAAGGAGTTGGATATCACATCTCATCCAATAGGAAGGGTCTCAGGTTTGGAATGGGAAGGAATTGGATATCACATCTCATGTTATAGGAAGGATCTCAGGTTTGGTATTAGAAGCATTGAGATATCAAATCTCATGCTATAGGAAGGGTCTCAGGATTGGAATGTGAAGGATTTGGATATCACATCTCATGCTAAAGGAAGGGTCTCAGGTTTGGTAGAAGCATTGAGATATCACGTCTCTGCTATCGGAAGGGTCTCAGGATTGGATTGGGAAGGAGTTGGATATCCCTTTTCATGCTATAGGAAGGGTCTCAGGATTTGAATGGCAAGGAGTTGGATATCACATCTCATGCCATAGGAAGGGTCTCAGGTTTGGTATACGCATTGAGATATCACATCTCTGCTATCGGAAGGGTCTCAGGATTGGATTGGGAAGGAGTTGGATATCCCTTCTCATGCTATAGGAAGTGTCTCAGGTTGGAATGGGAAGGAGTTGGATATCACATCTCATGTTATAGGAAGGGTCTCAGGATTGGAATGGGAAGGATTTGGATATCACATCTCTTGCTATATGAAGGGTCTCAGGATTGGAATGGGTAGGAGTTGGATATTACTTTCTTGCTATAGGAAGGGTCTCATGTTTGGAATGGGAAGGAGTTGGATATCACATATGCTATAGTTAGTGTCTCAGGTTTGGAACGGGAATGAGTTGGATATCACATCCCCTGTTATAAGAAGGGTCTCAGGTTTGGTATAAGCATTGAGATATCACATCTCTGCTATCGGAAGCGGCTCAGGATTGGAATGGGAAGGAGTTGGATATCCCATCTCATGTTATAGGAAGAGTCTCTGGTTTGGTATTAGAATCATTGAGATATCACATCGCATGCTGTAGGAAGGGTCTAAGGATTGGAATGGGGTGGACTTGGATATCACATCTCATGCTATAGGTAGGCTCTCAGGTTTGGTATAAGCATTGAGATATCACATCTCATGGTAAAGGAAGGGTCTCAGGATTGGAATGGGAAGGAGTTGTATATGACATCTCAGGCCATAGGAAGGTTCTCAGGTTTGGTATAAGCATTGAGATATCACATCTCTGCTATCGGAAAGGTCTCAGGATTGGAATGGGAAGGAGTTAGATATCCCATCTCATGTTATAGGAAGGGTCTCAGGTTTGGTATTAGAAGCATAGAGATATCACATCTCATGCTATAGGAAGGGTCTCAGGATTGGAATGGGAAGGACTTGGATGTCACATCTCATGCTATAGGGAGGGTCTCAAGTTTGATATTAGAAGCATTGAGATAACAAATCTCATGATATCGGAAGGGTCTCAGGATTGGAATGGGAAGGAGTTGGATATCACATCTCATGATAAAGGAAGGGTCTAAGGTTTGGAAGGGGAAGGATTTGGTTATCACATCTCATGTTATAGGACGGATCACAGGTTTGGTATTAGAAGCATTGAGATATCAAGTCTCATGGTATAAGAAGGGTCTCAGAATTGGAATGGAAAGGAGTTGGATATCACACCTCAAGCTATAGGAAGGGTCTCAGGATTGGAATGGGAAGGAGTTTGATATCACATCTCATGCCATAGTATGGGTCTCAGGTTTGGTAGAAGCATTGGGATATCACATCTCATGCTATCGGAAGGGTATCAGTATTGGATTTGGAAGAAGTTGGATATCCCATCTCATGCTATAGGAAGGGTCTCAGGTTGGAATGGGAAGGAGTTGGATATCATATCTCATGCTATAGGACGGGTCTCAGGTTTGTTATTAGAATCATTGAGATATCATATTGCATGCTGTAGGAAGGGTCTAAGGATTGGAATGGGAAGGACCTGGATATCACATCTCATGCTATAGATAGGCTCTTAGGTTTGGAAAGGGAAGGAGTTGGATATCACATCTCATGTTATAGGATGGATCTCAGGTTTGGTATTAGAAGTATTGAGATATCACATCTCATGTTATCGGAAGGATCTCAGGTTTGGTATTAGAAGTATTGAGATATCACATCTCATGCTATAGGAAGGGTCTCAGGATTGGAATGGGAAGGAGTTGGATATCACATCTCATGCTAAAGGAAGGGTCTCAGGTTTGGTAGAAGCATTGAGATATCACATCTCATGCTATAGGAAGGGTCTCAGGATTGGAATGGGAAGGACTTAGATATCACATATCATGCTATAGGGAGGGTCTCAGTTTTGATATTAGAAGCATTGAGATATCACATCTCATGCTATCGGAAGTGTCTCAGGATTGGAATGGGAAGGAGCTGGATATCACATCTCATGCTAAAGGAAGGGTCTCAGGTTTGGAACGAGAAGGAGTTAAATTTCACATCTCATGTTATAGGAAGGGTCTCAGGTTTGGTATTAACATTGAGATATCACATCTCTGCTATCGGAAGTGTCTCAGGATTGGAATGGGAAGGAGTTGGATATCCCATCTCATGTTATAGGACGGGTCTCAGGTTTGTTATTAGAATCATTGAGATATCATATTGCATGCTGTAGGAAGGGTCTAAGGGTTGGAATGTGAAGGACTTGGATATCACATCTCATGCTATAGATAGGCTCTTAGGTTTGGAAAGGGAAGGAGTTGGATATCACATTTCATGTTAGAGGAAGGATCTCAGGTTTGGTATTAGAAGCATTGAGATATCACATCTCATGCTATAGGAAGGGTCTCAGGATTGGAATGGGAAGGAGTTGGATATCACATTTCATGCTATAGGAAGGGTCTCAGGTTTGGTATAAGCATTGAGATATCACATCTCATGCTATAGGATGGGTCTCAGGATTGGAATGGAAGGAGTTGGATATCACATCTCATGTTATAGGAAGGATCTCAGGTTTGGTATTAGAAGCATTGAGACATCACATCTCATGCTATAGGAAGGGTCTCAGGGTTGGAATGGGAAGGAGTTGGATATCACATCTCATCCAATAGGAAGGGTCTCAGGTTTGGAATGGGAAGGAATTTGATATCACATCTCATGTTATAGGAAGGATCTCAGGTTTGGTATTAGAAGCATTGAGATATCAAATCTCATGCTATAGGAAGGGTCTCAGGATTGGAATGTGAAGGATTTGGATATCACATCTCATGCTAAAGGAAGGGTCTCAGGTTTGGTAGAAGCATTGAGATATCACGTCTCTGCTATCGGAAGGGTCTCAGGATTGGATTGGGAAGGAGTTGGATATCCCTTTTCATGCTATAGGAAGGGTCTCAGGTTTTGTATAAGCATTGAGATATCACATCTCTGCTATCGGAAGGGTCTCAGGATTGGATTGGGAAGGAGTTGGATATCCCTTCTCATGCTATAGGAAGTGTCTCAGGTTGGAATGGGAAGGAGTTGGATATCACATCTCATGTTATAGGAAGGGTCTCAGGATTGGAATGGGAAGGATTTGGATATCACATCTCTTGCTATAGGAAGGGTCTCAGGATTGGAATGGGTAGGAGTTGGATATTACTTTCTTGCTATAGGAAGGGTCTCATGTTTGGAATGGGAAGGAGTTGGATATCACATATGCTATAGTTAGTGTCTCAGGTTTGGAACGGGAAGGAGTTGGATATCACATCTCATGTTATAGGAAGGGTCTCAGGTTTGGTATAAGCATTGAGATATCACATCTCTGCTATCGGAAGCGGCTCAGGATTGGAATGGGAAGGAGTTGGATATCCCATCTCATGTTATAGGAAGAGTCTCTGGTTTGGTATTAGAATCATTGAGATATCACATCGCATGCTGTAGGAAGGGTCTAAGGATTGGAATGGGATGGACTTGGATATCACATCTCATGCTATAGGTAGGCTCTCAGGTTTGGTATAAGCATTGAGATATCACATCTCATGATATAGGAAGGGTCTCAGGATTGGAATGGGAAGGAATTGGATATCACATCTCATGCTATAGGAAGGGTCTCAGATTTGGTATAAGCATTGAGATATCACATCTCATGCTAAAGGAAGGGTCACAGGATTGGAATGGGAAGGAGTTGTATATGACATCTCAGGCCATAGGAAGGTTCTCAGGTTTGGTATAAGCATTGAGATATCACATCTCTGCTATCAGAAAGGTCTCAGGATTGGAATGGGAAGGAGTTGGATATCCCATCTCATGTTATAGGAAGGGTCTCAGGTTTGGTATTAGAAGCATAGAGATATCACATCTCATGCTATAGGAAGGGTCTCAGGATTGGAATGGGAAGGACTTGGATGTCACATCTCATGCTATAGGGAGGGTCTCAAGTTTGATATTAGAAGCATTGAGATAACAAATCTCATGATATCGGAAGGGTCTCAGGATTGGAATGGGAAGGAGTTGGATATCACATCTCATGATAAAGGAAGGGTCTAAGGTTTGGAAGGGGAAGGATTTGGATATCACATCTCATGTTATAGGACGGGTCTCAGGTTTGGTATTAGAAGCATTGAGATATCAAGTCTCATGGTATAAGAAGGGTCTCAGAATTGGAATGGGAAGGAGTTGGATATCACACCTCAAGCTATAGGAAGGGTCTCAGGATTGGAATGGGAAGGAGTTTGATATCACATCTCATGCCATAGTATGGGTCTCAGGTTTGGTAGAAGCATTGGGATATCACATCTCATGCTATCGGAAGGGTATCAGTATTGGATTTTGAAGAAGTTGGATATCCCATCTCATGCTATAGGAAGGGTCTCAGGTTGGAATGGGAAGGAGTTGGATTTCACATTTCATGTTATAGGAAGGGTCTCAGGATTGGAATGGGAAGGACTTGGATATCATATCTCATGCTATAGGACGGGTCTCAGGTTTGTTATTAGAATCATTGAGATATCACATCTCATGCTATAGGAAGGGTCTCAGGATTGGAATGGGAAGTAGTTGGATATCACATCCCATGCTATAGGAAGGGTCTCAGGGTTGGTATAAGCATTGAGATATCACATCTCATGCTATAGGACGGGTCTCAGGATTGGAATGGAAGGAGTTGGATATCACATCTCATGTTATAGGAAGGATCTCAGGTTTGGTATTAGAATCATTGAGACATCACATCTCATGCTATAGGAAGGGTCTCAGGGTTGGAATGGGAAGGAGTTGGATATCACAACTCATCCAATAGGAAGGGTCTCAGGTTTGGAATGGGAAGGAATTGGATATCACATCTCATGTTATAGGAAGGATCTCAGGTTTGGTATTAGAAGCATTGAGATATCACATCTCATGCTATAGGAAGGGTCTCAGGATTGGAATGTGAAGGATTTGGATATCACATCTCATGCTAAAGGGAGGGTCTCAGGTTTGGTAGAAGCATTGAGATATCACGTCTCTGCTATCGGAAGGGTCTCAGGATTGGATTGGGAAGGAGTTGGATATCCCTTCTCATGCTATAGGAAGGGTCTCAGGATTTGAATGGCAAGGAGTTGGATATCACATCTCATGCCATACGAAGGGTCTCAGGTTTGGTATAAGCATTGAGATATCACATCTCTGCTATCGGAAGGGTCTCAGGATTGGAATGGGAAGGAGTTGGATATTCCCATCTCATGTTATAGGAAGGGTCTCAGGTTTGGTATTAGAAGCATTGAGATATCACATCTCATGCTATAGGAAGGGTCTCAGGATTTGAATGGCAAGGAGTTGGATATCACATCTCATGCCATACGAAGGGTCTCAGGTTTGGTAGAAGCATTGAGATATCACGTCTCTGCTATCGGAAGGGTCTCAGGATTGGATTGGGAAGGAGTTGGATATCCCTTCTCATGCTATAGGAAGGGTCTCAGGATTTGAATGGCAAGGAGTTGGATATCACATCTCATGCCATACGAAGGGTCTCAGGTTTGGTATAAGCATTGAGATATCACATCTCTGCTATCGGAAGGGTCTCAGGATTGGAATGGGAAGGAGTTGGATATTCCCATCTCATGCTATAGGAAGGGTCTCAGGATTGGAATGGGAAGGACTTGGATATCACATCTCATGCTATAGGGAGGGTCTCAAGTTTGATATTAGAAGCTTTGAGATATCACATCTCATGATATCGGAAGGGTCTCAGGATTGGAATGGGAAGGAGTTGGATATCACATCTCATGATAAAGGAAGGGTCTAAGGTTTGGAAGGGGAAGGATTTGGATATCACATCTCATGTTATCGGAAGGATCTCACGTTTGGTATTAGAAGTATTGAGATATCATATCTCATGCTATAGGAAGGGTCTCAGGATTGGAATGGGAAGGAGTTGGATATCACATCTCATGCTATAGGAAGTGTCTCAGGATTGTAATGGGAAGGACTTGGATATCACATCTCATGCTATAGGTAGGGTCTCAAGTTTGATATTAGAAGCATTGAGATATCACATCTCATGCTATAGGAAGGGTCTGAGGATTGGAATGGGAAGGAGTTGGATATCACATCTCATGCTATGGGAAGGGTCTCAGGTTTGGTATAAGCATTGAGATATCACATCTCATGCTATAGTAAGTGTCTCAGGATTGTAATGGGAAGGAGTTGGATATCACATCTCATGTTATAGGAAGGATCTCAGGTTTGGTATAAGCATTGAGATATCACATCTCTGCTATCGGAAGGGTCTCAGGATTGGAATGGGAAGGAGTTGGATATTCCCATCTCATGTTATAGGAAGGGTCTCAGGTTTGGTATTAGAAGCATTGAGATATCACATCTCATGCTATAGGAAGGGTCTCAGGATTGGAATGGGAAGGACTTGGATATCACATCTCATGATAAAGGAAGGGTCTAAGGTTTGGAAGGGGAAGGATTTGGATATCACATCTCATGTTATATTACGGGTCTCACATTTGGTATTAGAAGCATTGAGATATCAAGTCTCATAGTATAGGAAGGGTCTCAGAATTGGAATGGGAAGGAGTTGGATATCACATCTCAAGCTATAGGAAGGGTCTCAGGATTGGAATGGGAAGGACTTGGATATCACATCTCATGCTATAGGAAGGCTCTCAGGTTTGGAAGGGGAAAGAGTTGGATATCACATTTCATGTTAGAGGTAGGATCTCAGGTTTGGTATTAGAGGCATTGAGATATCACATCTCATGCTATCAGAAGGGTCTCAGGAATGGAATGGGAAGGAGTTGGATATCACACCTCAAGCTTTAGGAAGGGTCTCAGGATTGGAATGGGAAGGAGTTTGATATCACATCTCATGCCAGAGTATGGGTCTCAGGTTTGGTAGAAGCATTGGGATATCACATCTCATGCTATCGGAAGGGTATCAGTATTGGATTTGGAAGAAGTTGGATATCCCATCTCATGCTATAGGAAGGGACTCAGGTTGGAATGGGAAGGAGTTGGATATCACATTTCATGTTATAGGAAGGGTCTCAGGATTGGAATGGGAAGTACTTGGATATCATATCTCATGCTATAGGACGGGTCTCAGGTTTGTTATTAGAATCATTGAGATATCATATTGCATGCTGTAGGAAGGGTCTAAGGATTGGAATGGGAAGGACCTGGATATCACATCTCATGCTATAGATAGGCTCTTAGGTTTGGAAAGGGAAGGAGTTGGATATCACATCTCATGTTATAGGATGGATCTCAGGTTTGGTATTAGAAGTATTGAGATATCACATCTCATGTTATCGGAAGGATCTCAGGTTTGGTATTAGAAGTATTGAGATATCACATCTCATGCTATAGGAAGGGTCTCAGGATTGGAATGGGAAGGAGTTGGATATCACATCTCATGCTAAAGGAAGGGTCTCAGGTTTGGTAGAAGCATTGAGATATCACATCTCATGCTATAGGAAGGGTCTCAGGATTGGAATGGGAAGGACTTAGATATCACATATCATGCTATAGGGAGGGTCTCAGTTTTGATATTAGAAGCATTGAGATATCACATCTCATGCTATCGGAAGTGTCTCAGGATTGGAATGGGAAGGAGCTGGATATCACATCTCATGCTAAAGGAAGGGTCTCAGGTTTGGAACGGGAAGGAGTTGGATATCACATCTCATGTTATAGGACGGGTCTCAGGTTTGTTATTAGAATCATTGAGATATCATATTGCATGCTGTAGGAAGGGTCTAAGGGTTGGAATGTGAAGGACTTGGATATCACATCTCATGCTATAGATAGGCTCTTAGGTTTGGAAAGGGAAGGAGTTGGATATCACATTTCATGTTAGAGGAAGGATCTCAGGTTTGGTATTAGAAGCATTGAGATATCACATCTCATGCTATAGGAAGGGTCTCAGGATTGGAATGGGAAGGAGTTGGATATCACATCTCATGCTATAGGAAGGGTCTCAGGTTTCGTATAAGCATTGAGATATCACATCTCATGCTATAGGACGGGTCTCAGGATTGGAATGGAAGGAGTTGGATATCACATCTCATGTTATAGGAAGGATCTCAGGTTTGGTATTAGAAGCATTGAGACATCACATCTCATGCTATAGGAAGGGTCTCAGGGTTGGAATGGGAAGGAGTTGGCTATCACATCTCATCCAATAGGAAGGGTCTCAGGTTTGGAATGGGAAGGAATTGGATATCACATCTCATGTTATAGGAAGGATCTCAGGTTTGGTATTAGAAGCATTGAGATATCAAATCTCATGCTATAGGAAGGGTCTCAGGATTGGAATGTGAAGGATTTGGATATCACATCTCATGCTAAAGGAAGGGTCTCAGGTTTGGTAGAAGCATTGAGATATCACGTCTCTGCTATCGGAAGGGTCTCAGGATTGGATTGGGAAGGAGTTGGATATCCCTTTTCATGCTATAGGAAGGGTCTCAGGATTTGAATGGCAAGGAGTTGGATATCACATCTCATGCCATAGGAAGGGTCTCAGGTTTGGTATAAGCATTGAGATATCACATCTCTGCTATCGGAAGGGTCTCAGGATTGGATTGGGAAGGAGTTGGATATCCCTTCTCATGCTATAGGAAGTGTCTGAGGTTGGAATGGGAAGGAGTTGGATATCACATCTCATGTTATAGGAAGGGTCTCAGGATTGGAATGGGAAGGATTTGGATATCACATCTCTTGCTATACGAAGGGTCTCAGGATTGGAATGGGTAGGAGTTGGATATTACTTTCTTGCTATAGTAAGGGTCTCATGTTTGGAATGGGAAGGAGTTGGATATCACATATGCTATAGTTAGTGTCTCAGGTTTGTAACGGGAATGAGTTGGATATCACATCCCCTGTTATAAGAAGGGTCTCAGGTTTGGTATAAGCATTGAGATATCACATCTCTGCTATCGGAAGCGGCTCAGGATTGGAATGGGAAGGAGTTGGATATCCCATCTCATGTTATAGGAAGAGTCTCTGGTTTGGTATTAGAATCATTGAGATATCACATCGCATGCTGTAGGAAGGGTCTAAGGATTGGAATGGGGTGGACTTGGATATCACATCTCATGCTATAGGTAGGCTCTCAGGTTTGGTATAAGCATTGAGATATCACATCTCATGCTATAGGAAGGGTCTCAGGATTGGAATGGGAAGGAATTGGATATCACATCTCATGCTACAGGAAGGGTCTCAGATTTGGTATAAGCATTGAGATATCACATCTCATGGTAAAGGAAGGGTCTCAGGATTGGAATGGGAAGGAGTTGTATATGACATCTCAGGCCATAGGAAGGTTCTCAGGTTTGGTATAAGCATTGAGATATCACATCTCTGCTTTCGGAAAGGTCTCAGGATTGGAATGGGAAGGAGTTAGATATCCCATCTCATGTTATAGGAAGGGTCTCAGGTTTGGTATTAGAAGCATAGAGATATCACATCTCATGCTATAGGAAGGGTCTCAGGATTGGAATGGGAAGGACTTGGATGTCACATCTCATGCTATAGGGAGGGTCTCAAGTTTGATATTAGAAGCATTGAGATAACAAATCTCATGATATCGGAAGGGTCTCAGGATTGGAATGGGAAGGAGTTGGATATCACATCTCATGATAAAGGAAGGGTCTAAGGTTTGGAAGGGGAAGGATTTGGTTATCACATCTCATGTTATAGGACGGGTCTCAGGTTTGGTATTAGAAGCATTGAGATATCAAGTCTCATGGTATAAGAAGGGTCTCAGAATTAGAATGGGAAGGAGTTGGATATCACACCTCAAGCTATAGGAAGGGTCTCAGGATTGGAATGGGAAGGAGTTTGATATCACATCTCATGCCATAGTATGGGTCTCAGGTTTGGTAGAAGCATTGGGATATCACATCTCATGCTATCGGAAGGGTATCAGTATTGGATTTGGAAGAAGTTGGATATCCCATCTCATGCTATAGGAAGGGTCTCAGGTTGGAATGGGAAGGAGTTGGATATCACATTTCATGTTATAGGAAGGGTCTCAGGATTGGAATGGGAAGGACTTGGATATCATATCTCATGCTATAGGACGGGTCTCAGGTTTGTTATTAGAATCATTGAGATATCATATTGCATGCTGTAGGAAGGGTCTAAGGATTGGAATGGGAAGGACCTGGATATCACATCTCATGCTATAGATAGGCTCTTAGGTTTGGAAAGGGAAGGAGTTGGATATCACATCTCATGTTATAGGATGTATCTCGGGTTTGGTATTAGAAGTATTGAGATATCACATCTCATGTTATCGGAAGGATCTCAGGTTTGGTATTAGAAGTATTGAGATATCACATCTCATGCTATAGGAAGGGTCTCAGGATTGGAATGGGAAGGAGTTGGATATCACATCTCATGCTAAAGGAAGGGTCTCAGGTTTGGTAGAAGCATTGAGATATCACATCTCATGCTATAGGAAGGGTCTCAGGATTGGAATGGGAAGGACTTAGATATCACATATCATGCTATAGGGAGGGTCTCAGTTTTGATATTAGAAGCATTGAGATATCACATCTCATGCTATCGGAAGTGTCTCAGGATTGGAATGGGAAGGAGCTGGATATCACATCTCATGCTAAAGGAAGGGTCTCAGGTTTGGAACGGGAAGGAGTTAAATTTCACATCTCATGTTATAGGAAGGGTCTCAGGTTTGGTATTAACATTGAGATATCACATCTCTGCTATCGGAAGTGTCTCAGGATTGGAATGGGAAGGAGTTGGATATCCCATCTCATGTTATAGGACGGGTCTCAGGTTTGTTATTAGAATCATTGAGATATCATATTGCATGCTGTAGGAAGGGTCTAAGGGTTGGAATGTGAAGGACTTGGATATCACATCTCATGCTATAGATAGGCTCTTAGGTTTGGAAAGGGAAGGAGTTGGATATCACATTTCATGTTAGAGGAAGGATCTCAGGTTTGGTATTAGAAGCATTGAGATATCACATCTCATGCTATAGGAAGGGTCTCAGGATTGGAATGGGAAGGAGTTGGATATCACATCTCATGCTATAGGAAGGGTCTCAGGTTTGGTATAAGCATTGAGATATCACATCTCATGCTATAGGACGGGTCTCAGGATTGGAATGGAAGGAGTTGGATATCACATCTCATGTTATAGGAAGGATCTCAGGTTTGGTATTAGAAGCATTGAGACATCACATCTCATGCTATAGGAAGGGTCTCAGGGTTGGAATGGGAAGGAGTTGGATATCACATCTCATCCAATAGGAAGGGTCTCAGGTTTGGAATGGGAAGGAATTTGATATCACATCTCATGTTATAGGAAGGATCTCAGGTTTGGTATTAGAAGCATTGAGATATCAAATCTCATGCTATAGGAAGGGTCTCAGGATTGGAATGTGAAGGATTTGGATATCACATCTCATGCTAAAGGAAGGGTCTCAGGTTTGGTAGAAGCATTGAGATATCACGTCTCTGCTATCGGAAGGGTCTCAGGATTGGATTGGGAAGGAGTTGGATATCCCTTTTCATGCTATAGGAAGGGTCTCAGGTTTGGTATAAGCATTGAGATATCACATCTCTGCTATCGGAAGGGTCTCAGGATTGGATTGGGAAGGAGTTGGATATCCCTTCTCATGCTATAGGAAGTGTCTCAGGTTGGAATGGGAAGGAGTTGGATATCACATCTCATGTTATAGGAAGGGTCTCAGGATTGGAATGGGAAGGATTTGGATATCACATCTCTTGCTATAGGAAGGGTCTCAGGATTGGAATGGGTAGGAGTTGGATATTACTTTCTTGCTATAGGAAGGGTCTCATGTTTGGAATGGGAAGGAGTTGGATATCACATATGCTATAGTTAGTGTCTCAGGTTTGGAACGGGAAGGAGTTGGATATCACATCTCATGTTATAGGAAGGGTCTCAGGTTTGGTATAAGCATTGAGATATCACATCTCTGCTATCGGAAGCGGCTCAGGATTGGAATGGGAAGGAGTTGGATATCCCATCTCATGTTATAGGAAGAGTCTCTGGTTTGGTATTAGAATCATTGAGATATCACATCGTATGCTGTAGGAAGGGTCTAAGGATTGGAATGGGATGGACTTGGATATCACATCTCATGCTATAGGTAGGCTCTCAGGTTTGGTATAAGCATTGAGATATCACATCTCATGATATAGGAAGGGTCTCAGGATTGGAATGGGAAGGAATTGGATATCACATCTCATGCTATAGGAAGGGTCTCAGATTTGGTATAAGCATTGAGATATCACATCTCATGCTAAAGGAAGGGTCTCAGGATTGGAATGGGAAGGAGTTGTATATGACATCTCAGGCCATAGGAAGGTTCTCAGGTTTGGTATAAGCATTGAGATATCACATCTCTGCTATCAGAAAGGTCTCAGGATTGGAATGGGAAGGAGTTGGATATCCCATCTCATGTTATAGGAAGGGTCTCAGGTTTGGTATTAGAAGCATAGAGATATCACATCTCATGCTATAGGAAGGGTCTCAGGATTGGAATGGGAAGGACTTGGATGTCACATCTCATGCTATAGGGAGGGTCTCAAGTTTGATATTAGAAGCATTGAGATAACAAATCTCATGATATCGGAAGGGTCTCAGGATTGGAATGGGAAGGAGTTGGATATCACATCTCATGATAAAGGAAGGGTCTAAGGTTTGGAAGGGGAAGGATTTGGATATCACATCTCATGTTATAGGACGGGTCTCAGGTTTGGTATTAGAAGCATTGAGATATCAAGTCTCATGGTATAAGAAGGGTCTCAGAATTGGAATGGGAAGGAGTTGGATATCACACCTCAAGCTATAGGAAGGGTCTCAGGATTGGAATGGGAAGGAGTTTGATATCACATCTCATGCCATAGTATGGGTCTCAGGTTTGGTAGAAGCATTGGGATATCACATCTCATGCTATCGGAAGGGTATCAGTATTGGATTTTGAAGAAGTTGGATATCCCATCTCATGCTATAGGAAGGGTCTCAGGTTGGAATGGGAAGGAGTTGGATATCACATTTCATGTTATAGGAAGGGTCTCAGGATTGGAATGGGAAGGACTTGGATATCATATCTCATGCTATAGGACGGGTCTCAGGTTTGTTATTAGAATCATTGAGATATCACATCTCATGCTATAGGAAGGGTCTCAGGATTGGAATAGGAAGTAGTTGGATATCACATCCCATGCTATAGGAAGGGTCTCAGGTTTGGTATAAGCATTGAGATATCACATCTCATGCTATAGGACGGGTCTCAGGATTGGAATGGAAGGAGTTGGATATCACATCTCATGTTATAGGAAGGATCTCAGGTTTGGTATTAGAATCATTGAGACATCACATCTCATGCTATAGGAAGGGTCTCAGGGTTGGAATGGGAAGGAGTTGGATATCACAACTCATCCAATAGGAAGGGTCTCAGGTTTGGAATGGGAAGGAATTGGATATCACATCTCATGTTATAGGAAGGATCTCAGGTTTGGTATTAGAAGCATTGAGATATCACATCTCATGCTATAGGAAGGGTCTCAGGTTTGGTAGAAGCATTGAGATATCACGTCTCTGCTATCGGAAGGGTCTCAGGATTGGATTGGGAAGGAGTTGGATATCCCTTCTCATGCTATAGGAAGGGTCTCAGGATTTGAATGGCAAGGAGTTGGATATCACATCTCATGCCATACGAAGGGTCTCGGGTTTGGTATAAGCATTGAGATATCACATCTCTGCTATCGGAAGGGTCTCAGGATTGAAATGGGAAGGAGTTGGATATTCCCATCTCATGTTATAGGAAGGGTCTCAGGTTTGGTATTAGAAGCATTGAGATATCACATCTCATGCTATAGGAAGGGTCTCAGGATTGGAATGGGAAGGACTTGGATATCACATCTCATGCTATAGGGAGGGTCTCAAGTTTGATATTAGAAGCTTTGAGATATCACATCTCATGATATCGGAAGGGTCTCAGGATTGGAATGGGAAGGAGTTGGATATCACATCTCATGATAAAGGAAGGGTCTAAGGTTTGGAAGGGGAAGGATTTGGATATCACATCTCATGTTATATTACGGGTCTCAGGTTTGGTATTAGAAGCATTGTGATATCAAGTCTCAGAGTATAGGAAGGGTCTCAGAATTGGAATGGGAAGGAGTTGGATATCACATCTCAAGCTATAGGAAGGGTCTCAGAATTGGAATGGGAAGGACTTGGATATCACATCTCATGCTATAGGAAGGCTCTCAGGTTTGGAAGGGGAAAGAGTTGGATATCACATTTCATGTTAGAGGTAGGATCACAGGTTTGGTATTAGAGGCATTGAGTTATCACATCTCATGCTATCAGAAGGGTCTCAGGAATGGAATGGGAAGGAGTTGGATATCACATCTCATGCTAAAGGGAGGGTCTCGGGTTTGGAAGGGGAAGGATGTGGATATCACATCTCATGTTATAGGAAGGATCTCAGGTTTGGTATTAGAAGCATTGAGATATCACATCTCATGCTATCGGAAGGATCTCAGGTTTGGTATTAGAAGCATTGAGATATCACATCTCATGCTATCAGAAGGGTCTCAGGATTGGAATGGGAAGGAGTTGGATATCACATCTCATGCTAAAGGGAGGGTCTCAGGTTTGGAAGGGGAAGGATTTGGATATCACATCTCATGTTATCGGAAGGATCTCACGTTTGGTATTAGAAGTATTGAGATATCATATCTCATGCTATAGGAAGGGTCTCAGGATTGGAATGGGAAGGAGTTGGATATCACATCTCATGCTATAGGAAGTGTCTCAGGATTGTAATGGGAAGGACTTGGATATCACATCTCATGCTATAGGTAGGGTCTCAAGTTTGATATTAGAAGCATTGAGATATCACATCTCATGCTATAGGAAGGGTCTGAGGATTGGAATGGGAAGGAGTTGGATATCACATCTCATGCTATGGGAAGGGTCTCAGGTTTGGTATAAGCATTGAGATATCACATCTCATGCTATAGTAAGTGTCTCAGGATTGGAATGGGAAGGAGTTGGATATCACATCTCATGTTATAGGAAGAATCTCAGGTTTGGTATAAGCATTGAGATATCACATCTCTGCTATCGGAGGGGTCTCAGGATTGGAATGGGAAGGAGTTGGATATTCCCATCTCATGTTATAGGAAGGGTCTCAGGTTTGGTATTGGAAGCATTGAGATATCACATCTCATGCTATAGGAAGGGTCTCAGGATTGGAATGGGAAGGACTTGGATATCACATCTCATGATAAAGGAAGGGTCTAAGGTTTGGAAGGGGAAGGATTTGGATATCACATCTCATGTTATATTACGGGTCTCACGTTTGGTATTAGAAGCATTGAGATATCAAGTCTCATAGTATAGGAAGGGTCTCAGAATTGGAATGGGAAGGAGTTGGATATCACATCTCAAGCTATAGGAAGGGTCTCAGGATTGGAATGGGAAGGACTTGGATATCACATCTCATGCTATAGGAAGGCTCTTAGGTTTGGAAGTGGAAAGAGTTGGATATCACATTTCATGTTAGAGGTAGGATCTCAGGTTTGGTATTAGAGGCATTGAGATATCACATCTCATGCTATCAGAAGGGTCTCAGGAATGGAATGGGAAGGAGTTGGATATCACATCTCATGCTAAAGGGAGGGTCTCAGGTTTGGAAGGGGAAGGATTTGGATATCACATCTCAAGTTATAGGAAGGATCTCAGGTTTGGTATTAGAAGCATTGAGATATCACATCTCATGCTATCGGAAGGATCTCAGGTTTGGTATTAGAAGCATTGAGATATCACATCTCATGCTATCAGAAGAGTCTCAGGATTGGAATAGGAAGGAGTTGGATATCACATCTC
This sequence comes from Ambystoma mexicanum, assembly GCF_040938575.1. Taxonomy (NCBI): domain Eukaryota; kingdom Metazoa; phylum Chordata; class Amphibia; order Caudata; family Ambystomatidae; genus Ambystoma; species Ambystoma mexicanum. The sequence goes on from NC_090936.1 coordinate 324,521,761, forward strand.
ATGCTAAAGGGAGGGTCTCAGGATTTGAAGGGGAAGGATTTGGATATCACATCTCATGTTATCGGAAGGATCTCACGTTTGGTATTAGAAGTATTGAGATATCATATCTCATGCTATAGGAAGGGTCTCAGGTTTGGTATAAGCATTGAGATATCACATCTCATGCTATAGTAAGTGTCTCAGGATTGGAATGGGAAGGAGTTGGATATCACATCTCATGTTATAGGAAGAATCTCAGGTTTGGTATAAGCATTGAGATATCACATCTCTGCTATCGGAGGGGTCTGAGGATTGGAATGGGAAGGAGTTGGATATCACATCTCATGCTATGGGAAGGGTCTCAGGTTTGGTATAAGCATTGAGATATCACATCTCATGCTATAGTAAGTGTCTCAGGATTGGAATGGGAAGGAGTTGGATATCACATCTCATGTTATAGGAAGAATCTCAGGTTTGGTATAAGCATTGAGATATCACATCTCTGCTATCGGAGGGGTCTCAGGATTGGAATGGGAAGGAGTTGGATATTCCCATCTCATGTTATAGGAAGGGTCTCAGGTTTGGTATTGGAAGCATTGAGATATCACATCTCATGCTATAGGAAGGGTCTCAGGATTGGAATGGGAAGGACTTGGATATCACATCTCATGATAAAGGAAGGGTCTAAGGTTTGGAAGGGGAAGGATTTGGATATCACATCTCATGTTATATTACGGGTCTCACGTTTGGTATTAGAAGCATTGAGATATCAAGTCTCATAGTATAGGAAGGGTCTCAGAATTGGAATGGGAAGGAGTTGGATATCACATCTCAAGCTATAGGAAGGGTCTCAGGATTGGAATGGGAAGGACTTGGATATCACATCTCATGCTATAGGAAGGCTCTTAGGTTTGGAAGGGGAAAGAGTTGGATATCACATTTCATGTTAGAGGTAGGATCTCAGGTTTGGTATTAGAGGCATTGAGATATCACATCTCATGCTATCAGAAGGGTCTCAGGAATGGAATGGGAAGGAGTTGGATATCACATCTCATGCTAAAGGGAGGGTCTCAGGTTTGGAAGGGGAAGGATTTGGATATCACATCTCATGTTATAGGAAGGATCTCAGGTTTGGTATTAGAAGCATTGAGATATCACATCTCATGCTATCGGAAGGATCTCAGGTTTGGTATTAGAAGCATTGAGATATCACATCTCATGCTATCAGAAGAGTCTCAGGATTGGAATAGGAAGGAGTTGGATATCACATCTCATGCTAAAGGGAGGGTCTCAGGATTTGAAGGGGAAGGATTTGGATATCACATCTCATGTTATCGGAAGGATCTCACGTTTGGTATTAGAAGTATTGAGATATCATATCTCATGCTATAGGAAGGGTCTCAGGATTGGAATTGGAAGGAGTTGGATATCACATCTCATGCTATAGGGAGGGTCTCAGGATTGGAATGGGAAGGACTTAGATATCACATATCATGCTATAGGGAGGGTCTCAGTTTTGATATTAGAAGCATTGAGATATCACATCTCATGCTATAGGAAGTGTCTCAGGTTTGGAATGGGAAGGTGCTGGATATCACATCTCATGCTAAAGGAAGGGTCTCAGGTTTGGATCGGGAAGGATTTGGATATCACATCTCATGTTATAGGAAGGGTCTCAGGTTTGGTATAAGCATTGAGATATCACATCTCTGCTATCGGAAGTGTCTCAGGATTGGAATGGGAAGGAGTTGGATATCCCATCTCATGTTATAGGACGGGTCTCAGGTTTGTTATTAGAATCATTGAGATATCACATCTCATGCTATAGGAAGGGTCTCAGGATTGGAATGGGAAGCAGTTGGATATCACATCTCATGCTATAGGAAGGGTCTCAGGTTTGGTATAAGCATTGAGATATCACATCTCATGCTATAGGACGGGTCTCAGGATTGGAATGGAAGGAGTTGGATATCACATCTCATGTTATAGGAAGGATCTCAGGTTTGGTATTAGAAGCATTGAGACATCACATCTCATGCTATAGGAAGGGTCTCAGGGTTGGAATGGGAAGGAGTTGGATATCACATCTCATCCAATAGGAAGGGTCTCAGGTTTGGAATGGGAAGGAATTGGATATCACATCTCATGTTATAGGAAGGATCTCAGGTTTGGTATTAGAAGCATTGAGATATCACATCTCATGCTATAGGAAGGGTCTCAGGATTGGAATGTGAAGGATTTGGATATCACATCTCATGCTAAAGGAAGGGTCTCAGGTTTGGTAGAAGCATTGAGATATCACGTTTCTGCTATCGGAAGGGTCTCAGGATTGGATTGGGAAGGAGTTGGATATCACATCTCATGCCATAGGAAGGGTCTCAGGTTTGGTATAAGCATTGAAATATCACATCTCTGCTATCGGAAGGGTCTCAGGATTGGATTGGGAAGGAGTTGGATATCCCTTCTCATGCTATAGGAAGTGTCTCAGGTTGGAATGGGAAGGAGTTGGATATCACATCTCATGTTATAGGAAGGGTCTCAGGATTGGAATGGGAAGGATTTGGATATCACATCTCTTGCTATAGGAAGGGTCTCAGGATTGGAATGGGTAGGAGTTGGATATTACTTTCTTGTTATAGGAAGGGTCTCATGTTTGGAATGGGAAGGAGTTGGATATCACATATGCTATAGTTAGTGTCTCAGGTTTGGAACGGGAAGGAGTTGGATATCACATCTCATGTTATAGGAAGGGTCTCAGATTTGGTATAAGCATTGAGATATCACATCTCTGCTATCGGAAGCGGCTCAGGATTGGAATGGGAAGGAGTTGGATATCCCATCTCATGTTATAGGATGAGTCTCTGGTTTGGTATAAGCATTGAGATTTCACATCTCTGCTATCGGAGGGGTCTCAGGATTGGAATGGGAAGGAGTTGGATATTCCCATCTCATGTTATAGGAAGGGTCTCAGGTTTGGTATTGGAAGCATTGAGATATCACATCTCATGCTATAGGAAGGGTCTCAGGATTGGAATGGGAAGGACTTGGATATCACATCTCATGATAAAGGAAGGCTCTAAGGTTTGGAAGGGGAAGGATTTGGATATCACATCTCATGTTATATTACGGGTCTCACGTTTGGTATTAGAAGCATTGAGATATCAAGTCTCATAGTATAGGAAGGGTCTCAGAATTGGAATGGGAAGGAGTTGGATATCACATCTCAAGCTATAGGAAGGGTCTCAGGATTGGAATGGGAAGGACTTGGATATCACATCTCATGCTATAGGAAGGCTCTTAGGTTTGGAAGGGGAAAGAGTTTTATATCACATTTCATGTTAGAGGTAGGATCTCAGGTTTGGTATTAGAGGCATTGAGATATCACATCTCATGCTATCAGAAGGGTCTCAGGAATGGAATGGGAAGGAGTTGGATATCACATCTCATGCTAAAGGGAGGGTCTCAGGTTTGGAAGGGGAAGGATTTGGATATCACATCTCATGTTATAGGAAGGATCTCAGGTTTGGTATTAGAAGCATTGAGATATCACATCTCATGCTATCGGAAGGATCTCAGGTTTGGTATTAGAAGCATTGAGATATCACATCTCATGCTATCAGAAGAGTCTCAGGATTGGAATAGGAAGGAGTTGGATATCACATCTCATGCTAAAGGGAGGGTCTCAGGATTTGAAGGGGAAGGATTTGGATATCACATCTCATGTTATCGGAAGGATCTCACGTTTGGTATTAGAAGTATTGAGATATCATATCTCATGCTATAGGAAGGGTCTCAGGATTGGAATTGGAAGGAGTTGGATATCACATCTCATGCTATAGGGAGGGTCTCAGGATTGGAATGGGAAGGACTTAGATATCACATATCATGCTATAGGGAGGGTCTCAGTTTTGATATTAGAAGCATTGAGATATCACATCTCATGCTATAGGAAGTGTCTCAGGTTTGGAATGGGAAGGTGCTGGATATCACATCTCATGCTAAAGGAAGGGTCTCAGGTTTGGATCGGGAAGGATTTGGATATCACATCTCATGTTATAGGAAGGGTCTCAGGTTTGGTATAAGCATTGAGATATCACATCTCTGCTATCGGAAGTGTCTCAGGATTGGAATGGGAAGGAGTTGGATATCCCATCTCATGTTATAGGACGGGTCTCAGGTTTGTTATTAGAATCATTGAGATATCACATCTCATGCTATAGGAAGGGTCTCAGGATTGGAATGGGAAGCAGTTGGATATCACATCTCATGCTATAGGAAGGGTCTCAGGTTTGGTATAAGCATTGAGATATCACATCTCATGCTATAGGACGGGTCTCCGGATTGGAATGGAAGGAGTTGGATATCACATCTCATGTTATAGGAAGGATCTCAGGTTTGGTATTAGAAGCATTGAGACATCACATCTCATGCTATAGGAAGGGTCTCAGGGTTGGAATGGGAAGGAGTTGGATATCACATCTCATCCAATAGGAAGGGTCTCAGGTTTGGAATGGGAAGGAATTGGATATCACATCTCATGTTATAGGAAGGATCTCAGGTTTGGTATTAGAAGCATTGAGATATCACATCTCATGCTATAGGAAGGGTCTCAGGATTGGAATGTGAAGGATTTGGATATCACATCTCATGCTAAAGGAAGGGTCTCAGGTTTGGTAGAAGCATTGAGATATCACGTTTCTGCTATCGGAAGGGTCTCAGGATTGGATTGGGAAGGAGTTGGATATCACATCTCATGCCATAGGAAGGGTCTCAGGTTTGGTATAAGCATTGAGATATCACATCTCTGCTATCGGAAGGGTCTCAGGATTGGATTGGGAAGGAGTTGGATATCCCTTCTCATGCTATAGGAAGTGTCTCAGGTTGGAATGGGAAGGAGTTGGATATCACATCTCATGTTATAGGAAGGGTCTCAGGATTGGAATGGGAAGGATTTGGATATCACATCTCTTGCTATAGGAAGGGTCTCAGGATTGGAATGGGTAGGAGTTGGATATTACTTTCTTGTTATAGGAAGGGTCTCATGTTTGGAATGGGAAGGAGTTGGATATCACATATGCTATAGTTAGTGTCTCAGGTTTGGAACGGGAAGGAGTTGGATATCACATCTCATGTTATAGGAAGGGTCTCAGATTTGGTATAAGCATTGAGATATCACATCTCTGCTATCGGAAGCGGCTCAGGATTGGAATGGGAAGGAGTTGGATATCCCATCTCATGTTATAGGATGAGTCTCTGGTTTGGTATTAGAATCATTGAGATATCACATTGCATGCTGTAGGAAGGGTCTAAGGATTGGAATGGGATGGACTTGGATATCACATCTCATGCTATAGGTAGGCTCTCAGGTTTGGTATAAGCATTGAGATATCACATCTCATGCTATAGGAAGGGTCTCAGGATTGAAATGGGAAGGAATTGGATATCACATCTCATGCTATAGGAAGGGTCTCAGATTTGGTATAAGCATTGAGATATCACATCTCATGCTAAAGGAAGGGTCTCAGGATTGGAATGGGAAGGAGTTGTATATGACATCTCAGGCCATAGGAAGGTTCTCAGGTTTGGTATAAGCATTGAGATATCACATCTCTGCTATCGGAAGGGCCTCAGGATTGGAATGGGAAGGAGTTGGATATCCCATCTCATGTTATAGGAAGGGTCTCAGGTTTGGTATTAGAAGCATAGAGATATCACATCTCATGCTATAGGAAGGGTCTCAGGATTTGAATGGCAAGGAGTTGGATATCACATCTCATGCCATAGGAAGGGTCTCAGGTTTGGTATAAGCATTGAGATATCACATCTCTGCTATCGGAAGGGTCTCAGGATTGGATTGGGAAGGAGTTAGATATCCCTTCTCATGCTATAGGAAGTGTCTCAGGTTGGAATGGGAAGGAGTTGGATATCACATCTCATGTTATAGGAAGGGTCTCAGGATTGGAATGGGAAGGACTGGGATGTCACATCTCATGCTATAGGGAGGGTCTCAAGTTTGATATTAGAAGCATTGAGATAACAAATCTCATGATATCGGAAGGGTCTCAGGATTGGAATGGGAAGGAGTTGGATATCACATCTCATGATAAAGGAAGGGTCTAAGGTTTGGAAGGGGAAGGATTTGGATATCACATCTCATGTTATAGGACGGGTCTCAGGTTTGGTATTAGAAGCATTGAGATATCAAGTTTCATGGTATAAGAAGGGTCTCAGAATTGGAATGGGAAGGAGTTGGATATCACACCTCAAGCTATAGGAAGGGTCTCAGGATTGGAATGGGAAGGAGTTTGATATCACATCTCATGCCATAGTATGGGTCTCAGGTTTGGTAGAAGCATTGGGATATCACATCTCATGCTATCGGAAGGGTATCAGTATTGGATTTGGAAGAAGTTGGATATCCCATCTCATGCTATAGGAAGGGTCTCAGGTTGGAATGGGAAGGAGTTGGATATCGCATTTCATGTTATAGGAAGGGTCTCAGGATTGGAATGGGAAGGACTTGGATATCATATCTCATGCTATAGGACGGGTCTCAGGTTTGTTATTAGAATCATTGAGATATCATATTGCATGCTGTAGGAAGGGTCTAAGGATTGGAATGGGAAGGACTTGGATATCACATCTCATGCTATAGATAGGCTCTTAGGTTTGGAAAGGGAAGGAGTTGGATATCACATTTCATGTTAGAGGAAGGATCTCAGGTTTGGTATTAGAAGCATTGAGATATCACATCTCATGCTATATGAAGGGTCTCAGGATTGGAATGGGAAGTAGTTGGATATCACATCTCATGCTATAGGAAGGGTCTCAGGTTTGGTATAAGCATTGAGACATCACATCTCATGCTATAGGAAGGGTCTCAGGGTTGGAATGGGAAGGAGTTGGATATCACATCTCATCCAATAGGAAGGGTCTCAGGTTTGGAATGGGAAGGAATTGGATATCACGTCTCATGTTATAGGAAGGATCTCAGGTTTGGTATTAGAAGCATTGAGATATCACATCTCATGCTATAGGAAGGGTCTCAGGATTGGAATGTGAAGGATTTGGATATCACATCTCATGCTAAAGGAAGGGTCTCAGGTTTGGTAGAAGCATTGAGATATCACGTCTCTGCTATCGGAAGGGTCTCAGGATTGGATTGGGAAGGAGTTGTATATCCCTTCTCATGCTATATGAAGGGTCTCAGGATTTGAATGGCAAGGAGTTGGATATCACATCTCATGCCATAGGAAGGGTCTCAGGTTTGGTATAAGCATTGAGATATCACATCTCTGCTATCGGAAGGGTCTCAGGATTGGAATGGGAAGGAGTTGGATATTCCCATCTCATGTTATAGGAAGTGTCTCAGGTTTGGTATTAGAAGCATTGAGATATGACATCTCATGCTATAGGAAGGGTCTCAGGATTGGAATGGGAAGGACTTGGATATCACATCTCATGCTATAGGGAGGGTCTCAAGTTTGATATTAGAAGCTTTGAGATATCACATCTCATGATATCGGGAGGGTCTCAGGATTGGAATGGGAAGGAGTTGGATATCACATCTCATGATAAAGGAAGGGTCTAAGGTTTGGAAGGGGAAGGATTTGGATATCACATCTCATGTTATATTACGTGTCTCAGGTTTGGTATTAGAAGCATTGAGATATCAAGTCTTAGAGTATAGGAAGGGTCTCAGAATTGGAATGGGAAGGAGTTGGATATCACATCTCAAGCTATAGGAAGGGTCTCAGGATTGGAATGGGAAGGACTTGGATATCACATCTCATGCTATAGGAAGGCTCTCAGGTTTGGAAGGGGAAAGAGTTGGATATCACATTTCATGTTAGAGGTAGGATCTCAGGTTTGGTATTAGAGGCATTGAGATATCACATCTCATGCTATCAGAAGGGTCTCAGGAATGGAATGGGAAGGAGTTGGATATCACATCTCATGCTAAAGGGAGGGTCTCAGGTTTGGAAGGGGAAGGATTTGGATATCACATCTCATGTTATAGGAAGGATCTCAGGTTTGGTATTAGAAGCATTGAGATATCACATCTCATGCTATCGGAAGGATCTCAGGTTTGGAATTAGAAGCATTGAGATATCACATCTCATGCTATCAGAAGGGTCTCAGGATTGGAATGGGAAGGAGTTGGATATCACATCTCATGCTAAATGGAGGGTCTCAGGTTTGGAAGGGGAAGGATTTGGATATCACATCTCATGTTATCGGAAGGATCTCATGTTTGGTATTAGAAGTATTGAGATATCATATCTCATGCTATAGGAAGGGTCTCAGGATTGGAATGGGAAAGAGTTGGATATCACATCTCATGCTATAGGGAGTGTCTCAGGATTGGAATGGGAAGGACTTAGATATCACATATCATGCTATAGGGAGGGTCTCAGTTTTGATATTAGAAGCATTGAGATATCACATCTCATGCTATCGGAAGTGTCTCAGGATTGGAATGGGAAGGAGCTGGATATCACATCTCATGCTAAAGGAAGGGTCTCAGGTTTGGAACGGGAAGGATTTGGATATCACATCTCATGTTATAGGAAGGGTCTCAGGTTTGGTATAAGCATTGAGATATCACATCTCTGCTATCGGAAGTGTCTCAGGATTGGAATGGGAAGGAGTTGGATATCACATCTCATGTTATAGGACGGGTCTCAGGTTTGTTATTAGAATCATTGAGATATCATATTGCATGCTGTAGGAATAGTCTAAGGGTTGGAATGGGAAGGACTTGGATATCACATCTCATGCTATAGATAGGCTCTTAGGTTTGGAAAGGGAAGGAGTTGGATATCACATTTCATGTTAGAGGAAGGATCTCAGGTTTGGTATTAGAAGCATTGAGATATCACATCTCATGCTATAGGAAGGGTCTCAGGATTGGAATGGGAAGTAGTTGGATATCACATCTCATGCTATAGGAAGGGTCTCAGGTTTGGTATAAGCATTGAGATATCACATCTCATGCTATAGGACGGGTCTCAGGATTGGAATGGAAGGAGTTGGATATCACATCTCATGTTATAGGAAGGGTCTCAGGTTTGGTATAAGCATTGAGATATCACATCTCTGCTATCGGAAGTGTCTCAGGATTGGAATGGGAAGGAGTTGGATATCCCATCTCATGTTATAGGACGGGTCTCAGGTTTGTTATTAGAATCATTGAGATATCACATCTCATGCTATAGGAAGGGTCTCAGGATTGGAATGGGAAGCAGTTGGATATCACATCTCATGCTATAGGAAGGGTCTCAGGTTTGGTATAAGCATTGAGATATCACATCTCATGCTATAGGACGGGTCTCAGGATTGGAATGGAAGGAGTTGGATATCACATCTCATGTTAGAGGAAGGATCTCAGGTTTGGTATTAGAAGCATTGAGACATCACATCTCATGCTATAGGAAGGGTCTCAGGGTTGGAATGGGAAGGAATTGGATATCACATCTCATCCAATAGGAAGGGTCTCAGGTTTGGAATGGGAAGGAATTGGATATCACATCTCATGTTATAGGAAGGATCTCAGGTTTGGTATTAGAAGCATTGAGATATCACATCTCATGCTATAGGAAGGGTCTCAGGATTGGAATGTGAAGGATTTGGATATCACATCTCATGCTAAAGGAAGGGTCTCAGGTTTGGTAGAAGCATTGAGATATCACGTCTCTGCTATCGGAAGGGTCTCAGGATTGGATTGGGAAGGAGTTGGATATCACATCTCATGCCATAGGAAGGGTCTCAGGTTTGGTATAAGCATTGAGATATCACATCTCTGCTATCGGAAGGGTCTCAGGATTGGATTGGGAAGGAGTTGGATATCCCTTCTCATGCTATAGGAAGTGTCTCAGGTTGGAATGGGAAGGAGTTGGATATCACATCTCATGTTATAGGAAGGGTCTCAGGATTGGAATGGGAAGGATTTGGATATCACATCTCTTGCTATAGGAAGGGTCTCAGGATTGGAATGGGTAGGAGTTGGATATTACTTTCTTGCTATAGGAAGGGTCTCATGTTTGGAATGGGAAGGAGTTGGATATCACATATGCTATAGTTAGTGTCTCAGGTTTGGAACGGGAAGGAGTTGGATATCACATCTCATGTTATAGGAAGGGTCTCAGATTTGGTATAAGCATTGAGATATCACATCTCTGCTATCGGAAGCGGCTCAGGATTGGAATGGGAAGGAGTTGGATATCCCATCTCATGTTATAGGATGAGTCTCTGGTTTGGTATTAGAATCATTGAGATATCACATTGCATGCTGTAGGAAGGGTCTAAGGATTGGAATGGGATGGACTTGGATATCACATCTCATGCTATAGGTAGGCTCTCAGGTTTGGTATAAGCATTGAGATATCACATCTCATGCTATAGGAAGGGTCTCAGGATTGAAATGGGAAGGAATTGGATATCACATCTCATGCTATAGGAAGGGTCTCAGATTTGGTATAAGCATTGAGATATCACATCTCATGCTAAAGGAAGGGTCTCAGGATTGGAATGGGAAGGAGTTGTATATGACATCTCAGGCCATAGGAAGGTTCTCAGGTTTGGTATAAGCATTGAGATATCACATCTCTGCTATCGGAAGGGCCTCAGGATTGGAATGGGAAGGAGTTGGATATCCCATCTCATGTTATAGGAAGGGTCTCAGGTTTGGTATTAGAAGCATAGAGATATCACATCTCATGCTATAGGAAGGGTCTCAGGATTTGAATGGCAAGGAGTTGGATATCACATCTCATGCCATAGGAAGGGTCTCAGGTTTGGTATAAGCATTGAGATATCACATCTCTGCTATCGGAAGGGTCTCAGGATTGGATTGGGAAGGAGTTAGATATCCCTTCTCATGCTATAGGAAGTGTCTCAGGTTGGAATGGGAAGGAGTTGGATATCACATCTCATGTTATAGGAAGGGTCTCAGGATTGGAATGGGAAGGACTGGGATGTCACATCTCATGCTATAGGGAGGGTCTCAAGTTTGATATTAGAAGCATTGAGATAACAAATCTCATGATATCGGAAGGGTCTCAGGATTGGAATGGGAAGGAGTTGGATATCACATCTCATGATAAAGGAAGGGTCTAAGGTTTGGAAGGGGAAGGATTTGGATATCACATCTCATGTTATAGGACGGGTCTCAGGTTTGGTATTAGAAGCATTGAGATATCAAGTTTCATGGTATAAGAAGGGTCTCAGAATTGGAATGGGAAGGAGTTGGATATCACACCTCAAGCTATAGGAAGGGTCTCAGGATTGGAATGGGAAGGAGTTTGATATCACATCTCATGCCATAGTATGGGTCTCAGGTTTGGTAGAAGCATTGGGATATCACATCTCATGCTATCGGAAGGGTATCAGTATTGGATTTGGAAGAAGTTGGATATCCCATCTCATGCTATAGGAAGGGTCTCAGGTTGGAATGGGAAGGAGTTGGATATCGCATTTCATGTTATAGGAAGGGTCTCAGGATTGGAATGGGAAGGACTTGGATATCATATCTCATGCTATAGGACGGGTCTCAGGTTTGTTATTAGAATCATTGAGATATCATATTGCATGCTGTAGGAAGGGTCTAAGGATTGGAATGGGAAGGACTTGGATATCACATCTCATGCTATAGATAGGCTCTTAGGTTTGGAAAGGGAAGGAGTTGGATATCACATTTCATGTTAGAGGAAGGATCTCAGGTTTGGTATTAGAAGCATTGAGATATCACATCTCATGCTATATGAAGGGTCTCAGGATTGGAATGGGAAGTAGTTGGATATCACATCTCATGCTATAGGAAGGGTCTCAGGTTTGGTATAAGCATTGAGACATCACATCTCATGCTATAGGAAGGGTCTCAGGGTTGGAATGGGAAGGAGTTGGATATCACATCTCATCCAATAGGAAGGGTCTCAGGTTTGGAATGGGAAGGAATTGGATATCACGTCTCATGTTATAGGAAGGATCTCAGGTTTGGTATTAGAAGCATTGAGATATCACATCTCATGCTATAGGAAGGGTCTCAGGATTGGAATGTGAAGGATTTGGATATCACATCTCATGCTAAAGGAAGGGTCTCAGGTTTGGTAGAAGCATTGAGATATCACGTCTCTGCTATCGGAAGGGTCTCAGGATTGGATTGGGAAGGAGTTGTATATCCCTTCTCATGCTATATGAAGGGTCTCAGGATTTGAATGGCAAGGAGTTGGATATCACATCTCATGCCATAGGAAGGGTCTCAGGTTTGGTATAAGCATTGAGATATCACATCTCTGCTATCGGAAGGGTCTCAGGATTGGAATGGGAAGGAGTTGGATATTCCCATCTCATGTTATAGGAAGTGTCTCAGGTTTGGTATTAGAAGCATTGAGATATGACATCTCATGCTATAGGAAGGGTCTCAGGATTGGAATGGGAAGGACTTGGATATCACATCTCATGCTATAGGGAGGGTCTCAAGTTTGATATTAGAAGCTTTGAGATATCACATCTCATGATATCGGGAGGGTCTCAGGATTGGAATGGGAAGGAGTTGGATATCACATCTCATGATAAAGGAAGGGTCTAAGGTTTGGAAGGGGAAGGATTTGGATATCACATCTCATGTTATATTACGTGTCTCAGGTTTGGTATTAGAAGCATTGAGATATCAAGTCTTAGAGTATAGGAAGGGTCTCAGAATTGGAATGGGAAGGAGTTGGATATCACATCTCAAGCTATAGGAAGGGTCTCAGGATTGGAATGGGAAGGACTTGGATATCACATCTCATGCTATAGGAAGGCTCTCAGGTTTGGAAGGGGAAAGAGTTGGATATCACATTTCATGTTAGAGGTAGGATCTCAGGTTTGGTATTAGAGGCATTGAGATATCACATCTCATGCTATCAGAAGGGTCTCAGGAATGGAATGGGAAGGAGTTGGATATCACATCTCATGCTAAAGGGAGGGTCTCAGGTTTGGAAGGGGAAGGATTTGGATATCACATCTCATGTTATAGGAAGGATCTCAGGTTTGGTATTAGAAGCATTGAGATATCACATCTCATGCTATCGGAAGGATCTCAGGTTTGGAATTAGAAGCATTGAGATATCACATCTCATGCTATCAGAAGGGTCTCAGGATTGGAATGGGAAGGAGTTGGATATCACATCTCATGCTAAATGGAGGGTCTCAGGTTTGGAAGGGGAAGGATTTGGATATCACATCTCATGTTATCGGAAGGATCTCATGTTTGGTATTAGAAGTATTGAGATATCATATCTCATGCTATAGGAAGGGTCTCAGGATTGGAATGGGAAAGAGTTGGATATCACATCTCATGCTATAGGGAGTGTCTCAGGATTGGAATGGGAAGGACTTAGATATCACATATCATGCTATAGGGAGGGTCTCAGTTTTGATATTAGAAGCATTGAGATATCACATCTCATGCTATCGGAAGTGTCTCAGGATTGGAATGGGAAGGAGCTGGATATCACATCTCATGCTAAAGGAAGGGTCTCAGGTTTGGAACGGGAAGGATTTGGATATCACATCTCATGTTATAGGAAGGGTCTCAGGTTTGGTATAAGCATTGAGATATCACATCTCTGCTATCGGAAGTGTCTCAGGATTGGAATGGGAAGGAGTTGGATATCACATCTCATGTTATAGGACGGGTCTCAGGTTTGTTATTAGAATCATTGAGATATCATATTGCATGCTGTAGGAATAGTCTAAGGGTTGGAATGGGAAGGACTTGGATATCACATCTCATGCTATAGATAGGCTCTTAGGTTTGGAAAGGGAAGGAGTTGGATATCACATTTCATGTTAGAGGAAGGATCTCAGGTTTGGTATTAGAAGCATTGAGATATCACATCTCATGCTATAGGAAGGGTCTCAGGATTGGAATGGGAAGTAGTTGGATATCACATCTCATGCTATAGGAAGGGTCTCAGGTTTGGTATAAGCATTGAGATATCACATCTCATGCTATAGGACGGGTCTCAGGATTGGAATGGAAGGAGTTGGATATCACATCTCATGTTATAGGAAGGGTCTCAGGTTTGGTATAAGCATTGAGATATCACATCTCTGCTATCGGAAGTGTCTCAGGATTGGAATGGGAAGGAGTTGGATATCCCATCTCATGTTATAGGACGGGTCTCAGGTTTGTTATTAGAATCATTGAGATATCACATCTCATGCTATAGGAAGGGTCTCAGGATTGGAATGGGAAGCAGTTGGATATCACATCTCATGCTATAGGAAGGGTCTCAGGTTTGGTATAAGCATTGAGATATCACATCTCATGCTATAGGACGGGTCTCAGGATTGGAATGGAAGGAGTTGGATATCACATCTCATGTTAGAGGAAGGATCTCAGGTTTGGTATTAGAAGCATTGAGACATCACATCTCATGCTATAGGAAGGGTCTCAGGGTTGGAATGGGAAGGAATTGGATATCACATCTCATCCAATAGGAAGGGTCTCAGGTTTGGAATGGGAAGGAATTGGATATCACATCTCATGTTATAGGAAGGATCTCAGGTTTGGTATTAGAAGCATTGAGATATCACATCTCATGCTATAGGAAGGGTCTCAGGATTGGAATGTGAAGGATTTGGATATCACATCTCATGCTAAAGGAAGGGTCTCAGGTTTGGTAGAAGCATTGAGATATCACGTCTCTGCTATCGGAAGGGTCTCAGGATTGGATTGGGAAGGAGTTGGATATCACATCTCATGCCATAGGAAGGGTCTCAGGTTTGGTATAAGCATTGAGATATCACATCTCTGCTATCGGAAGGGTCTCAGGATTGGATTGGGAAGGAGTTGGATATCCCTTCTCATGCTATAGGAAGTGTCTCAGGTTGGAATGGGAAGGAGTTGGATATCACATCTCATGTTATAGGAAGGGTCTCAGGATTGGAATGGGAAGGATTTGGATATCACATCTCTTGCTATAGGAAGGGTCTCAGGATTGGAATGGGTAGGAGTTGGATATTACTTTCTTGCTATAGGAAGGGTCTCATGTTTGGAATGGGAAGGAGTTGGATATCACATATGCTATAGTTAGTGTCTCAGGTTTGGAACGGGAAGGAGTTGGATATCACATCTCATGTTATAGGAAGGGTCTCAGGTTTGGTATAAGCATTGAGATATCACATCTCTGCTATCGGAAGCAGCTCAGGATTGGAATGGGAAGGAGTTGGATATCCCATCTCATGTTATAGGATGAGTCTCTGGTTTGGTATTAGAATCATTGAGATATCACATCGCATGCTGTAGGAAGGGTCTAAGGATTGGAATGGGATGGACTTGGATATCACATCTCATGCTATAGGTAGGCTCTCAGGTTTGGTATAAGCATTGAGATATCACATCTCATGCTATAGGAAGGGTCTCAGGATTGAAATGGGAAGGAATTGGATATCACATCTCATGCTATAGGAAGGGTCTCAGATTTGGTATAAGCATTGAGATATCACATCTCATGCTAAAGGAAGGGTCTCAGGATTGGAATGGGAAGGAGTTGTATATGACATCTCAGGCCATAGGAAGGTTCGCAGGTTTGGTATAAGCATTGAGATATCACATCTCTGCTATCGGAAGGGCCTCAGGATTGGAATGGGAAGGAGTTGGATATCCCATCTCATGTTATAGGAAGGGTCTCAGGTTTGGTATTAGAAGCATAGAGATATCACATCTCATGCTATAGGAAGGGTCTCAGGATTTGAATGGCAAGGAGTTGGATATCACATCTCATGCCATAGGAAGGGTCTCAGGTTTGGTATAAGCATTGAGATATCACATCTCTGCTATCGGAAGGGTCTCAGGATTGGATTGGGAAGGAGTTAGATATCCCTTCTCATGCTATAGGAAGTGTCTCAGGTTGGAATGGGAAGGAGTTGGATATCACATCTCATGTTATAGGAAGGGTCTCAGGATTGGAATGGGAAGGACTTGGATGTCACATCTCATGCTATAGGGAGGGTCTCAAGTTTGATATTAGAAGCATTGAGATAACAAATCTCATGATATCGGAAGGGTCTCAGGATTGGAATGGGAAGGAGTTGGATATCACATCTCATGATAAAGGAAGGGTCTAAGGTTTGGAAGGGGAAGGATTTGGATATCACATCTCATGTTATAGGACGGGTCTCAGGTTTGGTATTAGAAGCATTGAGATATCAAGTCTCATGGTATAAGAAGGGTCTCAGAATTGGAATGGGAAGGAGTTGGATATCACACCTCAAGCTATAGGAAGGGTCTCAGGATTGGAATGGGAAGGAGTTTGATATCACATCTCATGCCATAGTATGGGTCTCAGGTTTGGTAGAAGCATTGGGATATCACATCTCATGCTATCGGAAGGGTATCAGTATTGGATTTGGAAGAAGTTGGATATCCCATCTCATGCTATAGGAAGGGTCTCAGGTTGGAATGGGAAGGAGTTGGATATCACATTTCATGTTATAGGAAGGGTCTCAGGATTGGAATGGGAAGGACTTGGATATCATATCTCATGCTATAGGACGGGTCTCAGGTTTGTTATTAGAATCATTGAGATATCATATTGCATGCTGTAGGAAGGGTCTAAGGATTGGAATGGGAAGGACTTGGATATCACATCTCATGCTATAGATAGGCTCTTAGGTTTGGAAAGGGAAGGAGTTGGATATCACATTTCATGTTAGAGGAAGGATCTCAGATTTGGTATTAGAAGCATTGAGATATCACATCTCATGCTATATGAAGGGTCTCAGGATTGGAATGGGAAGTAGTTGGATATCACATCTCATGCTATAGGAAGGGTCTCAGGTTTGGTATAAGCATTGAGATATCACATCTCATGCTATAGGACGGGTCTCAGGATTGGAATGGAAGGAGTTGGATATCACATCTCATGTTATAGGAAGGATCTCAGGTTTGGTATTAGAAGCATTGAGACATCACATCTCATGCTATAGGAAGGGTCTCAGGGTTGGAATGGGAAGGAGTTGGATATCACATCTCATCCAATAGGAAGGGTCTCAGGTTTGGAATGGGAAGGAATTGGATATCACGTCTCATGTTATAGGAAGGATCTCAGGTTTGGTATTAGAAGCATTGAGATATCACATCTCATGCTATAGGAAGGGTCTCAGGATTGGAATGTGAAGGATTTGGATATCACATCTCATGCTAAAGGAAGGATCTCAGGTTTGGTAGAAGCATTGAGATATCACGTCTCTGCTATCGGAAGGGTCTCAGGATTGGATTGGGAAGGAGTTGGATATCCCTTCTCATGCTATAGGAAGGGTCTCAGGATTTGAATGGCAAGGAGTTGGATATCACATCTCATGCCATAGGAAGGGTCTCAGGTTTGGTATAAGCATTGAGATATCACATCTCTGCTATCGGAAGGGTCTCAGGATTGGAATGGGAAGGAGTTGGATATTCCCATCTCATGTTATAGGAAGGGTCTCAGGTTTGGTATTAGAAGCATTGAGATATCACATCTCATGCTATAGGAAGGGTCTCAGGATTGGAATGGGAAGGACTTGGATATCACATCTCATGCTATAGGGAGGGTCTCAAGTTTGATATTAGAAGCTTTGAGATATCACATCTCATGATATCGAAGGGTCTCAGGATTGGAATGGGAAGGAGTTGGATATCACATCTCATGATAAAGGAAGGGTCTAAGGTTTGGAAGGGGAAGGATTTGGATATCACATCTCATGTTATATTACGTGTCTCAGGTTTGGTATTAGAAGCATTGATATATCAAGTCTCAGAGTATAGGAAGGGTCTCAGAATTGGAATGGGAAGGAGTTGGATATCACATCTCAAGCTATAGGAAGGGTCTCAGGATTGGAATGGGAAGGACTTCGATATCACATCTCATGCTATAGGAAGGCTCTCAGGTTTGGAAGGGGAAAGAGTTGGATATCACATTTCATGTTAGAGGTAGGATCTCAGGTTTGGTATTAGAGGCATTGAGATATCACATCTCATGCTATCAGAAGGGACTCAGGAATGGAATGGGAAGGAGTTGGATATCACATCTCATGCTAAAGGGAGGGTCTCAGGTTTGGAAGGGGAAGGATTTGGATATCACATCTCATGTTATAGGAAGGATCTCAGGTTTGGTATTAGAAGCATTGAGATATCACATCTCATGCTATCGGAAGGATCTCAGGTTTGGTATAGAAGCATTGAGATATCACATCTCATGCTATCAGAAGGTTCTCAGGATTGGAATGGGAATGAGTTGGATATCACATCTCATGCTAAAGGGAGGGTCTCAGGTTTGGAAGGGGAAGGATTTGGATATCACATCTCATGTTATCGGAAGGATCTCAGGTTTGGTATTAGAAGTATTGAGATATCACATCTCATGCTATAGGAAGGGTCTCAGGATTGGAATGGGAAGGAGTTGGTTATCACATCTCATGCTAAAGGAAGGGTCTCAGGTTTGGTAGAAGCATTGAGATATCACATCTCATGCTATAGGAAGGGTCTCAGGATTGGAATGGGAAGGACTTAGATATCACATATCATGCTATAGGGAGGGTCTCAGTTTTGATATTAGAAGCATTGAGATATCACATCTCATGCTATCGGAAGTGTCTCAGGATTGGAATGGGAAGGAGCTGGATATCACATCTCATGCTAAAGGAAGGGTCTCAGGTTTGGAACGGGAAGGAGTTGGATATCACATCTCATGCTATAGGGAGGGTCTCAGGTTTGGTATAAGCAGTGAGATATCACATCTCATGCTATAGGGAGGGTCTCAGTTTTGATATTAGAAGCATTGAGATATCACATCTCATGCTATCGGAAGTGTCTCAGGATTGGAATGGGAAGGAGCTGGATATCACATCTCATGTTATAGGAAGGGTCTCAGGTTTGGTATAAGCATTGAGATATCACATCTCTGCTATCGGAAGTGTCTCAGGATTGGAATGGGAAGGACTTGGATATCACATCTCATGCTATAGATAGGCTCTCAGGTTTGGAAAGGGAAGGAGTTGGATATCACATTTCATGTTAGAGGAAGGATCTCAGGTTTGGTATTAGAGGCATTGAGATATCAGATCTCAGGCTATAGGAAGGGTCTCAGGATTGGAATGGGAAGGAGTTGGATATCACATCTCATGCTAGAGGAAGGGTCTCAGATTTGGTATAAGCATTGAGATATCACATCTCTGCTATCGAAAGGGTCTTAGGATTGGAATGGGAAGGAGTTTGATATCCCATCTCATGTTATAGGAAGAGTCTCAGGTTTGGTATTAGAAGCATTGAGATATCCCATCTCATGATATAGGAAGGGTCTCAGGTTGGAATGGGAAGGAGTTGGATATCACATTTCATGTTATAGGAAGGGTCTCAGGATTGGAATGGGAAGGACTTGGATATCATATCCCATGCTATAGGAAGGCTCTCAGGTTTGGAAGGGGAAGGAGTTGGATATCACATTTCATGTTAGAGGAAGGATCTCAGGTTTGGTATTAGAGGCCTTGAGATATCACATCTCATGCTATAGGAAGGGTCTCAGGATTGGAATGGGAAGGAGTTGGATATCACATCTCAAGCTATAGGAACGGTCTCAGGTTTGGTATAAGCATTGTGATATCACATCTCATGCTATAGGAAGGGTCTCAGCATTGGAATGGGAAGGAGTTGGATATCACATCTCATGTTATAGGAAAGATCTCAGGTTTGGTATTAGAAGCATTGAGACATCACATCTCATATTATAGGAAGGGTCTCAGGATTGGAATGGGAAGAAGTTGGATATCACATCTCTTGCTTTTGGAAAGGTCTCAGATTTGGTATAAGCATTGAGATATCACATCTCATGCTATAGGAAGGGTCTCAGGATTGGAATGGGAAGGAGTTGTATATGACATCTCATGCCATAGGAAGGGTCTCAGGTTTGGTATAAGCATTGAGATATCACATCACATGCTATAGGAAGGGTTCAGGATTGGAATGGGAAGGACTTGGATATCACATCTCATGCTATAGGCAGGGTCTCAGGTTTGGAAAGGGAATGAGATGGATATCACATTTCATGTTAGAGGTAGGATCTCAGGTTTGGTATTAGAGGCATTGAGATATCACATCTCATGCTATCAGAAGGGTCTCAGGATTGGAATGGGAAGGAGTTGGATATCACATCTCATGCTAAAGGGGGGGTCTCAGGTTTGGAAGGGGAAGGATTTGGAAATCACATCTCATGTTATAGGAAGGATCTCAGGTTTGGTATTAGAAGCATTGGGATATCACATCTCATGCTTTCATAAGGGTCTCAGGATTGGAATGGGAAGGAGTTGGATATCACATCTCATGTTATAGGAAGGATCTCAGGTTTGGTATTAGAAGCATTGAGACATTACATCTCATGCTATAGGAAGGGTCTCAGGATTGGAATGGGAAGGAGTTGGATATCACATCTCATGCTATAGGAAGGGTCTCAGATTTGGTATAAGCATTGAGATATCACATCTCATGCTATAGGAAGGGTCTCAGGATTGGAATGGGAAGGAGTTGTATATGACATCTCAGGCCATAGGAAGGGTCTCAGGTTTGGTATAAGCATTGAGATATCACATCTCTGCTATCGGAAGGGTCTCAGGATTGGAATGGGAAGGAATTGGATATCACATCTCATGTTATAGGAAGGATCTCAGGTTTGGTATTAGAAGCATTGAGATATCCCTTCTCATGCTATAGGAAGGGTCTCAGGATTGGAATGTGAAGGATTTGGATATCACATCTCATGCTAAAGGAAGGGTCTCAGGTTTGGTAGAAGCATTGAGATATCACGTCTCTGCTATCGGAAGGGTCTCAGGATTGGATTGGGAAGGAGTTGGATATCCCTTCTCATGCTATAGGAAGGGTCTCAGGTTTGGTATAAGCATTGAGATATCACATCTCTGCTATCGGAAGGGTCTCAGGATTGGATTGGGAAGGAGTTGGATATCCCTTCTCATGCTATAGGAAGTGTCTCAGGTTGGAATGGGAAGGAGTTGGATATCACATCTCATGTTATAGGAAGGGTCTCAGGATTGGAATGGGAAGGATTTGGATATCACATCTCTTGCTATAGGAAGGGTCTCAGGATTGGAATGGGTAGGAGTTGGATATTACTTTCTTGCTATAGGAAGGGTCTCATGTTTGGAATGGGAAGGAGCTGGATATCACATATGCTATAGTTAGTGTCTCAGGTTTGGAACGGGAAGGAGTTGGATATCACATCTCATGTTATAGGAAGGGTCTCAGGTTTGGTATAAGCATTGAGATATCACATCTCTGCTATCGGAAGTGGCTCAGGATTGGAATGGGAAGGAGTTGGATATCCCATCTCATGTTATAGGACGAGTCTCTGGTTTGGTATTAGAATCATTGAGATATCACATCGCATGCTGTAGGAAGGGTCTAAGGATTGGAATGGGATGGACTTGGATATCACATCTCATGCTATAGGTAGGCTCTCAGGTTTGGTATAAGCATTGAGATATCACATCTCATGCTATAGGAAGGGTCTCAGGATTGGAATGGGAAGGAATTGGATATCACATCTCATGCTATAGGAACGGTCTCAGATTTGGTATAAGCATTGAGATATCACATCTCATGCTATAGGATGGGTCTCTGGATTGGAATGGGAAGGAAATGTATATGACATCACAGGCCATAGGAAGGGTCTCAGGTTTGGTATAAGCATTGAGATATCACATCTCTGCTATCGGAAGGGTCTCAGGATTGGAATGGGAAGGAGTTGGATATCCCATCTCATGTTATAGGAAGGGTCTCAGGTTTGGTATTAGAAGCATAGAGATATCACATCTCATGCTATAGGAAGGGTCTCAGGATTGGAATGGGAAGGACTTGGATGTCACATCTCATGCTATAGGGAGAGTCTCAAGTTTGATATTAGAAGCATTTAGATAACAAATCTCATGATATCGGAAGGGTCTCAGGATTGGAATGGGAAGGAGTTGGATATCACATCTCATGATAAAGGAAGGGTCTGAGGTTTGGAAGGGGAAGGATTTGGATATCACATCTCATGTTATAGGACGGGTCTCAGGTTTGGTATTAGAAGCATTGAGATATCAAGTCTCATGGTATAAGAAGGGTCTCAGAATTGGAATGGGAAGGAGTTGGATATCACACCTCAAGCTATAGGAAGGGTCTCAGGATTGGAATGGGAAGGAGTTTGATATCACATCTCATGCCATAGTATGGGTCTCAGGTTTGGTAGAAGCATTGGGATATCACATCTCATGCTATCGGAAGGGTATCAGTATTGGATTTGGAAGGAGTTGGATATCCCATCTCATGCTATAGGAAGGGTCTCAGGTTGGAATGGGAAGGAGTTGGATATCACATTTCATGTTATAGAAAGGGTCTCAGGATTGGAATGGGAAGGACTTGGATATCATATCTCATGCTATAGGAAGGCTCTCAGGTTTGGAAGGGGAAGGAGTTGGATATCACATTTCATGTTAGAGGAAGGATCTCAGGTTTGGTATTAGAGGCCTTGAGATATCACATCTCATGCTATAGGAAGGGTCTCTGTATTGGAATGGGAAGGAGTTGGATATCACATCTCAAGCTATAGGAAGGTTCTCAGGTTTGGTATAAGCATTGAGATATCACATCTCATGCTATAGGAAGGGTCTCAGGATTGGAATGGGAAGGAGTTGGATATCACATCTCATATTATAGGAAATATCTCAGGTTTGGTATTAGAAGCATTGCGACATCACATCTCATGTTATAGGAAGGGTCTCAGGATTGGAATGGGAAGAAGTTGGATATCACATCTCATGCTATAGGAAGGGTCTCAGGTTTGGTATATGCATTGAGATATCACATCTCATGCTATAGGAAGGGTCTCAGGATTGGAATGGGAAGGAGTTGTATATGACATCTCATGCCATAGGAAGGGTCTCAGGTTTGGTATAAGCATTGAGATATCACATCACATGCTATAGGAAGGGTCTCAGGATTGGAATGGGAAGGACTTGGATATCACATCTCATGCTATAGGCAGGGTCTCAGGTTTGGAAAGGGAAGGAGATGGATATCACATTTCATGTTAGAGGTAGGATCTCAGGTTTGGTATTAGAGGCATTGAGATATCACATCTCATGCTATCAGAAGGGTCTCAGGATTGGAATGGGAAGGAGTTGGATATCACATCTCATGCTAAAGGGGGGGTCTCAGGTTTGGAAGGGGAAGGATTTGGAAATCACATCTCATGTTATAGGAAGGATCTCAGGTTTGGTATTAGAAGCATTGGGATATCACATCTCATGCTTTCATAAGGGTCTCAGGATTGGAATGGGAAGGAGTTGGATATCACATCTCATGTTATAGGAAGGATCTCAGGTTTGGTATTAGAAGCATTGAGACATTACATCTCATGCTATAGGAAGGGTCTCAGGATTGGAATGGGAAGGAGTTGGATATCACATCTCATGCTATAGGAAGGGTCTCAGATTTGGTATAAGCATTGAGATATCACATCTCATGCTATAGGAAGGGTCTCAGGATTGGAATGGGAAGGAGTTGTATATGACATCTCAGGCCATAGGAAGGGTCTCAGGTTTGGTATAAGCATTGAGATATCACATCTCTGCTATCGGAAGGGTCTCAGGATTGGAATGGGAAGGAATTGGATATCACATCTCATGTTATAGGAAGGATCTCAGGTTTGGTATTAGAAGCATTGAGATATCCCTTCTCATGCTATAGGAAGGGTCTCAGGATTGGAATGTGAAGGATTTGGATATCACATCTCATGCTAAAGGAAGGGTCTCAGGTTTGGTAGAAGCATTGAGATATCACGTCTCTGCTATCGGAAGGGTCTCAGGATTGGATTGGGAAGGAGTTGGATATCCCTTCTCATGCTATAGGAAGGGTCTCAGGTTTGGTATAAGCATTGAGATATCACATCTCTGCTATCGGAAGGGTCTCAGGATTGGATTGGGAAGGAGTTGGATATCCCTTCTCATGCTATAGGAAGTGTCTCAGGTTGGAATGGGAAGGAGTTGGATATCACATCTCATGTTATAGGAAGGGTCTCAGGATTGGAATGGGAAGGATTTGGATATCACATCTCTTGCTATAGGAAGGGTCTCAGGATTGGAATGGGTAGGAGTTGGATATTACTTTCTTGCTATAGGAAGGGTCTCATGTTTGGAATGGGAAGGAGCTGGATATCACATATGCTATAGTTAGTGTCTCAGGTTTGGAACGGGAAGGAGTTGGATATCACATCTCATGTTATAGGAAGGGTCTCAGGTTTGGTATAAGCATTGAGATATCACATCTCTGCTATCGGAAGTGGCTCAGGATTGGAATGGGAAGGAGTTGGATATCCCATCTCATGTTATAGGACGAGTCTCTGGTTTGGTATTAGAATCATTGAGATATCACATCGCATGCTGTAGGAAGGGTCTAAGGATTGGAATGGGATGGACTTGGATATCACATCTCATGCTATAGGTAGGCTCTCAGGTTTGGTATAAGCATTGAGATATCACATCTCATGCTATAGGAAGGGTCTCAGGATTGGAATGGGAAGGAATTGGATATCACATCTCATGCTATAGGAACGGTCTCAGATTTGGTATAAGCATTGAGATATCACATCTCATGCTATAGGATGGGTCTCTGGATTGGAATGGGAAGGAAATGTATATGACATCACAGGCCATAGGAAGGGTCTCAGGTTTGGTATAAGCATTGAGATATCACATCTCTGCTATCGGAAGGGTCTCAGGATTGGAATGGGAAGGAGTTGGATATCCCATCTCATGTTATAGGAAGGGTCTCAGGTTTGGTATTAGAAGCATAGAGATATCACATCTCATGCTATAGGAAGGGTCTCAGGATTGGAATGGGAAGGACTTGGATGTCACATCTCATGCTATAGGGAGAGTCTCAAGTTTGATATTAGAAGCATTTAGATAACAAATCTCATGATATCGGAAGGGTCTCAGGATTGGAATGGGAAGGAGTTGGATATCACATCTCATGATAAAGGAAGGGTCTGAGGTTTGGAAGGGGAAGGATTTGGATATCACATCTCATGTTATAGGACGGGTCTCAGGTTTGGTATTAGAAGCATTGAGATATCAAGTCTCATGGTATAAGAAGGGTCTCAGAATTGGAATGGGAAGGAGTTGGATATCACACCTCAAGCTATAGGAAGGGTCTCAGGATTGGAATGGGAAGGAGTTTGATATCACATCTCATGCCATAGTATGGGTCTCAGGTTTGGTAGAAGCATTGGGATATCACATCTCATGCTATCGGAAGGGTATCAGTATTGGATTTGGAAGGAGTTGGATATCCCATCTCATGCTATAGGAAGGGTCTCAGGTTGGAATGGGAAGGAGTTGGATATCACATTTCATGTTATAGAAAGGGTCTCAGGATTGGAATGGGAAGGACTTGGATATCATATCTCATGCTATAGGAAGGCTCTCAGGTTTGGAAGGGGAAGGAGTTGGATATCACATTTCATGTTAGAGGAAGGATCTCAGGTTTGGTATTAGAGGCCTTGAGATATCACATCTCATGCTATAGGAAGGGTCTCTGTATTGGAATGGGAAGGAGTTGGATATCACATCTCAAGCTATAGGAAGGTTCTCAGGTTTGGTATAAGCATTGAGATATCACATCTCATGCTATAGGAAGGGTCTCAGGATTGGAATGGGAAGGAGTTGGATATCACATCTCATATTATAGGAAATATCTCAGGTTTGGTATTAGAAGCATTGCGACATCACATCTCATGTTATAGGAAGGGTCTCAGGATTGGAATGGGAAGAAGTTGGATATCACATCTCATGCTATAGGAAGGGTCTCAGGTTTGGTATATGCATTGAGATATCACATCTCATGCTATAGGAAGGGTCTCAGGATTGGAATGGGAAGGAGTTGTATATGACATCTCATGCCATAGGAAGGGTCTCAGGTTTGGTATAAGCATTGAGATATCACATCACATGCTATAGGAAGGGTCTCAGGATTGGAATGGGAAGGACTTGGATATCACATCTCATGCTATAGGCAGGGTCTCAGGTTTGGAAAGGGAAGGAGATGGATATCACATTTCATGTTAGAGATAGGATCTCAGGTTTGGTATTAGAGGCATTGAGATATCACATCTCATGCTATCAGAAGGGTCTCAGGATTGGAATGGGAAGGAGTTGTATATCACATCTCATGCTAAAGGGAGGGTCTCAGGTTTGGAAGGGGAAGGATTTGGAAATCACATCTCATGTTATAGGAAGGGTCTCAGGTTTGGTATTAGAAGCATTGAGATATCACATCTCATGCTATAGGAAGGGTCTCAGGATTGGAATGGGGAGGACTTGGATGTCACATCTCATGCTATAGGGAGGGTCTCAGGTTTGGTATTAGAAGCATTGAGATATCAAGTCTCATGGCATAGGAAGGGTCTCAGAATTGGAATGGGAAGGAGTTGTATATCACATCTCAAGCTATAGGAAGAGTCTCAGGATTGGAATGGGAATGAGTTTGATATCACATCTCATGCCATAGTATGGGTCTCAGGTTTGGTAGAAGCATTGGGATATCACATCACATGCTATTGGAAGGGTATCAGTATTGGATTTGGAAGGAGTTGGATATCCCATCCCATGCTATAGTATGGGTCTCAGGTTTGGTAGAAGCATTGGGATATCACATCTCATGCTATTGGAAGGGTATCAGTATTGTATTTGGAAGGAGTTGGATATCCCATCTCATGCTATAGGAAGGGTCTCAGATTTGGTATAAGCATTGAGATATCACATCTCATGCTATAGGAAGGGTCTCAGGATTGTATTGGGAAGGAGTTGTATATGACATCTCAGGCCATAGGAAGGGTCTCAGGATTGGTATAAGCATTGAGATATCACATCTCTGCTATCGGAAGGGTCTCAGGATTGGAATGGGAAGGAGTTGGATATCCCATCTCATGTTATAGGAAGGGTCTCAGGTTTGGTATTAGAAGCATTGAGATATCACATCTCATGCTATAGGAAGGGTCTCAGGATTGGAATGGGGAGGACTTGGATGTCACATCTCATGCTATAGGGAGGGTCTCAAGTTTGATATTAGAAGCATTGAGATAACAAATCTCATGATATCGGAAGGGTCTCAGGATTGGAATGGGAAGGAGTTGGATATCACATCTCATGATAAAGGAAGGGTCTAAGGTTTGGAAGGGGAAATATTTGGATATCACATCTCATGTTATAGGACGGGTCTCAGGTTTGGTATTAGAAGCATTTAGATATCAAGTCTCATGGCATAGGAAGGGTCTCAGAATTGGAATGGGAAGGAGTTGGATATCACATCTCAAGCTATAGGAAGAGTCTCAGGATTGGAATGGGAAGGAGTTTGATATCACATCTCATGCCATAGTATGGGTCTCAGGTTTGGTAGAAGCATTGGGATATCACATCTCATGCTATTGGAAGGGTATCAGTATTGGATTTGGAAGGAGTTGGATATCCCATCTCATGCTATAGGAAGGGTCTCAGGTTGGAATGGGAAGGAATTGGATATCACATCTCATGTTATAGGACGGGTCTCAGGTTTGGTATTAGAAGCATTTAGATATCAAGTCTCATGGCATAGGAAGGGTCTCAGAATTGGAATGGGAAGGAGTTGGATATCACATCTCAAGCTATAGGAAGAGTCTCAGGATTGGAATGGGAAGGAGTTTGATATCACATCTCATGCCATAGTATGGGTCTCAGGTTTGGTAGAAGCATTGGGATATCACATCTCATGCTATTGGAAGGGTATCAGTATTGGATTTGGAAGGAGTTGGATATCCCATCTCATGCTATAGGAAGGGTCTCAGGTTGGAATGGGAAGGAGTTGGATATCACATTTCATGTTATAGGAAGGGTCTCAGGATTGGAATGGGAAGGACTTGGATATCATATCTCATGCTATAGGAAGGCTCTCAGGTTTAGAAGGGGAAGGAGTTGGATATCACATTTCATGTTAGAGGAAGGATCTCAGGTTTGGTATTAGAGGCCTTGAGATATCACATCTCATGCTATAGGAAGGGTCTCAGGATAGGAATGGGAAGAAGTTGGATATCACATCTCAAGCTTTAGGAAGGGTCTCAGGTTTGGTATAAACATTGAGATAGCACATCTCATGCTATAGGAAGGGTCTCAGGATTGGAATGGGAAGGAGTTGGATATCACATCTCATGTTATAGGAAAGATCTCCAGTTTGGTATTAGAAGCATTGAGACATCACATCTCATGTTATAGGAAGGGTCTCAGGATTGGAATGGGAAGAAGTTGGATATCACATCTCATGCTATAGGAAGGGTCTCAGGTTTGGAAGGGGAACGAGTTGGATACCCAATCTCATGTTATAGGACTGGTCTCAGGTTTGGTATTAGAAGCATTGAGACATCACATCTCATGCTATAGGAAGGGTCTCAGGATTGGAATGGGAAGGAGTTGAATATCACATCTCATGTTATAGGAAGGATCTCAGGTTTGGTATTAGAAGCATTGAGACATCACATCTCATGCTATAGGAAGGGTCTTAGGATTGGAATGGGAAGGAGTTGGATATCACATCTCATGCTATAGGAAGGGTCTCAGATTTGGTATAAGCATTGAGATATCACATCTCATGCTATAGGAAGGGTCTCAGGATTGGATTGGGAAGGAGTTGTATATGACATCTCAGGCCATAGGAAGGGTCCCAGGATTGGTATAAGCATTGAGATATCACATCTCTGCTATCGGAAGGATTGGAATGGGAAGGAGTTGGATATCCCATCTCATGTTATAGGAAGGGTCTCAGGTTTGGTATTAGAAGCATTGAGATATCACATCTCATGCTATAGGAAGGGTCTCAGGATTGGAATGGGGAGGACTTGGATGTCACATCTCATGCTATAGGGAGGGTCTCAAGTTTGATATTAGAAGCATTGAGATAACAAATCTCATGATATCGGAAGGGTCTCAGGATTGGAATGGGAAGGAGTTGGATATCACATCTCATGATAAAGGAAGGGTCTAAGGTTTGGAAGGGGAAAGATTTGGATATCACATCTCATGTTATAGGACGGGTCTCAGGTTTGGTATTAGAAGCATTGAGATATCAAGTCTCATGGCATAGGAAGGGTCTCAGAATTGGAATGGGAAGGAGTTGGATATCACATCTCAAGCTATAGGAAGAGTCTCAAGATTGGAATGGGAAGGAGTTTGATATCACATCTCATGTCATAGTATGGGTCTCAGGTTTGGTAGAAGCATTGGGATATCACATCTCATGCTATTGGAAGGGTATCAGTATTGGATTTGGAAGGAGTTGGATATCCCATCTCATGCTATAGGAAGGGTCTCAGGTTGGAATGGGAAGGAGTTGGATATCACATTTCATGTTATAGGAAGGGTCTCAGGATTGGAATGGGAAGGACTTAGATATCATATCTCATGCTATAGGAAGGCTCTCAGGTTTGGAAGGGGAAGGAGTTGGATATCACATTTCATGTTAGAGGAAGGATCTCAGGTTTGGTATTAGAGGCCTTGAGATATCACATATCATGCTATAGGAAGCGTCTCAGGATTGGAATGGGAAGGAGTTGGATATCACATCTCATGCTATAGGAAGGCTCTCAGGTTTGGAAGGGGAAGGAGTTGGATATTACATCTCATGTTATAGGAAAGATCTCAGGTTTGGTATTAGAAGCATTGAGACATCACATCTCAGGTTATAGGAAGGGTCTCAGGATTGGAATGGGAAGAAGTTGGATATCACATCTCATGCTATAGGAAGGGTCTCAGGTTTGGAAGGGGAAGGAGTTGGATATCCAATCTCATGTTATAGGACTGGTCTCAGGTTTGGTATTAGAAGCATTGAGATATCACATCGCATGCTGTAGGAAGGTTCTCAGGTTTGGTATTCGAAGCATTGAGACATCACATCTCATGCTATAGGAAGGGTCTCAGGATTGGAATGGGAAGGAGTTGGATATCACATCTCATGTTATAGGAAGGATCTCAGGTGTGGTATTAGAAGCATTGAGACATCACATCTCATGCTATAGGAAGGGTCTCAGGATTGGAATGGGAAGGAGTTGGATATCACATCTCATGCTATAGGAAGGGTCTCAGATTTGGTATAAGCATTGAGATATCACATCTCATGCTATAGGAAGGGTCTCAGGATTGGATTGGGAAGGAGTTGTATATGACATC
The DNA here is from genome assembly GCF_040938575.1 of Ambystoma mexicanum. NCBI lineage: Eukaryota > Metazoa > Chordata > Amphibia > Caudata > Ambystomatidae > Ambystoma > Ambystoma mexicanum. The sequence continues at coordinate 324,552,007 of NC_090936.1, forward strand.
TCAGGCCATAGGAAGGGTCTCAGGATTGGTATAAGCATTGAGATATCACATCTCTGCTATCGGAAGGGTCTCAGGATTGGAATGGGAAGGAGTTGGATATCCCATCTCATGATAAAGGAAGGGTCTAAGGTTTGGAAGGGGAAAGATTTGGATATCACATCTCATGTTATAGGACGGGTCTCAATTTTGATATTAGAAGCATTGAGATAACAAATCTCATGATATCGGAAGGGTCTCAGGATTGGAATGGGAAGGAGTTGGATATCACATCTCATGATAAAGGAAGGGTCTAAGGTTTGGAAGGGGAAAGATTTGGATATCACATCTCATGATATAGGACGGGTCTCAGGTTTGGTATTAGAAGCATTGAGATATCAAGTCTCATGGTATAGGAAGGGTCTCAGAATTGGAATGGGAAGGATTTCGGATATCACATCTCAAGCTATAGGAAGAGTCTCAGGATTGGAATGGGAAGGAGTTTGATATCACATCTCATGCCATAGTATGGTTCTCAGGTTTGGTAGAAGCATTGGGATATCACATCTCATGCTATTGGAAGGGTATCAGTATTGAATTTGGAAGGAGTTGGATATCCCATCTCATGCTATAGGAAGGGTCTCAGGTTGGAATGGGAAGGAGTTGGATATCACATTTCATGTTATAGGAAGGGTCTCAGGATTGGAATGGGAAGGAGTTGGATATCACATCTCAAGCTTTAGGAAGGGTCTCAGGTTTGGTATAAACATTGAGATAGCACATCTCATGCTATAGGAAGGGTCTCAGGATTGGAATGGGAAGGAGTTGGATATCACATCTCATGTTATAGGAAAGATCTCAGGTTTGGTATTAGAAGCATTGAGACATCACATCTCATGTTATAGGAAGGGTCTCAGGATTGGAATGGGAAGAAGTTGGATATCACATCTCATGCTATAGGAAGGGTCTCAGGTTTGGAAGGGGAAGGAGTTGGATATCCAATCTCATGTTATAGGACTGGTCTCAGGATTGGAATGGGAAGGAGTTGGATATTACATCTCATGTTATAGGAAAGATCTCAGGTTTGGTATTAGAAGCATTGAGACATCACATCTCATGTTATAGGAAGAATCTCAGGATTGGAATGGGAAGAAGTTGGATATCACATCTCATGCTATAGGAAGGGTCTCAGGTTTGGAAGGGGAAGGAGTTGGATATCCAATCTCATGTTATAGGACTGGTCTCAGGTTTGGTATTAGAAGCATTGAGATATCACATCGCATGCTGTAGGAAGGTTCTCAGGTTTGGTATTCGAAGCATTGAGACATCACATCTCATGCTATAGGAAGGGTCTCAGGATTGGAATGGGAAGGAGTTGGATATCACATCTCATGTTATAGGAAGGATCTCAGGTGTGGTATTAGAAGCATTGAGACATCACATCTCATGCTATAGGAAGGGTCTCAGGATTGGAATGGGAAGGAGTTGGATATCACATCTCATGCTATAGGAAGGGTCTCAGATTTGGTATAAGCATTGAGATATCACATCTCTGCTATCGGAAGGGTCTCAGGATTGGAATGGGAAGGAGTTGGATATCCCATCTCATGATAAAGGAAGGGTCTAAGGTTTGGAAGGGGAAAGATTTGGATATCACATCTCATGTTATAGGACGGGTCTCAATTTTGATATTAGAAGCATTGAGATAACAAATCTCATGATATCGGAAGGGTCTCAGGATTGGAATGGGAAGGAGTTGGATATCACATCTCATGATAAAGGAAGGGTCTAAGGTTTGGAAGGGGAAAGATTTGGATATCACATCTCATGATATAGGACGGGTCTCAGGTTTGGTATTAGAAGCATTGAGATATCAAGTCTCATGGTATAGGAAGGGTCTCAGAATTGGAATGGGAAGGATTTCGGATATCACATCTCAAGCTATAGGAAGAGTCTCAGGATTGGAATGGGAAGGAGTTTGATATCACATCTCATGCCATAGTATGGTTCTCAGGTTTGGTAGAAGCATTGGGATATCACATCTCATGCTATTGGAAGGGTATCAGTATTGAATTTGGAAGGAGTTGGATATCCCATCTCATGCTATAGGAAGGGTCTCAGGTTGGAATGGGAAGGAGTTGGATATCACATTTCATGTTATAGGAAGGGTCTCAGGATTGGAATGGGAAGGAGTTGGATATCACATCTCAAGCTTTAGGAAGGGTCTCAGGTTTGGTATAAACATTGAGATAGCACATCTCATGCTATAGGAAGGGTCTCAGGATTGGAATGGGAAGGAGTTGGATATCACATCTCATGTTATAGGAAAGATCTCAGGTTTGGTATTAGAAGCATTGAGACATCACATCTCATGTTATAGGAAGGGTCTCAGGATTGGAATGGGAAGAAGTTGGATATCACATCTCATGCTATAGGAAGGGTCTCAGGTTTGGAAGGGGAAGGAGTTGGATATCCAATCTCATGTTATAGGACTGGTCTCAGGTTTGGTATTAGAAGCATTGAGATATCACATCACATCGCATGCTGTAGGAAGGTTCTCAGGTTTGGAATGGGGAGGAATTGGATATCACATCTCATGTCATAGAAAGGATCTCAGGTTTGGTATTAGAAGCATTGAGATATCACATCTCATGCTATAGGAATGGTCTCAGGATTGGAATGGGAAGGAGTTGGATATTACATTCTTGCTATAGGAAGGGTCTCATGTTTGGAATGGGAAGGAGTTGGATATCACATATGCTATAGGAAGGGTCTCAGGTTTGAAACGGGAAGGAGTTGGATATCACATCTCATGTTATAGGAAGGGTCTCAGGTTTGTTATAAGCATTGAGATATCACATCTCTGCTATCAGAAGTGTCTCAGGATTGGAATGGGAAGGTGTTGGATATCCCATCTCATGTTATAGGACGGGTCTCAGGTTTGTTATTAGAATCATTGAGATATCATATTGCATGCTGTAGGAAGGGTCTAAGGATTGGAATGGGAAGGACTTGGATATCACATCTCATGCTATAGGTAGGCTCTCAGGTTTGGAAAGGGAAGGAGTTCGATATCACATTTCATGTTAGAGGAAGGATCTCAGGTTTGGTATTAGAGGCATTGAGATATCACATATCATGCTATAGGAACGGTCTCAGGATTGGAATGGGAAGGAGTTGGATATCACATCTCAAGCTTTAGGAAGGGTCTCAGGTTTGGTATAAGCATTGCGATAGCACATCTCATGCTATAGGAAGGGTCTCAGGATTGGAATGGGAAGGAGTTGGATATTACATCTCATGTTATAGGAAAGATCTCAGGTTTGGTATTAGAAGCATTGAGACATCACATCTCATGTTATAGGAAGGGTCTCAGGATTGGAATGGGAAGAAGTTGGATATCACATCTCATGCTATAGGAAGGGTCTCAGGTTTGGAAGGGGAAGGAGTTGGATATCCAATCTCATGTTATAGGACTGGTCTCAGGTTTGGTATTAGAAGCATTGAGATATCACATTGCATGCTGTAGGAAGGTTCTCAGGTTTGGTATTAGAAGCATTGAGACATCACATCTCATGCTATAGGAAGGGTCTCAGGATTGGAATGGGAAGGAGTTGGATATCACATCTCATGTTATAGGAAGGATCTCAGGTTTGGTATTAGAAGCATTGAGACATCACATCTCATGCTATAGGAAGGGTCTCGGGATTGGAATGGGAAGGAGTTGGATATCACATCTCGTGCTGTAGGAAGGGTCTCATATTTGGTATAAGCATTGAGATATCACATCTCATGATATAGGAAGGGTCTCAGGATTGGATTGGGAAGGAGTTGTATATGACATCTCAGGCCATAGGAAGGGTCTCAGGATTGGTATAAGCATTGAGATATCACATCTCTGCTATCGGAAGGGTCTCAGGATTGGAATGGGAAGGAGTTGGATATCCCATCTCATGATAAAGGAAGGGTCTAAGGTTTGGAAGGGGAAAGATTTGGATATCACATCTCATGTTATAGGACGGGTCTCAGGATTGGAATCGGAAGGACTTGGATATCACATCTCATGCTATAGGGAGTGCCTCAGGATTGGAATCGGAAAGACTTGGATATCACATCTCATGCTATAGGGAGGGTCTCAAGTTTGATATTAGAAGAATTGAGATATCACATCTCATGCTATAGGAAGGGTCTCAGGATTGGAATGGGAAGGAGTTGGATATCACATCTCATGCTATAGGAAGGGTCTCAGGTTTGGTATAAGCAGTGAGATATCACATCTCATGCTATAGGAAGTGTCTCAGGATTGGAATGGGAAGGAGTTGGATATCACATCTCATGTTATAGGAAGGATCTCAGGTTTGGTATAAGCATTGAGATATCACATCTCTGCTATCGGAAGGGTCTCAGGATTGGAATGGGAAGGAGTTGGATATTCCCATCTCATGTTATAGGAAGGGTCTCAGGTTTGGTATTAGAAGCATTGAGATATCACATCTCATGCTATAGGAAGGGTCTCAGGATTCGAATGGGAAGGACTTGGATATCACATCTCATGCTATAGGGAGGGTCTCAAGTTTGATATTAGAAGCATTGAGATATCACATCTCATGATATCGGAAGGGTCTCAGGGATGGAATGGGAAGGAGTTGGATATCACATCTCATGATAAAGGAAGGGTCTAAGGTTTGGAAGGGGAAGGAGTTTGATATCACATCTCATGCCATAGTATGGGTCTCAGGTTTGGTAGAAGCATTGGGATATCACATCTCATGCTATCGGAAGGGTATCAGGATTGGATTTGGAAGGAGTTGGATATCCCATCTCATGCTATAGGAAGGGTCTCAGGTTGGAATGGGAAGGAGTTGGATATCACATCTCATGTTATAGGAAGAGTCTCAGGATTGGAATGGGAAGGACTTGGATATCACATCTCATGCTATAGGAAGGCTCTCAGGTTTGGAAGGGGAAAGAGTTGGATATCACATTTCATGTTAGAGGTAGGATCTCAGGTTTGGTATTAGAGGCATTGAGATATCACATCTCATGCTATCAGAAGAGTCTCAGGATTGGAATGGGAAGGAGTTGGATATCACATCTCATGCTAAAGGGAGGGTCTCAGGTTTGGAAGGGGAAGGATTTGGATATCACATCTCATGTTATAGGAAGGATCTCAGGTTTGGTATTAGAAGCATTGAGATATCACATCTCATGCTATCGGAAGGATCTCAGGTTTGGTATTAGAAGTATTGAGATATCACATCTCATGCTATAGGAAGGGTCTCAGGATTGGAATGGGAAGGAATTGGTTATCACATCTCATGCTAAAGGAAGGGTCTCAGGTTTGGTAGAAGCATTGAGATATCACATCTCATGCTATAGGAAGGGTCTCAGGATTGGAATGGGAAGGACTTAGATATCACATATCATGCTATAGGGAGGGTCTCAGTTTTGATATTAGAAGCATTGAGATATCACATCTCATGCTATCGGAAGTGTCTCAGGATTGGAATGGGAAGGAGTTGGATATCACATCTCATGATAAAGGAAGGGTCTAAGGTTTGGAAGGGGAAGGAGTTTGATATCACATCTCATGCCATAGTATGGGTCTCAGGTTTGGTAGAAGCATTGGGATATCACATCTCATGCTATCGGAAGGGTATCAGGATTGGATTTGGAAGGAGTTGGATATCCCATCTCATGCTATAGGAAGGGTCTCAGGTTGGAATGGGAAGGAGTTGGATATCACATCTCATGTTATAGGAAGGGTCTCAGGATTGGAATGGGAAGGACTTGGATATCACATCTCATGCTAAAGGAAGGCTCTCAGGTTTGGAAGGGGAAAGAGTTGGATATCACATTTCATGTTAGAGGTAGGATCTCAGGTTTGGTATTAGAGGCATTGAGATATCACATCTCATGCTATCAGAAGAGTCTCAGGATTGGAATGGGAAGGACTTGGATATCACATCTCATGCTATAGGGAGGGTCTCAAGTTTGATATTAGAAGCATTGAGATATCACATCTCATGATATCGGAAGGGTCTCAGGGATGGAATGGGAAGGAGTTGGATATCACATCTCATGATAAACGAAGGGTCTATGGTTTGGAAGGGGAAGGAGTTTGATATCACATCTCATGCCATAGTATGGGTCTCAGGTTTGGTAGAAGCATTGGGATATCACATCTCATGCTATCGGAAGGGTATCAGGATTGGATTTGGAAGGAGTTGGATATCACATCTCATGCTAAAGGGAGGGTCTCAGGTTTGGAAGGGGAAGGATTTGGATATCACATCTCATGTTATAGGAAGGATCTCAGGTTTGGTATTAGAAGCATTGAGATATCACATCTCATGCTATCGGAAGGATCTCAGGTTTGGTATAGAAGCATTGAGATATCACATCTCATGCTATCAGAAGGGTCTCAGGATTGGAATGGGAAGGAGTTGGATATCACATCTCATGCTAAAGGGAGGGTCTCAGGTTTGGAAGGGGAAGGATTTGGAAATCACATCCCATGTTATAGGAAGGATCTCAGGTTTGGTATTAGAAGCATTGAGATATCACATCTCATGCTATAGGAAGGGTCTCAGGATTGGAATGGGAAGGAGTTGGATATCACATCTCATGTTATATTACGGGTCTCACGTTTGGTATTAGAAGCATTGAGATATCAAGTCTCATAGTATAGGAAGGGTCTCAGAATTGGAATGGGAAGGAGTTGGATATCACATCTCAAGCTATAGGAAGGGTCTCAGGATTGGTATTAGAAGCATTTAGATATCAAGTTTCATGGCATAGGAAGGATCTCAGGTTTGGTATTAGAAGCATTGAGATATCACATCTCATGCTATAGGAAGGGTCTCAGGATTGGAATGGGAAGGAGTTGGATATCACATCTCATGCTATAGGAAGGGTCTCAGGTTTGGTATAAGCATTGAGATATCACAGCTCTGCTATCGGAAGCGGCTCAGGATTGGAATGGGAAGGAGTTGGATATCCCATCTCATGTTATAGGAAGAGTCTCTGGTTTGGTATTAGAATCATTGAGATATCACATCGCATGCTGTAGGAAGGGTCTAAGGATTGGAATGGGATGGACTTGGATTTCACATCTCATGCTATAGGTAGGCTCTCAGGTTTGGTATAAGCATTGAGATATCACATCTCATGATATAGGAAGGGTCTCAGGATTGGAATGGGAAGGAATTGGATATCACATCTCATGCTATAGGAAGGGTCTCAGATCTGGTATAAGCATTGAGATATCACATCTCATGCTAAAGGAAGGGTCTCAGGATTGGAATGGGAAGGAGTTGTATATGACATCTCAAGCTATAGGAAGGGTCTCAGAATTGGAATGGGAAGGACTTGGATATCACATCTCATGCTATAGGAAGGCTCTCAGGTTTGGAAGGGGAAAGAGTTGGATATCACATTTCATGTTAGAGGTAGGATCACAGGTTTGGTATTAGAGGCATTGAGTTATCACATCTCATGCTATCAGAAGGGTCTCAGGAATGGAATGGGAAGGAGTTGGATATCACATCTCATGCTAAAGGGAGGGTCTCAGGTTTGGAAGGGGAAGGATGTGGATATCACATCTCATGTTATAGGAAGGATCTCAGGTTTGGTATTAGAAGCATTGAGATATCACATCTCATGCTATCGGAAGGATCTCAGGTTTGGTATTAGAAGCATTGAGATATCACATCTCATGCTATCAGAAGGGTCTCAGGATTGGAATGGGAAGGAGTTGGATATCACATCTCATGCTAAAGGGAGGGTCTCAGGTTTGGAAGGGGAAGGATTTGGATATCACATCTCATGTTATCGGAAGGATCTCACGTTTGGTATTAGAAGTATTGAGATATCATATCTCATGCTATAGGAAGGGTCTCAGGATTGGAATGGGAAGGAGTTGGATATCACATCTCATGCTATAGGAAGTGTCTCAGGATTGTAATGGGAAGGACTTGGATATCACATCTCATGCTATAGGTAGGGTCTCAAGTTTGATATTAGAAGCATTGAGATATCACATCTCATGCTATAGGAAGGGTCTGAGGATTGGAATGGGAAGGAGTTGGATATTACATCTCATGCTATGGGAAGGGTCTCAGGTTTGGTATAAGCATTGAGATATCACATCTCATGCTATAGTAAGTGTCTCAGGATTGGAATGGGAAGGAGTTGGATATCACATCTCATGTTATAGGAAGAATCTCAGGTTTGGTATAAGCATTGAGATATCACATCTCTGCTATCGGAGGGGTCTCAGGATTGGAATGGGAAGGAGTTGGACATTCCCATCTCATGTTATAGGAAGGGTCTCAGGTTTGGTATTGGAAGCATTGAGATATCACATCTCATGCTATAGGAAGGGTCTCAGGATTGGAATGGGAAGGACTTGGATATCACATCTCATGATAAAGGAAGGGTCTAAGGTTTGGAAGGGGAAGGATTTGGATATCACATCTCATGTTATATTACGGGTCTCACGTTTGGTATTAGAAGCATTGAGATATCAAGTCTCATAGTATAGGAGGGTCTCAGAATTGGAATGGGAAGGAGTTGGATATCACATCTCAAGCTATAGGAAGGGTCTCAGGATTGGTATTAGAAGCATTTAGATATCAAGTCTCATGGCATAGGAAGGCTCTTAGGTTTGGAAGGGGAAAGAGTTGGATATCACATTTCATGTTAGAGGTAGGATCTCAGGTTTGGTATTAGAGGCATTGAGATATCACATCTCATGCTATCAGAAGGGTCTCAGGATTGGAATGGGAAGGAGTTGGATATCACATCTCATGCTAAAGGGAGGGTCTCAGGTTTGGAAGGGGAAGGATTTGGATATCACATCTCATGTTATCGGAAGGATCTCACGTTTGGTATTAGAAGTATTGAGATATCATATCTCATGCTATAGGAAGGGTCTCAGGATTGGAATGGGAAGGAGTTGGATATCACATCTCATGCTATAGGAAGTGTCTCAGGATTGTAATGGGAAGGACTTGGATATCACATCTCATGCTATAGGTAGGGTCTCAAGTTTGATATTAGAAGCATTGAGATATCACATCTCATGCTATAGGAAGGGTCTGAGGATTGGAATGGGAAGGAGTTGGATATTACATCTCATGCTATGGGAAGGGTCTCAGGTTTGGTATAAGCATTGAGATATCACATCTCATGCTATAGTAAGTGTCTCAGGATTGGAATGGGAAGGAGTTGGATATCACATCTCATGTTATAGGAAGAATCTCAGGTTTGGTATAAGCATTGAGATATCACATCTCTGCTATCGGAGGGGTCTCAGGATTGGAATGGGAAGGAGTTGGACATTCCCATCTCATGTTATAGGAAGGGTCTCAGGTTTGGTATTGGAAGCATTGAGATATCACATCTCATGCTATAGGAAGGGTCTCAGGATTGGAATGGGAAGGACTTGGATATCACATCTCATGATAAAGGAAGGGTCTAAGGTTTGGAAGGGGAAGGATTTGGATATCACATCTCATGTTATATTACGGGTCTCACGTTTGGTATTAGAAGCATTGAGATATCAAGTCTCATAGTATAGGAGGGTCTCAGAATTGGAATGGGAAGGAGTTGGATATCACATCTCAAGCTATAGGAAGGGTCTCAGGATTGGTATTAGAAGCATTTAGATATCAAGTCTCATGGCATAGGAAGGCTCTTAGGTTTGGAAGGGGAAAGAGTTGGATATCACATTTCATGTTAGAGGTAGGATCTCAGGTTTGGTATTAGAGGCATTGAGATATCACATCTCATGCTATCAGAAGGGTCTCAGGAATGGAATGGGAAGGAGTTGGATATCACATCTCATGCTAAAGGGAGGGTCTCAGGTTTGGAAGGGGAAGGATTTGGATATCACATCTCAAGTTATAGGAAGGATCTCAGGTTTGGTATTAGAAGCATTGAGATATCACATCTCATGCTATCGGAAGGATCTCAGGTTTGGTATTAGAAGCATTGAGATATCACATCTCATGCTATCAGAAGAGTCTCAGGATTGGAATAGGAAGGAGTTGGATATCACATCTCATGCTAAAGGGAGGGTCTCAGGATTTGAAGGGGAAGGATTTGGATATCACATCTCATGTTATCGGAAGGATCTCACGTTTGGTATTAGAAGTATTGAGATATCATATCTCATGCTATAGGAAGGGTCTCAGGTTTGGTATAAGCATTGAGATATCACATCTCATGCTATAGTAAGTGTCTCAGGATTGGAATGGGAAGGAGTTGGATATCACATCTCATGTTATAGGAAGAATCTCAGGTTTGGTATAAGCATTGAGATATCACATCTCTGCTATCGGAGGGGTCTGAGGATTGGAATGGGAAGGAGTTGGATATTACATCTCATGCTATGGGAAGGGTCTCAGGTTTGGTATAAGCATTGAGATATCACATCTCATGCTATAGGAAGGGTCTCAGGTTTGGAATGGGAAGGAATTGGATATCACATCTCATGTTATAGGAAGGATCTCAGGTTTGGTATTAGAAGCATTGAGATATCACATCTCATGCTATAGGAAGGGTCTCAGGTTTGGTAGAAGCATTGAGATATCACGTCTCTGCTATCGGAAGGGTCTCAGGATTGGATTGGGAAGGAGTTGGATATCCCTTCTCATGCTATAGGAAGGGTCTCAGGATTTGAATGGCAAGGAGTTGGATATCACATCTCATGCCATACGAAGGGTCTCGGGTTTGGTATAAGCATTGAGATATCACATCTCTGCTATCGGAAGGGTCTCAGGATTGAAATGGGAAGGAGTTGGATATTCCCATCTCATGTTATAGGAAGGGTCTCAGGTTTGGTATTAGAAGCATTGAGATATCACATCTCATGCTATAGGAAGGGTCTCAGGATTGGAATGGGAAGGACTTGGATATCACATCTCATGCTATAGGGAGGGTCTCAAGTTTGATATTAGAAGCTTTGAGATATCACATCTCATGATATCGGAAGGGTCTCAGGATTGGAATGGGAAGGAGTTGGATATCACATCTCATGATAAAGGAAGGGTCTAAGGTTTGGAAGGGGAAGGATTTGGATATCACATCTCATGTTATATTACGGGTCTCAGGTTTGGTATTATAAGCATTGAGATATCAAGTCTCAGAGTATAGGAAGGGTCTCAGAATTGGAATGGGAAGGAGTTGGATATCACATCTCAAGCTATAGGAAGGGTCTCAGAATTGGAATGGGAAGGACTTGGATATCACATCTCATGCTATAGGAAGGCTCTCAGGTTTGGAAGGGGAAAGAGTTGGATATCACATTTCATGTTAGAGGTAGGATCACAGGTTTGGTATTAGAGGCATTGAGTTATCACATCTCATGCTATCAGAAGGGTCTCAGGAATGGAATGGGAAGGAGTTGGATATCACATCTCATGCTAAAGGGAGGGTCTCAGGTTTGGAAGGGGAAGGATGTGGATATCACATCTCATGTTATAGGAAGGATCTCAGGTTTGGTATTAGAAGCATTGAGATATCACATCTCATGCTATCGGAAGGATCTCAGGTTTGGTATTAGAAGCATTGAGATATCACATCTCATGCTATCAGAAGGGTCTCAGGATTGAAATGGGAAGGAGTTGGATATCACATCTCATGCTAAAGGGAGGGTCTCAGGTTTGGAAGGGGAAGGATTTGGATATCACATCTCATGTTATCGGAAGGATCTCACGTTTGGTATTAGAAGTATTGAGATATCATATCTCATGCTATAGGAAGGGTCTCAGGATTGGAATGGGAAGGAGTTGGATATCACATCTCATGCTATAGGAAGTGTCTCAGGATTGTAATGGGAAGGACTTGGATATCACATCTCATGCTATAGGTAGGGTCTCAAGTTTGATATTAGAAGCATTGAGATATCACATCTCATGCTATAGGAAGGGTCTGAGGATTGGAATGGGAAGGAGTTGGATATTACATCTCATGCTATGGGAAGGGTCTCAGGTTTGGTATAAGCATTGAGATATCACATCTCATGCTATAGTAAGTGTCTCAGGATTGGAATGGGAAGGAGTTGGATATCACATCTCATGTTATAGGAAGAATCTCAGGTTTGGTATAAGCATTGAGATATCACATCTCTGCTATCGGAGGGGTCTCAGGATTGGAATGGGAAGGAGTTGGACATTCCCATCTCATGTTATAGGAAGGGTCTCAGGTTTGGTATTGGAAGCATTGAGATATCACATCTCATGCTATAGGAAGGGTCTCAGGATTGGAATGGGAAGGACTTGGATATCACATCTCATGATAAAGGAAGGGTCTAAGGTTTGGAAGGGGAAGGATTTGGATATCACATCTCATGTTATATTACGGGTCTCACGTTTGGTATTAGAAGCATTGAGATATCAAGTCTCATAGTATAGGAAGGGTCTCAGAATTGGAATGGGAAGGAGTTGGATATCACATCTCAAGCTATAGGAAGGGTCTCAGGATTGGAATGGGAAGGACTTGGATATCACATCTCATGCTATAGGAAGGCTCTTAGGTTTGGAAGGGGAAAGAGTTGGATATCACATTTCATGTTAGAGGTAGGATCTCAGGTTTGGTATTAGAGGCATTGAGATATCACATCTCATGCTATCAGAAGGGTCTCAGGAATGGAATGGGAAGGAGTTGGATATCACATCTCATGCTAAAGGGAGGGTCTCAGGTTTGGAAGGGGAAGGATTTGGATATCACATCTCAAGTTATAGGAAGGATCTCAGGTTTGGTATTAGAAGCATTGAGATATCACATCTCATGCTATCGGAAGGATCTCAGGTTTGGTATTAGAAGCATTGAGATATCACATCTCATGCTATCAGAAGAGTCTCAGGATTGGAATAGGAAGGAGTTGGATATCACATCTCATGCTAAAGGGAGGGTCTCAGGATTTGAAGGGGAAGGATTTGGATATCACATCTCATGTTATCGGAAGGATCTCACGTTTGGTATTAGAAGTATTGAGATATCATATCTCATGCTATAGGAAGGGTCTCAGGTTTGGTATAAGCATTGAGATATCACATCTCATGCTATAGTAAGTGTCTCAGGATTGGAATGGGAAGGAGTTGGATATCACATCTCATGTTATAGGAAGAATCTCAGGTTTGGTATAAGCATTGAGATATCACATCTCTGCTATCGGAGGGGTCTGAGGATTGGAATGGGAAGGAGTTGGATATTACATCTCATGCTATGGGAAGGGTCTCAGGTTTGGTATAAGCATTGAGATATCACATCTCATGCTATAGTAAGTGTCTCAGGATTGGAATGGGAAGGAGTTGGATATCACATCTCATGTTATAGGAAGAATCTCAGGTTTGGTATAAGCATTGAGATATCACATCTCTGCTATCGGAGGGGTCTCAGGATTGGAATGGGAAGGAGTTGGATATTCCCATCTCATGTTATAGGAAGGGTCTCAGGTTTGGTATTGGAAGCATTGAGATATCACATCTCATGCTATAGGAAGGGTCTCAGGATTGGAATGGGAAGGACTTGGATATCACATCTCATGATAAAGGAAGGGTCTAAGGTTTGGAAGGGGAAGGATTTGGATATCACATCTCATGTTATATTACGGGTCTCACGTTTGGTATTCGAAGCATTGAGATATCAAGTCTCATAGTATAGGAAGGGTCTCAGAATTGGAATGGGAAGGAGTTGGATATCACATCTCAAGCTATAGGAAGGGTCTCAGGATTGGAATGGGAAGGACTTGGATATCACATCTCATGCTATAGGAAGGCTCTTAGGTTTGGAAGGGGAAAGAGTTGGATATCACATTTCATGTTAGAGGTAGGATCTCAGGTTTGGTATTAGAGGCATTGAGATATCACATCTCATGCTATCAGAAGGGTCTCAGGAATGGAATGGGAAGGAGTTGGATATCACATCTCATGCTAAAGGGAGGGTCTCAGGTTTGGAAGGGGAAGGATTTGGATATCACATCTCATGTTATAGGAAGGATCTCAGGTTTGGTATTAGAAGCATTGAGATATCACATCTCATGCTATCGGAAGGATCTCAGGTTTGGTATTAGAAGCATTGAGATATCACATCTCATGCTATCAGAAGAGTCTCAGGATTGGAATAGGAAGGAGTTGGATATCACATCTCATGCTAAAGGGAGGGTCTCAGGATTTGAAGGGGAAGGATTTGGATATCACATCTCATGTTATCGGAAGGATCTCACGTTTGGTATTAGAAGTATTGAGATATCATATCTCATGCTATAGGAAGGGTCTCAGGATTGGAATTGGAAGGAGTTGGATATCACATCTCATGCTATAGGGAGGGTCTCAGGATTGGAATGGGAAGGACTTAGATATCACATATCATGCTATAGGGAGGGTCTCAGTTTTGATATTAGAAGCATTGAGATATCACATCTCATGCTATAGGAAGTGTCTCAGGTTTGGAATGGGAAGGTGCTGGATATCACATCTCATGCTAAAGGAAGGGTCTCAGGTTTGGATCGGGAAGGATTTGGATATCACATCTCATGTTATAGGAAGGGTCTCAGGTTTGGTATAAGCATTGAGATATCACATCTCTGCTATCGGAAGTGTCTCAGGATTGGAATGGGAAGGAGTTGGATATCCCATCTCATGTTATAGGACGGGTCTCAGGTTTGTTATTAGAATCATTGAGATATCACATCTCATGCTATAGGAAGGGTCTCAGGATTGGAATGGGAAGCAGTTGGATATCACATCTCATGCTATAGGAAGGGTCTCAGGTTTGGTATAAGCATTGAGATATCACATCTCATGCTATAGGACGGGTCTCAGGATTGGAATGGAAGGAGTTGGATATCACATCTCATGTTATAGGAAGGATCTCAGGTTTGGTATTAGAAGCATTGAGACATCACATCTCATGCTATAGGAAGGGTCTCAGGGTTGGAATGGGAAGGAGTTGGATATCCCATCTCATGTTATAGGATGAGTCTCTGGTTTGGTATTAGAATCATTGAGATATCACATTGCATGCTGTAGGAAGGGTCTAAGGATTGGAATGGGATGGACTTGGATATCACATCTCATGCTATAGGTAGGCTCTCAGGTTTGGTATAAGCATTGAGATATCACATCTCATGCTATAGGAAGGGTCTCAGGATTGAAATGGGAAGGAATTGGATATCACATCTCATGCTATAGGAAGGGTCTCAGATTTGGTATAAGCATTGAGATATCACATCTCATGCTAAAGGAAGGGTCTCAGGATTGGAATGGGAAGGAGTTGTATATGACATCTCAGGCCATAGGAAGGTTCTCAGGTTTGGTATAAGCATTGAGATATCACATCTCTGCTATCGGAAGGGCCTCAGGATTGGAATGGGAAGGAGTTGGATATCCCATCTCATGTTATAGGAAGGGTCTCAGGTTTGGTATTAGAAGCATAGAGATATCACATCTCATGCTATAGGAAGGGTCTCAGGATTTGAATGGCAAGGAGTTGGAAATCACATCTCATGCCATAGGAAGGGTCTCAGGTTTGGTATAAGCATTGAGATATCACATCTCTGCTATCGGAAGGGTCTCAGGATTGGATTGGGAAGGAGTTAGATATCCCTTCTCATGCTATAGGAAGTGTCTCAGGTTGGAATGGGAAGGAGTTGGATATCACATCTCATGTTATAGGAAGGGTCTCAGGATTGGAATGGGAAGGACTGGGATGTCACATCTCATGCTATAGGGAGGGTCTCAAGTTTGATATTAGAAGCATTGAGATAACAAATCTCATGATATCGGAAGGGTCTCAGGATTGGAATGGGAAGGAGTTGGATATCACATCTCATGATAAAGGAAGGGTCTAAGGTTTGGAAGGGGAAGGATTTGGATATCACATCTCATGTTATAGGACGGGTCTCAGGTTTGGTATTAGAAGCATTGAGATATCAAGTCTCATGGTATAAGAAGGGTCTCAGAATTGGAATGGGAAGGAGTTGGATATCACACCTCAAGCTATAGGAAGAGTCTCAGGATTGGAATGGGAAGGAGTTTGATATCACATCTCATGCCATAGTATGGGTCTCAGGTTTGGTAGAAGCATTGGGATATCACATCTCATGCTATCGGAAGGGTATCAGTATTGGATTTGGAAGAAGTTGGATATCCCATCTCATGCTATAGGAAGGGTCTCAGGTTGGAATGGGAAGGAGTTGGATATCACATTTCATGTTATAGGAAGGGTCTCAGGATTGGAATGGGAAGGACTTGGATATCATATCTCATGCTATAGGACGGGTCTCAGGTTTGTTATTAGAATCATTGAGATATCATATTGCATGCTGTAGGAAGGGTCTAAGGATTGGAATGGGAAGGACTTGGATATCACATCTCATGCTATAGATAGGCTCTTAGGTTTGGAAAGGGAAGGAGTTGGATATCACATTTCATGTTAGAGGAAGGATCTCAGGTTTGGTATTAGAAGCATTGAGATATCACATCTCATGCTATATGAAGGGTCTCAGGATTGGAATGGGAAGTAGTTGGATATCACATCTCATGCTATAGGAAGGGTCTCAGGTTTGGTATAAGCTTTGAGATATCACATCTCATGCTATAGGACGGGTCTCAGGATTGGAATGGAAGGAGTTGGATATCACATCTCATGTTATAGGAAGGATCTCAGGTTTGGTATTAGAAGCATTGAGACATCACATCTCATGCTATAGGAAGGGTCTCAGGGTTGGAATGGGAAGGAGTTGGATATCACATCTCATCCAATAGGAAGGGTCTCAGGTTTGGAATGGGAAGGAATTGGATATCACGTCTCATGTTATAGGAAGGATCTCAGGTTTGGTATTAGAAGCATTGAGATATCACATCTCATGCTATAGGAAGGGTCTCAGGATTGGAATGTGAAGGATTTGGATATCACATCTCATGCTAAAGGAAGGGTCTCAGGTTTGGTAGAAGCATTGAGATATCACGTCTCTGCTATCGGAAGGGTCTCAGGATTGGATTGGGAAGGAGTTGGATATCCCTTCTCATGCTATAGGAAGGGTCTCAGGATTTGAATGGCAAGGAGTTGGATATCACATCTCATGCCATAGGAAGGGTCTCAGGTTTGGTATAAGCATTGAGATATCACATCTCTGCTATCGGAAGGGTCTCAGGATTGGAATGGAAAGGAGTTGGATATTCCCATCTCATGTTATAGGAAGTGTCTCAGGTTTGGTATTAGAAGCATTGAGATATCACATCTCATGCTATAGGAAGGGTCTCAGGATTGGAATGGGAAGGACTTGGATATCACATCTCATGCTATAGGGAGGGTCTCAAGTTTGATATTAGAAGCTTTGAGATATCACATCTCATGATATCGGAAGGGTCTCAGGATTGGAATGGGAAGGAGTTGGATATCACATCTCATGATAAAGGAAGGGTCTAAGGTTTGGAAGGGGAAGGATTTGGATATCACATCTCATGTTATATTACGTGTCTCAGGTTTGGTATTAGAAGCATTGAGATATCAAGTCTTAGAGTATAGGAAGGGTCTCAGAATTGGAATGGGAAGGAGTTGGATATCACATCTCAAGCTATAGGAAGGGTCTCAGGATTGGAATGGGAAGGACTTGGATATCACATCTCATGCTATAGGAAGGCTCTCAGGTTTGGAAGGGGAAAGAGTTGGATATCACATTTCATGTTAGAGGTAGGATCTCAGGTTTGGTATTAGAGGCATTGAGATATCACATCTCATGCTATCAGAAGGGTCTCAGGAATGGAATGGGAAGGAGTTGGATATCACATCTCATGCTAAAGGGAGGGTCTCAGGTTTGGAAGGGGAAGGATTTGGATATCACATCTCATGTTATAGGAAGGATCTCAGGTTTGCTATTAGAAGCATTGAGATATCACATCTCATGCTATCGGAAGGATCTCAGGTTTGGAATTAGAAGCATTGAGATATCACATCTCATGCTATCAGAAGGGTCTCAGGATTGGAATGGGAAGGAGTTGGATATCACATCTCATGCTAAAGGGAGGGTCTCAGGTTTGGAAGGGGAAGGATTTGGATATCACATCTCATGTTATCGGAAGGATCTCATGTTTGGTATTAGAAGTATTGAGATATCATATCTCATGCTATAGGAAGGGTCTCAGGATTGGAATGGGAAAGAGTTGGATATCACATCTCATGCTATAGGGAGTGTCTCAGGATTGGAATGGGAAGGACTTAGATATCACATATGATGCTATAGGGAGGGTCTCAGTTTTGATATTAGAAGCATTGAGATATCACATCTCATGCTATCGGAAGTGTCTCAGGATTGGAATGGGAAGGAGCTGGATATCACATCTCATGCTAAAGGAAGGGTCTCAGGTTTGGAACGGGAAGGATTTGGATATCACATCTCATGTTATAGGAAGGGTCTCAGGTTTGGTATAAGCATTGAGATATCACATCTCTGCTATCGGAAGTGTCTCAGGATTGGAATGGGAAGGAGTTGGATATCACATCTCATGTTATAGGACGGGTCTCAGGTTTGTTATTAGAATCATTGAGATATCATATTGCATGCTGTAGGAAGGGTCTAAGGGTTGGAATGGGAAGGACTTGGATATCACATCTCATGCTATAGATAGGCTCTTAGGTTTGGAAAGGGAAGGAGTTGGATATCACATTTCATGTTAGAGGAAGGATCTCAGGTTTGGTATTAGAAGCATTGAGATATCACATCTCATGCTATAGGAAGGGTCTCAGGATTGGAATGGGAAGTAGTTGGATATCACATCTCATGCTATAGGAAGGGTCTCAGGTTTGGTATAAGCATTGAGATATCACATCTCATGCTATAGGACGGGTCTCAGGACTGGAATGGAAGGAGTTGGATATCACATCTCATGTTATAGGAAGGGTCTCAGGTTTGGTATAAGCATTGAGATATCACATCTCTGCTATCGGAAGTGTCTCAGGATTGGAATGGGAAGGAGTTGGATATCCCATCTCATGTTATAGGACGGGTCTCAGGTTTGTTATTAGAATCATTGAGATATCACATCTCATGCTATAGGAAGGGTCTCAGGATTGGAATGGGAAGCAGTTGGATATCACATCTCATGCTATAGGAAGGGTCTCAGGTTTGGTATAAGCATTGAGATATCACATCTAATGCTATAGGACGGGTCTCAGGATTGGAATGGAAGGAGTTGGATATCACATCTCATGTTATAGGAAGGATCTCAGGTTTGGTATTAGAAGCATTGAGACATCACATCTCATGCTATAGGAAGGGTCTCAGGGTTGGAATGGGAAGGAATTGGATATCACATCTCATCCAATAGGAAGGGTCTCAGGTTTGGAATGGGAAGGAATTGGATATCACATCTCATGTTATAGGAAGGATCTCAGGTTTGGTATTAGAAGCATTGAGATATCACATCTCATGCTATAGGAAGGGTCTCAGGATTGGAATGTGAAGGATTTGGATATCACATCTCATGCTAAAGGAAGGGTCTCAGGTTTGGTAGAAGCATTGAGATATCACGTCTCTGCTATCGGAAGGGTCTCAGGATTGGATTGGGAAGGAGTTGGATATCACATCTCATGCCATAGGAAGGGTCTCAGGTTTGGTATAAGCATTGAGATATCACATCTCTGCTATCGGAAGGGTCTCAGGATTGGATTGGGAAGGAGTTGGATATCCCTTCTCATGCTATAGGAAGTGTCTCAGGTTGGAATGGGAAGGAGTTGGATATCACATCTCATGTTATAGGAAGGGTCTCAGGATTGGAATGGGAAGGATTTGGATATCACATCTCTTGCTATAGGAAGGGTCTCAGGATTGGAATGGGTAGGAGTTGGATATTACTTTCTTGCTATAGGAAGGGTCTCATGTTTGGAATGGGAAGGAGTTGGATATCACATATGCTATAGTTAGTGTCTCAGGTTTGGAACGGGAAGGAGTTGGATATCACATCTCATGTTATAGGAAGGGTCTCAGGTTTGGTATAAGCATTGAGATATCACATCTCTGCTATCGGAAGCAGCTCAGGATTGGAATGGGAAGGAGTTGGATATCCCATCTCATGTTATAGGATGAGTCTCTGGTTTGGTATTAGAATCATTGAGATATCACATCGCATGCTGTAGGAAGGGTCTAAGGATTGGAATGGGATGGACTTGGATATCACATCTCATGCTATAGGTAGGCTCTCAGGTTTGGTATAAGCATTGAGATATCACATCTCATGCTATAGGAAGGGTCTCAGGATTGAAATGGGAAGGAATTGGATATCACATCTCATGCTATAGGAAGGGTCTCAGATTTGGTATAAGCATTGAGATATCACATCTCATGCTAAAGGAAGGGTCTCAGGATTGGAATGGGAAGGAGTTGTATATGACATCTCAGGCCATAGGAAGGTTCTCAGGTTTGGTATAAGCATTGAGATATCACATCTCTGCTATCGGAAGGGCCTCAGGATTGGAATGGGAAGGAGTTGGATATCCCATCTCATGTTATAGGAAGGGTCTCAGGTTTGGTATTAGAAGCATAGAGATATCACATCTCATGCTATAGGAAGGGTCTCAGGATTTGAATGGCAAGGAGTTGGATATCACATCTCATGCCATAGGAAGGGTCTCAGGTTTGGTATAAGCATTGAGATATCACATCTCTGCTATCGGAAGGGTCTCAGGATTGGATTGGGAAGGAGTTAGATATCCCTTCTCATGCTATAGGAAGTGTCTCAGGTTGGAATGGGAAGGAGTTGGATATCACATCTCATGTTATAGGAAGGGTCTCAGGATTGGAATGGGAAGGACTTGGATGTCACATCTCATGCTATAGGGAGGGTCTCAAGTTTGATATTAGAAGCATTGAGATAACAAATCTCATGATATCGGAAGGGTCTCAGGATTGGAATGGGAAGGAGTTGGATATCACATCTCATGATAAAGGAAGGGTCTAAGGTTTGGAAGGGGAAGGATTTGGATATCACATCTCATGTTATAGGACGGGTCTCAGGTTTGGTATTAGAAGCATTGAGATATCAAGTCTCATGGTATAAGAAGGGTCCCAGAATTGGAATGGGAAGGAGTTGGATATCACACCTCAAGCTATAGGAAGGGTCTCAGGATTGGAATCGGAAGGAGTTTGATATCACATCTCATGCCATAGTATGGGTCTCAGGTTTGGTAGAAGCATTGGGATATCACATCTCATGCTATCGGAAGGGTATCAGTATTGGATTTGGAAGAAGTTGGATATCCCATCTCATGCTATAGGAAGGGTCTCAGGTTGGAATGGGAAGGAGTTGGATATCACATTTCATGTTATAGGAAGGGTCTCAGGATTGGAATGGGAAGGACTTGGATATCATATCTCATGCTATAGGACGGGTCTCAGGTTTGTTATTAGAATCATTGAGATATCATATTGCATGCTGTAGGAAGGGTCTAAGGATTGGAATGGGAAGGACTTGGATATCACATCTCATGCTATAGATAGGCTCTTAGGTTTGGAAAGGGAAGGAGTTGGATATCACATTTCATGTTAGAGGAAGGATCTCAGATTTGGTATTAGAAGCATTGAGATATCACATCTCATGCTATATGAAGGGTCTCAGGATTGGAATGGGAAGTAGTTGGATATCACATCTCATGCTATAGGAAGGGTCTCAGGTTTGGTATAAGCATTGAGATATCACATCTCATGCTATAGGACGGGTCTCAGGATTGGAATGGAAGGAGTTGGATATCACATCTCATGTTATAGGAAGGATCTCATGTTTGGTATTAGAAGCATTGAGACATCACATCTCATGCTATAGGAAGGGTCTCAGGGTTGGAATGGGAAGGAGTTGGATATCACATCTCATCCAATAGGAAGGGTCTCAGGTTTGGAATGGGAAGGAATTGGATATCACGTCTCATGTTATAGGAAGGATCTCAGGTTTGGTATTAGAAGCATTGAGATATCACATCTCATGCTATAGGAAGGGTCTCAGGATTGGAATGTGAAGGATTTGGATATCACATCTCATGCTAAAGGAAGGATCTCAGGTTTGGTAGAAGCATTGAGATATCACGTCTCTGCTATCGGAAGGGTCTCAGGATTGGATTGGGAAGGAGTTGGATATCCCTTCTCATGCTATAGGAAGGGTCTCAGGATTTGAATGGCAAGGAGTTGGATATCACATCTCATGCCATAGGAAGGGTCTCAGGTTTGGTATAAGCATTGAGATATCACATCTCTGCTATCGGAAGGGTCTCAGGATTGGAATGGGAAGGAGTTGGATATTCCCATCTCATGTTATAGGAAGGGTCTCAGGTTTGGTATTAGAAGCATTGAGATATCACATCTCATGCTATAGGAAGGGTCTCAGGATTGGAATGGGAAGGACTTGGATATCACATCTCATGCTATAGGGAGGGTCTCAAGTTTGATATTAGAAGCTTTGAGATATCACATCTCATGATATCGGAAGGGTCTCAGGATTGGAATGGGAAGGAGTTGGATATCACATCTCATGATAAAGGAAGGGTCTAAGGTTTGGAAGGGGAAGGATTTGGATATCACATCTCATGTTATATTACGTGTCTCAGGTTTGGTATTAGAAGCATTGATATATCAAGTCTCAGAGTATAGGAAGGGTCTCAGAATTGGAATGGGAAGGAGTTGGATATCACATCTCAAGCTATAGGAAGGGTCTCAGGATTGGAATGGGAAGGACTTGGATATCACATCTCATGCTATAGGAAGGCTCTCAGGTTTGGAAGGGGAAAGAGTTGGATATCACATTTCATGTTAGAGGTAGGATCTCAGGTTTGGTATTAGAGGCATTGAGATATCACATCTCATGCTATCAGAAGGGTCTCAGGAATGGAATGGGAAGGAGTTGGATATCACATCTCATGCTAAAGGGAGGGTCTCAGGTTTGGAAGGGGAAGGATTTGGATATCACATCTCATGTTATAGGAAGGATCTCAGGTTTGGTATTAGAAGCATTGAGATATCACATCTCATGCTATCGGAAGGATCTCAGGTTTGGAATTAGAAGCATTGAGATATCACATCTCATGCTATCAGAAGGGTCTCAGGATTGGAATGGGAAGGAGTTGGATATCACATCTCATGCTAAAGGGAGGGTCTCAGGTTTGGAAGGGGAAGGATTTGGATATCACATCTCATGTTATCGGAAGGATCTCACGTTTGGTATTAGAAGTATTGAGATATCATATCTCATGCTATAGGAAGGGTCTCAGGATTGGAATGGGAAAGAGTTGGATATCACATCTCATGCTATAGGGAGTGTCTCAGGATTGGAATGGGAAGGACTTAGATATCACATATCATGCTATAGGGAGGGTCTCAGTTTTGATATTAGAAGCATTGAGATATCACATCTCATGCTATCGGAAGTGTCTCAGGATTGGAATGGGAAGGAGCTGGATATCACATCTCATGCTAAAGGAAGGGTCTCAGGTTTGGAAAGGGAAGGATTTGGATATCACATCTCATGTTATAGGAAGGGTCTCAGGTTTGGTATAAGCATTGAGATATCACATCTCTGCTATCGGAAGTGTCTCAGGATTGGAATGGGAAGGAGTTGGATATCACATCTCATGTTATAGGACGGGTCTCAGGTTTGTTATTAGAATCATTGAGATATCATATTGCATGCTGTAGGAAGGGTCTAAGGGTTGGAATGGGAAGGACTTGGATATCACATCTCATGCTATAGATAGGCTCTTAGGTTTGGAAAGGGAAGGAGTTGGATATCACATTTCATGTTAGAGGAAGGATCTCAGGTTTGGCATTAGAAGCATTGAGATATCACATCTCATGCTATAGGAAGGGTCTCAGGATTGGAATGGGAAGTAGTTGGATATCACATCTCATGCTATAGGAAGGGTCTCAGGTTTGGTATAAGCATTGAGATATCACATCTCATGCTATAGGACGGGTCTCAGGATTGGAATGGAAGGAGTTGGATATCATATCTCATGCTATAGGACGGGTCTCAGGTTTGTTATTAGAATCATTGAGATATCATATTGCATGCTGTAGGAAGGGTCTAAGGATTGGAATGGGAAGGACTTGGATATCACATCTCATGCTATAGATAGGCTCTTAGGTTTGGAAAGGGAAGGAGTTGGATATCACATTTCATGTTAGAGGAAGGATCTCAGGTTTGGTATTAGAAGCATTGAGATATCACATCTCATGCTATATGAAGGGTCTCAGGATTGGAATGGGAAGTAGTTGGATATCACATCTCATGCTATAGGAAGGGTCTCAGGTTTGGTATAAGCATTGAGATATCACATCTCATGCTATAGGACGGGTCTCAGGATTGGAATGGAAGGAGTTGGATATCACATCTCATGTTATAGGAAGGATCTCAGGTTTGGTATTAGAAGCATTGAGACATCACATCTCATGCTATAGGAAGGGTCTCAGGGTTGGAATGGGAAGGAGTTGGATATCACATCTCATCCAATAGGAAGGGTCTCAGGTTTGGAATGGGAAGGAATTGGATATCACGTCTCATGTTATAGGAAGGATCTCAGGTTTGGTATTAGAAGCATTGAGATATCACATCTCATGCTATAGGAAGGGTCTCAGGATTGGAATGTGAAGGATTTGGATATCACATCTCATGCTAAAGGAAGGGTCTCAGGTTTGGTAGAAGCATTGAGATATCACATCTCTGCTATCGGAAGGGTCTCAGGATTGGATTGGGAAGGAGTTGGATATCCCTTCTCATGCTATAGGAAGGGTCTCAGGATTTGAATGGCAAGGAGTTGGATATCACATCTCATGCCATAGGAAGGGTCTCAGGTTTGGTATAAGCATTGAGATATCACATCTCTGCTATCGGAAGGGTCTCAGGATTGGAATGGGTAGGAGTTGGATATTCCCATCTCATGTTATAGGAAGTGTCTCAGGTTTGGTATTAGAAGCATTGAGATATCACATCTCATGCTATAGGAAGGGTCTCAGGATTGGAATGGGAAGGACTTGGATATCACATCTCATGCTATAGGGAGGGTCTCAAGTTTGATATTAGAAGCTTTGAGATATCACATCTCATGATATCGGAAGGGTCTCAGGATTGGAATGGGAAGGAGTTGGATATCACATCTCATGATAAAGGAAGGGTCTAAGGTTTGGAAGGGGAAGGATTTGGATATCACATCTCATGTTATATTACGTGTCTCAGGTTTGGTATTAGAAGCATTGAGATATCAAGTCTTAGAGTATAGGAAGGGTCTCAGAATTGGAACGGGAAGGAGTTGGATATCACATCTCAAGCTATAGGAAGGGTCTCAGGATTGGAATGGGAAGGACTTGGATATCACATCTCATGCTATAGGGAGGGTCTCAAGTTTGATATTAGAAGCTTTGAGATATCACATCTCATGTTATAGGAAGGGTCTCAGGATTGGAATGGGAAGGATTTGGATATCACATCTCTTGCTATAGGAAGGGTCTCAGGATTGGAATGGGAAGGACTTGGATATCACATCTCATGCTATAGGGAGGGTCTCAAGTTTGATATTAGAAGCTTTGAGATATCACATCTCATGTTATAGGAAGGGTCTCAGGATTGGAATGGGAAGGATTTGGATATCACATCTCTTGCTATAGGAAGGGTCTCAGGATTGGAATGGGTAGGAGTTGGATATTACTTTCTTGCTATAGGAAGGGTCTCATGTTTGGAATGGGAAGGAGTTGGATATCACATATGCTATAGTTAGTGTCTCAGGTTTGGAACGGGAAGGAGTTGGATATCACATCTCATGTTATAGGAAGGGTCTCAGGTTTGGTATAAGCATTGAGATATCACATCTCTGCTATCGGAAGCAGCTCAGGATTGGAATGGGAAGGAGTTGGATATCCCATCTCATGTTATAGGATGAGTCTCTGGTTTGGTATTAGAATCATTGAGATATCACATCGCATGCTGTAGGGAGGGTCTAAGGATTGGAATGGGATGGACTTGGATATCACATCTCATGCTATAGGTAGGCTCTCAGGTTTGGTATAAGCATTGAGATATCACATCTCATGCTATAGGAAGGGTCTCAGGATTGAAATGGGAAGGAATTGGATATCACATCTCATGCTATAGGAAGGGTCTCAGATTTGGTATAAGCATTGAGATATCACATCTCATGCTAAAGGAAGGGTCTCAGGATTGGAATGGGAAGGAGTTGTATATGACATCTCAGGCCATAGGAAGGTTCTCAGGTTTGGTATAAGCATTGAGATATCACATCTCTGCTATCGGAAGGGCCTCAGGATTGGAATGGGAAGGAGTTGGATATCCCATCTCATGTTATAGGAAGGGTCTCAGGTTTGGTATTAGAAGCATAGAGATATCACATCTCATGCTATAGGAAGGGTCTCAGGATTTGAATGGCAAGGAGTTGGATATCACATCTCATGCCATAGGAAGGGTCTCAGGTTTGGTATAAGCATTGAGATATCACATTTCTGCTATCGGAAGGGTCTCAGGATTGGATTGGGAAGGAGTTAGATATCCCTTCTCATGCTATAGGAAGTGTCTCAGGTTGGAATGGGAAGGAGTTGGATATCACATCTCATGTTATAGGAAGGGTCTCAGGATTGGAATGGGAAGGACTTGGATGTCACATCTCATGCTATAGGGAGGGTCTCAAGTTTGATATTAGAAGCATTGAGATAACAAATCTCATGATATCGGAAGGGTCTCAGGATTGGAATGGGAAGGAGTTGGATATCACATCTCATGATAAAGGAAGGGTCTAAGGTTTGGAAGGGGAAGGATTTGGATATCACATCTCATGTTATAGGACGGGTCTCAGGTTTGGTATTAGAAGCATTGAGATATCAAGTCTCATGGTATAAGAAGGGTCTCAGAATTGGAATGGGAAGGAGTTGGATATCACACCTCAAGCTATAGGAAGGGTCTCAGGATTGGAATGGGAAGGAGTTTGATATCACATCTCATGCCATAGTATGGGTCTCAGGTTTGGTAGAAGCATTGGGATATCACATCTCATGCTATCGGAAGGGTATCAGTATTGGATTTGGAAGAAGTTGGATATCCCATCTCATGCTATAGGAAGGGTCTCAGGTTGGAATGGGAAGGAGTTGGATATCACATTTCATGTTATAGGAAGGGTCTCAGGATTGGAATGGGAAGGACTTGGATATCATATCTCATGCTATAGGACGGGTCTCAGGTTTGTTATTAGAATCATTGAGATATCATATTGCATGCTGTAGGAAGGGTCTAAGGATTGGAATGGGAAGGACTTGGATATCACATCTCATGCTATAGATAGGCTCTTAGGTTTGGAAAGGGAAGGAGTTGGATATCACATTTCATGTTAGAGGAAGGATCTCAGATTTGGTATTAGAAGCATTGAGATATCACATCTCATGCTATATGAAGGGTCTCAGGATTGGAATGGGAAGTAGTTGGATATCACATCTCATGTTATAGGAAGGATCTCAGGTTTGGTATTAGAAGCATTGAGACATCACATCTCATGCTATAGGAAGGGTCTCAGGGTTGGAATGGGAAGGAGTTGGATATCACATCTCATCCAATAGGAAGGGTCTCAGGTTTGGAATGGGAAGGAATTGGATATCACGTCTCATGTTATAGGAAGGATCTCAGGTTTGGTATTAGAAGCATTGAGATATCACATCTCATGCTATAGGAAGGGTCTCAGGATTGGAATGTGAAGGATTTGGATATCACATCTCATGCTAAAGGAAGGATCTCAGGTTTGGTAGAAGCATTGAGATATCACGTCTCTGCTATCGGAAGGGTCTCAGGATTGGATTGGGAAGGAGTTGGATATCCCTTCTCATGCTATAGGAAGGGTCTCAGGATTTGAATGGCAAGGAGTTGGATATCACATCTCATGCCATAGGAAGGGTCTCAGGTTTGGTATAAGCATTGAGATATCACATCTCTGCTATCGGAAGGGTCTCAGGATTGGAATGGGAAGGAGTTGGATATTCCCATCTCATGTTATAGGAAGGGTCTCAGGTTTGGTATTAGAAGCATTGAGATATCACATCTCATGCTATAGGAAGGGTCTCAGGATTGGAATGGGAAGGAGTTGGATATCACATCTCATGATAAAGGAAGGGTCTAAGGTTTGGAAGGGGAAGGATTTGGATATCACATCTCATGTTATATTACGTGTCTCAGGTTTGGTATTAGAAGCATTGATATATCAAGTCTCAGAGTATAGGAAGGGTCTCAGAATTGGAATGGGAAGGAGTTGGATATCACATCTCAAGCTATAGGAAGGGTCTCAGGATTGGAATGGGAAGGACTTGGATATCACATCTCATGCTATAGGAAGGCTCTCAGGTTTGGAAGGGGAAAGAGTTGGATATCACATTTCATGTTAGAGGTAGGATCTCAGGTTTGGCATTAGAGGCATTGAGATATCACATCTCATGCTATCAGAAGGGTCTCAGGAATGGAATGGGAAGGAGTTGGATATCACATCTCATGCTAAAGGGAGGGTCTCAGGTTTGGAAGGGGAAGGATTTGGATATCACATCTCATGTTATAGGAAGGATCTCAGGTTTGGTATTAGAAGCATTGAGATATCACATCTCATGCTATCGGAAGGATCTCAGGTTTGGAATTAGAAGCATTGAGATATCACATCTCATGCTATCAGAAGGGTCTCAGGATTGGAATGGGAAGGAGTTGGATATCACATCTCATGCTAAAGGGAGGGTCTCAGGTTTGGAAGGGGAAGGATTTGGATATCACATCTCATGTTATCGGAAGGATCTCACGTTTGGTATTAGAAGTATTGAGATATCATATCTCATGCTATAGGAAGGGTCTCAGGATTGGAATGGGAAAGAGTTGGATATCACATCTCATGCTATAGGGAGTGTCTCAGGATTGGAATGGGAAGGACTTAGATATCACATATCATGCCATAGGGAGGGTCTCAGTTTTGATATTAGAAGCATTGAGATATCACATCTCATGCTATCGGAAGTGTCTCAGGATTGGAATGGGAAGGAGCTGGATATCACATCTCATGCTAAAGGAAGGGTCTCAGGTTTGGAAAGGGAAGGATTTGGATATCACATCTCATGTTATAGGAAGGGTCTCAGGTTTGGTATAAGCATTGAGATATCACATCTCTGCTATCGGAAGTGTCTCAGGATTGGAATGGGAAGGAGTTGGATATCACATCTCATGTTATAGGACGGGTCTCAGGTTTGTTATTAGAATCATTGAGATATCATATTGCATGCTGTAGGAAGGGTCTAAGGGTTGGAATGGGAAGGACTTGGATATCACATCTCATGCTATAGATAGGCTCTTAGGTTTGGAAAGGGAAGGAGTTGGATATCACATTTCATGTTAGAGGAAGGATCTCAGGTTTGGCATTAGAAGCATTGAGATATCACATCTCATGCTATAGGAAGGGTCTCAGGATTGGAATGGGAAGTAGTTGGATATCACATCTCATGCTATAGGAAGGGTCTCAGGTTTGGTATAAGCATTGAGATATCACATCTCATGCTATAGGACGGGTCTCAGGATTGGAATGGAAGGAGTTGGATATCACATCTCATGTTATAGGAAGGGTCTCAGGTTTGGTATAAGCATTGAGATATCACATCTCTGCTATCGGAAGCGGCTCAGGATTGGAATGGGAAGGAGTTGGATATCCCATCTCATGTTATAGTAAGAGTCTCTGGTTTGGTATTAGAATCATTGAGATATCACATCGCATGCTGTAGGAAGGGTCTAAGGATTGGAATGGGATGGACTTGGATATCACATCTCATGCTATAGGTAGGCTCTCAGGTTTGGTATAAGCATTGAGATATCACATCTCATGCTATAGGAAGGGTCTCAGGATTGGAATGGGAAGGATTTGGATATCACATCTCATGCTATAGGAAGGGTCTCAGATTTGGTATAAGCATTGAGATATCACATCTAATGCTAAAGGAAGGGTCTCAGGATTGGAATGGGAAGGAGTTGTATATGACATCTAAGGCCATAGGAAGGGTCTCAGGTTTGGTATAAGCATTGAGATATCACATCTCTGCTATCGGAAGGGTCTCAGGATTGGAATGGGAAGGAGTTGGATATCCCATCTCATGTTATACGAAGGGTCTCAGGTTTGGTATTAGAAGCATAGAGATATCACATCTCATGCTATAGGAAGGGTCTCAGGATTGGAATGGGAAGGAGTTGGATACCACATCTCATGATAAAGGAGGGGTCTAAGGTTTGGAAGGGGAAGGATTTGGATATCACATCTCATGTTATAGGACTAGTCTCAGGTTTGGTATTAGAAGCATTGAGATATCAAGTCTCATGGTATAAGAAGGGTCTCAGAATTGGAACGGGAAGGAGTTGGATATCACACCTCAAGCTATAGGAAGGGTCTCAGGATCGGAATGGGAAGGAGTTTGATATCACATCTCATGCCATAGTATGGGTCTCAGGTTTGGTAGAAGCATTGGGATATCACATCTCATGCTATCGGAAGGGTATCAGTATTGGATTTGGAAGAAGTTGGATATCCCATCTCATGCTATAGGAAGGGTCTCAGGTTGGAATGGGAAGGAGTTGGATATCACATTTCATGTTATAGGAAGGGTCTCAGGATTGGAATGGGAAGGACTTGGATATCATATCTCATGCTATAGGACGGGTCTCAGGTTTGTATTTAGAATCATTGAGATATCATATTGCATGCTGTAGGAAGGGTCTAAGGATTGGAATGGGAAGGACTTGGATATCACATCTCATGCTATAGATAGGCTCTTAGGTTTGGAAAGGGAAGGAGTTGGATATCACATTTCATGTTAGAGGAAGGATCTCAGGTTTGGTATTAGAAGCATTGAGATATCACATCTCATGCTATAGGAAGGGTCTCAGGATTGGAATGGGAAGTAGTTGGATATCACATCTCATGCTATAGGAATTGTCTCAGGTTTGGTATAAGCATTGAGATATCACATCTCATGCTATAGGACGGGTCTCAGGATTGGACTGGAAGGAGTTGGATATCACATCTCATGTTATAGGAAGGATCTCAGGTTTGGTATTAGAAGCATTGAGATATCACATCTCATGCTATCAGAAGGGTCTCAGGAATGGAATGGGAAGGAGTTGGATATCACATCTCATGCTAAAGGGAGGGTCTCAGGTTTGGAAGGGGAAGGATTTGGATATCACATCTCATGTTATAGGAAGGATCTCAGGTTTGGTATTAGAAGCATTGAGATATCACATCTCATGCTATCGGAAGGATCTCAGGTTTGGAATTAGAAGCATTGAGATATCACATCTCATGCTATCAGAAGGGTCTCAGGATTGGAATGGGAAGGAGTTGGATATCACCTCTCATGCTAAAGGGAGGGTCTCAGGTTTGGAAGGGGAAGGATTTGGATATCACATCTCATGTTATCGGAAGGATCTCACGTTTGGTATTAGAAGTATTGAGATATCATATCTCATGCTATAGGAAGGGTCTCAGGATTGGAATGGGAAAGAGTTGGATATCACATCTCATGCTATAGGGAGTGTCTCAGGATTGGAATGGGAAGGACTTAGATATCACATATCATGCTATAGGGAGGGTCTCAGTTTTGATATTAGAAGCATTGAGATATCACATCTCATGCTATCGGAAGTGTCTCAGGATTGGAATGGGAAGGAGCTGGATATCACATCTCATGCTAAAGGAAGGGTCTCAGGTTTGGAACGGGAAGGATTTGGATATCACATCTCATGTTATAGGAAGGGTCTCAGGTTTGGTATAAGCATTGAGATATCACATCTCTGCTATTGGAAGTGTCTCAGGATTGGAATGGGAAGGAGTTGGATATCACATCTCATGTTATAGGACGGGTCTCAGGTTTGTTATTAGAATCATTGAGATATCATATTGCATGCTGTAGGAAGGGTCTAAGGGTTGGAATGGGAAGGACTTGGATATCACATCTCATGCTATAGATAGGCTCTTAGGTTTGGAAAGGGAAGGAGTTGGATATCACATTTCATGTTAGAGGAAGGATCTCAGGTTTGGCATTAGAAGCATTGAGATATCACATCTCATGCTATAGGAAGGGTCTCAGGATTGGAATGGGAAGTAGTTGGATATCACATCTCATGC
Source organism: Ambystoma mexicanum (assembly GCF_040938575.1). Taxonomy (NCBI): domain Eukaryota; kingdom Metazoa; phylum Chordata; class Amphibia; order Caudata; family Ambystomatidae; genus Ambystoma; species Ambystoma mexicanum. The sequence continues at coordinate 324,584,161 of NC_090936.1, forward strand.
TATAGGAAGGGTCTCAGGTTTGGTATAAGCATTGAGATATCACATCTCATGCTATAGGACGGGTCTCAGGATTGGAATGGAAGGAGTTGGATATCACATCTCATGTTATAGGAAGGGTCTCATGTTTGGTATAAGCATTGAGATATCACATCTCTGCTATCGGAAGCGGCTCAGGATTGGAATGGGAAGGAGTTGGATATCCCATCTCATGTTATAGTAAGAGTCTCTGGTTTGGTATTAGAATCATTGAGATATCACATGGCATGCTGTAGGAAGGGTCTAAGGATTGGAATGGGATGGACTTGGATATCACATCTCATGCTATAGGTAGGCTCTCATGTTTGGTATAAGCATTGAGATATCACATCTCTGCTATCGGAAGCGGCTCAGGATTGGAATGGGAAGGAGTTGGATATCCCATCTCATGTTATAGTAAGAGTCTCTGGTTTGGTATTAGAATCATTGAGATATCACATGGCATGCTGTAGGAAGGGTCTAAGGATTGGAATGGGAAGGATTTGGATATCACATCTCATGCTATAGGAAGGGTCTCAGATTTGGTATAAGCATTGAGATATCACATCTCATGCTAAAGGAAGGGTCTCAGGATTGGAATGGGAAGGAGTTGTATATGACATCTAAGGCCATAGGAAGGGTCTCAGGTTTGGTATAAGCATTGAGATATCACATCTCTGCTATCGGAAGGGTCTCAGGATTGGAATGGGAAGGAGTTGGATATCCCATCTCATGTTATACGAAGGGTCTCAGGTTTGGTATTAGAAGCATAGAGATATCACATCTCATGCTATAGGAAGGGTCTCAGGATTGGAAAGGGAAGGAGTTGGATACCACATCTCATGATAAAGGAGGGGTCTAAGGTTTGGAAGGGGAAGGATTTGGATATCACATCTCATGTTATAGGACGGGTCTCAGGTTTGGTATTAGAAGCATTGAGATATCAAGTCTCATGGTATAAGAAGGGTCTCAGAATTGGAATGGGAAGGAGTTGGATATCACACCTCAAGCTATAGGAAGGGTCTCAGGATCGGAATGGGAAGGAGTTTGATATCACATCTCATGCCATAGTATGGGTCTCAGGTTTGGTAGAAGCATTGGGATATCACATCTCATGCTATCGGAAGGGTATCAGTATTGGATTTGGAAGAAGTTGGATATCCCATCTCATGCTATAGGAAGGGTCTCAGGTTGGAATGGGAAGGAGTTGGATATCACATTTCATGTTATAGGAAGGGTCTCAGGATTGGAATGGGAAGGACTTGGATTTCATATCTCATGCTATAGGACGGGTCTCAGGTTTGTATTTAGAATCATTGAGATATCATATTGCATGCTGTAGGAAGGGTCTAAGGATTGGAATGGGAAGGACTTGGATATCACATCTCATGCTATAGATAGGCTCTTAGGTTTGGAAAGGGAAGGAGTTGGATATCACATTTCATGTTAGAGGAAGGATCTCAGGTTTGGTATTAGAAGCATTGAGATATCACATCTCATGCTATAGGAAGGGTCTCAGGATTGGAATGGGAAGTAGTTGGATATCACATCTCATGCTATAGGAATTGTCTCAGGTTTGGTATAAGCATTGAGATATAACATCTCATGCTATAGGACGGGTCTCAGGATTGGACTGGAAGGAGTTGGATATCACATCTCATGTTATAGGAAGGATCTCAGGTTTGGTATTAGAAGCATTGAGACATCACATCTCATGCTATAGGAAGGGTCTCAGGGTTGGAATGGGAAGGAGTTGGATATCGCATCTCATCCAATAGGAAGGGTCTCAGGTTTGGAATGGGAAGGAATTGGATATCACATCTCATGTTATAGGAAGGATCTCAGGTTTGGTATTAGAAGCATTGAGATATCACATCTCATGCTATAGGAAGGGTCTCAGGATTGGAATGTGAAGGATTTGGATATCACATCTCATGCTAAAGGAAGGGTCTCAGGTTTGGTAGAAGCATTGAGATATCACGTCTCTGCTATCGGAAGGGTCTCAGGATTGGATTGGGAAGGAGTTGGATATCCCTTCTCATGCTATAGGAAGGGTCTCAGGATTTGATTGGGAAGGAGTTGGATATCACATCTCATGTTATCGGAAGGGTCTCAGGATTGGAATGGGAAGGATTTGGATATCACATCTCTTGCTATAGGAAGGGTCTCAGGATTGGAATGGGTAGGAGTTGGATATTACTTTCTTGCTATAGGAAGGGTCTCATGTTTGGAATGGGAAGCAGTTGGATATCACATATGCTATAGTTAGTGTCTCAGGTTTGGAACGGGAAGGAGTTGGATATCACATCTCATGTTATAGGAAGGGTCTCAGGTTTGGTATAAGCATTGAGATATCACATCTCTGCTATCGGAAGCGGCTCAGGATTGGAATGGGAAGGAGTTGGATATCCCATCTCATGTTATAGGAAGAGTCTCTGGTTTGGTATTAGAATCATTGAGATATCACATCGCATGCTGTAGGAAGGGTCTAAGGATTGGAATGGGATGGACTTGGATATCACATCTCATGCTATAGGTAGGCTCTCATTTTTGGTATAAGCATTGAGATATCACATCTCATGCTATAGGAAGGGTCTCAGGATTGGAATGGGAAGGAATTGGATATCACCTCTCATGCTATAGGAAGGGTCTCAGATTTGGTATAAGCATTGAGATATCACATCTCATGCTAAAGGAAGGGTCTCAGGATTGGAATGGGAAGGAGTTGTATATGACATCTCAGGCCATAGGAAGGGTCTCAGGTTTGGTCTAAGCATTGAGATATCACATCTCTGCTATCAGAAGGGTCTCAGGATTGGAATGGGAAGGAGTTGGATATCCCATCTCATGTTATAGGAATGGTCTCAGGTTTGGTATTAGAAGCATAGAGATATCACATCTCATGCTATAGGAAGGGTCTCAGGATTGGAATGGGAAGGACTTGGATGTCACATCTCATGCTATAGGGAGGGTCTCAAGTTTGATATTAGAAGCATTGAGATAACAAATCTCATGATATCGGAAGGGTCTCAGGATTGGAATGGGAAGGAGTTGGATATCACATCTCATGATAAAGGAAGGGTCTAAGGTTTGGAAGGGGAAGGATTTGGATATCACATCTCATGTTATAGGACGGGTCTCAGGTTTGGTATTAGAAGCATTGAGATATCAAGTCTCATGGTATAAGAAGGGTCTCAGAATTGGAATGGGAAGGAGTTGGATATCACACCTCAAGCTATAGGGAGGGTCTCAGGATTGGAATGGGAAGGAGTTTGATATCACATCTCATGCCATAGTATGGGTCTCAGGTTTGGTAGAAGCATTGGGATATCACATCTCATGCTATCGGAAGGGTATCAGTATTGGATTTGGAAGAAGTTGGATATCCCATCTCATGCTATAGGAAGGGTCTCAGGTTGGAATGGGAAGGAGTTGGATATCACATTTCATGTTATAGGAATGGTCTCAGGATTGGAATGGGAAGGACGTGGATATCATATCTCATGCTATAGGAAGGCTCTCAGGTTTGGAAGGGGAAGGAGTTGGATATCACATTTCATGTTAGAGGAAGGATCTCAGGTTTGGTATTAGAGGCCTTGAGATATCACATCTCATGCTATAGGAAGGGTCTCAGGATTGGAATGGGAAGGAGTTGGATATCACATCTCAAGCTATAGGAAGGGTCTCAGGTTTGGTATAAGCATTGAGATATCACATCTCATGCTATAGGAAGGGTCTCAGGATTGGAATGGGAAGGAGTTGGATATCACATCTCATGTTATAGGAAATATCTCAGGTTTGGTATTAGAAGCATTGAGACATCACATCTCATGTTATAGGAAGGGTCTCAGGATTGGAATGGGAAGAAGTTGGATATCACATCTCATGCTATAGGAATGGTCTCAGGTTTGGTATAAGCATTGAGATATCACATCTCATGCTATAGGAAGGGTCTCAGGATTGGAATGGGAAGGAGTTGTATATGACATCTCATGCCATAGGAAGGGTCTCAGGTTTGGTATAAGCATTGAGATATCACATCACATGCTATAGGAATGGTCTCAGGATTGGAATGGGAAGGACTTGGATATCACATCTCATGCTATAGGCAGGGCCTCAGGTTTGGAAAGGGAAGGAGATGGATATCACATTTCATGTTAGAGATGGGATCTCAGGTTTGGTATTAGAGGCATTGAGATATCACATCTCATGCTATCAGAAGGGTCTCAGGATTGGAATGGGAAGGAGTTGTATATCACATCTCATGCTAAATGGAGGGTCTCAGGTTTGGAAGGGGAAGGATTTGGAAATCACATCTCATGTTATAGGAAGGATCTCAGGTTTGGTATTAGAAGCATTGAGATATCACATCTCATGCTATCGGAAGTATCTCAGGTTTGGTATTAGAGGCATTGAGATATCACATCTCATGCTATCATAAGGGTCTCAGGATTGGAATGGGAAGGAGTTGTATATCACATCTCATGTTATTGGAAGGATCTCAGGTTTGGTATTAGAAGCATTGAGACATCACATCTCATGCTATAGGAAGGGTCTCAGGATTGGAATGGGAAGGAGTTGGATATCACATCTCATGCTATAGGAAGTGTCTCAGATTTGGTATAAGCATTGAGATATCACATCTCATGCTATAGGAAGGGTCTCAGGATTGGAATGGGGAGGACTTGGATGTCACATCTCATGCTATAGGGATGGTCTCAAGTTTGATATTAGAAGCATTGAGATAACAAATCTCATGATATCGGAAGGGTCTCAGGATTGGAATGGGAAGGAGTTGGATATCACATCTCATGATAAAGGAAGGGTCTAAGGTTTGGAAGGGGAAAGATTTGGATATCACATCTCATGTTATAGGACGGGTCTCAGGTTTGGTATTAGAAGCATTGAGATGTCAAGTCTCATGGCATAGGAAGGGTCTCAGAATTGGAATGTGAAGGAGTTGGATATCACATCTCAAGCTATAGGAAGAGTCTCAGGATTGGAATGGGAAGGAGTTTGATATCACATCTCATGCCATAGTATGGGTCTCAGGTTTGGTAGAAGCATTGGGATATCACATCTCATGCTATTGGAAGGGTATCAGTATTGGATTTGGAAGGAGTTGGATATCCCATCTCATGCTATAGGAAGGGTCTCAGGTTGGAATGGGAAGGAGTTGGATATCACATTTCATGTTATAGGAAGGGTCTCAAGATTGGAATGGGAAGGACTTGGATATCATATCTCATGCTATAGGAAGGCTCTCAGGTTTGGAAGGGGAAGGAGTTGGATATCACATTTCATGTTAGAGGAAGGATCTCAGGTTTGGTATTAGAGGCCTTGAGATATCACATCTCATGCTATAGGAAGGGTCTCGGGATTGGAATGGGAAGGAGTTGGATATCACATCTCAAGCTTTAGGAAGGGTCTCAGGTTTGGTATAAGCATTGAGATAGCACATCTCATGCTATAGGAAGGGTCTCAGGATTGGAATGGGAAGGAGTTGGATATCACATCTCATGTTATAGGAAGGATCTCAGGTTTGGTATTAGAAGCATTGAGACATCACATCTCATGCTATAGGAAGGGTCTCAGGATTGGAATGGGAAGGAATTGGATATCCCATCTCATGCTATAGGGAGGGTCTCAATTTTGATATTAGAAGCATTGAGATAACAAATCTCATGATATCGGAAGGGTCTCAGGATTGGAATGGGAAGGAGTTGGATATCACATCTCATGATAAAGGAAGGGTCTAAGGTTTGGAAGGGGAAAGATTTGGATATCACATCTCATGTTATAGGACGGGTCTCAGGTTTGGTATTAGAAGCATTGAGATATCAAGTCTCATGGTATAGGAAGGGTTTCAGAATTGGAATGGGAAGGAGTTGGATATCACATCTCAAGCTATAGGAAGAGTCTCAGGATTGGAATGGGAAGGAGTTTGATATCACATCTCATGCCATAGTATGGTTCTCAGGTTTGATAGAAGCATTGGGATATCACATCTCATGCTATTGGAAGGGTATCAGTATTGGATTTGGAAGGAGTTGGATATCCCATCTCATGCTATAGGAAGGGTCTCAGGTTGGAATGGGAAGGAGTTGGATATCACATTTCATGTTATAGGAAGGGTCTCAGGATTGGAATGGGAAGGACTTGGATATCATATCTCATGCTATAGGAAGGCTCTCAGGTTTGGAAGGAGAAGGAGTTGGATATCACATTTCATGTTAGAGGAAGGATCTCAGGTTTGGTATTGGAGGCCTTGAGATATCACATCTCATGCTATAGAAAGGGTCTCAGGTTGGAATGGGAAGGAGTTGGATATCACATTTCATGTTATAGGAAGGGTCTCAGGATTGGAATGGGAAGGAGTTGGATATCACATCTCAAGCTTTAGGAAGGGTCTCAGGTTTGGTATAAGCATTGAGATAGCACATCTCATGCTATAGGAAGGGTCTCAGGATTGGAATGGGAAGGAGTTGGATATCACATCTCATGTTATAGGAAAGATCTCAGGTTTGGTATTAGAAGCATTGAGACATCACATCTCATGTTATAGGAAGGGTCTCAGGATTGGAATGGGAAGAAGTTGGATATCACATCTCATGCTATAGGAAGGTTCTCAGGTTTGGAAGGGGAAGGAGTTGGATATCCAATCTCATGTTATAGGACTGGTCTCAGGTTTGGTACTAGAAGCATTGAGATATCACATCGCATGCTGTAGGAAGGTTCTCAGGTTTGGAATGGGGAGGAATTGGATATCACATCTCATGTCATAGGAAGGATCTCAGGTTTGGTATTAGAAGCATTGAGATATCACATCTCATGCTATAGGAATGGTCTCAGGATTGGAATGGGAAGGAGTTGGATATTACATTCCTGCTATAGGAAGGGTCTCATGTTTGGAATGGGAATGTGTTGGATATCACATATGCTATGGGAAGGGTCTCAGGTTTGGAACGGGAAGGAGTTGGATATCACATCTCATGTTATAGGAAGGGTCTCAGGTTTGGTATAAGCATTGAGATATCACATCTCTGCTATCGGAAGTGTCTCAGGATTGGAATGGGACGGTGTTGGATATCCCATCTCATGTTATAGGACGGGTCTCAGGTTTGTTATTAGAATCATTGAGATATCATATTGCATGCTGTAGGAAGGGTCTAAGGATTGGAATGGGAAGGAGTTGGATATCCCATCTCATGTTATAGGAAGAGTCTCAAGTTTGGTATTAGAAGCATTTAGATATCACATCTCATGCTATAGGAAGTGTCTCAGGATTGGAATGGGAAGGAGTTGGATATCACATTTCATGTTAGAGGAAGGATCTCAGGTTTGGTATTAGAGGCATTGAGATATCACATCTCATGCTATAGGAAGGGTCTCAGGATAGGAATGGGAAGGAGTTGGATATCACATCTCATGCTATAGGGAGGGTCTCAGGTTTGTTATAAGCAGTGAGATATCACATCTCATGCTATAGAAAGTGTCTCAGGATTGGAATGGGAAGGAGTTGGATATCACATCTCATGTTATAGGAAGGATCTCAGGTTTGGTATAAGCATTGAGATATCACATCTCTACTATCGGAAGGGTCTCAGGATTGGAATGGGAAGGAGTTGGATATTCCCATCTCATGTTATAGGAAGGGTCTCAGGTTTGGTAATAGAAGCATTGAGATATCACATCTCATGCTATAGGAAGGGTCTCAGGATTGGAATGGGAAGGACTTGGATATCACATCTCATGCTATAAGGAGGGTCTCAAGTTTGATATTAGAAGCATTGAGATATCACATCTCATGATATCGGAAGGGTCTCAGGGATGGATTGGGAAGGAGTTGGATATCACATCTCATGATAAAGGAAGTGTCTAAGGTTTGGAAGGGGAAGGAGTTTGATATCACATCTCATGCCATAGTATGGGTCTCAGGTTTGGTAGAAGCATTGGGATATCACATCTCATGCTATCGGAAGGGTATCAGGATTGGATTTGGAAGGAGTTGGATATCCCATCTCATGCTATAGGAAGGGTCTCAGGATTGGAATTAGAAGGACTTGGATATCACATCTCATGCTATAGGAAGGCTCTCAGGTTTGGAAGGGGAAAGAGTTGGATATCACATTTCATGTTAGAGGTAGGATCTCAGGTTTGGTATTAGAGGCATTGAGATATCACATCTCATGCTATCAGAAGAGTCTCAGGATTGGAATGGGAAGGAGTTGGATATCACATCTCATGCTAAAGGGAGGGTCTCAGGTTGGGAAGGGGAAGGATTTGGATATCACATCTCATGTTATAGGAAGGATCTCAGGTTTGGTATTAGAAGCATTGAGATATCACATCTCATGCTATCGGAAGGATCTCAGGTTTGGTATAGAAGCATTGAGATATCACATCTCATGCTATCAGAAGGTTCTCAGGATTGGAATGGGAATGAGTTGGATATCACATCTCATGCTAAAGGGAGGGTCTCAGGTTTGGAAGGGGAAGGATTTGGATATCACAACTCATGTTATCGGAAGGATCTCAGGTTTGGTATTAGAAGTATTGAGATATCACATATCATGCTATAGGAAGGGTCTCAGGATTGGAATGGGAAGGAGTTGGTTATCACATCTCATGCTAAAGGAAGGGTCTCAGGTTTGGTAGAAGCATTGAGATATCACATCTCATGCTATAGGAAGGGTCTCAGGATTGGAATGGGAAGGACTTAGATATCACATATCATGCTATAGGGAGGGTCTCAGTTTTGATATTAGAAGCATTGAGATATCACATCTCATGCTATCGGAAGTGTCTCAGGATTGGAATGGGAAGGAGCTGGATATCACATCTCATGCTAAAGGAAGGGTCTCAGGTTTGGAACGGGAAGGAGTTGGATATCACATCTCATGCTATAGGGAGGGTCTCAGGTTTGGTATAAGCAGTGAGATATCACATCTCATGCTATAGGGAGGGTCTCAGTTTTGATATTAGAAGCATTGAGATATCACATCTCATGCTATCGGAAGTGTCTCAGGATTGGAATGGGAAGGAGCTGGATATCACATCTCATGTTATAGGAAGGGTCTCAGGTTTGGTATAAGCATTGAGATATCACATCTCTGCTATCGGAAGTGTCTCAGGATTGGAATGGGATGGACTTGGATATCACATCTCATGCTATAGATAGGCTCTCAGGTTTGGAAAGGGAAGGAGTTGGATATCACATTTCATGTTAGAGGAAGGATCTCAGGTTTGGTATTAGAGGCATTGAGATATCAGATCTCAGGCTATAGGAAGGGTCTCAGGATTGGAATGGGAAGGAGTTGGATATCACATCTCATGCTAGAGGAAGGGTCTCAGATTTGGTATAAGCATTGAGATATCACATCTCTGCTATCGAAAGGGTCTTAGGATTGGAATGGGAAGGAGTTGGATATCCCATCTCATGTTATAGGAAGAGTCTCAGGTTTGGTATTAGAAGCATTGAGATATCCCATCTCATGATATAGGAAGGGTCTCAGGTTGGAATGGGAAGGAGTTGGATATCACATTTCATGTTATAGGAAGGGTCTCAGGATTGGAATGGGAAGGACTTGGATATCATATCCCATGCTATAGGAAGGCTCTCAGGTTTGGAAGGGGAAGGAGTTGGATATCACATTTCATGTTAGAGGAAGGATCTCAGGTTTGGTATTAGAGGCCTTGAGATATCACATCTCATGCTATAGGAAGGGTCTCAGGATTGGAATGGGAAGGAGTTGGATATCACATCTCAAGCTATAGGAACGGTCTCAGGTTTGGTATAAGCATTGTGATATCACATCTCATGCTATAGGAAGGGTCTCAGCATTGGAATGGGAAGGAGTTGGATATCACATCTCATGTTATAGGAAAGATCTCAGGTTTGGTATTAGAAGCATTGAGACATCACATCTCATATTATAGGAAGGGTCTCAGGATTGGAATGGGAAGAAGTTGGATATCACATCTCTTGCTTTTGGAAAGGTCTCAGATTTGGTATAAGCATTGAGATATCACATCTCATGCTATAGGAAGGGTCTCAGGATTGGAATGGGAAGGAGTTGTATATGACATCCCATGCCATAGGAAGGGTCTCAGGTTTGGTATAAGCATTGAGATATCACATCACATGCTATAGGAAGGGTTCAGGATTGGAATGGGAAGGACTTGGATATCACATCTCATGCTATAGGCAGGGTCTCAGGTTTGGAAAGGGAATGAGATGGATATCACATTTCATGTTAGAGGTAGGATCTCAGGTTTGGTATTAGAGGCATTGAGATATCACATCTCATGCTATCAGAAGGGTCTCAGGATTGGAATGGGAAGGAGTTGGATATCACATCTCATGCTAAAGGGGGGGTCTCAGGTTTGGAAGGGGAAGGATTTGGAAATCACATCTCATGTTATAGGAAGGATCTCAGGTTTGGTATTAGAAGCATTGGGATATCACATCTCATGCTTTCATAAGGGTCTCAGGATTGGAATGGGAAGGAGTTGGATATCACATCTCATGTTATAGGAAGGATCTCAGGTTTGGTATTAGAAGCATTGAGACATTACATCTCATGCTATAGGAAGGGTCTCAGGATTGGAATGGGAAGGAGTTGGATATCCCATCTCATGTTATAGGAAGAGTCTCAGGTTTGGTATTAGAAGCATTGAGATATCCCATCTCATGATATAGGAAGGGTCTCAGGTTGGAATGGGAAGGAGTTGGATATCACATTTCATGTTATAGGAAGGGTCTCAGGATTGGAATGGGAAGGACTTGGATATCATATCCCATGCTATAGGAAGGCTCTCAGGTTTGGAAGGGGAAGGAGTTGGATATCACATTTCATGTTAGAGGAAGGATCTCAGGTTTGGTATTAGAGGCCTTGAGATATCACATCTCATGCTATAGGAAGGGTCTCAGGATTGGAATGGGAAGGAGTTGGATATCACATCTCAAGCTATAGGAACGGTCTCAGGTTTGGTATAAGCATTGTGATATCACATCTCATGCTATAGGAAGGGTCTCAGCATTGGAATGGGAAGGAGTTGGATATCACATCTCATGTTATAGGAAAGATCTCAGGTTTGGTATTAGAAGCATTGAGACATCACATCTCATATTATAGGAAGGGTCTCAGGATTGGAATGGGAAGAAGTTGGATATCACATCTCTTGCTTTTGGAAAGGTCTCAGATTTGGTATAAGCATTGAGATATCACATCTCATGCTATAGGAAGGGTCTCAGGATTGGAATGGGAAGGAGTTGTATATGACATCCCATGCCATAGGAAGGGTCTCAGGTTTGGTATAAGCATTGAGATATCACATCACATGCTATAGGAAGGGTTCAGGATTGGAATGGGAAGGACTTGGATATCACATCTCATGCTATAGGCAGGGTCTCAGGTTTGGGAAGGGAATGAGATGGATATCACATTTCATGTTAGAGGTAGGATCTCAGGTTTGGTATTAGAGGCATTGAGATATCACATCTCATGCTATCAGAAGGGTGTCAGGATTGGAATGGGAAGGAGTTGGATATCACATCTCATGCTAAAGGGGGGGTCTCAGGTTTGGAAGGGGAAGGATTTGGAAATCACATCTCATGTTATAGGAAGGATCTCAGGTTTGGTATTAGAAGCATTGGGATATCACATCTCATGCTTTCATAAGGGTCTCAGGATTGGAATGGGAAGGAGTTGGATATCACATCTCATGTTATAGGAAGGATCTCAGGTTTGGTATTAGAAGCATTGAGACATTACATCTCATGCTATAGGAAGGGTCTCAGGATTGGAATGGGAAGGAGTTGGATATCACATCTCATGCTATAGGAAGGGTCTCAGATTTGGTATAAGCATTGAGATATCACATCTCATGCTATAGGAAGGGTCTCAGGATTGGAATGGGAAGTAGTTGTATATGACATCTCAGGCCATAGGAAGGGTCTCAGGTTTGGTATAAGCATTGAGATATCACATCTCTGCTATCGGAAGGGTCTCAGGATTGGAATGGGAAGGAATTGGATATCACATCTCATGTTATAGGAAGGATCTCAGGTTTGGTATTAGAAGCATTGAGATATCCCTTCTCATGCTATAGGAAGGGTCTCAGGATTGGAATGTGAAGGATTTGGATATCACATCTCATGCTAAAGGAAGGGTCTCAGGTTTGGTAGAAGCATTGAGATATCACGTCTCTGCTATCGGAAGGGTCTCAGGATTGGATTGGGAAGGAGTTGGATATCCCTTCTCATGCTATAGGAAGGGTCTCAGGTTTGGTATAAGCATTGAGATATCACATCTCTGCTATCGGAAGGGTCTCAGGATTGGATTGGGAAGGAGTTGGATATCCCTTCTCATGCTATAGGAAGTGTCTCAGGTTGGAATGGGAAGGAGTTGGATATCACATCTCATGTTATAGGAAGGGTCTCAGGATTGGAATGGGAAGGATTTGGATATCACATCTCTTGCTATAGGAAGGGTCTCAGGATTGGAATGGGTAGGAGTTGGATATTACTTTCTTGCTATAGGAAGGGTCTCATGTTTGGAATGGGAAGGAGCTGGATATCACATATGCTATAGTTAGTGTCTCAGGTTTGGAACGGGAAGGAGTTGGATATCACATCTCATGTTATAGGAAGGGTCTCAGGTTTGGTATAAGCATTGAGATATCACATCTCTGCTATCGGAAGTGGCTCAGGATTGGAATGGGAAGGAGTTGGATATCCCATCTCATGTTATAGGACGAGTCTCTGGTTTGGTATTAGAATCATTGAGATATCACATCGCATGCTGTAGGAAGGGTCTAAGGATTGGAATGGGATGGACTTGGATATCACATCTCATGCTATAGGTAGGCTCTCAGGTTTGGTATAAGCATTGAGATATCACATCTCATGCTATAGGAAGGGTCTCAGGATTGGAATGGGAAGGAATTGGATATCACATCTCATGCTATAGGAACGGTCTCAGATTTGGTATAAGCATTGAGATATCACATCTCATGCTATAGGAAGGGTCTCTGGATTGGAATGGGAAGGAGTTGTATATGACATCACAGGCCATAGGAAGGGTCTCAGGTTTGGTATAAGCATTGAGATATCACATCTCTGCTATCGGAAGGGTCTCAGGATTGGAATGGGAAGGAGTTGGATATCCCATCTCATGTTATAGGAAGGGTCTCAGGTTTGGTATTAGAAGCATAGAGATATCACATCTCATGCTATAGGAAGGGTCTCAGGATTGGAATGGGAAGGACTTGGATGTCACATCTCATGCTATAGGGAGAGTCTCAAGTTTGATATTAGAAGCATTTAGATAACAAATCTCATGATATCGGAAGGGTCTCAGGATTGGAATGGGAAGGAGTTGGATATCACATCTCATGATAAAGGAAGGGTCTGAGGTTTGGAAGGGGAAGGATTTGGATATCACATCTCATGTTATAGGATGGGTCTCAGGTTTGGTATTAGAAGCATTGAGATATCAAGTCTCATGGTATAAGAAGGGTCTCAGAATTGGAATGGGAAGGAGTTGGATATCACATCTCAAGCTATAGGAAGGGTCTCAGGATTGGAATGGGAAGGAGTTTGATATCACATCTCATGCCATAGTATGGGTCTCAGGTTTGGTAGAAGCATTGGGATATCACATCTCATGCTATCGGAAGGGTATCAGTATTGGATTTGGAAGGAGTTGGATATCCCATCTCATGCTATAGGAAGGGTCTCAGGTTGGAATGGGAAGGAGTTGGATATCACATTTCATGTTATAGAAAGGGTCTCAGGATTGGAATGGGAAGGACTTGGATATCATATCTCATGCTATAGGAAGGCTCTCAGGTTTGGAAGGGGAAGGAGTTGGATATCACATTTCATGTTAGAGGAAGGATCTCAGGTTTGGTATTAGAGGCCTTGAGATATCACATCTCATGCTATAGGAAGGGTCTCTGGATTGGAATTTGAAGGAGTTGGATATCACATCTCAAGCTATAGGAAGGTTCTCAGGTTTGGTATAAGCATTGAGATATCACATCTCATGCTATAGGAAGGGTCTCAGGATTGGAATGGGAAGGAGTTGGATATCACATCTCATATTATAGGAAATATCTCAGGTTTGGTATTAGAAGCATTGCGACATCACATCTCATGTTATAGGAAGGGTCTCAGGATTGGAATGGGAAGAAGTTGGATATCACATCTCATGCTATAGGAAGGGTCTCAGGTTTGGTATATGCATTGAGATATCACATCTCATGCTATAGGAAGGGTCTCAGGATTGGAATGGGAAGGAGTTGTATATGACATCTCATGCCATAGGAAGGGTCTCAGGTTTGGTATAAGCATTGAGATATCACATCACATGCTATAGGAAGGGTCTCAGGATTGGAATGGGAAGGACTTGGATATCACATCTCATGCTGTAGGCAGGGTCTCAGGTTTGGAAAGGGAAGGAGATGGATATCACATTTCATGTTAGAGATAGGATCTCAGGTTTGGTATTAGAGGCATTGAGATATCACATCTCATGCTATCAGAAGGGTCTCAGGATTGGAATGGGAAGGAGTTGTATATCACATCTCATGCTAAATGGAGGGTCTCAGGTTTGGAAGGGGAAGGATTTGGAAATCACATCTCATGTTATAGGAAGGATCTCAGGTTTGGTATTAGAAGCATTGAGATATCACATCTCATGCTATCGGAAGTATCTCAGGTTTGGTATTAGAGGCATTGAGATATCACATCTCATGCTATCATAAGGGTCTCAGGATTGGAATGGGAAGGAGTTGTATGTCACATCTCATGTTATTGGAAGGATCTCAGGTTTGGTATTAGAAGCATTGAGACATCACATCTCATGCTATAGGAAGGGTCTCAGATTTGGTATTAGAAGCATTGAGACATCACATCTCATGCTATAGGAAGGGTCTCAGGATTGGAATGGGAAGGAGTTGGATATCACATCTCATGTTATAGGAAAGATCTCAGGTTTGGTATTAGAAGCATTGCGACATCACATCTCATGTTATAGGAAGGGTCTCAGGATTGGAATGGGAAGGAGTTGGATATCACATCTCATGCTATAGGAAGTGTCTCAGATTTGGTATAAGCATTGAGATATCACATCTCATGCTATAGGAAGGGTCTCAGGATTGGAATGGGGAGGACTTGGATGTCACATCTCATGCTATAGGGATGGTCTCAAGTTTGATATTAGAAGCATTGAGATAACAAATCTCATGATATCGGAAGGGTCTCAGGATTGGAATGGGAAGGAGTTGGATATCACATCTCATGATAAAGGAAGGGTCTAAGGTTTGGAAGGGGAAAGATTTGGATATCACATCTCATGTTATAGGACGGGTCTCAGGTTTGGTATTAGAAGCATTGAGATGTCAAGTCTCATGGCATAGGAAGGGTCTCAGAATTGGAATGTGAAGGAGTTGGATATCACATCTCAAGCTATAGGAAGAGTCTCAGGATTGGAATGGGAAGGAGTTTGATATCACATCTCATGCCATAGTATGGGTCTCAGGTTTGGTAGAAGCATTGGGATATCACATCTCATGCTATTGGAAGGGTATCAGTATTGGATTTGGAAGGAGTTGGATATCCCATCTCATGCTATAGGAAGGGTCTCAGGTTGGAATGGGAAGGAGTTGGATATCACATTTCATGTTATAGGAAGGGTCTCAAGATTGGAATGGGAAGGACTTGGATATCATATCTCATGCTATAGGAAGGCTCTCAGGTTTGGAAGGGGAAGGAGTTGGATATCACATTTCATGTTAGAGGAAGGATCTCAGGTTTGGTATTAGAGGCCTTGAGATATCACATCTCATGCTATAGGAAGGGTCTCGGGATTGGAATGGGAAGGAGTTGGATATCACATCTCAAGCTTTAGGAAGGGTCTCAGGTTTGGTATAAGCATTGAGATAGCACATCTCATGCTATAGGAAGGGTCTCAGGATTGGAATGGGAAGGAGTTGGATATCACATCTCATGTTATAGGAAGGATCTCAGGTTTGGTATTAGAAGCATTGAGACATCACATCTCATGCTATAGGAAGGGTCTCAGATTTGGTATAAGCATTGAGATATCACATCTCTGCTATCGGAAGGGTCTCAGGATTGGAATGGGAAGGAATTGGATATCCCATCTCATGCTATAGGGAGGGTCTCAATTTTGATATTAGAAGCATTGAGATAACAAATCTCATGATATCGGAAGGGTCTCAGGATTGGAATGGGAAGGAGTTGGATATCACATCTCATGATAAAGGAAGGGTCTAAGGTTTGGAAGGGGAAAGATTTGGATATCACATCTCATGTTATAGGACGGGTCTCAGGTTTGGTATTAGAAGCATTGAGATATCAAGTCTCATGGTATAGGAAGGGTTTCAGAATTGGAATGGGAAGGAGTTGGATATCACATCTCAAGCTATAGGAAGAGTCTCAGGATTGGAATGGGAAGGAGTTTGATATCACATCTCATGCCATAGTATGGTTCCCAGGTTTGATAGAAGCATTGGGATATCACATCTCATGCTATTGGAAGGGTATCAGTATTGGATTTGGAAGGAGTTGGATATCCCATCTCATGCTATAGGAAGGGTCTCAGGATTGGAATGGGAAGGAGTTGTATATGACATCTCATGCCATAGGAAGGGTCTCAGGTTTGGTATAAGCATTGAGATATCACATCACATGCTATAGGAAGGGTCTCAGGATTGGAATGGGAAGGACTTGGATATCACATCTCATGCTGTAGGCAGGGTCTCAGGTTTGGAAAGGGAAGGAGATGGATATCACATTTCATGTTAGAGATAGGATCTCAGGTTTGGTATTAGAGGCATTGAGATATCACATCTCATGCTATCAGAAGGGTCTCAGGATTGGAATGGGAAGGAGTTGTATATCACATCTCATGCTAAATGGAGGGTCTCAGGTTTGGAAGGGGAAGGATTTGGAAATCACATCTCATGTTATAGGAAGGATCTCAGGTTTGGTATTAGAAGCATTGAGATATCACATCTCATGCTATCGGAAGTATCTCAGGTTTGGTATTAGAGGCATTGAGATATCACATCTCATGCTATCATAAGGGTCTCAGGATTGGAATGGGAAGGAGTTGTATATCACATCTCATGTTATTGGAAGGATCTCAGGTTTGGTATTAGAAGCATTGAGACATCACATCTCATGCTATAGGAAGGGTCTCAGATTTGGTATTAGAAGCATTGAGACATCACATCTCATGCTATAGGAAGGGTCTCAGGATTGGAATGGGAAGGAGTTGGATATCACATCTCATGTTATAGGAAAGATCTCAGGTTTGGTATTAGAAGCATTGCGACATCACATCTCATGTTATAGGAAGGGTCTCAGGATTGGAATGGGAAGGAGTTGGATATCACATCTCATGCTATAGGAAGTGTCTCAGATTTGGTATAAGCATTGAGATATCACATCTCATGCTATAGGAAGGGTCTCAGGATTGGAATGGGGAGGACTTGGATGTCACATCTCATGCTATAGGGATGGTCTCAAGTTTGATATTAGAAGCATTGAGATAACAAATCTCATGATATCGGAAGGGTCTCAGGATTGGAATGGGAAGGAGTTGGATATCACATCTCATGATAAAGGAAGGGTCTAAGGTTTGGAAGGGGAAAGATTTGGATATCACATCTCATGTTATAGGACGGGTCTCAGGTTTGGTATTAGAAGCATTGAGATGTCAAGTCTCATGGCATAGGAAGGGTCTCAGAATTGGAATGTGAAGGAGTTGGATATCACATCTCAAGCTATAGGAAGAGTCTCAGGATTGGAATGGGAAGGAGTTTGATATCACATCTCATGCCATAGTATGGGTCTCAGGTTTGGTAGAAGCATTGGGATATCACATCTCATGCTATTGGAAGGGTATCAGTATTGGATTTGGAAGGAGTTGGATATCCCATCTCATGCTATAGGAAGGGTCTCAGGTTGGAATGGGAAGGAGTTGGATATCACATTTCATGTTATAGGAAGGGTCTCAAGATTGGAATGGGAAGGACTTGGATATCATATCTCATGCTATAGGAAGGCTCTCAGGTTTGGAAGGGGAAGGAGTTGGATATCACATTTCATGTTAGAGGAAGGATCTCAGGTTTGGTATTAGAGGCCTTGAGATATCACATCTCATGCTATAGGAAGGGTCTCGGGATTGGAATGGGAAGGAGTTGGATATCACATCTCAAGCTTTAGGAAGTGTCTCAGGTTTGGTATAAGCATTGAGATAGCACATCTCATGCTATAGGAAGGGTCTCAGGATTGGAATGGGAAGGAGTTGGATATCACATCTCATGTTATAGGAAGGATCTCAGGTTTGGTATTAGAAGCATTGAGACATCACATCTCATGCTATAGGAAGGGTCTCAGATTTGGTATAAGCATTGAGATATCACATCTCTGCTATCGGAAGGGTCTCAGGATTGGAATGGGAAGGAATTGGATATCCCATCTCATGCTATAGGGAGGGTCTCAATTTTGATATTAGAAGCATTGAGATAACAAATCTCATGATATCGGAAGGGTCTCAGGATTGGAATGGGAAGGAGTTGGATATCACATCTCATGATAAAGGAAGGGTCTAAGGTTTGGAAGGGGAAAGATTTGGATATCACATCTCATGTTATAGGACGGGTCTCAGGTTTGGTATTAGAAGCATTGAGATATCAAGTCTCATGGTATAGGAAGGGTTTCAGAATTGGAATGGGAAGGAGTTGGATATCACATCTCAAGCTATAGGAAGAGTCTCAGGATTGGAATGGGAAGGAGTTTGATATCACATCTCATGCCATAGTATGGTTCCCAGGTTTGATAGAAGCATTGGGATATCACATCTCATGCTATTGGAAGGGTATCAGTATTGGATTTGGAAGGAGTTGGATATCCCATCTCATGCTATAGGAAGGGTCTCAGGTTGGAATGGGAAGGAGTTGGATATCACATTTCATGTTATAGGAAGGGTCTCAGGATTGGAATGGGAAGGACTTGGATATCATATCTCATGCTATAGGAAGGCTCTCAGGTTTGGAAGGAGAAGGAGTTGGATATCACATTTCATGTTAGAGGAAGGATCTCAGGTTTGGTATTGGAGGCCTTGAGATATCACATCTCATGCTATAGAAAGGGTCTCAGGTTGGAATGGGAAGGAGTTGGATATCACATTTCATGTTATAGGAAGGGTCTCAGGATTGGAATGGGAAGGAGTTGGATATCACATCTCAAGCTTTAGGAAGGGTCTCAGGTTTGGTATAAGCATTGAGATAGCACATCTCATGCTATAGGAAGGGTCTCAGGATTGGAATGGGAAGGAGTTGGATATCACATCTCATGTTATAGGAAAGATCTCAGGTTTGGTATTAGAAGCATTGAGACATCACATCTCATGTTATAGGAAGGGTCTCAGGATTGGAATGGGAAGAAGTTGGATATCACATCTCATGCTATAGGAAGGGTCTCAGGTTTGGAAGGGGAAAGAGTTGGATATCCAATCTCATGTTATAGGACTGGTCTCAGGTTTGGTACTAGAAGCATTGAGATATCACATCGCATGCTGTAGGAAGGTTCTCAGGTTTGGAATGGGGAGGAATTGGATATCACATCTCATGTCATAGGAAGGATCTCAGGTTTGGTATTAGAAGCATTGAGATATCACATCTCATGCTATAGGAATGGTCTCAGGATTGGAATGGGAAGGAGTTGGATATTACATTCCTGATATAGGAAGGGTCTCATGTTTGGAATGGGAATGTGTTGGATATCACATATGCTATGGGAAGGGTCTCAGGTTTGGAACGGGAAGGAGTTGGATATCACATCTCATGTTATAGGAAGGGTCTCAGGTTTGGTATAAGCATTGAGATATCACATCTCTGCTATCGGAAGTGTCTCAGGATTGGAATGGGACGGTGTTGGATATCCCATCTCATGTTATAGGACGGGTCTCAGGTTTGTTATTAGAATCATTGAGATATCATATTGCATGCTGTAGGAAGGGTCTAAGGATTGGAATGGGAAGGAGTTGGATATCCCATCTCATGTTATAGGAAGAGTCTCAAGTTTGGTATTAGAAGCATTTAGATATCACATCTCATGCTATAGGAAGTGTCTCAGGATTGGAATGGGAAGGAGTTGGATATCACATTTCATGTTAGAGGAAGGATCTCAGGTTTGGTATTAGAGGCATTGAGATATCACATCTCATGCTATAGGAAGGGTCTCAGGATAGGAATGGGAAGGAGTTGGATATCACATCTCATGCTATAGGGAGGGTCTCAGGTTTGTTATAAGCAGTGAGATATCACATCTCATGCTATAGAAAGTGTCTCAGGATTGGAATGGGAAGGAGTTGGATATCACATCTCAAGCTATAGGAAGAGTCTCAGGATTGGAATGGGAAGGAGTTTGATATCACATCTCATGCCATAGTATGGTTCCCAGGTTTGATAGAAGCATTGGGATATCACATCTCATGCTATTGGAAGGGTATCAGTATTGGATTTGGAAGGAGTTGGATATCCCATCTCATGCTATAGGAAGGGTCTCAGGATTGGAATGGGAAGGAGTTGTATATGACATCTCATGCCATAGGAAGGGTCTCAGGTTTGGTATAAGCATTGAGATATCACATCACATGCTATAGGAAGGGTCTCAGGATTGGAATGGGAAGGACTTGGATATCACATCTCATGCTGTAGGCAGGGTCTCAGGTTTGGAAAGGGAAGGAGATGGATATCACATTTCATGTTAGAGATAGGATCTCAGGTTTGGTATTAGAGGCATTGAGATATCACATCTCATGCTATCAGAAGGGTCTCAGGATTGGAATGGGAAGGAGTTGTATATCACATCTCATGCTAAATGGAGGGTCTCAGGTTTGGAAGGGGAAGGATTTGGAAATCACATCTCATGTTATAGGAAGGATCTCAGGTTTGGTATTAGAAGCATTGAGATATCACATCTCATGCTATCGGAAGTATCTCAGGTTTGGTATTAGAGGCATTGAGATATCACATCTCATGCTATCATAAGGGTCTCAGGATTGGAATGGGAAGGAGTTGTATATCACATCTCATGTTATTGGAAGGATCTCAGGTTTGGTATTAGAAGCATTGAGACATCACATCTCATGCTATAGGAAGGGTCTCAGATTTGGTATTAGAAGCATTGAGACATCACATCTCATGCTATAGGAAGGGTCTCAGGATTGGAATGGGAAGGAGTTGGATATCACATCTCATGTTATAGGAAAGATCTCAGGTTTGGTATTAGAAGCATTGAGACATCACATCTCATGTTATAGGAAGGGTCTCAGGATTGGAATGGGAAGAAGTTGGATATCACATCTCATGCTATAGGAAGGGTCTCAGGTTTGGAAGGGGAAGGAGTTGGATATCCAATCTCATGTTATAGGACTGGTCTCAGGTTTGGTACTAGAAGCATTGAGATATCACATCGCATGCTGTAGGAAGGTTCTCAGGTTTGGAATGGGGAGGAATTGGATATCACATCTCATGTCATAGGAAGGATCTCAGGTTTGGTATTAGAAGCAGTGAGATATCACATCTCATGCTATAGGAATGGTCTCAGGATTGGAATGGGAAGGAGTTGGATATTACATTCCTGCTATAGGAAGGGTCTCATGTTTGGAATGGGAATGTGTTGGATATCACATATGCTATGGGAAGGGTCTCAGGTTTGGAACGGGAAGGAGTTGGATATCACATCTCATGTTATAGGAAGGGTCTCAGGTTTGGTATAAGCATTGAGATATCACATCTCTGCTATCGGAAGTGTCTCAGGATTGGAATGGGACGGTGTTGGATATCCCATCTCATGTTATAGGAAGAGTCTCAAGTTTGGTATTAGAAGCTTTGAGATATCTATAGGAAGGGTCTCAGGATTGGAATGGGAAGGAGTTGGATATCACATCTCATGTTATAGGAAAGATCTCAGGTTTGGTATTAGAAGCATTGAGACATCACATCTCATGTTATAGGAAGGGTCTCAGGATTGGAATGGGAAGAAGTTGGATATCACATCTCATGCTATAGGAAGGGTCTCAGGTTTGGAAGGGGAAAGAGTTGGATATCCAATCTCATGTTATAGGACTGGTCTCAGGTTTGGTACTAGAAGCATTGAGATATCACATCGCATGCTGTAGGAAGGTTCTCAGGTTTGGAATGGGGAGGAATTGGATATCACATCTCATGTCATAGGAAGGATCTCAGGTTTGGTATTAGAAGCATTGAGATATCACATCTCATGCTATAGGAATGGTCTCAGGATTGGAATGGGAAGGAGTTGGATATTACATTCCTGCTATAGGAAGGGTCTCATGTTTGGAATGGGAATGTGTTGGATATCACATATGCTATGGGAAGGGTCTCAGGTTTGGAACGGGAAGGAGTTGGATATCACATCTCATGTTATAGGAAGGGTCTCAGGTTTGGTATAAGCATTGAGATATCACATCTCTGCTATCGGAAGTGTCTCAGGATTGGAATGGGACGGTGTTGGATATCCCATCTCATGTTATAGGACGGGTCTCAGGTTTGTTATTAGAATCATTGAGATATCATATTGCATGCTGTAGGAAGGGTCTAAGGATTGGAATGGGAAGGAGTTGGATATCCCATCTCATGTTATAGGAAGAGTCTCAAGTTTGGTATTAGAAGCATTTAGATATCACATCTCATGCTATAGGAAGTGTCTCAGGATTGGAATGGGAAGGAGTTGGATATCACATTTCATGTTAGAGGAAGGATCTCAGGTTTGGTATTAGAGGCATTGAGATATCACATCTCATGCTATAGGAAGGGTCTCAGGATAGGAATGGGAAGGAGTTGGATATCACATCTCATGCTATAGGGAGGGTCTCAGGTTTGTTATAAGCAGTGAGATATCACATCTCATGCTATAGAAAGTGTCTCAGGATTGGAATGGGAAGGAGTTGGATATCACATCTCAAGCTATAGGAAGAGTCTCAGGATTGGAATGGGAAGGAGTTTGATATCACATCTCATGCCATAGTATGGTTCCCAGGTTTGATAGAAGCATTGGGATATCACATCTCATGCTATTGGAAGGGTATCAGTATTGGATTTGGAAGGAGTTGGATATCCCATCTCATGCTATAGGAAGGGTCTCAGGATTGGAATGGGAAGGAGTTGTATATGACATCTCATGCCATAGGAAGGGTCTCAGGTTTGGTATAAGCATTGAGATATCACATCACATGCTATAGGAAGGGTCTCAGGATTGGAATGGGAAGGACTTGGATATCACATCTCATGCTGTAGGCAGGGTCTCAGGTTTGGAAAGGGAAGGAGATGGATATCACATTTCATGTTAGAGATAGGATCTCAGGTTTGGTATTAGAGGCATTGAGATATCACATCTCATGCTATCAGAAGGGTCTCAGGATTGGAATGGGAAGGAGTTGTATATCACATCTCATGCTAAATGGAGGGTCTCAGGTTTGGAAGGGGAAGGATTTGGAAATCACATCTCATGTTATAGGAAGGATCTCAGGTTTGGTATTAGAAGCATTGAGATATCACATCTCATGCTATCGGAAGTATCTCAGGTTTGGTATTAGAGGCATTGAGATATCACATCTCATGCTATCATAAGGGTCTCAGGATTGGAATGGGAAGGAGTTGTATATCACATCTCATGTTATTGGAAGGATCTCAGGTTTGGTATTAGAAGCATTGAGACATCACATCTCATGCTATAGGAAGGGTCTCAGATTTGGTATTAGAAGCATTGAGACATCACATCTCATGCTATAGGAAGGGTCTCAGGATTGGAATGGGAAGGAGTTGGATATCACATCTCATGTTATAGGAAAGATCTCAGGTTTGGTATTAGAAGCATTGAGACATCACATCTCATGTTATAGGAAGGGTCTCAGGATTGGAATGGGAAGAAGTTGGATATCACATCTCATGCTATAGGAAGGGTCTCAGGTTTGGAAGGGGAAGGAGTTGGATATCCAATCTCATGTTATAGGACTGGTCTCAGGTTTGGTACTAGAAGCATTGAGATATCACATCGCATGCTGTAGGAAGGTTCTCAGGTTTGGAATGGGGAGGAATTGGATATCACATCTCATGTCATAGGAAGGATCTCAGGTTTGGTATTAGAAGCAGTGAGATATCACATCTCATGCTATAGGAATGGTCTCAGGATTGGAATGGGAAGGAGTTGGATATTACATTCCTGCTATAGGAAGGGTCTCATGTTTGGAATGGGAATGTGTTGGATATCACATATGCTATGGGAAGGGTCTCAGGTTTGGAACGGGAAGGAGTTGGATATCACATCTCATGTTATAGGAAGGGTCTCAGGTTTGGTATAAGCATTGAGATATCACATCTCTGCTATCGGAAGTGTCTCAGGATTGGAATGGGACGGTGTTGGATATCCCATCTCATGTTATAGGAAGAGTCTCAAGTTTGGTATTAGAAGCATTTAGATATCACATCTCATGCTATAGGAAGTGTCTCAGGATTGGAATGGGAAGGAGTTGGATATCACATTTCATGTTAGAGGAAGGATCTCAGGTTTGGTATTAGAGGCATTGAGATATCACATCTCATGCTATAGGAAGGGTCTCAGGATAGGAATGGGAAGGAGTTGGATATCACATCTCATGCTATAGGGAGGGTCTCAGGTTTGTTATAAGCAGTGAGATATCACATCTCATGCTATAGAAAGTGTCTCAGGATTGGAATGGGAAGGAGTTGGATATCACATCTCATGTTATAGGAAGGATCTCAGGTTTGGTATAAGCATTGAGATATCACATCTCTACTATCGGATGGGTCTCAGGATTGGAATGGGAAGGAGTTGGATATTCCCATCTCATGTTATAGGAAGGGTCTCAGGTTTGGTAATAGAAGCATTGAGATATCACATCTCATGCTATAGGAAGGGTCTCAGGATTGGAATGGGAAGGACTTGGATATCACATCTCATTCTATAAGGAGGGTCTCAAGTTTGATATTAGAAGCATTGAGATATCACATCTCATGATATCGGAAGGGTCTCAGGGATGGATTGGGAAGGAGTTGGATATCACATCTCATGATAAAGGAAGTGTCTAAGGTTTGGAAGGGGAAGGAGTTTGATATCACATCTCATGCCATAGTATGGGTCTCAGGTTTGGTAGAAGCATTGGGATATCACATCTCATGCTATCGGAAGGGTATCAGGATTGGATTTGGAAGGAGTTGGATATCCCATCTCATGCTATAGGAAGGGTCTCAGGATTGGAATTAGAAGGACTTGGATATCACATCTCATGCTATAGGAAGGCTCTCAGGTTTGGAAGGGGAAAGAGTTGGATATCACATTTCATGTTAGAGGTAGGATCTCAGGTTTGGTATTAGAGGCATTGAGATATCACATCTCATGCTATCAGAAGAGTCTCAGGATTGGAATGGGAAGGAGTTGGATATCACATCTCATGCTAAAGGGAGGGTCTCAGGTTGGGAAGGGGAAGGATTTGGATATCACATCTCATGTTATAGGAAGGATCTCAGGTTTGGTATTAGAAGCATTGAGATATCACATCTCATGCTATCGGAAGGATCTCAGGTTTGGTATAGAAGCATTGAGATATCACATCTCATGCTATCAGAAGGTTCTCAGGATTGGAATGGGAATGAGTTGGATATCACATCTCATGCTAAAGGGAGGGTCTCAGGTTTGGAAGGGGAAGGATTTGGATATCACATCTCATGTTATCGGAAGGATCTCAGGTTTGGTATTAGAAGTATTGAGATATCACATCTCATGCTATAGGAAGGGTCTCAGGATTGGAATGGGAAGGAGTTGGTTATCACATCTCATGCTAAAGGAAGGGTCTCAGGTTTGGTAGAAGCATTGAGATATCACATCTCATGCTATAGGAAGGGGCTCAGGATTGGAATGGGAAGGACTTAGATATCACATATCATGCTATAGGGAGGGTCTCAGTTTTGATATTAGAAGCATTGAGATATCACATCTCATGCTATCGGAAGTGTCTCAGGATTGGAATGGGAAGGAGCTGGATATCACATCTCATGCTAAAGGAAGGGTCTCAGGTTTGGAACGGGAAGGAGTTGGATATCACATCTCATGCTATAGGGAGGGTCTCAGGTTTGGTATAAGCAGTGAGATATCACATCTCATGCTATAGGGAGGGTCTCAGTTTTGATATTAGAAGCATTGAGATATCACATCTCATGCTATCGGAAGTGTCTCAGGATTGGAATGGGAAGGAGCTGGATATCACATCTCATGTTATAGGAAGGGTCTCAGGTTTGGTATAAGCATTGAGATATCACATCTCTGCTATCGGAAGTGTCTCAGGATTGGAATGGGAAGGACTTGGATATCACATCTCATGCTATAGATAGGCTCTCAGGTTTGGAAAGGGAAGGAGTTGGATATCACATTTCATGTTAGAGGAAGGATCTCAGGTTTGGTATTAGAAGCATTGAGATATCCCATCTCATGATATAGGAAGGGTCTCAGGTTGGAATGGGAAGGAGTTGGATATCACATTTCATGTTAGAGGAAGGATCTCAGGTTTGGTATTAGAGGCCTTGAGATATCACATCTCATGCTATAGGAAGGGTCTCAGGATTGGAATGGGAAGGAGTTGGATATCACATCCCATGCTATAGGAAGGCTCTCAGGTTTGGAAGGGGAAGGAGTTGGATATCACATTTCATGTTAGAGGAAGGATCTCAGGTTTGGTATTAGAGGCCTTGAGATATCACATCTCATGCTATAGGAAGGGTCTCAGGATTGGAATGGGAAGGAGTTGGATATCACATCTCAAGCTATAGGAAGGCTCTCAGGTTTGGAAGGGGAAAGAGTTGGATATCACATTTCATGTTAGAGGAAGGATCTCAGGTTTGGTATTAGAGGCCTTGAGATATCACATCTCATGCTATAGGAAGGGTCTCAGGATTGGAATGGGAAGGAGTTGGATATCACATCTCAAGCTATAGGAACGGTCTCAGGTTTGGTATAAGCATTGTGATATCACATCTCATGCTATAGGAAGGGTCTCAGCATTGGAATGGGAAGGAGTTGGATATCACATCTCATGTTATAGGAAAGATCTCAGATTTGGTATAAGCATTGAGATATCACATCTCATGCTATAGGAAGGGTCTCAGGATTGGAATGGGAAGGAGTTGTATATGACATCTCATGCCATAGGAAGGGTCTCAGGTTTGGTATAAGCATTGAGATATCACATCACATGCTATAGGAAGGGTTCAGGATTGGAATGGGAAGGACTTGGATATCACATCTCATGCTATAGGCAGGGTCTCAGGTTTGGAAAGGGAATGAGATGGATATCACATTTCATGTTAGAGGTAGGATCTCAGGTTTGGTATTAGAGGCATTGAGATATCACATCTCATGCTATCAGAAGGGTCTCAGGATTGGAATGGGAAGGAGTTGGATATCACATCTCATGCTAAAGGGGGGGTCTCAGGTTTGGAAGGGGAAGGATTTGGAAATCACATCTCATGTTATAGGAAGGATCTCAGGTTTGGTATTAGAAGCATTGGGATATCACATCTCATGCTTTCATAAGGGTCTCAGGATTGGAATGGGAAGGAGTTGGATATCACATCTCATGTTATAGGAAGGATCTCAGGTTTGGTATTAGAAGCATTGAGACATTACATCTCATGCTATAGGAAGGGTCTCAGGATTGGAATGGGAAGGAGTTGGATATCACATCTCATGCTATAGGAAGGGTCTCAGATTTGGTATAAGCATTGAGATATCACATCTCATGCTATAGGAAGGGTCTCAGGATTGGAATGGGAAGGAGTTGTATATGACATCTCAGGCCATAGGAAGGGTCTCAGGTTTGGTATAAGCATTGAGATATCACATCTCTGCTATCAGAAGGGTCTCAGGATTGGAACGGGAAGGAATTGGATATCACATCTCATGTTATAGGAAGGATCTCAGGTTTGGTATTAGAAGCATTGAGATATCCCTTCTCATGCTATAGGAAGGGTCTCAGGATTAGAATGTGAAGGATTTGGATATCACATCTCATGCTAAAGGAAGGGTCTCAGGTTTGGTAGAAGCATTGAGATATCACGTCTCTGCTATCGGAAGGGTCTCAGGATTGGATTGGGAAGGAGTTGGATATCCCTTCTCATGCTATAGGAAGGGTCTCAGGTTTGGTATAAGCATTGAGATATCACATCTCTGCTATCGGAAGGGTCTCAGGATTGGATTGGGAAGGAGTTGGATATCCCTTCTCATGCTATAGGAAGTGTCTCAGGTTGGAATGGGAAGGAGTTGGATATCACATCTCATGTTATAGGAAGGGTCTCAGGATTGGAATGGGAAGGATTTGGATATCACATCTCTTGCTATAGGAAGGGTCTCAGGATTGGAATGGGTAGGAGTTGGATATTACTTTCTTGCTATAGGAAGGGTCTCATGTTTGGAATGGGAAGGAGCTGGATATCACATATGCTATAGTTAGTGTCTCAGGTTTGGAACGGGAAGGAGTTGGATATCACATCTCATGTTATAGGAAGGGTCTCAGGTTTGGTATAAGCATTGAGATATCACATCTCTGCTATCGGAAGTGGCTCAGGATTGGAATGGGAAGGAGTTGGATATCCCATCTCATGTTATAGGACGAGTCTCTGGTTTGGTATTAGAATCATTGAGATATCACATCGCATGCTGTAGGAAGGGTCTAAGGATTGGAATGGGATGGACTTGGATATCACATCTCATGCTATAGGTAGGCTCTCAGGTTTGGTATAAGCATTGAGATATCACATCTCATGCTATAGGAAGGGTCTCAGGATTGGAATGGGAAGGAATTGGATATCACATCTCATGCTATAGGAACGGTCTCAGATTTGGTATAAGCATTGAGATATCACATCTCATGCTATAGGAAGGGTCTCTGGATTGGAATGGGAAGGAGTTGTATATGACATCACAGGCCATAGGAAGGGTCTCAGGTTTGGTATAAGCATTGAGATATCACATCTCTGCTATCGGAAGGGTCTCAGGATTGGAATGGGAAGGAGTTGGATATCCCATCTCATGTTATAGGAAGGGTCTCAGGTTTGGTATTAGAAGCATAGAGATATCACATCTCATGCTATAGGAAGGGTCTCAGGATTGGAATGGGAAGGACTTGGATGTCACATCTCATGCTATAGGGAGAGTCTCAAGTTTGATATTAGAAGCATTTAGATAACAAATCTCATGATATCGGAAGGGTCTCAGGATTGGAATGGGAAGGAGTTGGATATCACATCTCATGATAAAGGAAGGGTCTGAGGTTTGGAAGGGGAAGGATTTGGATATCACATCTCATGTTATAGGACGGGTCTCAGGTTTGGTATTAGAAGCATTGAGATATCAAGTCTCATGGTATAAGAAGGGTCTCAGAATTGGAATGGGAAGGAGTTGGATATCACACCTCAAGCTATAGGAAGGGTCTCAGGATTGGAATGGGAAGGAGTTTGATATCACATCTCATGCCATAGTATGGGTCTCAGGTTTGGTAGAAGCATTGGGATATCACATCTCATGCTATCGGAAGGGTATCAGTATTGGATTTGGAAGGAGTTGGATATCCCATCTCATGCTATAGGAAGGGTCTCAGGTTGGAATGGGAAGGAGTTGGATATCACATTTCATGTTATAGAAAGGGTCTCAGGATTGGAATGGGAAGGACTTGGATATCATATCTCATGCTATAGGAAGGCTCTCAGGTTTGGAAGGGGAAGGAGTTGGATATCACATTTCATGTTAGAGGAAGGATCTCAGGTTTGGTATTAGAGGCCTTGAGATATCACATCTCATGCTATAGGAAGGGTCTCTGGATTGGAATTTGAAGGAGTTGGATATCACATCTCAAGCTATAGGAAGGTTCTCAGGTTTGGTATAAGCATTGAGATATCACATCTCATGCTATAGGAAGGGTCTCAGGATTGGAATGGGAAGGAGTTGGATATCACATCTCATATTATAGGAAATATCTCAGGTTTGGTATTAGAAGCATTGCGACATCACATCTCATGTTATAGGAAGGGTCTCAGGATTGGAATGGGAAGAAGTTGGATATCACATCTCATGCTATAGGAAGGGTCTCAGGTTTGCTATATGCATTGAGATATCACATCTCATGCTATAGGAAGGGTCTCAGGATTGGAATGGGAAGGAGTTGTATATGACATCTCATGCCATAGGAAGGGTCTCAGGTTTGGTATAAGCATTGAGATATCACATCACATGCTATAGGAAGGGTCTCAGGATTGGAATGGGAAGGACTTGGATATCACATCTCATGCTATAGGCAGGGTCTCAGGTTTGGAAAGGGAAGGAGATGGATATCACATTTCATGTTAGAGATAGGATCTCAGGTTTGGTATTAGAGGCATTGAGATATCACATCTCATGCTATCAGAAGGGTCTCAGGATTGGAATGGGAAGGAGTTGTATATCACATCTCATGCTAAAGGGAGGGTCTCAGGTTTGGAAGGGGAAGGATTTGGAAATCACATCTCATGTTATAGGAAGGATCTCAGGTTTGGTATTAGAAGCATTGAGATATCACATCTCATGCTATAGGAAGGGTCTCAGGGTTGGAATGGGGAGGACTTGGATGTCACATCTCATGCTATAGGGAGGGTCTCAGGTTTGGTATTAGAAGCATTGAGATATCAAGTCTCATGGCATAGGAAGGGTCTCAGAATTGGAATGGGAAGGAGTTGTATATCACATCTCAAGCTATAGGAAGAGTCTCAGGATTGGAATGGGAATGAGTTTGATATCACATCTCATGCCATAGTATGGGTCTCAGGTTTGGTAGAAGCATTGGGATATCACATCACATGCTATTGGAAGGGTATCAGTATTGGATTTGGAAGGAGTTGGATATCCCATCCCATGCTATAGTATGGGTCTCAGGTTTGGTAGAAGCATTGGGATATCACATCTCATGCTATTGGAAGGGTATCAGTATTGGATTTGGAAGGAGTTGGATATCCCATCTCATGCTATAGTATGGGTCTCAGATTTGGTATAAGCATTGAGATATCACATCTCATGCTATAGGAAGGGTCTCAGGATTGGATTGGGAAGGAGTTGTATATGACATCTCAGGCCATAGGAAGGGTCTCAGGATTGGTATAAGCATTGAGATATCACATCTCTGCTATCGGAAGGGTCTCAGGATTGGAATGGGAAGGAGTTGGATATCCCATCTCATGTTATAGGAAGGGTCTCAGGTTTGGTATTAGAAGCATTGAGATATCACATCTCATGCTATAGGAAGGGTCTCAGGATTGGAATGGGGAGGACTTGGATGTCACATCTCATGCTATAGGGAGGGTCTCAAGTTTGATATTAGAAGCATTGAGATAACAAATCTCATGATATCGGAAGGGTCTCAGGATTGGAATGGGAAGGAGTTGGATATCACATCTCATGATAAAGGAAGGGTCTAAGGTTTGGAAGGGGAAATATTTGGATATCACATCTCATGTTATAGGACGGGTCTCAGGTTTGGTATTAGAAGCATTGAGATATCAAGTCTCATGGCATAGGAAGGGTCTCAGAATTGGAATGGGAAGGAGTTGGATATCACATCTCAAGCTATAGGAAGAGTCTCAGGATTGGAATGGGAAGGAGTTTGATATCACATCTCATGCCATAGTATGGGTCTCAGGTTTGGTAGAAGCATTGGGATATCACATCTCATGCTATTGGAAGGGTATCAGTATTGGATTTGGAAGGAGTTGGATATCCCATCTCATGCTATAGGAAGGGTCTCAGGTTGGAATGGGAAGGAGTTGGATATCACATTTCATGTTATAGGAAGGGTCTCAGGATTGGAATGGGAAGGACTTGGATATCATATCTCATGCTATAGGAAGGCTCTCAGGTTTAGAAGGGGAAGGAGTTGGATATCACATTTCATGTTAGAGGAAGGATCTCAGGTTTGGTATTAGAGGCCTTGAGATATCACATCTCATGCTATAGGAAGGGTCTCAGGATAGGAATGGGAAGGAGTTGGATATCACATCTCAAGCTTTAGGAAGGGTCTCAGGTTTGGTATAAGCATTGAGATAGCACATCTCATGCTATAGGAAGGGTCTCAGGATTGGAATGGGAAGGAGTTGGATATCACATCTCATGTTATAGGAAAGATCTCCGGTTTGGTATTAGAAGCATTGAGACATCACATCTCATGTTATAGGAAGGGTCTCAGGATTGGAATGGGAAGAAGTTGGATATCACATCTCATGCTATAGGAAGGGTCTCAGGTTTGGAAGGGGAAGGAGTTGGATACCCAATCTCATGTTATAGGACTGGTCTCAGGTTTGGTATTAGAAGCATTGAGACATCACATCTCATGCTATAGGAAGGGTCTCAGGATTGGAATGGGAAGGAGTTGAATATCACATCTCATGTTATAGGAAGGATCTCAGGTTTGGTATTAGAAGCATTGAGACATCACATCTCATGCTATAGGAAGGGTCTTAGGATTGGAATGGGAAGGAGTTGGATATCACATCTCATGCTATAGGAAGGGTCTCAGATTTGGTATAAGCATTGAGATATCACATCTCATGCTATAGGAAGGGTCTCAGGATTGGATTGGGAAGGAGTTGTATATGACATCTCAGGCCATAGGAAGGGTCCCAGGATTGGTATAAGCATTGAGATATCACATCTCTGCTATCGGAAGGATTGGAATGGGAAGGAGTTGGATATCCCATCTCATGTTATAGGAAGGGTCTCAGGTTTGGTATTAGAAGCATTGAGATATCACATCTCATGCTATAGGAAGGGTCTCAGGATTGGAATGGGGAGGACTTGGATGTCACATCTCATGCTATAGGGAGGGTCTCAAGTTTGATATTAGAAGCATTGAGATAACAAATCTCATGATATCGGAAGGGTCTCAGGATTGGAATGGGAAGGAGTTGGATATCACATCTCATGATAAAGGAAGGGTCTAAGGTTTGGAAGGGGAAAGATTTGGATATCACATCTCATGTTATAGGACGGGTCTCAGGTTTGGTATTAGAAGCATTGAGATATCAAGTCTCATGGCATAGGAAGGGTCTCAGAATTGGAATGGGAAGGAGTTGGATATCACATCTCAAGCTATAGGAAGAGTCTCAAGATTGGAATGGGAAGGAGTTTGATATCACATCTCATGCCATAGTATGGGTCTCAGGTTTGGTAGAAGCATTGGGATATCACATCTCATGCTATTGGAAGGGTATCAGTATTGGATTTGGAAGGAGTTGGATATCCCATCTCATGCTATAGGAAGGGTCTCAGGTTGGAATGGGAAGGAGTTGGATATCACATTTCATGTTATAGGAAGGGTCTCAGGATTGGAATGGGAAGGACTTAGATATCATATCTCATGCTATAGGAAGGCTCTCAGGTTTGGAAGGGGAAGGAGTTGGATATCACATTTCATGTTAGAGGAAGGATCTCAGGTTTGGTATTAGAGGCCTTGAGATATCACATATCATGCTATAGGAAGCGTCTCAGGATTGGAATGGGAAGGAGTTGGATATCACATCTCAAGCTTTAGGAAGGGTCTCAGGTTTGGTATAAGCATTGAGATAGCACATCTCATGCTATAGGAAGGGTCTCAGGATTGGAATGGGAAGGAGTTGGATATTACATCTCATGTTATAGGAAAGATCTCAGGTTTGGTATTAGAAGCATTGAGACATCACATCTCATGTTATAGGAAGGGTCTCAGGATTGGAATGGGAAGAAGTTGGATATCACATCTCATGCTATAGGAAGGGTCTCAGGTTTGGAAGGGGAAGGAGTTGGATATCCAATCTCATGTTATAGGACTGGTCTCAGGTTTGGTATTAGAAGCATTGAGATATCACATCGCATGCTGTAGGAAGGTTCTCAGGTTTGGTATTCGAAGCATTGAGACATCACATCTCATGCTATAGGAAGGGTCTCAGGATTGGAATGGGAAGGAGTTGGATATCACATCTCATGTTATAGGAAGGATCTCAGGTGTGGTATTAGAAGCATTGAGACATCACATCTCATGCTATAGGAAGGGTCTCAGGATTGGAATGGGAAGGAGTTGGATATCACATCTCATGCTATAGGAAGGGTCTCAGATTTGGTATAAGCATTGAGATATCACATCTCATGCTATAGGAAGGGTCTCAGGATTGGATTGGGAAGGAGTTGTATATGACATCTCAGGCCATAGGAAGGGTCTCAGGATTGGTATAAGCATTGAGATATCACATCTCTGCTATCGGAAGGGTCTCAGGATTGGAATGGGAAGGAGTTGGATATCACATCTCATGATAAAGGAAGGGTCTAAGGTTTGGAAGGGGAAAGATTTGGATATCACATCTCATGTTATAGGACGGGTCTCAGGTTTGGTATTAGAAGCATTGAGATATCAAGTCTCATGGCATAGGAAGGGTCTCAGAATTGGAATGGGAAGGAGTTGGATATCACATCTCAAGCTATAGGAAGAGTCTCAAGATTGGAATGGGAAGGAGTTTGATATCACATCTCATGCCATAGTATGGGTCTCAGGTTTGGTAGAAGCATTGGGATATCACATCTCATGCTATTGGAAGGGTATCAGTATTGGATTTGGAAGGAGTTGGATATCCCATCTCATGCTATAGGAAGGGTCTCAGGTTGGAATGGGAAGGAGTTGGATATCACATTTCATGTTATAGGAAGGGTCTCAGGATTGGAATGGGAAGGACTTAGATATCATATCTCATGCTATAGGAAGGCTCTCAGGTTTGGAAGGGGAAGGAGTTGGATATCACATTTCATGTTAGAGGAAGGATCTCAGGTTTGGTATTAGAGGCCTTGAGATATCACATATCATGCTATAGGAAGCGTCTCAGGATTGGAATGGGAAGGAGTTGGATATCACATCTCAAGCTTTAGGAAGGGTCTCAGGTTTGGTATAAGCATTGAGATAGCACATCTCATGCTATAGGAAGGGTCTCAGGATTGGAATGGGAAGGAGTTGGATATTACATCTCATGTTATAGGAAAGATCTCAGGTTTGGTATTAGAAGCATTGAGACATCACATCTCATGTTATAGGAAGGGTCTCAGGATTGGAATGGGAAGAAGTTGGATATCACATCTCATGCTATAGGAAGGGTCTCAGGTTTGGAAGGGGAAGGAGTTGGATATCCAATCTCATGTTATAGGACTGGTCTCAGGTTTGGTATTAGAAGCATTGAGATATCACATCGCATGCTGTAGGAAGGTTCTCAGGTTTGGTATTCGAAGCATTGAGACATCACATCTCATGCTATAGGAAGGGTCTCAGGATTGGAATGGGAAGGAGTTGGATATCACATCTCATGTTATAGGAAGGATCTCAGGTGTGGTATTAGATGCATTGAGACATCACATCTCATGCTATAGGAAGGGTCTCTGGATTGGAATGGGAAGGAGTTGGATATCACATCTCATGCTATAGGAAGGGTCTCAGATTTGGTATAAGCATTGAGATATCACATCTCATGCTATAGGAAGGGTCTCAGGATTGGATTGGGAAGGAGTTGTATATGACATCTCAGGCCATAGGAAGGGTCTCAGGATTGGTATAAGCATTGAGATATCACATCTCTGCTATCGGAAGGGTCTCATGATTGGAATGGGAAGGAGTTGGATATCCCATCTCATGATAAAGGAAGGGTCTAAGGTTTGGAAGGGGAAAGATTTGGATATCACATCTCATGTTATAGGACGGGTCTCAATTTTGATATTAGAAGCATTGAGATAACAAATCTCATGATATCGGAAGGGTCTCAGGATTGGAATGGGAAGGAGTTGGATATCACATCTCATGATAAAGGAAGGGTCTAAGGTTTGGAAGGGGAAAGATTGGGATATCACATCTCATGATATAGGACGGGTCTCAGGTTTGGTATTAGAAGCATTGAGATATCAAGTCTCATGGTATAGGAAGGGTCTCAGAATTGGAATGGGAAGGATTTCGGATATCACATCTCAAGCTATAGGAAGAGTCTCAGGATTGGAATGGGAAGGAGTTTGATATCACATCTCATGCCATAGTATGGTTCTCAGGTTTGGTAGAAGCATTGGGATATCACATCTCATGCTATTGGAAGGGTATCGGTATTGAATTTGGAAGGAGTTGGATATCCCATCTCATGCTATAGGAAGGGTCTCAGGTTGGAATGGGAAGGAGTTGGATATCACATTTCATGTTATAGGAAGGGTCTCAGGATTGGAATGGGAAGGAGTTGGATATCACATCTCAAGCTTTAGGAAGGGTCTCAGGTTTGGTATAAACATTGAGATAGCACATCTCATGCTATAGGAAGGGTCTCAGGATTGGAATGGGAAGGAGTTGGATATCACATCTCATGTTATAGGAAAGATCTCAGGTTTGGTATTAGAAGCATTGAGACATCACATCTCATGTTATAGGAAGGGTCTCAGGATTGGAATGGGAAGAAGTTGGATATCACATCTCATGCTATAGGAAGGGTCTCAGGTTTGGAAGGGGAAGGAGTTGGATATCCAATCTCATGTTATAGGACTGGTCTCAGGTTTGGTATTAGAAGCATTGAGATATCACATCACATCGCATGCTGTAGGAAGGTTCTCAGGTTTGGAATGGGGAGGAATTGGATATCACATCTCATGTCATAGAAAGGATCTCAGGTTTGGTATTAGAAGCATTGAGATATCACATCTCATGCTATAGGAATGGTCTCAGGATTGGAATGGGAAGGAGTTGGATATTACATTCTTGCTATAGGAAGGGTCTCATGTTTGGAATGG
Source organism: Ambystoma mexicanum (assembly GCF_040938575.1). NCBI lineage: Eukaryota > Metazoa > Chordata > Amphibia > Caudata > Ambystomatidae > Ambystoma > Ambystoma mexicanum. The sequence continues at coordinate 324,621,107 of NC_090936.1, forward strand.
GAAGGAGTTGGATATCACATATGCTATAGGAAGGGTCTCAGGTTTGAAACGGGAAGGAGTTGGATATCACATCTCATGTTATAGGAAGGGTCTCAGGTTTGTTATAAGCATTGAGATATCACATCTCTGCTATCAGAAGTGTCTCAAGATTGGAATGGGAAGGTGTTGGATATCCCATCTCATGTTGTAGGACGGGTCTCAGGTTTGTTATTAGAATCATTGAGATATCATATTGCATGCTGTAGGAAGGGTCTAAGGATTGGAATGGGAAGGACTTGGATATCACATCTCATGCTATAGGTAGGCTCTCAGGTTTGGAAAGGGAAGGAGTTCGATATCACATTTCATGTTAGAGGAAGGATCTCAGGTTTGGTATTAGAGGCATTGAGATATCACATATCATGCTATAGGAACGGTCTCAGGATTGGAATGGGAAAGAGTTGGATATCACATCTCAAGCTTTAGGAAGGGTCTCAGGTTTGGTATAAGCATTGCGATAGCACATCTCATGCTATAGGAAGGGTCTCAGGATTGGAATGGGAAGGAGTTGGATATTACATCTCATGTTATAGGAAAGATCTCAGGTTTGGTATTAGAAGCATTGAGACATCACATCTCATGTTATAGGAAGGGTCTCAGGATTGGAATGGGAAGAAGTTGGATATCACATCTCATGCTATAGGAAGGGTCTCAGGTTTGGAAGGGGAAGGAGTTGGATATCCAATCTCATGTTATAGGACTGGTCTCAGGTTTGGTATTAGAAGCATTGAGATATCACATCGCATGCTGTAGGAAGGTTCTCAGGTTTGGTATTAGAAGCATTGAGACATCACATCTCATGCTATAGGAAGGGTCTCAGGATTGGAATGGGAAGGAGTTGGATATCACATCTCATGTTATAGGAAGGATCTCAGGTTTGGTATTAGAAGCATTGAGACATCACATCTCATGCTATAGGAAGGGTCTCAGGATTGGAATGGGAAGGAGTTGGATATCACATCTCATGCTGTAGGAAGGGTCTCATATTTGGTATAAGCATTGAGATATCACATCTCATGATATAGGAAGGGTCTCAGGATTGGATTGGGAAGGAGTTGTATATGACATCTCAGGCCATAGGAAGGGTCTCAGGATTGGTATAAGCATTGAGATATCACATCTCTGCTATCAGAAGGGTCTCAGGATTGGAATGGGAAGGAGTTGGATATCCCATCTCATGATAAAGGAAGGGTCTAAGGTTTGGAAGGGGAAAGATTTGGATATCACATCTCATGTTATAGGACGGGTCTCAGGATTGGAATCGGAAGGACTTGGATATCACATCTCATGCTATAGGGAGTGCCTCAGGATTGGAATCGGAAAGACTTGGATATCACATCTCATGCTATAGGGAGGGTCTCAAGTTTGATATTAGAAGAATTGAGATATCACATCTCATGCTATAGGAAGGGTCTCAGGATTGGAATGGGAAGGAGTTGGATATCACATCTCATGCTATAGGAAGGGTCTCAGGTTTGGTATAAGCAGTGAGATATCACATCTCATGCTATAGGAAGTGTCTCAGGATTGGAATGGGAAGGAGTTGGATATCACATCTCATGTTATAGGAAGGATCTCAGGTTTGGTATAAGCATTGAGATATCACATCTCTGCTATCGGAAGGGTCTCAGGATTGGAATGGGAAGGAGTTGGATAGTCCCATCTCATGTTATAGGAAGGGTCTCAGGTTTGGTATTAGAAGCATTGAGATATCACATCTCATGCTATAGGAAGGGTCTCAGGATTCGAATGGGAAGGACTTGGATATCACATCTCATGCTATAGGGAGGGTCTCAAGTTTGATATTAGAAGCATTGAGATATCACATCTCATGATATCGGAAGGGTCTCAGGGATGGAATGGGAAGGAGTTGGATATCACATCTCATGATAAAGGAAGGGTCTAAGGTTTGGAAGGGGAAGGAGTTTGATATCACATCTCATGCCATAGTATGGGTCTCAGGTTTGGTAGAAGCATTGGGATATCACATCTCATGCTATCGGAAGGGTATCAGGATTGGATTTGGAAGGAGTTGGATATCCCATCTCATGCTATAGGAAGGGTCTCAGGTTGGAATGGGAAGGAGTTGGATATCACATCTCATGTTATAGGAAGAGTCTCAGGATTGGAATGGGAAGGACTTGGATATCACATCTCATGCTATAGGAAGGCTCTCAGGTTTGGAAGGGGAAAGAGTTGGATATCACATTTCATGTTAGAGGTAGGATCTCAGGTTTGGTATTAGAGGCATTGAGATATCACATCTCATGCTATCAGAAGAGTCTCAGGATTGGAATGGGAAGGAGTTGGATATCACATCTCATGCTAAAGTGAGGGTCTCAGGTTTGGAAGGGGAAGGATTTGGATATCACATCTCATGTTATAGGAAGGATCTCAGGTTTGGTATTAGAAGCATTGAGATATCACATCTCATGCTATCGGAAGGATCTCAGGTTTGGTATAGAAGCATTGAGATATCACATCTCATGCTATCAGAAGGGTCTCAGGATTGGAATGGGAAGGAGTTGGATATCACATCTCATGCTAAAGGGAGGGTCTCAGGTTTGGAAGGGGAAGGATTTGGATATCACATCTCATGTTATCGGAAGGATCTCAGGTTTGGTATTAGAAGTATTGAGATATCACATCTCATGCTATAGGAAGGGTCTCAGGATTGGAATGGGAAGGAGTTGGTTATCACATCTCATGCTAAAGGAAGGGTCTCAGGTTTGGTAGAAGCATTGAGATATCACATCTCATGCTATAGGAAGGGTCTCAGGATTGGAATGGGAAGGACTTAGATATCACATATCATGATAAAGGAAGGGTCTAAGGTTTGGAAGGGGAAGGAGTTTGATATCACATCTCATGCCATAGTATGGGTCTCAGGTTTGGTAGAAGCATTGGGATATCACATCTCATGCTATCGGAAGGGTATCAGGATTGGATTTGGAAGGAGTTGGATATCCCATCTCATGCTATAGGAAGGGTCTCAGGTTGGAATGGGAAGGAGTTGGATATCACATCTCATGTTATAGGAAGGGTCTCAGGATTGGAATGGGAAGGACTTGGATATCACATCTCATGCTATAGGAAGGCTCTCAGGTTTGGAAGGGGAAAGAGTTGGATATCACATTTCATGTTAGAGGTAGGATCTCAGGTTTGGTATTAGAGGCATTGAGATATCACATCTCATGCTATCAGAAGAGTCTCAGGATTGGAATGGGAAGGACTTGGATATCACATCTCATGCTATAGGAAGGGTCTCAGGTTGGAATGGGAAGGAGTTGGATATCACATCTCATGTTATAGGAAGGGTCTCAGGATTGGAATGGGAAGGACTTGGATATCACATCTCATGCTATAGGAAGGCTCTCAGGTTTGGAAGGGGAAAGAGTTGGATATCACATTTCATGTTAGAGGTAGGATCTCAGGTTTGGTATTAGAGGCATTGAGATATCACATCTCATGCTATCAGAAGAGTCTCAGGATTGGAATGGGAAGGACTTGGATATCACATCTCATGCTATAGGGAGGGTCTCAAGTTTGATATTAGAAGCATTGAGATATCACATCTCATGATATCGGAAGGGTCTCAGGGATGGAATGGGAAGGAGTTGGATATCACATCTCATGATAAACGAAGGGTCTATGGTTTGGAAGGGGAAGGAGTTTGATATCACATCTCATGCCATAGTATGGGTCTCAGGTTTGGTAGAAGCATTGGGATATCACATCTCATGCTATCGGAAGGGTATCAGGATTGGATTTGGAAGGAGTTGGATATCTCATCTCATGCTATAGGAAAGGTCTCAAGTTGGAATGGGAAGGAGTTGGATATCACATCTCATGTTATAGGAAGGGTCTCAGGATTGGAATGGGAAGGACTTGGATATCACATCTCATGCTATAGGAAGGCTCTCAGGTTTGGAAGGGGAAAGAGTTGGATATCACATTTCATGTTAGAGGTAGGATCTCAGGTTTGGTATTAGAGGCATTGAGATATCACATCTCATGCTATCAGAAGAGTCTCAGGATTGGAATGGGAAGGAGTTGGATATCACATCTCATGCTAAAGGGAGGGTCTCAGGTTTGGAAGGGGAAGGATTTGGATATCACATCTCATGTTATAGGAAGGATCTCAGGTTTGGTATTAGAAGCATTGAGATATCACATCTCATGCTATCGGAAGGATCTCAGGTTTGGTATAGAAGCATTGAGATATCACATCTCATGCTATCAGAAGGGTCTCAGGATTGGAATGGGAAGGAGTTGGATATCACATCTCATGCTAAAGGGAGGGTCTCAGGTTTGGAAGGGGAAGGATTTGGAAATCACATCCCATGTTATAGGAAGGATCTCAGGTTTGGTATTAGAAGCATTGAGATATCACATCTCATGCTATCATAAGGGTCTCAGGATTGGAATCGGAAGGAGTTGGATATCACATCTCATGTTATAGGAAGGATCTCAGGTTTGGTATTAGAAGCATTGAGACATCACATCTCATGCTATAGGAAGGGTCTCAGGATTGGAATGGGAAGGAGTTGGATATCACATCTCATGCTATAGGAAGGGTCTCAGATTTGGTATAAGCATTGAGATATCACATCTCATGCTATAGGAAGGGTCTCAGGATTGGAATGGGAAGCAGTTGGATATCACATCTCAGGCCATAGGAAGGGTCTCAGGTTTGGTATAAGCATTGGGATATCACATCTCATGCTATCAGAAGGGTCTCAGGATTGGAATGGGAAGGAGTTGGATATCACATCTCATGCTAAAGGGAGGGTCTCAGGTTTGGAAGGGGAAGGATTTGGATATCACATCTCATGTTATCGGAAGGATCTCAGGTTTGGTATTAGAAGTATTGAGATATCACATCTCATGCTATAGGAAGGGTCTCAGGATTGGAATGGGAAGGAGTTGGTTATCACATCTCATGCTAAAGGAAGGGTCTCAGGTTTGGTAGAAGCATTGAGATATCACATCTCATGCTATGGGAAGGGTCTCAGGATTGGAATGGGAAGGACTTAGATATCACATATCATGCTATAGGGAGGGTCTCAGTTTTGATATTAGAAGCATTGAGATATCACATCTCATGCTATCGGAAGTGTCTCAGGATTGGAATGGGAAGGAGCTGGATATCACATCTCATGCTAAAGGAAGGGTCTCACGTTTGGAACGGGAAGGAGTTGGATATCACATCTCATGTTATAGGAAGGGTCTCAGGTTTGGTATAAGCATTGAGATATCACATCTCTGCTATCGGAAGTGTCTCAGGATTGGAATGGGAAGGACTTGGATATCACATCTCATGCTATAGATAGGCTCTCAGGTTTGGAAAGGGAAGGAGTTGGATATCACATTTCATGTTAGAGGAAGGATCTCAGGTTTGGTATTAGAGGCATTGAGATATCACATCTCAGACTATAGGAAGGGTCTCAGGATTGGAATGGGAAGGAGTTGGATATCACATCTCATGCTATAGGAAGGGTCTCAGGATTGGAATGGGAAGGAGTTGGATATCACATCTCATGCTATAGGAAGGGTCTCAGGTTTGGTATAAGCATTGAGATATCACATCTCGTGCTATAGGAAGGGTCTCAGGATTGGAATGGGAAGGAGTTGGATATCACATCTCATGCTATAGGAAGGGTCTCAGGTTTGGTATAAGCATTGAGATATCACATCTCGTGCTATAGGAAGGGTCTCAGGATTGGAATGGGAAGGAATTGTATATGACATCTCATGCTATAGACAGGGTCTCAGGGTTGGAAATGGAAGGAGATGGATATCACATTTCATGTTAGAGGTAGGATCTCAGGTTTGGTATTAGAGGCATTGAGATATCACATCTCATGCTATCAGAAGGGTCTCAGGATTGGAATGGGAAGGAGTTGGATATCACATCTCATGCTAAAGGGAGGGTCTCAGGTTTGGAAGGGGAAGGATTTGGAAATCACATCCCATGTTATAGGAAGGATCTCAGGTTTGGTATTAGAAGCATTGAGATATCACATCTCATGCTATCATAAGGGTCTCAGGATTGGAATCGGAAGGAGTTGGATATCACATCTCATGTTATAGGAAGGATCTCAGGTTTGGTATTAGAAGCATTGAGACATCACATCTCATGCTATAGGAAGGGTCTCAGGATTGGAATGGGAAGGAGTTGGATATCACATCTCATGCTATAGGAAGGGTCTCAGATTTGGTATAAGCATTGAGATATCACATCTCATGCTATAGGAAGGGTCTCAGGATTGGAATGGGAAGCAGTTGGATATCACATCTCAGGCCATAGGAAGGGTCTCAGGTTTGGTATAAGCATTGAGATATCACATCTCTGCTATCGGAAGGGTCTCAGGATTGGAATGGGAAGGAGTTGGATATCCCATCTCATGTTATAGGAAGAGTCTCAGGTTTGGTATTAGAAGCATTGAGATATCCCATCTCATGCTATAGGAAGGGTCTCAGGTTGGAATGGGAAGGAGTTGGATATCACATCTCATGCTATAGGGAGGGTCTCAAGTTTGATGTTAGAAGCATTGAGATATCACATCTCATGATATCGGAAGGGTCTCAGGGATGGAATGGGAAGGAGTTGGATATCACATCTCATGATAAACGAAGGGTCTATGGTTTGGAAGGGGAAGGAGTTTGATATCACATCTCATGCCATAGTATGGGTCTCAGGTTTGGTAGAAGCATTGGGATATCACATCTCATGCTATCGGAAGGGTATCAGGATTGGATTTGGAAGGAGTTGGATATCCCATCTCATGCTATAGGAAGGGTCTCAGGTTGGAATGGGAAGGAGTTGGATATCACATCTCATGTTATAGGAAGGGTCTCAGGATTGGAATGGGAAGGACTTGGATATCACATCTCATGCTATAGGAAGGCTCTCAGGTTTGGAAGGGGAAAGAGTTGGATATCACATTTCATGTTAGAGGTAGGATCTCAGGTTTGGTATTAGAGGCATTGAGATATCACATCTCATGCTATCAGAAGAGTCTCAGGATTGGAATGGGAAGGAGTTGGATATCACATCTCATGCTAAAGGGAGGGTCTCAGGTTTGGAAGGGGAAGGATTTGGATATCACATCTCATGTTATCGGAAGGATCTCAGGTTTGGTATTAGAAGTATTGAGATATCACATCTCATGCTATAGGAAGGGTCTCAGGATTGGAATGGGAAGGAGTTGGTTATCACATCTCATGCTAAAGGAAGGGTCTCAGGTTTGGTAGAAGCATTGAGATATCACATCTCATGCTATGGGAAGGGTCTCAGGATTGGAATGGGAAGGACTTAGATATCACATATCATGCTATAGGGAGGGTCTCAGTTTTGATATTAGAAGCATTGAGATATCACATCTCATGCTATCGGAAGTGTCTCAGGATTGGAATGGGAAGGAGCTGGATATCACATCTCATGCTAAAGGAAGGGTCTCACGTTTGGAATCGGAAGGAGTTGGATATCACATCTCATGTTATAGGAAGGGTCTCAGGTTTGGTATAAGCATTGAGATATCACATCTCTGCTATCGGAAGTGTCTCAGGATTGGAATGGGAAGGACTTGGATATCACATCTCATGCTATAGATAGGCTCTCAGGTTTGGAAAGGGAAGGAGTTGGATATCACATTTCATGTTAGAGGAAGGATCTCAGGTTTGGTATTAGAGGCATTGAGATATCACATATCAGGCTATAGGAAGGGTCTCAGGATTGGAATGGGATGGAGTTGGATATCACATCTCATGCTATAGGAAGGGTCTCAGGATTGGAATGGGAAGGAGTTTTATATCACATCTCATGCTATAGGAAGGGTCTCAGGTTTGGTATAAGCATTGAGATATCACATCTCGTGCTATAGGAAGGGTCTCAGGATTGGAAATGGAAGGAGATGGATATCACATTTCATGTTAGAGGTAGGATCTCAGGTTTGGTATTAGAGGCATTGAGATATCACATCTCATGCTATCAGAAGGGTCTCAGGATTGGAATGGGAAGGAGTTGGATATCACATCTCATGCTAAAGGGAGGGTCTCAGGTTTGGAAGGGGAAGGATTTGGAAATCACATCTCATGTTATAGGAAGGATCTCAGGTTTGGTATTAGAAGCATTGAGATATCACATCTCATGCTATCATAAGGGTCTCAGGATTGGAATCGGAAGGAGTTGGATATCACATCTCATGTTATAGGAAGGATCTCAGGTTTGGTATTAGAAGCATTGAGACATCACATCTCATGCTATAGGAAGGGTCTCAGGATTGGAATGGGAAGGAGTTGGATATCACATCTCATGCTATAGGAAGGGTCTCAGATTTGGTATAAGCATTGAGATATCACATCTCATGGTATAGGAAGGGTCTCAGGATTGGAATGGGAAGCAGTTGGATATCACATCTCAGGCCATAGGAATGGTCTCAGGTTTGGTATAAGCATTGAGATATCACATCTCTGCTATCGGAAGGGTCTCAGGATTGGAATGGGAAGGAGTTGGATATCACATCTCATGCTATAGGAAGGGTCTCAGGATTGGAATGGGAAGGAGTTTGATATCACATCTCATGCTATAGGAAGGGTCTCAGGTTTGGTATAAGCATTGAGATATCACATCTCGTGCTATAGGAAGGGTCTCAGGATTGGAATGGGAAGGAATTGTATATGACATCTCATGCTATAGACAGGGTCTCAGGGTTGGAAATGGAAGGAGATGGATATCACATTTCATGTTAGAGGTAGGATCTCAGGTTTGGTATTAGAGGCATTGAGATATCACATCTCATGCTATCAGAAGGGTCTCAGGATTGGAATGGGAAGGAGTTGGATATCACATCTCATGCTAAAGGGAGGGTCTCAGGTTTGGAAGGGGAAGGATTTGGAAATCACATCTCATGTTATAGGAAGGATCTCAGGTTTGGTATTAGAAGCATTGAGATATCACATCTCATGCTATCATAAGGGTCTCAGGATTGGAATCGGAAGGAGTTGGATATCACATCTCATGTTATAGGAAGGATCTCAGGTTTGGTATTAGAAGCATTGAGACATCACATCTCATGCTATAGGAAGGGTCTCAGGATTGGAATGGGAAGGAGTTGGATATCACATCTCATGCTATAGGAAGGGTCTCAGATTTGGTATAAGCATTGAGATATCACATCTCATGGTATAGGAAGGGTCTCAGGATTGGAATGGGAAGCAGTTGGATATCACATCTCAGGCCATAGGAATGGTCTCAGGTTTGGTATAAGCATTGAGATATCACATCTCTGCTATCGGAAGGGTCTCAGGATTGGAATGGGAAGGAGTTGGATATCCCATCTCATGTTATAGGAAGAGTCTCAGGTTTGGTATTAGAAGCATTGAGATATCCCATCTCATGCTATAGGAAGGGTCTCAGGTTGGAATGGGAAGGAGTTGGATATCACATTTCATGTTATAGGAAGTGTCTCAGGATTGGAATTGGAAGGACTTGGCTATCATATCTCATGCTATAGGAAGGCTCTCAGGTTTGGAAGGGGAAGGAGTTGGATATCACATTTCATGTTAGAGGAACAATCTCAGGTTTGGTATTAGAGGCCTTGAGATATCACATCTCATGCTATAGGAAGGGTCTCAGGATTGGAATGGGAAGGAGTTGGATATCACATCTCAAGCTATAGGAACGGTCTCAGGTTTGGTATAAGCATTGTGATATCACATCTCATGCTATAGGAAGGGTCTCAGGATTGGAATGGGAAGGAGTTGGATATCACATCTCATGTTATAGGAAAGATCTCAGGTTTGGTATTAGAAGCATTGAGACATCACATCTCATGCTATCGGAAGTGTCTCAGGATTGGAATGGGAAGGAGTTGGATATCACATCTCATGATAAAGGAAGGGTCTAAGGTTTGGAAGGGGAAGGAGTTTGATATCACATCTCATGCCATAGTATGGGTCTCAGGTTTGGTAGAAGCATTGGGATATCACATCTCATGCTATCGGAAGGGTATCAGGATTGGATTTGGAAGGAGTTGGATATCCCATCTCATGCTATAGGAAGGGTCTCAGGTTGGAATGGGAAGGAGTTGGATATCACATCTCATGTTATAGGAAGAGTCTCAGGATTGGAATGGGAAGGACTTGGATATCACATCTCATGTTATAGGAAGGCTCTCAGGTTTGGAAGGGGAAAGAGTTGGATATCACATTTCATGTTAGAGGTAGGATCTCAGGTTTGGTATTAGAGGCATTGAGATATCACATCTCATGCTATCAGAAGAGTCTCAGGATTGGAATGGGAAGGACTTGGATATCACATCTCATGCTATAGGGAGGGTCTCAAGTTTGATATTAGAAGCATTGAGATATCACATCTCATGATATCGGAAGGGTCTCAGGGATGGAATGGGAAGGAGTTGGATATCACATCTCATGATAAACGAAGGGTCTATGGTTTGGAAGGGGAAGGAGTTTGATATCACATCTCATGCCATAGTATGGGTCTCAGGTTTGGTAGAAGCATTGGGATATCACATCTCATGCTATCGGAAGGGTATCAGGATTGGATTTGGAAGGAGTTGGATATCCCATCTCATGCTATAGGAAGGGTCTCAGATTGGAATGGGAAGGAGTTGGATATCACATCTCATGTTATAGGAAGGGTCTCAGGATTGGAATGGGAAGGACTTGGATATCACATCTCATGCTATAGGAAGGCTCTCAGGTTTGGAAGGGGAAAGAGTTGGATATCACATTTCATGTTAGAGGTAGGATCTCAGGTTTGGTATTAGAGGCATTGAGATATCACATCTCATGCTATCAGAAGAGTCTCAGGATTGGAATGGGAAGGAGTTGGATATCACATCTCATGCTAAAGGGAGGGTCTCAGGTTTGGAAGGGGAAGGATTTGGATATCACATCTCATGTTATAGGAAGGATCTCAGGTTTGGTATTAGAAGCATTGAGATATCACATCTCATGCTATCGGAAGGATCTCAGGTTTGGTATAGAAGCATTGAGATATCACATCTCATGCTATCAGAAGGGTCTCAGGATTGGAATGGGAAGGAGTTGGATATCACATCTCATGCTAAAGGGAGGGTCTCAGGTTTGGAAGGGGAAGGATTTGGATATCACATCTCATGTTATCGGAAGGATCTCAGGTTTGGTATTAGAAGTACTGAGATATCACATCTCATGCTATAGGAAGGGTCTCAGGATTGGAATGGGAAGGAGTTGGTTATCACATCTCATGCTAAAGGAAGGGTCTCAGGTTTGGTAGAAGCATTGAGATATCACATCTCATGCTATGGGAAGGGTCTCAGGATTGGAATGGGAAGGACTTAGATATCACATATCATGCTATAGGGAGGGTCTCAGTTTTGATATTAGAAGCATTGAGATATCACATCTCATGCTATCGGAAGTGTCTCAGGATTGGAATGGGAAGGAGCTGGATATCACATCTCATGCTAAATGAAGGGTCTCACGTTTGGAACGGGAAGGAGTTGGACATCACATCTCATGTTATAGGAAGGGTCTCAGGTTTGGTATAAGCATTGAGATATCACATCTCTGCTATCGGAAGTGTCTCAGGATTGGAATGGGAAGGACTTGGATATCACATCTCATGCTATAGATAGGCTCTCAGGTTTGGAAAGGGAATGAGTTGGATATCACATTTCATGTTAGAGGAAGGATCTCAGGTTTGGTATTAGAGGCATTGAGATATCACATCTCAGGCTATAGGAAGGGTCTCAGGATTGGAATGGGAAGGAGTTGGATATCACATCTCATGCTATAGGAAGGGTCTCAGGATTGGAATGGGAAGGAGTTGGATATCACATCTCATGCTATAGGAAGGGTCTCAGGTTTGGTATAGGCATTGAGATATCACATCTCATGCTATAGGAAGGGTCTCAGGATTGGAATGGGAAGGAATTGTATATGACATCTCATGCTATAGACAGGGTCTCAGGGTTGGAAATGGAAGGAGATGGATATCACATTTCATGTTAGAGGTAGGATCTCAGGTTTGGTATTAGAGGCATTGAGATATCACATCTCATGCTATCAGAAGGGTCTCAGGATTGGAATGGGAAGGAGTTGGATATCACATCTCATGCTAAAGGGAGGGTCTCAGGTTTGGAAGGGGAAGGATTTGGAAATCACATCTCATGTTATAGGAAGGATCTCAGGTTTGGTATTAGAAGCATTGAGATATCACATCTCATGCTATCATAAGGGTCTCAGGATTGGAATCGGAAGGAGTTGGATATCACATCTCATGTTATAGGAAGGATCTCAGGTTTGGTATTAGAAGCATTGAGACATCACATCTCATGCTATAGGAAGGGTCTCAGGATTGGAATGGGAAGGAGTTGGATATCACATCTCATGCTATAGGAAGGGTCTCAGATTTGGTATAAGCATTGAGATATCACATCTCATGCTATAGGAAGGGTCTTAGGATTGGAATGGGAAGCAGTTGGATATCACATCTCAGGCCATAGGAAGGGTCTCAGGTTTGGTATAAGCATTGAGATATCACATCTCTGCTATCGGAAGGGTCTCAGGATTGGAATGGGAAGGAGTTGGATATCCCATCTCATGTTATAGGAAGAGTCTCAGGTTTGGTATTAGAAGCATTGAGATATCCCATCTCATGCTATAGGAAGGGTCTCAGGTTGGAATGGCAAGGAGTTGGATATCACATTTCATGTTATAGGAAGGGTCTCAGGATTGGAATTGGAAGGACTTGGCTATCATATCTCATGCTATAGGAAGGCTCTCAGGTTTGGAAGGGGAAGGAGTTGGATATCACATTTCATGTTAGAGGAACAATCTCAGGTTTGGTATTAGAGGCCTTGAGATATCACATCTCATGCTATAGGAAGGGTCTCAGGATTGGAATGGGAAGGAGTTGGATATCACATCTCAAGCTATAGGAACGGTCTCAGGTTTGGTATAAACATTGTGATATCACATCTCATGCTATAGGAAGGGTCTCAGGATTGGAATGGGAAGGAGTTGGATATCACATCTCATGTTATAGGAAAGATCTCAGGTTTGGTATTAGAAGCATTGAGACATCACATCTCATGTTATAGGAAGGGTCTCAGGATTGGAATGGGAAGAAGTTGGATATCACATCTCATGCTATAGGAAGGGTCTCAGGTTTGGTATAAGCATTGAGATATCACATCTCATGCTATAGGAAGGGTCTCAGGATTGGAATGGGAAGGATTTGGATATCACATCTTATGCTATAGGAAGGGTCTCAGGATTGGAATGGGAAGGAGTTGGTTATCACATCTCATGCTAAAGGAAGGGTCTCAGGTTTGGTAGAAGCATTGAGATATCACATCTCATGCTATAGGAAGGGTCTCAGGATTGGAATGGGAAGGACTTAGATATCACATATCATGATAAAGGAAGGGTCTAAGGTTTGGAAGGGGAAGGAGTTTGATATCACATCTCATGCCATAGTATGGGTCTCAGGTTTGGTAGAAGCATTGGGATATCACATCTCATGCTATCGGAAGGGTATCAGGATTGGATTTGGAAGGAGTTGGATATCCCATCTCATGCTATAGGAAGGGTCTCAGGTTGGAATGGGAAGGAGTTGGATATCACATCTCATGTTATAGGAAGGGTCTCAGGATTGGAATGGGAAGGACTTGGATATCACATCTCATGCTATAGGAAGGCTCTCAGGTTTGGAAGGGGAAAGAGTTGGATATCACATTTCATGTTAGAGGTAGGATCTCAGGTTTGGTATTAGAGGCATTGAGATATCACATCTCATGCTATCAGAAGAGTCTCAGGATTGGAATGGGAAGGACTTGGATATCACATCTCATGCTATAGGAAGGGTCTCAGGTTGGAATGGGAAGGAGTTGGATATCACATCTCATGTTATAGGAAGGGTCTCAGGATTGGAATGGGAAGGACTTGGATATCACATCTCATGCTATAGGAAGGCTCTCAGGTTTGGAAGGGGAAAGAGTTGGATATCACATTTCATGTTAGAGGTAGGATCTCAGGTTTGGTATTAGAGGCATTGAGATATCACATCTCATGCTATCAGAAGAGTCTCAGGATTGGAATGGGAAGGACTTGGATATCACATCTCATGCTATAGGGAGGGTCTCAAGTTTGATATTAGAAGCATTGAGATATCACATCTCATGATATCGGAAGGGTCTCAGGGATGGAATGGGAAGGAGTTGGATATCACATCTCATGATAAACGAAGGGTCTATGGTTTGGAAGGGGAAGGAGTTTGATATCACATCTCATGCCATAGTATGGGTCTCAGGTTTGGTAGAAGCATTGGGATATCACATCTCATGCTATCGGAAGGGTATCAGGATTGGATTTGGAAGGAGTTGGATATCTCATCTCATGCTATAGGAAAGGTCTCAAGTTGGAATGGGAAGGAGTTGGATATCACATCTCATGTTATAGGAAGGGTCTCAGGATTGGAATGGGAAGGACTTGGATATCACATCTCATGCTATAGGAAGGCTCTCAGGTTTGGAAGGGGAAAGAGTTGGATATCACATTTCATGTTAGAGGTAGGATCTCAGGTTTGGTATTAGAGGCATTGAGATATCACATCTCATGCTATCAGAAGAGTCTCAGGATTGGAATGGGAAGGAGTTGGATATCACATCTCATGCTAAAGGGAGGGTCTCAGGTTTGGAAGGGGAAGGATTTGGATATCACATCTCATGTTATAGGAAGGATCTCAGGTTTGGTATTAGAAGCATTGAGATATCACATCTCATGCTATCGGAAGGATCTCAGGTTTGGTATAGAAGCATTGAGATATCACATCTCATGCTATCAGAAGGGTCTCAGGATTGGAATGGGAAGGAGTTGGATATCACATCTCATGCTAAAGGGAGGGTCTCAGGTTTGGAAGGGGAAGGATTTGGAAATCACATCCCATGTTATAGGAAGGATCTCAGGTTTGGTATTAGAAGCATTGAGATATCACATCTCATGCTATCATAAGGGTCTCAGGATTGGAATCGGAAGGAGTTGGATATCACATCTCATGTTATAGGAAGGATCTCAGGTTTGGTATTAGAAGCATTGAGACATCACATCTCATGCTATAGGAAGGGTCTCAGGATTGGAATGGGAAGGAGTTGGATATCACATCTCATGCTATAGGAAGGGTCTCAGATTTGGTATAAGCATTGAGATATCACATCTCATGCTATAGGAAGGGTCTCAGGATTGGAATGGGAAGCAGTTGGATATCACATCTCAGGCCATAGGAAGGGTCTCAGGTTTGGTATAAGCATTGGGATATCACATCTCATGCTATCAGAAGGGTCTCAGGATTGGAATGGGAAGGAGTTGGATATCACATCTCATGCTAAAGGGAGGGTCTCAGGTTTGGAAGGGGAAGGATTTGGATATCACATCTCATGTTATCGGAAGGATCTCAGGTTTGGTATTAGAAGTATTGAGATATCACATCTCATGCTATAGGAAGGGTCTCAGGATTGGAATGGGAAGGAGTTGGTTATCACATCTCATGCTAAAGGAAGGGTCTCAGGTTTGGTAGAAGCATTGAGATATCACATCTCATGCTATGGGAAGGGTCTCAGGATTGGAATGGGAAGGACTTAGATATCACATATCATGCTATAGGGAGGGTCTCAGTTTTGATATTAGAAGCATTGAGATATCACATCTCATGCTATCGGAAGTGTCTCAGGATTGGAATGGGAAGGAGCTGGATATCACATCTCATGCTAAAGGAAGGGTCTCACGTTTGGAACGGGAAGGAGTTGGATATCACATCTCATGTTATAGGAAGGGTCTCAGGTTTGGTATAAGCATTGAGATATCACATCTCTGCTATCGGAAGTGTCTCAGGATTGGAATGGGAAGGACTTGGATATCACATCTCATGCTATAGATAGGCTCTCAGGTTTGGAAAGGGAAGGAGTTGGATATCACATTTCATGTTAGAGGAAGGATCTCAGGTTTGGTATTAGAGGCATTGAGATATCACATCTCAGACTATAGGAAGGGTCTCAGGATTGGAATGGGAAGGAGTTGGATATCACATCTCATGCTATAGGAAGGGTCTCAGGATTGGAATGGGAAGGAGTTGGATATCACATCTCATGCTATAGGAAGGGTCTCAGGTTTGGTATAAGCATTGAGATATCACATCTCGTGCTATAGGAAGGGTCTCAGGATTGGAATGGGAAGGAGTTGGATATCACATCTCATGCTATAGGAAGGGTCTCAGGTTTGGTATAAGCATTGAGATATCACATCTCGTGCTATAGGAAGGGTCTCAGGATTGGAATGGGAAGGAATTGTATATGACATCTCATGCTATAGACAGGGTCTCAGGGTTGGAAATGGAAGGAGATGGATATCACATTTCATGTTAGAGGTAGGATCTCAGGTTTGGTATTAGAGGCATTGAGATATCACATCTCATGCTATCAGAAGGGTCTCAGGATTGGAATGGGAAGGAGTTGGATATCACATCTCATGCTAAAGGGAGGGTCTCAGGTTTGGAAGGGGAAGGATTTGGAAATCACATCCCATGTTATAGGAAGGATCTCAGGTTTGGTATTAGAAGCATTGAGATATCACATCTCATGCTATCATAAGGGTCTCAGGATTGGAATCGGAAGGAGTTGGATATCACATCTCATGTTATAGGAAGGATCTCAGGTTTGGTATTAGAAGCATTGAGACATCACATCTCATGCTATAGGAAGGGTCTCAGGATTGGAATGGGAAGGAGTTGGATATCACATCTCATGCTATAGGAAGGGTCTCAGATTTGGTATAAGCATTGAGATATCACATCTCATGCTATAGGAAGGGTCTCAGGATTGGAATGGGAAGCAGTTGGATATCACATCTCAGGCCATAGGAAGGGTCTCAGGTTTGGTATAAGCATTGAGATATCACATCTCTGCTATCGGAAGGGTCTCAGGATTGGAATGGGAAGGAGTTGGATATCCCATCTCATGTTATAGGAAGAGTCTCAGGTTTGGTATTAGAAGCATTGAGATATCCCATCTCATGCTATAGGAAGGGTCTCAGGTTGGAATGGGAAGGAGTTGGATATCACATCTCATGCTATAGGGAGGGTCTCAAGTTTGATGTTAGAAGCATTGAGATATCACATCTCATGATATCGGAAGGGTCTCAGGGATGGAATGGGAAGGAGTTGGATATCACATCTCATGATAAACGAAGGGTCTATGGTTTGGAAGGGGAAGGAGTTTGATATCACATCTCATGCCATAGTATGGGTCTCAGGTTTGGTAGAAGCATTGGGATATCACATCTCATGCTATCGGAAGGGTATCAGGATTGGATTTGGAAGGAGTTGGATATCCCATCTCATGCTATAGGAAGGGTCTCAGGTTGGAATGGGAAGGAGTTGGATATCACATCTCATGTTATAGGAAGGGTCTCAGGATTGGAATGGGAAGGACTTGGATATCACATCTCATGCTATAGGAAGGCTCTCAGGTTTGGAAGGGGAAAGAGTTGGATATCACATTTCATGTTAGAGGTAGGATCTCAGGTTTGGTATTAGAGGCATTGAGATATCACATCTCATGCTATCAGAAGAGTCTCAGGATTGGAATGGGAAGGAGTTGGATATCACATCTCATGCTAAAGGGAGGGTCTCAGGTTTGGAAGGGGAAGGATTTGGATATCACATCTCATGTTATCGGAAGGATCTCAGGTTTGGTATTAGAAGTATTGAGATATCACATCTCATGCTATAGGAAGGGTCTCAGGATTGGAATGGGAAGGAGTTGGTTATCACATCTCATGCTAAAGGAAGGGTCTCAGGTTTGGTAGAAGCATTGAGATATCACATCTCATGCTATGGGAAGGGTCTCAGGATTGGAATGGGAAGGACTTAGATATCACATATCATGCTATAGGGAGGGTCTCAGTTTTGATATTAGAAGCATTGAGATATCACATCTCATGCTATCGGAAGTGTCTCAGGATTGGAATGGGAAGGAGCTGGATATCACATCTCATGCTAAAGGAAGGGTCTCACGTTTGGAATCGGAAGGAGTTGGATATCACATCTCATGTTATAGGAAGGGTCTCAGGTTTGGTATAAGCATTGAGATATCACATCTCTGCTATCGGAAGTGTCTCAGGATTGGAATGGGAAGGACTTGGATATCACATCTCATGCTATAGATAGGCTCTCAGGTTTGGAAAGGGAAGGAGTTGGATATCACATTTCATGTTAGAGGAAGGATCTCAGGTTTGGTATTAGAGGCATTGAGATATCACATATCAGGCTATAGGAAGGGTCTCAGGATTGGAATGGGATGGAGTTGGATATCACATCTCATGCTATAGGAAGGGTCTCAGGATTGGAATGGGAAGGAGTTTGATATCACATCTCATGCTATAGGAAGGGTCTCAGGTTTGGTATAAGCATTGAGATATCACATCTCGTGCTATAGGAAGGGTCTCAGGATTGGAAATGGAAGGAGATGGATATCACATTTCATGTTAGAGGTAGGATCTCAGGTTTGGTATTAGAGGCATTGAGATATCACATCTCATGCTATCAGAAGGGTCTCAGGATTGGAATGGGAAGGAGTTGGATATCACATCTCATGCTAAAGGGAGGGTCTCAGGTTTGGAAGGGGAAGGATTTGGAAATCACATCTCATGTTATAGGAAGGATCTCAGGTTTGGTATTAGAAGCATTGAGATATCACATCTCATGCTATCATAAGGGTCTCAGGATTGGAATCGGAAGGAGTTGGATATCACATCTCATGTTATAGGAAGGATCTCAGGTTTGGTATTAGAAGCATTGAGACATCACATCTCATGCTATAGGAAGGGTCTCAGGATTGGAATGGGAAGGAGTTGGATATCACATCTCATGCTATAGGAAGGGTCTCAGATTTGGTATAAGCATTGAGATATCACATCTCATGGTATAGGAAGGGTCTCAGGATTGGAATGGGAAGCAGTTGGATATCACATCTCAGGCCATAGGAATGGTCTCAGGTTTGGTATAAGCATTGAGATATCACATCTCTGCTATCGGAAGGGTCTCAGGATTGGAATGGGAAGGAGTTGGATATCACATCTCATGCTATAGGAAGGGTCTCAGGATTGGAATGGGAAGGAGTTTGATATCACATCTCATGCTATAGGAAGGGTCTCAGGTTTGGTATAAGCATTGAGATATCACATCTCGTGCTATAGGAAGGGTCTCAGGATTGGAATGGGAAGGAATTGTATATGACATCTCATGCTATAGACAGGGTCTCAGGGTTGGAAATGGAAGGAGATGGATATCACATTTCATGTTAGAGGTAGGATCTCAGGTTTGGTATTAGAGGCATTGAGATATCACATCTCATGCTATCAGAAGGGTCTCAGGATTGGAATGGGAAGGAGTTGGATATCACATCTCATGCTAAAGGGAGGGTCTCAGGTTTGGAAGGGGAAGGATTTGGAAATCACATCTCATGTTATAGGAAGGATCTCAGGTTTGGTATTAGAAGCATTGAGATATCACATCTCATGCTATCATAAGGGTCTCAGGATTGGAATCGGAAGGAGTTGGATATCACATCTCATGTTATAGGAAGGATCTCAGGTTTGGTATTAGAAGCATTGAGACATCACATCTCATGCTATAGGAAGGGTCTCAGGATTGGAATGGGAAGGAGTTGGATATCACATCTCATGCTATAGGAAGGGTCTCAGATTTGGTATAAGCATTGAGATATCACATCTCATGGTATAGGAAGGGTCTCAGGATTGGAATGGGAAGCAGTTGGATATCACATCTCAGGCCATAGGAATGGTCTCAGGTTTGGTATAAGCATTGAGATATCACATCTCTGCTATCGGAAGGGTCTCAGGATTGGAATGGGAAGGAGTTGGATATCCCATCTCATGTTATAGGAAGAGTCTCAGGTTTGGTATTAGAAGCATTGAGATATCCCATCTCATGCTATAGGAAGGGTCTCAGGTTGGAATGGGAAGGAGTTGGATATCACATTTCATGTTATAGGAAGTGTCTCAGGATTGGAATTGGAAGGACTTGGCTATCATATCTCATGCTATAGGAAGGCTCTCAGGTTTGGAAGGGGAAGGAGTTGGATATCACATTTCATGTTAGAGGAACAATCTCAGGTTTGGTATTAGAGGCCTTGAGATATCACATCTCATGCTATAGGAAGGGTCTCAGGATTGGAATGGGAAGGAGTTGGATATCACATCTCAAGCTATAGGAACGGTCTCAGGTTTGGTATAAGCATTGTGATATCACATCTCATGCTATAGGAAGGGTCTCAGGATTGGAATGGGAAGGAGTTGGATATCACATCTCATGTTATAGGAAAGATCTCAGGTTTGGTATTAGAAGCATTGAGACATCACATCTCATGCTATCGGAAGTGTCTCAGGATTGGAATGGGAAGGAGTTGGATATCACATCTCATGATAAAGGAAGGGTCTAAGGTTTGGAAGGGGAAGGAGTTTGATATCACATCTCATGCCATAGTATGGGTCTCAGGTTTGGTAGAAGCATTGGGATATCACATCTCATGCTATCGGAAGGGTATCAGGATTGGATTTGGAAGGAGTTGGATATCCCATCTCATGCTATAGGAAGGGTCTCAGGTTGGAATGGGAAGGAGTTGGATATCACATCTCATGTTATAGGAAGAGTCTCAGGATTGGAATGGGAAGGACTTGGATATCACATCTCATGTTATAGGAAGGCTCTCAGGTTTGGAAGGGGAAAGAGTTGGATATCACATTTCATGTTAGAGGTAGGATCTCAGGTTTGGTATTAGAGGCATTGAGATATCACATCTCATGCTATCAGAAGAGTCTCAGGATTGGAATGGGAAGGACTTGGATATCACATCTCATGCTATAGGGAGGGTCTCAAGTTTGATATTAGAAGCATTGAGATATCACATCTCATGATATCGGAAGGGTCTCAGGGATGGAATGGGAAGGAGTTGGATATCACATCTCATGATAAACGAAGGGTCTATGGTTTGGAAGGGGAAGGAGTTTGATATCACATCTCATGCCATAGTATGGGTCTCAGGTTTGGTAGAAGCATTGGGATATCACATCTCATGCTATCGGAAGGGTATCAGGATTGGATTTGGAAGGAGTTGGATATCCCATCTCATGCTATAGGAAGGGTCTCAGATTGGAATGGGAAGGAGTTGGATATCACATCTCATGTTATAGGAAGGGTCTCAGGATTGGAATGGGAAGGACTTGGATATCACATCTCATGCTATAGGAAGGCTCTCAGGTTTGGAAGGGGAAAGAGTTGGATATCACATTTCATGTTAGAGGTAGGATCTCAGGTTTGGTATTAGAGGCATTGAGATATCACATCTCATGCTATCAGAAGAGTCTCAGGATTGGAATGGGAAGGAGTTGGATATCACATCTCATGCTAAAGGGAGGGTCTCAGGTTTGGAAGGGGAAGGATTTGGATATCACATCTCATGTTATAGGAAGGATCTCAGGTTTGGTATTAGAAGCATTGAGATATCACATCTCATGCTATCGGAAGGATCTCAGGTTTGGTATAGAAGCATTGAGATATCACATCTCATGCTATCAGAAGGGTCTCAGGATTGGAATGGGAAGGAGTTGGATATCACATCTCATGCTAAAGGGAGGGTCTCAGGTTTGGAAGGGGAAGGATTTGGATATCACATCTCATGTTATCGGAAGGATCTCAGGTTTGGTATTAGAAGTACTGAGATATCACATCTCATGCTATAGGAAGGGTCTCAGGATTGGAATGGGAAGGAGTTGGTTATCACATCTCATGCTAAAGGAAGGGTCTCAGGTTTGGTAGAAGCATTGAGATATCACATCTCATGCTATGGGAAGGGTCTCAGGATTGGAATGGGAAGGACTTAGATATCACATATCATGCTATAGGGAGGGTCTCAGTTTTGATATTAGAAGCATTGAGATATCACATCTCATGCTATCGGAAGTGTCTCAGGATTGGAATGGGAAGGAGCTGGATATCACATCTCATGCTAAATGAAGGGTCTCACGTTTGGAACGGGAAGGAGTTGGACATCACATCTCATGTTATAGGAAGGGTCTCAGGTTTGGTATAAGCATTGAGATATCACATCTCTGCTATCGGAAGTGTCTCAGGATTGGAATGGGAAGGACTTGGATATCACATCTCATGCTATAGATAGGCTCTCAGGTTTGGAAAGGGAATGAGTTGGATATCACATTTCATGTTAGAGGAAGGATCTCAGGTTTGGTATTAGAGGCATTGAGATATCACATCTCAGGCTATAGGAAGGGTCTCAGGATTGGAATGGGAAGGAGTTGGATATCACATCTCATGCTATAGGAAGGGTCTCAGGATTGGAATGGGAAGGAGTTGGATATCACATCTCATGCTATAGGAAGGGTCTCAGGTTTGGTATAGGCATTGAGATATCACATCTCATGCTATAGGAAGGGTCTCAGGATTGGAATGGGAAGGAATTGTATATGACATCTCATGCTATAGACAGGGTCTCAGGGTTGGAAATGGAAGGAGATGGATATCACATTTCATGTTAGAGGTAGGATCTCAGGTTTGGTATTAGAGGCATTGAGATATCACATCTCATGCTATCAGAAGGGTCTCAGGATTGGAATGGGAAGGAGTTGGATATCACATCTCATGCTAAAGGGAGGGTCTCAGGTTTGGAAGGGGAAGGATTTGGAAATCACATCTCATGTTATAGGAAGGATCTCAGGTTTGGTATTAGAAGCATTGAGATATCACATCTCATGCTATCATAAGGGTCTCAGGATTGGAATCGGAAGGAGTTGGATATCACATCTCATGTTATAGGAAGGATCTCAGGTTTGGTATTAGAAGCATTGAGACATCACATCTCATGCTATAGGAAGGGTCTCAGGATTGGAATGGGAAGGAGTTGGATATCACATCTCATGCTATAGGAAGGGTCTCAGATTTGGTATAAGCATTGAGATATCACATCTCATGCTATAGGAAGGGTCTCAGGATTGGAATGGGAAGCAGTTGGATATCACATCTCAGGCCATAGGAAGGGTCTCAGGTTTGGTATAAGCATTGAGATATCACATCTCTGCTATCGGAAGGGTCTCAGGATTGGAATGGGAAGGAGTTGGATATCCCATCTCATGTTATAGGAAGAGTCTCAGGTTTGGTATTAGAAGCATTGAGATATCCCATCTCATGCTATAGGAAGGGTCTCAGGTTGGAATGGCAAGGAGTTGGATATCACATTTCATGTTATAGGAAGGGTCTCAGGATTGGAATTGGAAGGACTTGGCTATCATATCTCATGCTATAGGAAGGCTCTCAGGTTTGGAAGGGGAAGGAGTTGGATATCACATTTCATGTTAGAGGAACAATCTCAGGTTTGGTATTAGAGGCCTTGAGATATCACATCTCATGCTATAGGAAGGGTCTCAGGATTGGAATGGGAAGGAGTTGGATATCACATCTCAAGCTATAGGAACGGTCTCAGGTTTGGTATAAACATTGTGATATCACATCTCATGCTATAGGAAGGGTCTCAGGATTGGAATGGGAAGGAGTTGGATATCACATCTCATGTTATAGGAAAGATCTCAGGTTTGGTATTAGAAGCATTGAGACATCACATCTCATGTTATAGGAAGGGTCTCAGGATTGGAATGGGAAGAAGTTGGATATCACATCTCATGCTATAGGAAGGGTCTCAGGTTTGGTATAAGCATTGAGATATCACATCTCATGCTATAGGAAGGGTCTCAGGATTGGAATGGGAAGGAGTTGTATATGACATCTCATGCCATAGGAAGGGTCTCAGGTTTGGTATAAGCATTGAGATATCACATCACATGCTATAGGAAGGGTCTCAGGATTGTAATGGGAAGGACTTGGATATCACATCTCATGCTATAGGCAGGGTCTCAGGTTTGGAAAGGGAAGGAGATGGATATCACATTTCATGTTAGAGGTAGGATCTCAGGTTTGGTATTATAGGCATTGAAATATCACATCTCATGCTATCAGAAGGGACTCAGGATTGGAATGGGAAGGAGTTGGATATCACATCTCATGCTAAAGGGAGGGTCTCAGGTTTGGAAGGGGAAGGATTTGGAAATCACATCTCATGTTATAGGAAGGATCTCAGGTTTGTAATTAGAAGCATTGAGATATCACATCTCATGCTATCGGAAGTATCTCAGGTTTGGTATTAGAGGCATTGAGATATCACATCTCATGCTATCATAAGGGTCTCAGGATTGGAATGGGAAGGAGTTGGATATCACATCTCATGTTATAGGAAGGATCTCAGGTTTGGTATTAGAAGCATTGAGACATCACATCTCATGCTATAGGAAGGGTCTCAGGATTGGAATGGGAAGGAGTTGGATATCACATCTCATGCTATAGGAAGGGTCTCGGATTTGGTATAAGCATTGAGATATCACATCTCATGCTATAGGAACGGTCTCAGGATTGGAATGGGAAGGAGTTGTATATGACATCTCAGGCCATAGGAAGGGTCTCAGGTTTGGTATAAGCATTGAGATATCACATCTCTGCTATCGGAAGGGTCTCAGGATTGGAATGGGAAGGAGTTGGATATCCCATCTCATGTTATAGGAAGGGTCTCAGGTTTGGTATTAGAAGCATTGAGACATCACATCTCATGTTATAGGAAGGGTCTCAGGATTGGAATGGGAAGAAGTTGGATATCACATCTCATGCTATAGGAAGGGTCTCAGGTTTGGTATAAGCATTGAGATATCACATCTCATGCTATAGGAAGGGTCTCAGGATTGAAATGGGAAGGAGTTGTATATGACATCTCATGCCATAGGAAGGGTCTCAGGTTTGGTATAAGCATTGAGATATCACATCACATGCTATAGGAAGGGTCTCAGGATTGGAATGGGAAGGACTTTTGATATCACATCTCATACTATAGGCAGGGTCTCAGGTTTGGAAAGGGAAGGAGATGGATATCACATTTCATGTTAGAGGTAGGATCTCAGGTTGGTATTAGAGGCATTGAAATATCACATCTCATGCTATCAGAAGGGTCTCAGGATTGGAATGGGAAGGAGTTGGATATCACATCTCATGCTAA
Organism: Ambystoma mexicanum; assembly: GCF_040938575.1. Classification (NCBI taxonomy): domain Eukaryota; kingdom Metazoa; phylum Chordata; class Amphibia; order Caudata; family Ambystomatidae; genus Ambystoma; species Ambystoma mexicanum. Next base: position 324,646,342 of record NC_090936.1, read on the forward strand.
AGGGAGGGTCTCAGGTTTGGAAGTGGAAGGATTTGGAAATCACATCTCATGTTATAGGAAGGATCTCAGGTTTGGTACTAGAAGCATTGAGATATCACATCTCATGCTATCAGAAGTATCTCAGGTTTGGTATTAGAGGCATTGAGATATCACATCTCATGCTATCATAAGGGTCCCAGGATTGGAATGGGAAGGGGTTGGATATCACATCTCATGTTATAGGAAGGATCTCAGGTTTGGTATTAGAAGCATTGAGACATCACATCTCATGCTATAGGAAGGGTCTCAGGATTGGAATGGGAAGGAGTTGGATATCACATCTCATGCTATAGGAAGGGTCTCGGATTTGGTATAAGCATTGAGATATGTAAGGATATTTAGCAAACAGCACAGAGTACAGCACTACTGCACTGGTAGCAAACAGCACAGAGTACAGCACTACTGCACAGGTAGCAAACAGCACAGAGTACAGCACTACTGCACAGGTAGCAAACAGCACAGAGTACAGCACTACTGCACAGGTAGCAAATTTTTTTTGCAGCACCACCACAAGGGTGCGGTGCATTGCTATATGTGTTACCAGATTAACAAGGAAAGACAGGCCATTCAGTCAAAAACGATTTTAACATATAAGATGCAAATCTATTTTTACAGTTAAAAGCACATGTGCACATTCAAAAATGCACACTATTTTTCACCTGAAATGCCTATGGTACGAGAGACACATTTGAAAATAATAACTAACCTTACTGACAACTAACCTGACTAATGAAACATAATCCACTAATAAAAATGTGTCTCCACTGCAGAATTAGGCCTATTCTGAAAGTGAACTTTTAAACGCACATCCATTTTTTTTTTGTTCTCTCTGCTGCCCTGTCCATATAACTACAGGAAGCAAATGGGATTGAAAGAACAGGAAATCAGTTGGTTACAAAGTATTACTATAAAAATGAGCCATTGTGTAGAGAAGGAGGAGATGGCGTGATCAATTCTGATTGGAGCAGCGTCATAGCAAGTATCATGCTAGAGGGAGTGATCAGGCTTTTTGCTGGGGGAAGTTTGAGGGAGGAGAAAGACAGTCGAGATTGGGGAGAGCTGAAAGAAGGACCTTTCCACTGGCTGAGGCATTCCTATCTGCAAAAGCTGAGAATTCCAGGCAATGACCCCGGTTTGAGAAGGCAAGCGTTCCTTTTTACTGGAGTTAATCTTCAAGGGAGCCACATTCAGAAGGAGAACAGCCAAAGAGAACAACTAAAAAGATAAGGTAATTACAGAAATGTGGGAGCTGAGTGTGTACGATAATATGCAGTCAGTGTAGGATTCCTGTGCATGCCTTAATCAAATGCTAATGTTGCAATTTGAGTTCTGTTCTCCGCCACTCTCTTTGCAGTGTGTCATAGACAATGCTTTTACTGTACCATTTTATTTATTTCTGTAAAGAATGAGATCGTGTTTAATTGCAACTTTTATAATACAGAAAAATATTTGAAAACAGACGGGTGGTGTATTTACTATTTACCATTACAATGCTGATAATGTGGGGAGATTTTAGACAGTGCAATGGTCATTTTAAGACAGATGTGTGCATGTCAGATTCAGTATGAACAGTTGTGAGTGACTGTAGCATAGCTCGTTGGAGGTACATGAGCCAACGGGAAGAGAGGCTCTCTGAACATAGCTCCCTACCGTATATAAGGTAGTGGAAATTACCACAAGATTACCATATATAGCTCTCTGTCATAAATAAGTCAGTGAGATCGCCCATGGTGGCACACTAACACTGAAAAATGTGGTATTCCTAAAATGTAGGTCTGAGGTCTCTCTAGTGATTACACGAAAAATCTAAGCAAAGATAAGGGATTCTGGACATTGGGGCCAAAAATAAAACAAGGGAATTATGCTCACCAAAATACCACCAACCGCGCCTACCACCCATGCATACCAAATATGCATGCCTGGGTGCTGAAATAATGCATGTTCACTGTATTATTGTTGTACATGGCCCAATCTGAATACAAGGAGTGATTGTTGCTAAGTTATATTTCGGCGGTAAGAAAATACCGTCAGGCCCCAAATCTCCACAAAATACCCTACATATTTATGGTGCGTTGGCCGGGAATTCTCAGCTTTTGCAGATAGGAATGCGTCAGCCAGTGGAAAGGTCCTTCTTTCAGCTCTCCCCAATCTCGACTGTCTTTCTCCTCCCTCAAACTTCCCCCAGCAAAAAGCCTGATCACTCCCTCTAGCATGATACTTGCTATGACACTGCTCCAATCAGAATTGATCACGCCATCTCCTCCTTCTCTACACAATGGCTCATTTTTATAGTAATACTTTGTAACCAACTGATTTCCTGTTCTTTCGATCCCATTTGCTTCCTGTAGTTATATGGACAGGGCAGCAGAGAGAACAAAAAAAAAATGGATGTGCGTTTAAATGTTCACTTTCAGAATAGGCCTGAATGACCGGGGGGCTTCCGAAAAGTGACTAAGTACTCATGATAACTGCAGTGCCAAAATGACAGATTGCTCTGATATAATTTTGCATAACGACTCTGAGATGCTTAATGGATTAAAAATGAAAGTACCAGTAAATGAAATTGTGATAGAAAGTGCAAATACTTCTAAAAAAGAGGTACGGTTTAACTTAGAGCTAAATAAAACAGTAAAGATTTGCACAAATGAAAAAGAAACATTAGGAATTCCAAAAGAACAAAGGGACAGATTTAAGAAAAATGACTCATGCATGGGGAATACCAGTGAACAGGGAGTAAGTGGGGATGCCATAGCTCCTTCCCTGGGCAAGCAAAACAATGACCAAACACAGACAGAAAAAGGAAATACTCACAAGGAGGGTACAAGTCAATCACCTGAAGAATTCTTTGAGCCACATATTTTTAAAGAGGCTGAAAGGGCTGGTATCACACTAAATGATCACAAATGCACAGAATTAAAAAATGACAAATTGCTGAATGATGTCGTTACACATGTTCAGTTGGAGGATTGTAATGTGGTCTCTGATGTTACCCAGATGGATGGGCGAACAGTGGCCACACTCCAAAAAACCTCTGAACATGGAGAAATGAATAAAATATCTCGCACAGAAATGGGTAAAAAGGAGGGAAAAATGTCTTTTCATTTACCAATGTGCTTAGCCAAAAGTGAAAAAGATCTGAGAAAAGTGAGCCCTGAAATCATTAAGAATTCACATTTCTTATGTGTATTAGAGGAAGTTGAGGACAGATATTATGCACCCATCACTGTAGAAGAAAAATGCCACACCTTTGCTATGATTGACACTGGCGCACAGGCCACAATTATGTCCAAGGAGCTGGTAAAAAGTATCGCTGAAGGGAGGCCTCCACAGAGTCAGATCACAGTGAAGGCAAATCAAGGCCCAGTGCATAACTTTAATGGGGAGGAGGTGCCCATCATAGGTGTAACTGAGGTTGACATAAAAATAGGAAAGCACAGAATGAAACAAGAGGTATTGATCACATCTATTTGTGAAATTCCATTTCTGATGGGGACAGATTGCCTGAAAAGATTGTCTCCTCTCATAGATGGGGTGAATAGAGTGCTGTGGTCCTTAACCAAAAAACCATTGAGGCCTAAGAAACTAAAATCACAAAACAGCAATATAAATGAATGTCACACCGTTGCCAAAACAAATGATGCTGTGGAGGTATATCTCCAGAATAGCTGCATACCTAGTGTCACCGTTATATTAATGTGTCAAGACAAAATGCAGAGCGACAATGAAAAACTACCTGTACAAATATACTTGGACCCAAGGAAACATTGGCAGACTGCCATAGATGAGCACACATTACGTTTCTATTTAAAAGAGAAAACATGCAAACAGAATATTGCTCCTAAAACAGATTCAGAAAAACACATTACCACTCTGGCAGAAATACACATGGAAGATGAGCAACCATGGGTTCATGTTGGTATAAATGATTATCTTAAAACAATAAAAGCCACTTTAGCGCTTGAACATGAAAGGAGTTTCATTAATGAGAAATTGTTGCAAAAAATTATGGAGAGGGAAGAAATCCCGAAAGTTAGGATTAAAAACCAATATGTTTCTGGGTTGGACAGTCCAGACTTTGAAAACCGAATTGCAGGCAGATGCATGCTTAAAATTAGCATTGGGCAGAAAACAATTGACCATAATGTATGGATAGTGAGTGGAGCACAAAATGAATTTTACATGGGCAATGACATCATGCACAGAATGTGTATGGTGTTAGATTTCCTTAATCAAAAAATATGGTCACGCCTAGGTGGTCCGGCACCTGAATTTGAAGACAAAAGAAGGGCTTATCATTGTGCACAACTGGTTCCTTATGCAGTCGAATTACAAATGAGGAAAAATACTATTATTCCTGCATTTACAAAACAGTTTGCAATAACACTGAAATGCAAACATGGACAGCAGATGAAAGGCTCTGATGCATTTGTATGCCTGAATGAATCCATAAAACAGCAAGGCCTGGATTATGAATACATTCCATTGGTAGACATTGGTGAGGGATCTGTAAAAATCATGGTAAATAATAAAGGTTGTCAGGATATTCATTTAGAGGAAAACTCCCCATTAGGAATGGCCATACAAAAGTCACATTATACGGCAGATTTAAATAACATGGTGATTGGGAATATTCCTGAAAAATATGTAGATGCCAAGGGCGAGTTGCCAGAACACCTGGACTCTCAGCCCAAAGGAATATTTAAAATTCATTCTGTGTATCCTTATGGTTCAAATGAGACAGTGTGCTGCCATCAAGAGGATTGTATAATATTTAATTTAAATGAAAATGAAACAGGAAATCAGCCCATTGAAGTGGAAGCTGATATGCCAAAATATTTAAAAGTGGCAGCTCTACAAAAAGACACAGCCACACAGTTAGAGGAAAGCGCTGAGATTCCTTTACCAGAAGAGTTTCCAGAATTTTCCAGAATGGTAGAAGAGCAGATCTCCTTAGCGGATGCATGTGACAGCGATAAGGATAGGGACGACCTGAGGGAAATATTTATGGAGTTTAAGGATGTATTTGCAAAAGATGCTTATGATTGTGGTTTAACTGATTTACATGTGGCCACACTACCAGAAGGTTGTAGCAGAAATCCAGTGTTTGTACGCCAGTATAGACTACCGCTGGCATGTTTAGAATCATTGGCAGAGATTATAAAAAATTTGGAATCACGGGGAATAATCAGGCCCATTCATAGCACATCCAACACGCCTATTTTAGGTGTGTTAAAGCCAAATGGTCAATGGCGGCTGTGTGCAGACTTAAGAGAGTTAAATAAAAGAGTACCAATATCTAGATGGCAACTGCCATTCATTGATCAGGGCCTAGCTCAGATACATGGTTCAAATGTATTTACCACATTAGATCTCACCTCTGGATATTGGTGCGTGCCATTGGCAGAGGAGATACAACACTTATTTTCCTTTACATTTGACAGGACTCAATATGCCTGGCGTAGAGCTCCATTCGGGTACATCAATAGTGGGAGTGAATTTGGCATATTTTTGAGAAAGGCCATGCCGGATGCAGCGGAAAGAGGAACAATAGTTTATGTGGATGATGTCCTGATAAAAAATGAAAGCCTGAAAAGCCATTTTGATGAAATAAGACATATACTTGGCCAATTGCAGAAAGCAGGCGCCAAAGTATCTTTGCAAAAAGCACAATGGTGCAAGAAAAAAGTGAACTTTCTAGGGCATGAAGTGACTGAACATGGGCTAAATCCACAAAGGAAGAAAATAGAGGCCATACAAAGATTAAAAGATCCTAAAAATGTGAAAGGAGTAAAAAGTTTATTAGGGATGACAGGCTATAACAGAAAGTTCATTGAAAATTATGCAGAAATCACTCAACCATTGACTAAACTGCTTAAACTGAATACTCCCTGGACATGGGAAAGAGGGCAGTCTGATGCAGTGGCTAAATTAAAGGAATGTCTTGTAAAGGCACCATGTTTAGCATACCCCATAAAGGACAGGGATTTCTTTATAGAAATAGGTTTTTCTGAACATTGTATGTCAGCAGTGTTATCACAAAAACACGATTTGAATCACAAAATCATTGCATATGCAAGTAAGGCATTTTCCCAAGTTGAAATGAAATTTAATGAATGTGAAAAGGCCCTATTAACCACTGTGTGGGCGCTACAACATTTCCGCCCCATTGTTCAGGGAGAAAAGGTGATTATTGAAACAAATCATCAACCTTTGCAATTTTTAGAGAGTAAAAGAATTAGATCAGGCAATCTAGCACAATCCAGAATCACTTCATGGACGCTGGCATTACAAGGTTTTCCCGTAGAAGTGAGATATGGACAAAATAAAAAGAGCCCAATTGCTCAAGGGTTAGCTGACTTACATGACTGTGCAGCTGAACAAATACCAAATGAAATGGAAGTGGAAACTAGTTTACAGGAATTTGAACAATCACCACACAAAGCTTTTGATGAAAAAACATGCAAGGATTTGCCAACTGTATATGTGGATGGTTGTGCTTTTCACATTGAAAATGACAGTAATAAACAATTAGTGGCAGGAATAGGAAATGTCTGGTTGAAATGTGAAGGCGTTCCCAGTATAGGGATGAGGATTGGAGATAGGAGCAGTCAGGTGGCGGAATTGGCAGCCATTTATAAAGCAATTGCTACTGCAGTTGATAAAAAGTTCAGTGAAATTGTCCTGGTGACTGATTCTGACTATGCACGGAATAGCTTTGTGGAGTATTTGCCTGGTTGGAAAGCAAGAGGCATGGTTACATACAACAAAAAGCCACTTAAACATGGAAAAATGATACAAGCCATAGACAAATTGGTGTCAGAAAATAATTTAACAATATACTGGAGAAAAATTCGTGGGCATTTAAAAACACCAGGAGAGGATAAGGAGGGAAATGATAAGGCAGACCATCTGGCTAAGATTGGGGCTGTGATGGGAGAATTGCTACATATTGATTATTTCATGGGTGAAATACAAATTGATGCAGTGACACGTTCTAAAGCACCAAAGGAGGTAGATCAACCGGTGGTGCAGTGGAGTCATGACACGCCAGACCAAGATTTGATTGAGGCACAAAAGAATGATCAAATTTTGGGAATCTATTATAATCATTTGATAGATCCTGAACAAAATCCTTTAACAGAAAAAGATTGTATGGGAAAAGAAGAGTTGAGGGTGTTATTAAAGAACAAAACACGAATTAGATTACAGGATGGGCTCATGATTAGAGAGTCCATAACAGGGCAAATACAGTGGGTAGTACCCCTTTCATTCAGAGGACTAATGCTACACCATGCACATGATGCCATAACTGCAGGCCATAGAGGTTCACAAAAGACATTAGAAATACTAAAAGATTATGCTTACTGGCCTCATATGTCCCAAGATGTGGAATTATATACTAGAGGATGTCTAGTATGCGCCCAATTTAAACCTGCTTCACCAATGCATAGAGCACCATTGATGAAAAGAGGCCTAACTCTCCCATGGTCAGATTTGCAAATAGACTATGTAGGTCCTTTAAAAAGGTCGAGCAGGGGACACCGTTATATTTTGAGTGTGGTATGTTTGATGTCGAAGTGGATTGAGTGCATTCCTGCACCAGATTGTAGTGCGCAAACAGCAGCCACATTGCTGGTGAACCATGTGTTCTCAAGGTTTGGGTTGCCACAAAGAATTGAGTCAGACAGAGGAAGTCATTTCACAAGTGCTCTAATGAGTAAGGTATGGCAAATACTAGGTGTGAAAAGGAAACTACATATCGCATATCGGGCGGCGTCTTCAGGTACAGTTGAAAGAAGCAATAGGTCTGTTGTGGATATTTTAAAGAAATTTGTGGCAGAAGCAGGTTCCAGCTGGGATTTGCGTTTACCATTGGTTTTGATGGCAATCAGGTCGACTCCTGCCAAAGCAACAGGTGTTAGCCCCCATGAGGTCTTAACAGGTAGGAAAATGCTGTTACCACAACACCTACTATACAGAACACATGAGCAACCCTTGTGAGTGCATCCACAGTTCATGAATATATTGATGAACTGAGGAGGCATTTGCAACATGCATTTGCTTTTGTGCAGAGAAATCTGGAAAGAGCTGCTGACAGTGCAAAATCATATTATGATAAAAAGACATCAGTAAAGGAATACAGTGTAGGGGATCAGGTGTACAAGTTTCATTTTGGAAAAAGTAAACAGAAAAATTCTAAATTTCTAGCAGCCTGGCAGGGGCCATTTCGAATTATAGATAAGGTCTCTCCTGTGGTTTATAAAATTTTGAAAAATGAAGGTGAAACAGCAATAGAGCAGTTTGTCCATGTAAATCAAATCAAACCATGCCATCCCAGACATGAGATCAGGCAGCTTGAGCATGTAGAGACAGATAAAGTCCTTTAAAAAAAAAAAGAGAGAAAATAAATGGGTGTAATCAGGAGGCAGTGACAAAGAAATTAAAAAAAAAAAAAAAAAAAAAAAGTTGATTGTTATGATGGTACATAAACACTGTAATATATGTAAAAATATATAATATAAATAAATAAATAAATAAATGCACATATAATGGAAGCTCATGGTTGATGTGCAGAGAGAGAGTGTGTTAAATATTGAATATCTGATTGTTTTCTTTTAACTTGTGTTTAATTTCAGAAAAAAAATAAATAAATAAATAAATAAATAAATTTAAAAAAAAATGAAATATTTTTACCAAGCATGTTTTATTTTTGGCAAAAGGATGAAGTTAGTATTATGCTATGTACTTAATTAGTTTATTTTCTATTTTGATTTAGACAATTAACATTATTTGGTCGGAGGTTCCGAGATCAGAGCCCACGGGAGAGACGATGGAGTCCTGGAGTCCCCTGGATGAAGACCAAAAGATGCCTGCCTCCAGGTGGAGGTGAAGAGAAGATAACCAGAATGCTAAAAAGGATGACTCCTATGGATCTAAGATTGCCAAGGTGGAAGTGTACTCGAATGAACCGAATAATATCGCTGGTCGGGACATATCAGAAGCGGACAAGAGTGCTGACATATGGAGTTCCACGTATTTATTATTTTAATTATTTATTTTAATTTGTTATATTAATTATTTGTTTTAGTTAGTTGTTTTATTTCTTTGTTTTTAATTGACTTGGACAATCTAAACTTAAAGTAATGCCACTTCAACTGAGAAGGCAAATGTGGAATATTTTGTAAACTAATGAACTCAGATGAATACTGTGTTGATTGCAAATTTTTCATTGATGCACATGAATATTCATTTTGTTGGATTGCTATATTGTAAAAAAAAAAAGAGAGAACAAGTTGTTTTTAGGAATTGGCTTGGATTGTAGCCAAGTTCTAAAAACAAAAGGAGGGTATATGTAAGGATATTTAGCAAACAGCACAGAGTACAGCACTACTGCACAGGTAGCAAACAGCACAGAGTACAGCACTACTGCACAGGTAGCAAACAGCACAGAGTACAGCACTACTGCACAGGTAGCAAACAGCACAGAGTACAGCACTACTGCACAGGTAGCAAATTTTTTTTGCAGCACCACCACAAGGGTGCGGTGCATTGCTATATGTGTTACCAGATTAACAAGGAAAGACAAGCCATTCAGTCAAAAACGATTTTAACATATAAGATGCAAATCTATTTTTACAGTTAAAAGCACACGTGCACATTCAAAAATGCACACTATTTTTCACCTGAAATGCCTATGGTGCGAGAGACACATTTGAAAATAATAACTAACCTTACTGACAACTAACCTGACTAATGAAACATAATCCACTAATAAAAATGTGTCTCCACTGCAGAATTAGGCCTATTCTGAAAGTGAACTTTTAAACGCACATCCATTTTTTTTTTGTTCTCTCTGCTGCCCTGTCCATATAACTACAGGAAGCAAATGGGATCGAAAGAACAGGAAATCAGTTGGTTACAAAGTATTACTATAAAAATGAGCCATTGTGTAGAGAAGGAGGAGATGGCGTGATCAATTCTGATTGGAGCAGCGTCATAGCAAGTATCATGCTAGAGGGAGTGATCAGGCTTTTTGCTGGGGGAAGTTTGAGGGAGGAGAAAGACAGTCGAGATTGGGGAGAGCTGAAAGAAGGACCTTTCCACTGGCTGAGGCATTCCTATCTGCAAAAGCTGAGAATTCCAGGCAATGACCCCGGTTTGAGAAGGCAAGCGTTCCTTTTTACTGGAGTTAATCTTCAAGGGAGCCACATTCAGAAGGAGAACAGCCAAAGAGAACAACTAAAAAGATAAGGTAATTACAGAAATGTGGGAGCTGAGTGTGTACGATAATATGCAGTCAGTGTAGGATTCCTGTGCATGCCTTAATCAAATGCTAATGTTGCAATTTGAGTTCTGTTCTCCGCCACTCTCTTTGCAGTGTGTCATAGACAATGCTTTTACTGTACCATTTTATTTATTTCTGTAAAGAATGAGATCGTGTTTAATTGCAACTTTTATAATACAGAAAAATATTTGAAAACAGACGGGTGGTGTATTTACTATTTACCATTACAATGCTGATGATGTGGGGAGATTTTAGACAGTGCAATGGTCATTTTAAGACAGATGTGTGCATGTCAGATTCAGTATGAACAGTTGTGAGTGACTGTAGCATAGCTCGTTGGAGGTACATGAGCCAACGGGAAGAGAGACTCTCTGAACATAGCTCCCTACCGTATATAAGGTAGTGGAAATTACCACAAGATTACCATATATAGCTCTCTGTCGTAAATAAGTCAGTGAGATCGCCCATGGTGGCACACTAACACTGAAAAATGTGGTATTCCTAAAATGTAGGTCTGAGGTCTCTCTAGTGATTACACGAAAAATCTAAGCAAAGATAAGGGATTCTGGACATTGGGGCCACAAATAAAACAAGGGAATTATGCTCACCAAAATACCACCAACCGCGCCTACCACCCATGCATTCCAAATATGCATGCCTGGGTGCTGAAATAATGCATGTTCACTGTATTATTGTTGTACATGGCCCAATCTGAATACAAGGAGTGATTGTTGCTAAGTTATATTTCGGCGGTAAGAAAATACCGTCAGGCCCCAAATCTCCACAAAATACCCTACAGATATCACATCTCATGCTATAGGAAGGGTCTCAGGATTGGAATGGGAAGGAGTTGTATATGACAAATCAGGCCATAGGAAGGGTCTCAGGATTGGTATAAGCATTGAGATATCACATCTCTGCTATCGGAAGGGTCTCAGGATTGGAATGGGAAGGAGTTGGATATCCCATCTCATGTTATAGGAAGGGTCTCAGGTTTGGTATTAGAAGCATTGAGATATCACATCTCATGCTATAGGAAGAGTCTCAGGATTGGAATGGGGAGGACTTGGATGTCACATCTCATGCTATAGGGAGGGTCTAAGGATTGGAAGGGGAAGGATTTGGATATCACATCTCATGTTATAGGACGGGTCTCAGGTTTTGTATTAGAAGCATTGAGATATCAAGTCTCATGGTATAGGAAGGGTCTCAGAATTGGAATGGGAAGGAGTTGGATATCACATCTCAAGCTATAGGTAGGGTCTCAGGATTGGAATGGGAAGGAGTTTGATATCACATCTCATGCCATAGTATGGGTCTCAGGTTTGGTAGAAACATTGGGATATCACATCTCATGCTATCGGAAGGGTATCAGTATTGGATTTGGAAGGAGTTGGATATCCCATCTCATGCTATAGGAAGGGTCTCAGGTTGGAATGGGAAGGAGTTGGATATCACATTTCATGTTATAGGAAGGGTCTCAGGATTGGATGGGAAGGACTTGGATATCATATCTCATGCTATAGGAAGGCTCTCAGGTTTGGAAGGGGAAGGAGTTGGATATCACATTTCATGTTAGAGGAAGGATCTCAGGTTTGGTATTAGAGGCCTTGAGATATCACATCTCATGCTATAGGAAGGGTCTCAGGATTGGAATGGGAAGGAGTTGGATATCACATCTCAAGCTATACGAAGGGTCTCAGGTTTGGTATAAGCATTGAGATATCACATCTCATGCTATAGGAAGGGTCTCAGGATTGGAATGGGAAGGAGTTGGATATCACATCTCATGTTATAGGAAAGATCTCAGGTTTGGTATTAGAAGCATTGAGACATCACATCTCATGTTATAGGAAGGGTCTCAGGAGTGGAATGGGAAGAAGTTGGATATCACATCTCATGCTATAGGAAGGGTCTCAGGTTTGGAAGGGGAAGGAGTTGGATATCGAATCTCATGTTATAGGACTGGTCTCGGGTTTGGTATTAGAGGCATTGAGATATCCCATCGCATGCTGTAGGAAGGTTCTCAGGTTTGGAATGGGGAGGAATTGGATATCACATCTCATGTCATAGGAAGGATCTCAGGTTTGGTATTAGAAGCATTGAGATATCACATCTCATGCTATAGGAATGGTCTCAGGATTGGAATGGGAAGGAGTTGGATATTACATTCTTGCTATAGGAAGGGTCTCATGTTTGGAATGGGAAGGAGTTGGATATCACATATGCTATAGGAAAGGTCTCAGGTTTGGACCGGGAAGGAGTTGGATATCACATCTCATGTTATAGGAAGGGTCTCAGGTTTGGTATAAGCATTGATATATCACATCTCTGCTATCGGAAGTGTCTCAGGATTGGAATGGGAAGGAGTTGGATATCACATCTCATGTTATAGGATGGGTCTCAGGTTTGTTATTAGAATCATTGAGATATATTGCATGCTGTAGGAAGGGTCTAAGGATTGGAATGGGAAGGACTTGGATATCACATCTCATGCTATAGGTAGGCTTTCAGGTTTGGAAAGGGAAGGAGTTGGATATCACATTTCATGTTAGAGGAAGGATCTCAGGTTTGGTATTAGAGGCATTGAGATATCACATCTCATGCTATAGGAAGGGTCTCAGGATTGGAATGGGAAGGAGTTGGATATCACATCTCATGCTATAGGAAGGGTCTCAGGTTTGGTATAAGCATCGAGATATCACATCTCATGCTATAGGAAGGGTCTCGGGATTGGAATGGGAAGGAGTTGGATATCACATCTCATGTTATAGAAAGGATCTCAGGTTTGGTATTAGAAGCATTGAGACATCACATCTCATGCTATAGGAAGGGTCTCAGGATTGGAATGGGAAGGAGTTGGATATCACGTCTCATGCTATAGGAAGGGTCTCAGGTTTGGTATAAGCATTGAGATATCACATCTCATGCTATAGGAAGTGTCTCAGGATTGGAATGGGAAGGACTTGGGTATCACATCTCATGCTATAGGGAGGGTCTCAAGTTTGATATTAGAAGCATTGAGATATCACATCTCATGCTATAGGAAGGGTCTCAGGATTGGAATGGGAAGGAGTTGGATATCACATCTCAAGCTTTAGGAAGGGTCTCAGGTTTGGTATAAGCATTGAGATAGCACATCTCATGCTATAGGAAGGGTCTCAGGATTGGAATGGGAAGGAGTTGGATATTACATCTCATGTTATAGGAAAGATCTCAGGTTTGGTATTAGAAGCATTGAGACATCACATCTCATGTTATAGGAAGGGTCTCAGGATTGGAATGGGAAGAAGTTGGATATCACATCTCATGCTATAGGAAGGGTCTCAGGTTTGGAAGGGGAAGGAGTTGGATATCCAATCTCATGTTATAGGACTGGTCTCAGGTTTGGTATTAGAAGCATTGAGATATCACATCGCATGCTGTAGGAAGGTTCTCAGGTTTGGTATTAGAAGCATTGAGACATCACATCTCATGCTATAGGAAGGGTCTCAGGATTGGAATGGGAAGGAGTTGGATATCACATCTCATGTTATAGGAAGGATCTCAGGTTTGGTATTAGAAGCATTGAGACATCACATCTCATGCTATAGGAAGGGTATCAGGATTGGAATGGGAAGGAGTTGGATATCACATCTCATGCTATAGGAAGGGTCTCAGATTTGGTATAAGCATTGAGATATCACATCTCATGCTATAGGAAGGGTCTCAGGATTGGATTGGGAAGGAGTTGTATATGACATCTCAGGCCATAGGAAGGGTCTCAGGATTGGTATAAGCATTGAGATATCACATCTCTGCTATCGGAAGGGTCTCAGGATTGGAATGGGAAGGAGTTGGATATCCCATCTCATGATAAAGGAAGGGTCTAAGGTTTGGAAGGGGAAAGATTTGGATATCACATCTCATGTTATAGGCGGGTCTCAATTTTGATATTAGAAGCATTGAGATAACAAATCTCATGATATTGGAAGGATCTCAGGATTGGAATGGGAAGGAGTTGGATATCACATCTCATGATAAAGGAAGGGTCTAAGGTTTGGAAGGGGAAAGATTTGGATATCACATCTCATGTTATAGGACAGGTCTCAGGTTTGGTATTAGAAGCATTGAGATATCAAGTCTCATAGTATAGGAAGGGTCTCAGAATTGGAATGGGAAGGATTTCGGATATCACATCTCAAGCTATAGGAAGAGTCTCAGGATTGGAATGGGAAGGAGTTTGATATCACATCTCATGCCATAGTATGGTTCTCAGGTTTGGTAGAAGCATTGGGATATCACATCTCATGCTATTGGAAGGGTATCAGTATTGGATTTGGAAGGAGTTGGATATCCCATCTCATGCTTTAGGAAGGGTCTCAGGTTGGAATGGGAAGGAGTTGGATATCACATTTCATGTTATAGGAAGGGTCTCAGGATTGGAATGGGAAGGAGTTGGATATCACAACTCAAGCTTTAGGAAGGGTCTCAGGTTTGGTATAAGCATTGAGATAGCACATCTCATGCTATAGGAAGGGTCTCAGGATTGGAATGGGAAGGAGTTGGATATCAAATCTCATGTTATAGGAAAGATCTCAGGTTTGGTATTAGAAGCATTGAGACATCACATCTCATGTTATAGGAAGGGTCTCAGGATTGGAATGGGAAGAAGTTGGATATCACATCTCATGCTATAGGAAGGGTCTCAGGTTTGGAAGGGGAAGGAGTTGGATATCCAATCTCATGTTATAGGACTGGTCTCAGGTTTGGTATTAGAAGCATTGAGATATCACATCGCATGCTGTAGGAAGGTTCTCAGGTTTGGAATGGGGAGGAATTGGATATCACATCTCATGTCATAGGAAGGATCTTAGGTTTGGTATTAGAAGCATTGAGATATCACATCTCATGCTATAGGAATGGTCTCAGGATTGGAATGGGAAGGAGTTGGATATTACATTCTTGCTATAGGAAGGGTCTCATGTTTGGAATGGGAAGGAGTTGGATATCACATATGCTATAGGAAGGGTCTCAGGTTTGAAACGGGAAGGAGTTGGATATCACATCTCATGTTATAGGACGGGTCTCAGGTTTGAAACCGGAAGGAGTTGGATATCACATCTCATGTTATAGGACGGGTCTCAGGTTTGTTATTAGAATCATTGAGATATCATATTGCATGCTGTAGGAAGGGTCTAAGGATTGGAATGGGAAGGACTTGGATATCACATCTCATGCTATAGGTAGGCTCTCAGGTTTGGAAAGGGAAGGAGTTCGATGTCCCATTTCATGTTAGAGGAAGGATCTCAGGTTTGGTATTAGAGGCATTGATATATCACATATCATGCTATAGGAAGGGTCTCAGGATTGGAATGGGAAGGAGTTGGATATCACATCTCAAGCTTTAGGAAGGGTCTCAGGTTTGGTATAAGCAGTGAGATAGCACATCTCATGCTATAGGAAGGGTCTCAGGATTGGAATGGGAAGGAGTTGGATATTACATCTCATGTTATAGGAAAGATCTCAGGTTTGGTATTAGAAGCATTGAGACATCACATCTCATGTTATAGGAAGGGTCTCAGGATTGGAATGGGAAGAAGTTGGATATCACATCTCATGCTATAGGAAGGGTCTCAGGTTTGGAAGGGGAAGGAGTTGGATATCCAATCTCATGTTATAGGACTGGTCTCAGGTTTGGTATTAGAAGCATTGAGATATCACATCGCATGCTGTAGGAAGGTTCTGAGGTTTGGTATTAGAAGCATTGAGACATCACATCTCATGCTATAGGAAGGGTCTCAGGATTGGGATGGGAAGGAGTTGGATATCACATCTCATGTTATAGGAAGGAGCTCAGGTTTGGTATTAGAAGCATTGAGACATCACATCTCATGCTATAGGAAGGGCCTCAGGATTGGAATGGGAAGGAGTTGGATATCACATCTCATGCCATAGGAAGGGTCTTAGGTTTGGTATAAGCATTGAGATATCACATCTCTGCTATTGGAAGAGTCTCAGGATTGGAATGGGAAGGAGTTGGATATCCCATCTCATGTTATAGGAAGAGTCTCAGGTTTGGTATTAGAAGCATTGAGATATCACATCTCATGCTATAGGAAGTGTCTCATGATTGGAATGGGAAGGACTTGGGTATCACATCTCATGCTATAGGGAGGGTCTCAAGTTTGATATTAGAAGCATTGAGATATCACATCTCATGCTATAGGAAGGGTCTCAGGATTGGAATGGGAAGGAGTTGGATATCACATCTCATTCTATAGGAAGGGTCTCAGGTTTGGTATAAGCAGTGAGATATCACATCTCATGCTATAGGAAGTGTCTCAGGATTGGAATGGGAAGGAGTTGGATATCACATCTCATGTTATAGGAAGGATCTCAGGTTTGGTATAAGCATTGAGATATCACATCTCTGCTATCGGAAGGGTCTCAGGATTGGAATGGGAAGGAGTTGGATATTCCCATCTCATGTTATAGGAAGGGTCTCAGGTTTGGTATTAGAAGCATTGAGATATCCCATCTCATGGCATAGGAAGGGTCCCAGGTTGGAATGGGAAGGAGTAGGATATCACATTTCATGTTATAGGAAGGGTCTCAGGATTGGAATGGGAAGGACTTGGATATCATATCTCATGCTATAGGAAGGCTCTCAGGTTTGGAAGGGGAAGGAGTTGGATATCACATTTCATGTTAGAGGAAGGATCTCAGGTTTGGTATTAGAGGCCTTGAGATATCACATCTCATGCTATAGGAAGGGTCTCAGGATTGGAATGGGAAGGAGTTGGATATCACATCTCATGTTATAGGAAAGATATCAGGTTTGGTATTAGAAGCATTGAGACATCACATCTCATGTTATAGGAAGGGTCTCAGGATTGGAATGGGAAGAAGTTGGATATCACATCTCATGCTATAGGAAGGGTCTCAGGTTTGGTATAAGCATTGAGATATCACATCTCATGCTATAGGAAGGGTCTCAGGATTGGAATGGGAAGGAGTTGTATATGACATCTCATGCCATAGGAAGGGTCTCAGGTTTGGTATAAGCATTGAGATATCACATCACATGCTATAGGAAGGGTCTCAGGATTGGAATGGGAAGGACTTGGATATCACATCTCATGCTATAGGCAGGGTCTCAGGTTTGGAAAGGGAAGGAGATGGATATCACATTTCATGTTAGAGGTAGGATCTCAGGTTTGGAATTAGAGGCATTGAGATATCACATCTCATGCTATCAGAAGGGTCTCAGGATTGGAATGGGAAGGAGTTGGATATCACATCTCATGCTAAAGGGAGGGTCTCAGGTTTGGAAGGGGGAGGATTTGGAAATCACATCTCATGTTATAGGAAGGATCTCAGGTTTGGTATTAGAAGCATTGAGATATCACATCTCATGCTATCGGAAGTATCTCAGGTTTGGTATTAGAGGCATTGAGATATCACATCTCATGCTATCATAAGGGTCTCAGGATTGGAATGTGAAGGAGTTGGATATCACATCTCATGTTATAGGAAGGATCTCAGGTTTGTTATTAGAAGCATTGAGACATCACATCTCATGCTATAGGAAGGGTCTCAGGATTGGAATGTGAAGGAGTTGGATATCACATCTCATGCTATAAGAAGGGTCTCAGGTTTGGTATAAGCATTGAGATATCACATCTCATGCTATAGGAAGGGTCTCAGGATTGGAATGGGAAGGAGTTGTATATGACATCTCAGGCCATAGGAAGGGTCTCAG
The DNA here is from genome assembly GCF_040938575.1 of Ambystoma mexicanum. Lineage (NCBI taxonomy): Eukaryota > Metazoa > Chordata > Amphibia > Caudata > Ambystomatidae > Ambystoma > Ambystoma mexicanum. The sequence goes on from NC_090936.1 coordinate 324,664,410, forward strand.
GTTTGGTATAAGCATTGAGATATCACATCTCTGCTATCGGAAGGGTCTCAGGATTGGAATGGGAATGAGTTGGATATCCCATCTCATGTTATAGGAAGAGTCTCAGGTTTGGTATTAGAAGCATTGAGATATCCCATCTCATGCTATAGGAAGGGTCTCAGGTTGGAGTGGGAAGGAGTTGGATATCACATTTCATGTTATAGGAAGGGTCTCAGGATTGGAATTGGAAGGACTTGGCTATCATATCTCATGCTATAGGAAGGCTCTCAGGTTTGGAAGGGGAAGGAGTTGGATATCACATTTCATGTTAGAGGAACGATCTCAGGTTTGGTATTAGAGGCCTTGAGATATCACATCTCATGCTATAGGAAGGGTCTCAGGATTGGTATAAGCAGTGAGATATCACATCTCATGCTATAGGAAGTGTCTCAGGATTGGAATGGGAAGGAGTTGGATATCACATCTCATGTTATAGGAAGGATCTCAGGTTTGGTATAAGCATTGAGATATCACATCTCTGCTATCGGAAGGGTCTCAGGATTGGAATGGGAAGGAGTTGGATATTCCCATCTCATGTTATAGGAAGGGTCTCAGGTTTGGTATTAGAAGCATTGAGATATCCCATCTCATGGTATAGGAAGGGTCCCAGGTTGGAATGGGAAGGAGTAGGATATCACATTTCATGTTATAGGAAGGGTCTCAGGATTGGAATGGGAAGGACTTGGATATCATATCTCATGCTATAGGAAGGCTCTCAGGTTTGGAAGGGGAAGGAGTTGGATATCACATTTCATGTTAGAGGAAGGATCTCAGGTTTGGTATTAGAGGCCTTGAGATATCACATCTCATGCTATAGGAAGGGTCTCAGGATTGGAATGGGAAGGAGTTGGATATCACATCTCATGTTATAGGAAAGATATCAGGTTTGGTATTAGAAGCATTGAGACATCACATCTCATGTTATAGGAAGGGTCTCAGGATTGGAATGGGAAGAAGTTGGATATCACATCTCATGCTATAGGAAGGGTCTCAGGTTTGGTATAAGCATTGAGATATCACATCTCATGCTATAGGAAGGGTCTCAGGATTGGAATGGGAAGGAGTTGTATATGACATCTCATGCCATAGGAAGGGTCTCAGGTTTGGTATAAGCATTGAGATATCACATCACATGCTATAGGAAGGGTCTCAGGATTGGAATGGGAAGGACTTGGATATCACATCTCATGCTATAGGCAGGGTCTCAGGTTTGGAAAGGGAAGGAGATGGATATCACATTTCATGTTAGAGGTAGGATCTCAGGTTTGGAATTAGAGGCATTGAGATATCACATCTCATGCTATCAGAAGGGTCTCAGGATTGGAATGGGAAGGAGTTGGATATCACATCTCATGCTAAAGGGAGGGTCTCAGGTTTGGAAGGGGGAGGATTTGGAAATCACATCTCATGTTATAGGAAGGATCTCAGGTTTGGTATTAGAAGCATTGAGATATCACATCTCATGCTATCGGAAGTATCTCAGGTTTGGTATTAGAGGCATTGAGATATCACATCTCATGCTATCATAAGGGTCTCAGGATTGGAATGTGAAGGAGTTGGATATCACATCTCATGTTATAGGAAGGATCTCAGGTTTGTTATTAGAAGCATTGAGACATCACATCTCATGCTATAGGAAGGGTCTCAGGATTGGAATGTGAAGGAGTTGGATATCACATCTCATGCTATAAGAAGGGTCTCAGGTTTGGTATAAGCATTGAGATATCACATCTCATGCTATAGGAAGGGTCTCAGGATTGGAATGGGAAGGAGTTGTATATGACATCTCAGGCCATAGGAAGGGTCTCAGGTTTGGTATAAGCATTGAGATATCACATCTCTGCTATCGGAAGGGTCTCAGGATTGGAATGGGAATGAGTTGGATATCCCATCTCATGTTATAGGAAGAGTCTCAGGTTTGGTATTAGAAGCATTGAGATATCCCATCTCATGCTATCGGAAGTATCTCAGGTTTGGTATTAGAGGCATTGAGATATCACATCTCATGCTATCATAAGGGTCTCAGGATTGGAATGTGAAGGAGTTGGATATCACATCTCATGTTATAGGAAGGATCTCAGGTTTGTTATTAGAAGCATTGAGACATCACATCTCATGCTATAGGAAGGGTCTCAGGATTGGAATGTGAAGGAGTTGGATATCACATCTCATGCTATAAGAAGGGTCTCAGGTTTGGTATAAGCATTGAGATATCACATCTCATGCTATAGGAAGGGTCTCAGGATTGGAATGGGAAGGAGTTGTATATGACATCTCAGGCCATAGGAAGGGTCTCAGGTTTGGTATAAGCATTGAGATATCACATCTCTGCTATCGGAAGGGTCTCAGGATTGGAATGGGAATGAGTTGGATATCCCATCTCATGTTATAGGAAGAGTCTCAGGTTTGGTATTAGAAGCATTGAGATATCCCATCTCATGCTATAGGAAGGGTCTCAGGTTGGAGTGGGAAGGAGTTGGATATCACATTTCATGTTATAGGAAGGGTCTCAGGATTGGAATTGGAAGGACTTGGCTATCATATCTCATGCTATAGGAAGGCTCTCAGGTTTGGAAGGGGAAGGAGTTGGATATCACATTTCATGTTAGAGGAACGATCTCAGGTTTGGTATTAGAGGCCTTGAGATATCACATCTCATGCTATAGGAAGGGTCTCAGGATTGGAATGGGAAGGAGTTGGATATCACATCTCAAGCTATAGGAACGGGCTCAGGTTTGGTATAAGCATTGTGATATCACATCTCATGCTATAGGAAGGGTCTCAGGATTGGAATGGGAAGGAGTTGGATATCACATCTCATGTTATAGGAAAGATCTCAGGTTTGGTATTAGAAGCATTGTGACATCACATCTCATGTTATAGGAAGGGTCTCAGGATTGGAATGGGAAGAAGTTGGATATCACATCTCATGCTATAGGAAGGGTCTCAGGTTTGGAATGGGAAGGAGTTGTATATGACATCTCATGCCATAGGAAGGGTCTCAGGTTTGGTATAAGCATTGAGATATCACATCACATGCTATAGGAAGGGTCTCAGGATTGGAATGGAAAGGACTTGGATATCACATCTTATGCTATAGGCAGGGTCTCAGGTTTGGAAAGGGAAGGAGATGGATATCACATTTCATGTTAGAGGTAGGATCTCAGGTTTGGTATTAGAGGCATTGAAATATCACATCTCATGCTATCAGAAGGGTCTCAGGATTGGAATGGGAAGGAGTTGGATATCACATCTCATGCTAAAGGGAGGGTCTCAGGTTTGGAAGGGGAAGGATTTGGAAATCACATCTCATGTTATAGGAAGGATCTCAGGTTTGGTATTAGAAGCATTGAGATATCACATCTCATGCTATCGGAAGTATCTCAGGTTTGGTATTGGAGGCATTGAGATATCACATCTCATGCTATCATAAGGGTCTCAGGATTGGAATGGGAAGGAGTTGGATATCACATCTCATGTTATAGGAAGGCTCTCAGGTTTGGAAGGGGAAGGAGTTGGATATCACATTTCATGTTAGAGGAACTGTTAAGACGGATTTCTGAACTCTGTCCTGGTGGCGCAGAAGTTCAGAAGGCCAACCTAATTACTTGGAACAGGGTAACCTCTGGACAAGCCAGACCAATCAAGGTAGCGATCGCGGCGGTCAAGACTAGGTCTCAAGAGGGGTGAGGGTGACTGAAAGCCCGCAGTGAGCACACAAAGCAAGAGCGCTGACAAACTACTCCAAACAGTTGTTATATCAAAAATAGATACACATTTATTTTAAGGCCTTTAAAACAATGACCGTAGCGAGAAAATCACAATAACACAGTATTAAGCCAACACATACCAAATCAACACAATATATATACAAATACACAGTCGCAAGCGTTTAAAGCACGAAATATGTAGTCCACCTGCCAGGGAAGGAAAACAGGCAGTGCGATAACGCTTTAGACTCAGTTCGCCTTTAGAGGCACCTAACTAGATGGAAGTCCGAGCCCTGCGAAGAGTGGAGCCTTGTGCTCAAAGTACCTGCCACGCCGGTGCCAACGGGCAAAAGGGGAAGCTCTTCGGAGGAAGTCAGGCAGTTCGGGTTAGTGCACAGCAGAAGGAGAACAGGTTCCGCAACTCAAGCGCAGCCTCCACAGCGAGCAGAAGCAGAGCGCGAGTACGGCCAAAAGGGTGCTGTTTTTACACAGCAGGGAAAAGCAATGGGATACTGCAGGAGGGCGACCAGATCCTAGCTAAGCTACTCACCGGTCCCCGAAGCAAGCAGGCCCAGGCTTCTCCACGTTAGTTTCAGCAGCTGGCAGGTTCAGAAGAGCAGGGAACGCCTTGTAGTCGTGTAGAGCAAAAAGACATCCCAATCGACGAAACCAGCACAGTTTTGTTGCCGCAGCAGGACAACAGAGCGGCCGTGTGTATTCAAGTCAAATGTACACTCCTCCCTTCAGACTTGGGAACGCCAAGTGTACGAAGCGTGGGAGAGTGACAAGGACTCGAAATACAACACAACCTGGCGGCAGTTGCAGAGCAGGACTCCCTTGTAAGCTGGTCAGTCAACTGGATGGCCCAGAGACACTTCCGAAGGCTTACTTGGCAGGAGATGATGAAGTCGCCGGGAATAGCTGTTCCTGCTATTCCAAAGGTCGAAGCACCAGTACAGGCCTTCTGGTTCGATCCAAGGAGGAAAGGGTTTCACAGGACGACAGCAGTGCAAAGGAGGATTCCTTCAGCGGGTCACCAGCGATTCCTCGGTCCAGCCTCTTGGTTGCAGGATACTTGGCTCCTGTATTCCTTTGTTCGTGAGAACTCAGGAGATCGACATGGTAGTGGTGTTTCCAGCCCCCTCTTATCCATGGTTCCCTTCGCGCCAAAACGGAGGGGAGCCAATGGGAGATCCGCTCATCAAAACACATACCATACGTGGACCAATCACGGACCACGGTGGTCCCAGGCATTCACACCACCCTAGACTCTCTGGCACCCAGGATGTGTATTGGGACCAGACATCCCAGCCCACACCCTGGAGGCACACAAACGACATGTAGAAGCCCGCGAAAGCAACCACGTTTCGCGGGAAAGTACATGCCCAAATAAGGAAGGCCCCGGGTCGCCCGACCTGGGGAAGGTGAAGGGAGCAAGACGGTCAGTGGACAAGACAAAGGAGCCTCGTGGTCTGGCCATTTTGGAGAGCCAGGCCACCATTTTGGGTTCAGGGCAAAAACGTGCTCAGAACGCCAAAAGGAGCTCAAAATAAACAAAACGATCGCTGCCACCATTCGAGTCCCTGAATGACTTGCACCGATCAAATACCATCCTAAAAGAGTATCTAGGGTCTGTAGAAGGCTAGAGACCCAAGAGAGCTGTAACTTAGCTTACAGTGCCCTCTTGTGTCATGTTGCACTAAAGCCGCAACACGATAAAAGAAACTACGGGAAACAGCGTTCCCCGGTACTGACTGTCTTAAGGGCATGTCAGTTTCCCCGTAAGAAAAGGAGCGAAAAGCCCAGAGAAGTGCGGCAGAAGGCTGTACTTCTCTGGCAAAGTCAAGAACAAGGTTAAAAACAATAGCAAAAAGTTTAGGGGTTGCCACATGGAAGGAAAATTCCCTACAATTATGAAATCTTTCCTAACACTCGCCCCTCCCAGACTATGGACAGGGGGAACTAATCCACCCCTGGATGAGTCTCTTGTTCAGGTCGGTAAAACATTCTGGACAACCCATCAGCATTGCTATGTTGGACACCTGGCCTATGCTCAATAGTGAAGTCGAAGCCTTGTAGACTTATGGACCACCTAAGCAACTTTGGATTCTCCCCCTTCATGTTCATTAGCCACTTTAACGGCTTATGGTCAGTCTGCACAGTGAAGTGGGTCCCATAGAGGTAGGGCCTCAGCTTCCTTAGGGCCCACACAACAGAGAAACATTCTTTCTCTACCGTGGACCATCTGAGCTCTCTGTCCTTAAGATGGCGACTAATAAAACCGATAGGGTGTTCCTTACCCTTCTCATCTACTTGTGATAGTACAGCTCCTATCCCAGTGTCAGAGGCATCCGTCTGCACGATAAAAGGTCTTTGATAATCAGGGGCCCTGAGCACAGGCGCCTGGCACAAGGAGTCTTTTAAGCCATTGAAGGCCTTCTCACACTCGTCGGTCCAAGTTACCTTCTTGGGTTTCTTCGGAGTTGTGAGGGCAGTCAGAGGAGCAGCTATGGTGCCATAGTCTGCCACAAAATTGCGATAATACCCCATGAGTCCTAAGAAGGCTCTCACTTGGGTTTGCGTAGTGGGGGTAGGCCAGTCTTGTACTGCTTGTACTTTACTGGGTAGAGGCTGTATCCTCCCTCCACCTACTTCATGTCCAAGGTAAACCACTGAGCCTTGTCCATTTTGGTGAGGGGCCACTCGGACACCCTCAAAAGAGCTAACTGAAGGACTGCTGGGGAACAGGTCGGGGAGAGGTTCAGACTCCTCTTCCTCAACATCTGAAGCCAGTAGCAGTGCTGCGATTTCGACGCTTGGGCCGGAAGCCTTCAGCCTATTCACGGGAAGCACTTTTGGAGCCTGTCCAGGCCTTCCAAGGTCCACTGAATAGTTAACCTCACCCAGGGGCTCCACCACTGGGCAAGGACCTGACCATTTATCCTGTAAAGCTCGAGGCCTTATGAGATTCATGATCAGGACTTGCTGACCAAGTGTAAAGTTGATGAGGGAAGCTTTCTGGTCGTACCAATGTTTCACCAGCACTTGCCCTGCCTTCAATTTATCACTAGTCAAGCCTATCAGAAGTACCATCCGTTTTCTGAGCCCTAGCACATAATCAACTACATTGGTAGTAACAGGGGGAGTGGGCATCTCCCATCCCTCTTTGACGATGGCTAAGGGTCCCCGTACGGGATGACCGAACAGAAGTTCGAAGGGGCTGAAGCCAACACCCTCCTGTGGTACCTCTCGGTAGGCAAACAGTAAGCATGAAACAAGAAGATCCCATTTTCTTCTCTGAGGCTCCTCCAGAGCCCCAATCATGCTCTTTAACGTCCTGTTAAAACGCCCCCCCAGACCATCGGTCTGGGGGCGGTATGCAGAAGAGAACCTGTAGGTGACCCCACATTCTTTCCACATAGCCTGCCTATACTTCGACATAAAGTTGCTGCCATGATCCGACACAACTTCTTTAGGGGAGCCAACCCTAGTAAATATGCTGAGTAAAGCTTTTGCAACTGACTTGGCAGTTACAGTTTTCAATGGGATGGCCTCAGGATACCTGGTTGCATGGTCGACCAGCACCAGGATAAACCTATTGCCCGAGGATGTTTGCGGGTCAAGGGGACCAACGATGTCGATCCCTACCCTTTCAAATGGTACCCCCACAACTGGGAGCGGTACCAACGGAGCTTGGATTGTCGCGCCAACCTTACCAGACAACTGGCAGGCGGCACAACTCCTGCAGTGACTTTCTACTTGCTCCCCCATCTTGGGCCAGTAGAAGTGCATGGATAACCTTTGCTTGGTCCTCCTCATACCAAGGTGACCAGCAAGGGGAACGACATGCGCCAACTGCAGGAGGAAGGGCCTAACAGCAAGGGAAACCACCAACCTCCTATGGTCTCCTTCCGTAGACTCTGTGGGCTCACTATACAGGAGTCCACCTTCCCAATAAATCCTATGCTTCCCAGGAGGCTCACCCTCAAGCTGGGAGCAGGCCTGTCTCCTTAGGCCTTCCAGAGATGGGCACTCACGTTGGCCTTTACTGAATTCGTCCCTATCAGGACCTCCTTCAACTAACAAGTCTTTTAGTTCAGGATGATCGTTGGGGTCGAATACTTCAGGCATCGCCACCTCCTCGTCAGGCCCGGGCGATTGACCAACTTCCTCCACCGCAGTGGTAGGCGAGCTCGGGGGAATATTCTCTTTCCCTCGTCTTGACTTGTAGACTCCTTTCGCCTTGGGTTTCCCCTTCGGCTGGGGCGGCGTATTGGACTTGGCCAATGCTGCCCGTGCTTGAGACCATGTGTAGGGTCTTTCGGCAGTGTCTCCTACGAGCCCTAAAGCTCTGAGATCATTGCCCAACAAGACCTTTCCCGGGACGTTTCTCTGAATGCTCACTGGAATCCTGACTGCTGTACCATTTAAAGTAAGATTTACAGGGATCACGGGAAACATACGGAGGGGGCCGTCAGCCAACTTAGTGGGCATCAGAGTAGCTCTGGCAACTTCCTCTGAGTCTACCAAGGTAGAATCCACTACAGTTCGACTGTACCCACTATCCCTAAGAGCTGGAGTATCCACTCCATTGATCAGCACACTGTCTTTAAAGTAGTGCTTGGTATTATCCGGAATCCTAGCATAAGCCTCTGCGACTTTAGGCTCCCAGGAACCCAGGGACACTAAAACTACCTCAGCCTCTATTCCGCTGGGAAATGAGTCTGAGGAGAAGGATGCTCCTGTAATCTCTTCTTCCTCGTAGGAGGAGAAGGCCAGATTAGCGGAGTGGACCCCCAAAGGTCTAACCTTACACCGGGGATCCCCCTTCACATGGTCAGTTGCTCCACAAGAAAAACAAGCCCCAGTGGGTCTGTTTACGTAGGGAGGCTTATTGTAACCAGAGTTCTGTTTCGGAGGCTGACCTCCACTACCCTGTGAGTTCTCTTGTGTCTTACCCTTGTTTTTCTTTTTGTGGCCCTTATGGGAAGAAGATTTAGCAGATTCCCCACCCTCCATATCTTTGGACTTTTTCCCTTCCTCCTGCTTACCAGGATGAGTTTTGTCCTTATGGGACACTCGATGTGACACCATAGCTCTCAACTAACACGCTTTTGGCGGGTGTCACCCGCCTTGTAAACAGCAGACTCACCCGCCAAGCCTCCTGCACGCCCATTCTTTTCAATGGGCCTCTCACCCGCCAAAAATAAAAACGGGTCTTTTCACCCGCCTTTGCGACACAAAAGGTTGAGAGCTATGTGACACCCATAAGTCTGCTGCAATGGCCAGCTTCTTAGGATCTATCTCCTTCGAATCGGCCAAATGCTGCTTAAGCTCCGGGGAAGAAGAAGCAAAAATGTGTTCCAGCATGACCAGATTTATCAGGCCTTCGAAGGTAGAAACCTTATAACCTTCAACCCAGCCAGTTAAGTTTTTCAAAGATTCAGCGACATAAGATATCCAAGTACCACCTTCCTTTTTCTTATACTCTCGAAAACGCTTTAAATATTGGGCCGGAGTCTTCCCAAACTTTAAAATGAGAGTCTGCTTTAACATTGCGAAATCAGCCCGCTCAGCCTTCGACATTTCCATAATGGCACTACAGCCAGAATGGGGCAGTCTACTGAGCAACCACGCAATTTTATCAGCATTGTCAACTTCCTGGACCTCGCATGCATACTCAAACGCATTCAGCCAGTCCATAATGTCATTCCTCTCTTCATACACACTGAGCAGATCTTTTGGAAACCGTGGATGAGAGGAAGCCCCAGAACCATGTCCAGGACCCTTGGATCCATTTGCAACCTGAAGCTTGGCCAGTTCCAACTGGTGATCCCTGTCTTTCTGTTTTTCTGCCTGTTCGATTTTTAGTTTGGCTATGCTGAATTCAAGCTCCTGCTGCCTAAACCGCAGCTCTTGCTTCTTGAATTCAAGCATAGCCTCCCCATCAGCACTGGCAGAGGAAACATTAGACATTACATCCTCCCTGTCCTCGTGGTCGCGATGGATCAGTGCAGCGGCAGAACCGTCGGTTCTACCAGTGAGAGCAGCCCCACCACCTTCTGCACTGTCCTCGGAAGTTATAGCGTCAAGCTGCGCTTCTTGCCACGCCACGATTCTCTGGATCATTTCCAATTTTGTGCCTTGAGAGGAAACACCTCTCTCTGCACACATCTTTTTCAGCGTTTCTGATTTGGAAGCATTTAAAGTTAACAAGGTATTTGCTTCCATACTGTTTGATAGGACTATGGCCTTTTTAAAGTTATATTACAACAATTCACTACGTGTACTGTTTGGAATAACCTGAAATGCCTTAGTTCGAGCGCAACACTGGATACCTTCAGTCGTATGCCACCGCTGCCACCAATTTGTTAAGACGGATTTCTGAACTCTGTCCTGGTGGCGCAGAAGTTCAGAAGGCCAACCTAATTACTTGGAACAGGGTAACCTCTGGACAAGCCAGACCAATCAAGGTAGCGATCGCGGCGGTCAAGACTAGGGCTCAAGAGGGGTGAGGGTGACTGAAAGCCCGCAGTGAGCACACAAAGCAAGAGCGCTGACAAACTACTCCAAACAGTTGTTATATCAAAAATAGATACACATTTATTTTAAGGCCTTTAAAACAATGACCGTAGCGAGAAAATCACAATAACACAGTATTAAGCCAACACATACCAAATCAACACAATATATATACAAATACACAGTCGCAAGCGTTTAAAGCACGAAATATGTAGTCCACCTGCCAGGGAAGGAAAACAGGCAGTGCGATAACGCTTTAGACTCAGTTCGCCTTTAGAGGCACCTAACTAGATGGAAGTCTGAGCCCTGCGAAGAGTGGAGCCTTGTGCTCAAAGTACCTGCCACGCCGGTGCCAACGGGCAAAAGGGGAAGCTCTTCGGAGGAAGTCAGGCAGTTCGGGTTAGTGCACAGCAGAAGGAGAACAGGTTCCGCAACTCAAGCGCAGCCTCCACAGCGAGCAGAAGCAGAGCGCGAGTACGGCCAAAAGGGTGCTGTTTTTACACAGCAGGGAAAAGCAATGGGATACTGCAGGAGGGCGACCAGATCCTAGCTAAGCTACTCACCGGTCCCCGAAGCAAGCAGGCCCAGGCTTCTCCACGTTAGTTTCAGCAGCTGGCAGGTTCAGAAGAGCAGGGAACGCCTCGTAGTCGTGTAGAGCAAAAAGACGTCCCAATCGACGAAACCAGCACAGTTTTGTTGCTGCAGCAGGACAACGGAGCGGCCGTGTGTATTCAAGTCAAATGTACACTCCTCCCTTCAGACTTGGGAACGCCAAGTGTACGAAGCGTGGGAGAGTGACAAGGACTCGAAATACAACACAACCTGGCGGCAGTTGCAGAGCAGGACTCCCTTGTAAGCTGGTCAGTCAACTGGATGGCCCAGAGACACTTCCGAAGGCTTACTTGGCAGGAGATGATGAAGTCGCCGGGAATAGCTGTTCCTGCTATTCCAAAGGTCGAAGCACCAGTACAGGCCTTCTGGTTCGATCCAAGAAGGAAAGGGTTTCACAGGACGACAGCAGTGCAAAGGAGGATTCCTTCAGCGGGTCACCAGCGATTCCTCGGTCCAGCCTCTTGGTTGCAGGATACTTGGCTCCTGTATTCCTTTGTTCGTGAGAACTCAGGAGATCGACATGGTAGTGGTGTTTCCAGCCCCCTCTTATCCACGGTTCCCTTCGCGCCAAAACGGAGGGGAGCCAATGGGAGATCCGCTCATCAAAACACATACCATACGTGGACCAATCACGGACCACGGTGGTCCCAGGCATTCACACCACCCTAGACTCTCTGGCACCCAGGATGTGTATTGGGACCAGACATCCCAGCCCACACCCTGGAGGCACACAAACGACATGTAGAAGCCCGCGAAAGCAACCACGTTTCGCGGGAAAGTACATGCCCAAATAAGGAAGGCCCCGGGTCGCCCGACCTGGGGAAGGTGAAGGGAGCAAGACGGTCAGTGGACAAGACAAAGGAGCCTCGTGGTCTGGCCATTTTGGAGAGCCAGGCCACCATTTTGGGTTCAGGGCAAAAACGTGCTCAGAACGCCAAAAGGAGCTCAAAATAAACAAAACGATCGCTGCCACCATTCGAGTCCCTGAATGACTTGCACCGATCAAATACCATCCTAAAAGAGTATCTAGGGTCTGTAGAAGGCTAGAGACCCAAGAGAGCTGTAACTTAGCTTACAGTGCCCTCTTGTGTCATCTTGCACTAAAGCCGCAACACGATAAAAGAAACTACGGGAAACAGCGTTCCCCGGTACTGACTGTCTTAAGGGCATGTCAGTTTCCCCGTAAGAAAAGAAGCGAAAAGCCCAGAGAAGTGCGGCAGAAGGCTGTACTTCTCTGGCAAAGTCAAGAACAAGGTTAAAAACAATAGCAAAAAGTTTAGGGGTTGCCACATGGAAGGAAAATTCCCTACAATTACGAAATCTTTCCTAACAGGAACGATCTCAGGTTTGGTATTAGAGGCCTTGAGATATCACATCTCATGCTATAGGAAGGGTCTCAGGATTGGAATGGGAAGGAGTTGGATATCACATCTCAAGCTATAGGAACGGTCTCAGGTTTGGTATAAGCATTGTGATATCACATCTCATGCTATAGGAAGGGTCTCAGGATTGGAATGGGAAGAAGTTGGATATCACATCTCATGTTATAGGAAAGATCTCAGGTTTGGTATTAGAAGCATTGCGACATCACATCTCATGTTATAGGAAGGGTCTCAGGATTGGAATGGGAAGAAGTTGGATATCACATCTCATGCTATAGGAAGGGTCTCAGGTTTGGTATAAGCATTGAGATATCACATCTCATGCTATAGGAAGGGTCTCAGGATTGGAATGGGAAGGAGTTGTATATGACATCTCATGCCATAGGAAGGGTCTCAGGTTTGGTATAAGCATTGAGATATCACATCACATGCTATAGGAAGGGTCTCAGGATTGGAATGGAAAGGACTTGGATATCACATCTCATGCTATAGGCAGGGTCTCAGGTTTGGAAAGGGAAGGAGATGGATATCACATTTCATGTTAGAGGTAGGATCTCAGGTTTGGTATTATAGGCATTGAAATATCACATCTCATGCTATCAGATGGGTCTCAGGATTGGAATGGGAAGGAGTTGGATATCACATCTCATGCTAAAGGGAGGGTCTCAGGTTTGGAAGGGGAAGGATTTGGAAATCACATCTCATGTTATAGGAAGGATCTCAGGTTTGGTATTAGAAGCATTGAGATATCACATCTCATGCTATCGGAAGTATCTCAGGTTTGGTATTAGAGGCATTGAGATATCACATCTCATGCTATCATAAGGGTCTCAGGATTGGAATGGGAAGGAGTTGAATATCACATCTCATGTTATAGGAAGGATCTCAGGTTTGGTATTAGAAGCATTGAGACATCACATCTCATGCTATAGGAAGGGTCTCAGGATTGGAATGGGAAGGAGTTGGATATCACATCTCATGCTATAGGAAGGGTCTCAGATTTGGTATAAGCATTGAGATATCACATCTCATGCTATAGGAAGGTTCTCAGGATTGGAATGGGAAGGAGTTGTATATGACATCTCAGGCCATAGGAAGGGTCTCAGGTTTGGTAAAAGCATTGAGATATCACATCTCTGCTTTCGGAAGGGTCTCAAAATTGGAATGGGAAGGAGTTGGATATCCCATCTCATGTTATAGGAAGGGTCTCAGGTTTGGTATTAGAAGCATTGAGACATCACATCTCATGTTATAGGAAGGGTCTCAGGATTGGAATGGGAAGAAGTTGGATATCACATCTCATGCTATAGGAAGGGTCTCAGGTTTGGTATAAGCATTGAGATATCACATCTCATGCTATAGGAAGGGTCTCAGGATTGGAATGGGAAGGAGTTGTATATGACATCTCATGCCATAGGAAGGGTCTCAGGTTTGGTATAAGCATTAAGATATCACATCACATGCTATAGGAAGGGTCTCAGGATTGGAATGGGAGGGACTTGGATATCACATCTCATGCTATAGGCAGGGTCTCAGGTTTGGAAAGGGAAGGAGATGGATATCACATTTCATGTTAGAGGTAGGATCTCAGGTTTGGTATTAGAGGCATTGAAATATCACATCTCATGCTATAGGAAGGGTCTCAGGATTGGAATGGGAAGGAGTTGGATATCACATCTCATGCTAAAGGGAGGGTCTCAGGTTTGGAAGTGGAAGGATTTGGAAATCACATCTCATGTTATAGGAAGGATCTCAGGTTTGGTATTAGAAGCATTGAGATATCACATCTCATGCTATCAGAAGTATCTCAGGTTTGGTATTAGAGGCATTGAGATATCACATCTCATGCTATCATAAGGGTCTCAGGATTGGAATGGGAAGGAGTTGGATATCACATCTCATGTTATAGGAAGGATCTCAGGTTTGGTATTAGAAAAATTGAGACATCACATCTCATGCTTAGGAAGGGTCTCAGGATTGGAATGGGAAGAAGTTGGATATCACATCTCATGCTATAGGAAGGGTCTCAGATTTGGTATAAGCATTGAGATAATACATCTAATGCTATAGGAAGGGTCTCAGGATTGGAATGGGAAGGAGTTGCATATGACATCTCAGGCCATAGGAAGGGTCTCAGGTTTGGTAAAAGCATTGAGATATCACATCTCTGCTATCGGAAGGGTCTCAGGATTGGAATGGGAAGGAGTTGGATATCCCAAATCATTTTATAGGAAGGGTCTCAGGTTTGGTATTAGAAGCATTGAGATATCACATCTCATGCTATAGGAAGGGTCTCAGGATTGGAATGGGGAGGACTTGGATGTCACATCTCATGTTATAGGAAGGCTCTCAGGTTTGGAAGGGGAAGGAGTTGGATATCACATTTCATGTTAGAGGAACGATCTCAGGTTTGGTATTAGAGGCCTTGAGATATCACATCTCATGCTATAGGAAGGGTCTCAGGATTGGAATGGGAAGGAGTTGGATATCACATCTCAAGCTATAGGAACGGTCTCAGGTTTGGTATAAGCATTGTGATATCACACCTCATGCTATAGGAAGGGTCTCAGGATTGGAATGGGAAGGAGTTGGATATCACATCTCATGTTATAGGAAAGATCTCAGGTTTGGTATTAGAAGCATTGCGACATCACATCTCATGTTATAGGAAGGGTCTCAGGATTGGAATGGGAAGAAGTTGGATATCACATCTCATGCTATAGGAAGGGTCTCAGGTTTGGTATAAGCATTGAGATATCACATCTCATGCTATAGGAAGGGTCTCAGGATTGGAATGGGAAGGAGTTGTATATGACATCTCATGCCATAGGAAGGGTCTCAGGTTTGGTAAAAGCATTGAGATATCACATCACATGCTATAGGAAGGGTCTCAGGATTGGAATGGAAAGGACTTGGATATCACATCTCATGCTATAGGCAGGGTCTCAGGTTTGGAAAGGGAAGGAGATGGATATCACATTTCATGTTAGAGGTAGGATCTCAGGTTTGGTATAAGAGGCATTGAAATATCACATCTCTTGCTATCAGATGGGTCTCAGGATTGGAATGGGAAGGAGTTGGATATCACATCTCATGCTAAAGGGAGGGTCTCAGGTTTGGAAGGGGAAGGATTTGGAAATCACATCTCATGTTATAGGAAGGATCTCAGGTTTGGTATTAGAAGCATTGAGATATCACATCTCATGCTATCGGAAGTATCTCAGGTTTGGTATTAGAGGCATTGAGATATCATCTCATGCTATCATAAGGGTCTCAGGATTGGAATGGGAAGGAGTTGGATATCACATCTCATGTTATAGGAAGGATCTCAGGTTTGGTATTAGAAGCATTGAGACATCACATCTCGTGTTATAGGAAGGGTCTCAGGATTGGAATGGGAAGAAGTTGGATATCACATCTCATGCTATAGGAAGGGTCTCAGGTTTGGTATAAGCATTGAGATATCACATCTCATGCTATAGGAAGGGTCTCAGGATTGGAATGGGAAGGAGTTGTATATGACATCTCATGCCATAGGAAGGGTCTCAGGTTTGGTATAAGCATTGAGATATCACATCACATGCTATAGGAAGGGTCTCAGGATTGGAATGGAAAGGATTTGGATATCACATCTCATGCTATAGGCAGGGTCTCAGGTTTGGAAAGGGAAGGAGATGGATATCACATTTCATGTTAGAGGTAGGATCTCAGGTTTGGTATTAGAGGCATTGAAATATCACATCTCTTGCTATCAGATGGGTCTCAG
The DNA here is from genome assembly GCF_040938575.1 of Ambystoma mexicanum. Lineage (NCBI taxonomy): Eukaryota > Metazoa > Chordata > Amphibia > Caudata > Ambystomatidae > Ambystoma > Ambystoma mexicanum. The sequence goes on from NC_090936.1 coordinate 324,680,441, forward strand.
GATTGGAATGGGAAGGAGTTGGATATCACATCTCATGCTAAAGGGAGGGTCTCAGGTTTGGAAGGGGAAGGATTTGGAAATCACATCTCATGTTATAGGAAGGATCTCAGGTTTGGTATTAGAAGCATTGAGATATCACATCTCATGCTATCGGAAGTATCTCAGGTTTGGTATTAGAGGCATTGAGATATCACATCTCATGCTATCATAAGGGTCTCAGGATTGGAATGGGAAGGAGTTGGATATCACATCTCATGTTATAGGAAGGATCTCAGGTTTGGTATTAGAAGCATTGAGACATCACATCTCGTGCTATAGGAAGGGTCTCAGGATTGGAATGGGAAGGAGTTGGATATCACATCTCATGCTATAGGAAGGGTCTCAGATTTGGTATAAGCATTGAGATATCACATCACATGCTATAGGAAGGGTCTCAGGATTGGAATGGGAAGGACTTGGATATCACATCTCATGCTATAGGCAGGGTCTCAGGTTTGGAAAGGGAAGGAGATGGATATCACATTTCATGTTAGAGGTAGGATCTCAGGTTTGGTATTAGAGGCATTGAAATATCACATCTCATGCTATCAGAAGGGTCTCAGGATTGGAATGGGAAGGAGTTGGATATCACATCTCATGCTAAAGGGAGGGTCTCAGGTTTGGAAGTGGAAGGATTTGGAAATCACATCTCATGTTATAGGAAGGATCTCAGGTTTGGTATTAGAAGCATTGAGATATCACATCTCATGCTATCAGAAGTATCTCAGGTTTGGTATTAGAAGAATTGAGACATCACATCTCATGCTATAGGAAGGGTCTCAGGATTGGAATGGGAAGAAGTTGGATATCACATCTCATGCTATAGGAAGGGTCTCAGATTTGGTATTAGCATTGAGATATCACATCTAATGCTATAGGAAGGGTCTCAGGATTGGAATGGGAAGGAGTTGCATATGACATCTCAGGCCATAGGAAGGGTCTCAGGTTAGGTATAAGCATTGAGATATCACATCTCTGCTATCGAAAGGGTCTCAGGATTGGAATGGGAAGGAGTTGGATATCCCAAATCATGTTATAGGAAGGGTCTCAGGTTTGGTATTAGAAGCATTGAGATATCACATCTCATGCTATAGGAAGGGTCTCAGGATTGGAATGGGGAGGACTTGGATGTCACATCTCATGTTATAGGGAGGGTCTCAAGTTTGATATTAGAAGCATTGAGATAACTAATCTCATGATATCGGAAGGGTCTCAGGATTGGAATGGGAAGGAATTGGATATCACATCTCATGATAAAGGAAGGGTCTAAGGTTTGGAAGGGGAAGGATTTGGATATCACATCTCATGTTATAGGACGGGTCTCAGGTTTGGTATTAGAAGCATTGAGATATCAAGTCTCATGGTATAGGAAGGGTCTCAGAATTGGAATGGGAAGGAGTTGGATATCACATCTCAAGCTATAGGTAGGGTCTCAGGATTGGAATGGGAAGGAGTTTGATATCACATCTCATGCCATAGTATGGGTCTCAGGTTTGGTAGAAGCATTGGGATATCATATCTCATGCTATCGGAAGGGTATCAGTATTGGATTTGGAAGGAGTTGGATATCCCATCTCATGCTATAGGAAGGGTCTCAGGTTGGAATGGGAAGGAATTGGATATCACATTTCATGTTATAGGAAGGCTCTCAGGTTTGGAAGGGGAAGGAGTTGGATATCACATTTCATGTTAGAGGAAGGATCTCAGGTTTGGTATTAGATGCCTTGAGATATCACATCTCATGCTATAGGAAGGGGCTCAGGATTGGAATGGGAAGGAGTTGGATATCACATCTCAAGCTATAGGAAGGGTCTCAGGATTGGAATGGGAAGGAGTTGGATATCACATCTCATGTTATAGGAAAGATCTCAGGTTTGGTATAAGAAGCATTGAGACATCACATGTCATGTTATAGGAAGGGCTCAGGATTGGAATGGGAAGAAGTTGGATATCACATCTCATGCTATAGGAAGAGTCTCAGGTTTGGAAGGGGAAGGAGTTGGATATCCAATCTCATGTTATAGGACTGGTCTCGGGTTTGGTATTAGAAGCATTGAGATATCACATCGCATGCTGTAGGAAGGTTCTCAGGTTTGGAATGGGGAGGAATTGGATATCACATCTCATGTCATAGGAAGGATCTCAGGTTTGGTATTAGAAGCATTGAGATATCACATCTCATGCTATAGGAAGGGTCTCAGGATTGGAATGGGAAGGAGTTGGATATCACATCTCATGCTAGAGGAAGGGTCTCAGATTTGGTATAAGCATTGAGATATCACATCTCATGCTATGGGAAGGGTCTCAGGATTGGAATGGGAAGGAGTTGTATATGACATCTCATGCCGTAGGAAGGGTCTCAGGTTTGGTATAAGTATTGAGATATCACATCTCTGCTATCGGAATGGTCTCAGGATTGGAATGGGAAGGAGTTGGATATCCCATCTCATGTTATAGGACGGGTCTCAGGTTTGTTATTAGAATCATTGAGATATCATATTGCATGCTGTAGGAAGGGTCTAAGGATTGGAATGGGAAGGACTTGGGTATCACATCTCATGCTATAGGTAGACTCTCAGGTTTGGAAAGGGAAGGAGTTGGATATCACATTTCATGTTAGAGGAAGGATCTCAGGTTTGGTATTAGAGGCATTGAGATATCACATCTCATGCTATAGGAAGAGTCTCAGGATTGGAATGGGAAGGAGTTGGATATCACATCTCATGCTATAGGAAGGGTCTCAGGTTTGGTATAAGCATTGAGATATCACATCTCATGCTATAGGAAGGGTCTCGGGATTGGAATGGGAAGGAGTTGGATATCACATCTCATGTTATAGGAAGGATCTTAGGTTTTGTATTAGAAGCATTGAGACATCACATCTCATGCTATAGGAAGGGTCTCAGGATTGGAATGGGAAGGAGTTGGATATCACATCTCATGCTATAGGAAGGGTCTCAGGTTTGGTATAAGCATTGAGATATCACATCTCATGCTATAGGAAGGGTCTCAGGATTGGAATGGGAAGGAGTTGTATATGACATCTCATGCCATAGGAAGGGTCTTAGGTTTGGTATAAGCATTGAGATATCACATCTCTGCTATCGGAAGGGTCTCAGGATTGGAATGGGAAGAAGTTGGATATCCCATCTCATGTTATAGGAAGAGTCTCAGGTTTGGTATTAGAAGCATTGAGACATCACATTGCATGCTGTAGGAAGGGTCTCAGGATTGGAATGGGAAGGACTTGGGTATCACATCTCATGCTATAGGGAGGGTCTCAAGTTTGATATTAGAAGCATTGAGATATCACATCTCATGCTATAGGAAGGGTCTCAGGATTGAAATGGGAAGGAGTTGGATATCACATCTCGTGCTATAGGAAGGGTCTCAGGTTTGGTATAAGCAGTGAGATATCACATCTCATGCTATAGGAAGTGTCTCAGGATTGGAATGGGAAGGAGTTGGATATCACATCTCATGTTATAGGAAGGATCTCAGGTTTGGTATAAGCATTGAGATATCACATCTCTGCTATCGGAAGGGTCTCAGGATTGGAATGGGAAGGAGTTGGATATTCCCATCTCATGTTATAGGAAGGGTCTCAGGTTTGGTATTAGAAGCATTGAGATATCACATCTCATGCTATAGGAAGGGTCCCAGGATTGGAATGGGAAGGACTTGGATATCACATCTCATGCTATAGGGAGGGTCTCAAGTTTGATATTAGAAGCATTGAGATATCACATCTCATGATATCGGAAGAGTCTCAGGATTGGAATGGGAAGGTGTTGGATATCACATCTCATGATAAAGGAAGGGTCTAAGGTTTGGAAGGGGAAGGATTTGGATATCACATCTCATGTTATAGGACGGATCTCAGGTTTGGTATGAGAAGCATTGAGATATCAAGTCTCATTGTATAGGAAGGGTCTCAGAATTGGAATGGGAAGGAGTTGAATATCACATCTCAAGCTATAGGAAGGGTCTCAGGATTGGAATGGGAAGGAGTTTGATATCACATCTCATGCCATAGTATGGGTCTCAGGTTTGGTAGAAGCATTGGGATATCACATCTCATGCTATAGGAAGGGTCTCAGGTTGGAATGGGAAGGAGTTGGATATCACATCTCATGTTATAGGAAGGGTCTCAGGATTGGAATGGGAAGGTGTTGGATATCACATTTCATGTTAGAGGTAGGATCTCAGGTTTGGTATTAGAGGCATTGAGATATCACATCTCATGCTATAGGAAGGGTCTCAGGTTTGGTAGAAGCATTGGGATATCACATCTCATGCTATCGGAAGGATTTCAGGATTGGATTTGGAAGGAGTTGGATATCCCATCTCATGCTATAGGAAGGGTCTCAGGTTGGAATGGGAAGGAGTTTGATATCACATCTCATGCCATAGTATGGGTCTCAGGTTTGGTAGAAGCATTGGGATATCACATCTCATGCTATCGGAAGGATTTCAGGATTGGATTTGGAAGGAGTTGGATATCCCATCTCATGCTATAGGAAGGGTCTCAGGTTGGAATGGGAAGGAGTTTGATATCACATCTCATGCCATAGTATGGGTCTCAGGTTTGGTAGAAGCATTGGGATATCAGATCTCATGCTATCGGAAGGGTATCAGGATCGGATTTGGAAGGAGTTGGATATCCCATCTCATGCTATAGGAAGGGTCTCAGGTTGGAATGGGAAGGAGTTGGATATCACATCTCATGTTATAGGAAGGGTCTCAGGATTGGAATGGAAAGGACTTGGATATCATATCTCATGCAATAGGAAGGCTCTCAGGTTTGGAAGGGGAAGGAGTTGGATATCACGTTTCATGTTAGAGGAAGGATCTCAGGTTTGGTATTAGAGGCATTGAGATATCACATCTCATGCTATAGGAAGGGTCTCAGGATTGGAATGGGAAGGAGTTGGATATCACATCTCAAGCTATAGGAAGGGTCTCAGGTTTGGTATAAGCATTGAGATATCACATCTCATGCTATAGGAATGGTCTCAGGATTGGAATGGGAAGGAGTTGGATATCACATCTCATGTTATAGGAAAGATCTCAGGTTTGGTATTAGAAGCATTGAGATATCACATCTCATGCTATAAGCAGGGTCTCAGGATTGGAATGGGAAGGAGTTGTATATGGCATCTCATGCCATAGGAAGGGTCTCAGGTTTGGTATAAGCATTGAGATATCACATCTCATGCTATAGGAAGGGTCTCAGGATTGGAATGGGAAGGACTTGGATATCACATCTCATGCTATAGGCAGGATCTCAGGTTTGGAAAGGGAAGGAGTTGGATATCATATTTCATGTTAGAGGTAGGATCTCAGGTTTTGTATTAGAGGCATTGAGATATCACATCTCATGCTATCAGAAGGGTCTCAGGATTGGAATGCGAAGGAGTTGGATATCACATCTCATGCTAAAGGGAGGGTCTCAGGTTTGGAAGGGGAAGGATTTGGATATCACATCTCATGTTATAGGAAGGATCTCAGGTTTGGTATTAGAAGCATTGAGATATCACATCTCATGCTATCGGAAGTATCTCAGGTTTGGTATTAGAGACATTGAGATATCACATCTCATGCTATCATAAGGGTCTCAGGATTGGAATGGGAAGGAGTTGGATATCACATTTCATGCTAAAGGGAGGGTCTCAGGTTTGGAAGGGGAAGGATTTGGATATCACATCACATGTTATAAGAAGGATCTCAGGTTTGGTATTAGAAGCATTGAGATATCACATCTCATGCTATCGGAAGGGTCTCAGGATTGGAATGGGAAGGAGTTGGATATCACATCTTATGCTATAGGAAGGGTCTCAGGTTTGGAACGGGAAGGAGTTGGATATCACATCTCATGTTATAGGAAGAGTCTCAGGTTTGGTATAAGCATTGAGATATCACATCTCTGCAATCGGAAGTGTCTCAGGATTGGGATGGGAAGGAGTTGGATATCACATCTCATGCTATAGGAAGGGTCTCAGGTTTGGAACGGGAAGGGGTTGGATATCCCATCTCATGTTATAGGATGGGTCTCAGGTTTGGTATTAGAAGCATTGAGATATCACATCGCATGCTGTAGGAAGGGTCTCAGGATTGGAATGGGAAGGAGTTGGATATTACATTCTTGCTATAGGAAGGGTCTCATGTTTGGAATGGGAAGGAGTTGGATATCACATATGCTATAGGAAGGGTCTCAGGTTTGGAACGGAAAGGAGTTGGATATCACATCTCATGCTATAGGAAGGATCTCAGGTTTGGAACGGGAAGGGGTTGGATATCCCATCTCATGTTATAGGATGGGTCTCAGGTTTGGTATTAGAAGCATTGAGATATCACATCGCATGCTGTAGGAAGGGTCTCAGGATTGGAATGGGAAGGAGTTGGATATTACATTCTTGCTATAGGAAGGATCTCATGTTTGGAATGGGAAGGAGTTGGATATCACATATGCTATAGGAAGGGTCTCAGGTTTGGAACGGAAAGGAGTTGGATATCACATCTCATGCTATACGAAGGGTCTCAGGTTTGTAATAAGCATTGAGATATCACATCTCTGCTATCGGAAGTGTCTCAGGATTGGAATGGGAAGGAGTTGGATATCACATCTCATGTTATAGGACGGGTCTCAGGTTTGTTATTAGAATCATTGAGATATCATATTGTATGCTGTAGGAAGGGTCTAAGGATTGGAATGGGAAGGTCTTGGATATCACATCTCATGCTATAGGTAGGCTCTCAGGTTTGGAAAGGGAAGGAGTTGGATATCACATTTCATGTTAGAGGAAGGATCTCAGGTTTGGTATTAGAGGCATTGAGATATCACATCTCATGCTATAGGAAGGGTCTCAGGATTGGAATGGGAAGGAGTTGGATATCACATCTCATGCTATAGGAAGGGTCTCATGTTTGGAATGGGAAGGAGTTGGATATCACATATGCTATAGGAAGGGTCTCAGGTTTGGAACGGGAAGGAGTTGGATATCACATCTCATGTTATAGGAAAGATCTCAGGTTTGGTATTAGAAGCATTGAGATATCACATCTCATGCTATAAGCAGGGTCTCAGGATTGGAATGGGAAGGAGTTGTATATGGCATCTCATGCCATAGGAAGGGTCTCAGGTTTGGTATAAGCATTGAGATATCACATCTCATGCTATAGGAAGGGTCTCAGGATTGGAATGGGAAGGACTTGGATATCACATCTCATGCTATAGGCAGGATCTCAGGTTTGGAAAGGGAAGGAGTTGGATATCATATTTCATGTTAGAGGTAGGATCTCAGGTTTGGTATTAGAGGCATTGAGATATCACATCTCATGCTATCAGAAGGGTCTCAGGATTGGAATGGGAAGGAGTTGGATATCACATCTCATGCTAAAGGGAGGGTCTCAGGTTTGGAAGGGGAAGGATTTGGATATCACATCTCATGTTATAGGAAGGATCTCAGGTTTGGTATTAGAAGCATTGAGATATCACATCTCATGCTATCGGAAGTATCTCAGGTTTGGTATTAGAGGCATTGAGATATCACATCTCATGCTATCATAAGGGTCTCAGGATTGGAATGGGAAGGAGTTGGATATCACATTTCATGCTAAAGGGAGGGTCTCAGGTTTGGAAGGGGAAGGATTTGGATATCACATCACATGTTATAAGAAGGATCTCAGGTTTGGTATTAGAAGCATTGAGATATCACATCTCATGCTATCGGAAGGGTCTCAGGATTGGAATGGGAAGGAGTTGGATATCACATCTTATGCTATAGGAAGGGTCTCAGGTTTGGAATGGGAAGGAGTTGGATATCACATCTCATGTTATAGGAAGAGTCTCAGGTTTTGTATAAGCATTGAGATATCACATCTCTGCAATCGGAAGTGTCTCAGGATTGGGATGGGAAGGAGTTGGATATCACATCTCATGCTATAGGAAGGGTCTCAGGTTTGGAACGGGAAGGGGTTGGATATCCCATCTCATGTTATAGGATGGGTCTCAGGTTTGGTATTAGAAGCATTGAGATATCACATCGCATGCTGTAGGAAGGGTCTCAGTATTGGAATGGGAAGGAGTTGGATATTACATTCTTGCTATAGGAAGGGTCTCATGTTTGGAATGGGAAGGAGTTGGATATCACATATGCTATAGGAAGGGTCTCAGGTTTGGAACGGAAAGGAGTTGGATATCACATCTCATGCTATACGAAGGGTCTCAGGTTTGGAATAAGCATTGAGATATCACATCTCTGCTATCGGAAGTGTCTCAGGATTGGAATGGGAAGGAGTTGGATATCACATCTCATGTTATAGGACGGGTCTCAGGTTTGTTATTAGAATCATTGAGATATCATATTGTATGCTGTAGGAAGGGTCTAAGGATTGGAATGGGAAGGTCTTGGATATCACATCTCATGCTATAGGTAGGCTCTCAGGTTTGGAAAGGGAAGGAGTTGGATATCACATTTCATGTTAGAGGAAGGATCTCAGGTTTGGTATTAGAGGCATTGAGATATCACATCTCATGCTATAGGAAGGGTCTCAGGATTGGAATGGGAAGGAGTTGGATATCACATCTCATGCTATAGGAAGGGTCTCATGTTTGGAATGGGAAGGAGTTGGATATCACATATGCTATAGGAAGGGTCTCAGGTTTGGAACGGGAAGGAGTTGGATATCACATCTCATGCTATAGGAAGGGTCTCAGGTTTGGAATAAGCATTGAGATATCACATCTAAGCTATCGGAAGTGTCTCAGGATTGGAATGGGAAGGAGTTGGATATCACATCTCATGTTATAGGACGGGTCTCAGGTTTGTTATTAGAATCATTGAGATATCATATTGTATGCTGTAGGAAGGGTCTAAGGATTGGAATGGGAAGGTCTTGGATATCACATCTCATGCTATAGGTAGGCTCTCAGGTTTGGAAAGGGAAGGAGTTGGATATCACATTTCATGTTAGAGGAAGGATCTCAGATTTGGTATTAGAGGCATTGAGATATCACATCTCATGCTATAGGAAGGGTCTCAGGTTTGGTATAAACATTGAGATATCACATCTCATGCTATAGGAAGGGTCTCATGATTGGAATGGGAAGGAGTTGGATATCACATCTGATGTTATAGGAAGGATCTCAGGTTTGGTATTAGAAGCATTGAGACATCACATCTCATGCTATAGGAAGGGTCTCAGGATTGAAATGGGAAGGAGTTGGATATCACATCTCATGCTATAGGAAGGGTCTCAGGATTGAAATGGGAAGGAGTTGGATATCACATCTCATGCTATAGGAAGGGTCTCAGGTTTGGTATAAGCATTGAGATATCACATCTCATGCTATAGGAAGGGTCTCAGGTTTGGTATAAGCATTGAGATATCACATCTCTGCTATCGGAAGGGTCTCAGGATTGGAATGGGAAGGAGTTGGATATCCCATCTCATGTTATAGGAAAGATCTCAGGTTTGGTATTAGAAGCATTGAGATATCACATCTCATGCTATAAGCAGGGTCTCAGGATTGGAATGGGAAGGAGTTGTATATGGCATCTCATGCCATAGGAAGGGTCTCAGGTTTGGTATAAGCATTGAGATATCACATCTCATGCTATAGGAAGGGTCTCAGGATTGGAATGGGAAGGACTTGGATATCACATCTCATGCTATAGGCAGGATCTCAGGTTTGGAAAGGGAAGGAGTTGGATATCATATTTCATGTTAGAGGTAGGATCTCAGGTTTTGTATTAGAGGAATTGAGATATCACATCTCATGCTATCAGAAGGGTCTCAGGATTGGAATGGGAAGGAGTTGGATATCACATCTCATGCTAAAGGGAGGGTCTCAGGTTTGGAAGGGGAAGGATTTGGATATCACATCTCATGTTATAGGAAGGATCTCAGGTTTGGTATTAGAAGCATTGAGATATCACATCTCATGCTATCGGAAGTATCTCAGGTTTGGTATTAGAGGCATTGAGATATCACATCTCATGCTATCATAAGGGTCTCAGGATTGGAATGGGAAGGAGTTGGATATCACATTTCATGCTAAAGGGAGGGTCTCAGGTTTGGAAGGGGAAGGATTTGGATATCACATCACATGTTATAAGAAGGATCTCAGGTTTGGTATTAGAAGCATTGAGATATCACATCTCATGCTATCGGAAGGGTCTCAGGATTGGAATGGGAAGGAGTTGGATATCACATCTTATGCTATAGGAAGGGTCTCAGGTTTGGAACGGGAAGGAGTTGGATATCACATCTCATGTTATAGGAAGAGTCTCAGGTTTGGTATAAGCATTGAGATATCACATCTCTGCAATCGGAAGTGTCTCAGGATTGGGATGGGAAGGAGTTGGATATCACATCTCAAGCTATAGGAAGGGTCTCAGGTTTGGAACGGGAAGGGGTTGGATATCCCATCTCATGTTATAGGATGGGTCTCAGGTTTGGTATTAGAAGCATTGAGATATCACATCGCATGCTGTAGGAAGGGTCTCAGGATTGGAATGGGAAGGAGTTGGATATTACATTCTTGCTATAGGAAGGGTCTCATGTTTGGAATGGGAAGGAGTTGGATATCACATATGCTATAGGAAGGGTCTCAGGTTTGGAACGGAAAGGAGTTGGATATCACATCTCATGCTATAGGAAGGATCTCAGGTTTGGAACGGGAAGGGGTTGGATATCCCATCTCATGTTATAGGATGGGTCTCAGGTTTGGTATTAGAAGCATTGAGATATCACATCGCATGCTGTAGGAAGGGTCTCAGGATTGGAATGGGAAGGAGTTGGATATTACATTCTTGCTATAGGAAGGGTCTCATGTTTGGAATGGGAAGGAGTTGGATATCACATATGCTATAGGAAGGGTCTCAGGTTTGGAACGGAAAGGAGTTGGATATCACATCTCATGCTATACGAAGGGTCTCAGGTTTGTAATAAGCATTGAGATATCACATCTCTGCTATCGGAAGTGTCTCAGGATTGGAATGGGAAGGAGTTGGATATCACATCTCATGTTATAGGACGGGTCTCAGGTTTGTTATTAGAATCATTGAGATATCATATTGTATGCTGTAGGAAGGGTCTAAGGATTGGAATGGGAAGGTCTTGGATATCACATCTCATGCTATAGGTAGGCTCTCAGGTTTGGAAAGGGAAGGAGTTGGATATCACATTTCATGTTAGAGGAAGGATCTCAGGTTTGGTATTAGAGGCATTGAGATATCACATCTCATGCTATAGGAAGGGTCTCAGGATTGGAATGGGAAGGAGTTGGATATCACATCTCATGCTATAGGAAGGGTCTCATGTTTGGAATGGGAAGGAGTTGGATATCACATATGCTATAGGAAGGGTCTCAGGTTTGGAACGGGAAGGAGTTGGATATCACATCTCATGTTATAGGAAAGATCTCAGGTTTGGTATTAGAAGCATTGAGATATCACATCTCATGCTATAAGCAGGGTCTCAGGATTGGAATGGGAAGGAGTTGTATATGGCATCTCATGCCATAGGAAGGGTCTCAGGTTTGGTATAAGCATTGAGATATCACATCTCATGCTATAGGAAGGGTCTCAGGATTGGAATGGGAAGGACTTGGATATCACATCTCATGCTATAGGCAGGATCTCAGGTTTGGAAAGGGAAGGAGTTGGATATCATATTTCATGTTAGAGGTAGGATCTCAGGTTTGGTATTAGAGGCATTGAGATATCACATCTCATGCTATCAGAAGGGTCTCAGGATTGGAATGGGAAGGAGTTGGATATCACATCTCATGCTAAAGGGAGGGTCTCAGGTTTGGAAGGGGAAGGATTTGGATATCACATCTCATGTTATAGGAAGGATCTCAGGTTTGGTATTAGAAGCATTGAGATATCACATCTCATGCTATCGGAAGTATCTCAGGTTTGGTATTAGAGGCATTGAGATATCACATCTCATGCTATCATAAGGGTCTCAGGATTGGAATGGGAAGGAGTTGGATATCACATTTCATGCTAAAGGGAGGGTCTCAGGTTTGGAAGGGGAAGGATTTGGATATCACATCACATGTTATAAGAAGGATCTCAGGTTTGGTATTAGAAGCATTGAGATATCACATCTCATGCTATCGGAAGGGTCTCAGGATTGGAATGGGAAGGAGTTGGATATCACATCTTATGCTATAGGAAGGGTCTCAGGTTTGGAACGGGAAGGAGTTGGATATCACATCTCATGTTATAGGAAGAGTCTCAGGTTTTGTATAAGCATTGAGATATCACATCTCTGCAATCGGAAGTGTCTCAGGATTGGGATGGGAAGGAGTTGGATATCACATCTCATGCTATAGGAAGGGTCTCAGGTTTGGAACGGGAAGGGGTTGGATATCCCATCTCATGTTATAGGATGGGTCTCAGGTTTGGTATTAGAAGCATTGAGATATCACATCGCATGCTGTAGGAAGGGTCTCAGGATTGGAATGGGAAGGAGTTGGATATTACATTCTTGCTATAGGAAGGGTCTCATGTTTGGAATGGGAAGGAGTTGGATATCACATATGCTATAGGAAGGGTCTCAGGTTTGGAACGGAAAGGAGTTGGATATCACATCTCATGCTATACGAAGGGTCTCAGGTTTGGAATAAGCATTGAGATATCACATCTCTGCTATCGGAAGTGTCTCAGGATTGGAATGGGAAGGAGTTGGATATCACATCTCATGTTATAGGACGGGTCTCAGGTTTGTTATTAGAATCATTGAGATATCATATTGTATGCTGTAGGAAGGGTCTAAGGATTGGAATGGGAAGGTCTTGGATATCACATCTCATGCTATAGGTAGGCTCTCAGGTTTGGAAAGGGAAGGAGTTGGATATCACATTTCATGTTAGAGGAAGGATCTCAGGTTTGGTATTAGAGGCATTGAGATATCACATCTCATGCTATAGGAAGGGTCTCAGGATTGGAATGGGAAGGAGTTGGATATCACATCTCATGCTATAGGAAGGGTCTCATGTTTGGAATGGGAAGGAGTTGGATATCACATATGCTATAGGAAGGGTCTCAGGTTTGGAACGGGAAGGAGTTGGATATCACATCTCATGCTATAGGAAGGGTCTCAGGTTTGGAATAAGCATTGAGAAATCACATCTAAGCTATCGGAAGTGTCTCAGGATTGGAATGGGAAGGAGTTGGATATCACATCTCATGTTATAGGACGGGTCTCAGGTTTGTTATTAGAATCATTGAGATATCATATTGTATGCTGTAGGAAGGGTCTAAGGATTGGAATGGGAAGGTCTTGGATATCACATCTCATGCTATAGGTAGGCTCTCAGGTTTGGAAAGGGAAGGAGTTGGATATCACATTTCATGTTAGAGGAAGGATCTCAGATTTGGTATTAGAGGCATTGAGATATCACATCTCATGCTATAGGAAGGGTCTCAGGTTTGGTATAAACATTGAGATATCACATCTCATGCTATAGGAAGGGTGTCAGGATTGGAATGGGAAGGAGTTGGATATCACATCTGATGTTATAGGAAGGATCTCAGGTTTGGTATTAGAAGCATTGAGACATCACATCTCATGCTATAGGAAGGGTCTCAGGATTGAAATGGGAAGGAGTTGGATATCACATCTCATGCTATAGGAAGGGTCTCAGGATTGAAATGGGAAGGAGTTGGATATCACATCTCATGCTATAGGAAGGGTCTCAGGTTTGGTATAAGCATTGAGATATCACATCTCATGCTATAGGAAGGGTCTCAGGTTTGGTATAAGCATTGAGATATCACATCTCTGCTATCGGAAGGGTCTCAGGATTGGAATGGGAAGGAGTTGGATATCCCATCTCATGTTATAGGAAGAGTCTCAGGTTTGGTATTAGAAGCATTGAGATATCACATCTCATGCTATAGGAAGTGTCTCAGGATTGGAATGGGAAGGAGTTTGATATCACATCTCATGCCATGTATGGGTCTCAGGTTTTGTAGAAGCATTGGGATATCACATCTCATGCTATCGGAAGGGTATCAGGATTGGATTTGGAAGGATTTGGATATCACATTTCATGTTATAGGAAGGATCTCAGGTTTGGTATTAGAAGCATTGAGATATCACATCTCATGCTATCGGAAGGATCTCAGGTTTGGTATTATAGGCATTGAGATATCACATCTCATGCTATCAGAAGGGTCTCAGGATTGGAATGGGAAGGAGTTGGATATCACATCTCAAGCTATAGGAAGGGTCTCAGGATTGGAATGAGAAGGAGTTGGATATCACATCTCATGCTATAGGAAGGGTCTCAGGTCTGGAATCGGAAGGAGTTGTATATGACATTTCATGCCATAGGAAGGGTCTCAGGTTTGGTATAAGCATTGAGATATCACATCTCTGCTATTGGAAGGGTCTCAGGATTGGAATGGGAAGGAGTTGGATATCCCATCTCATTATAGGAAGGGTCTCAGGTTTGGTATTAGAAGCATTGAGATATCACATCTCATGGTATAGGACGGGTCTCAGGATTGGAATGGGAGGGACATGGATATCACATCTCTTGTTATAGGAAGGGTCTCAGGTTTGGTATTAGAAGCATTGCGAAATCACATCTCATGCTATAGGAAGGGTCTCAGGATTGGAATGGGAAGGACTTGGATATCCCATCTCATGTTATAGGAAGAAGGGTCCCAGGTTTGGTATTAGAAGCATTGAGATATCACATCTCATGCTATAGGAAGGGTCTCAGAATTGGAATGGGGAGAAGTTGGATATCACATCTCAAGCTATAGGTAGGGTCTCAGGATTGGAATGGGAAGGACTTGGATATCACATCTCATGCTATAGGAAGGCTCTCAGGTTTGGAAGGGGAAGGAGTTGGATATCACATTTCATGTTAGAGGTAGGATCTCAGGTTTGGTATTAGAGGCATTGAGATATCACATCTCATGCTATCAGAAGGATCTCAGGATTGGAATGGGAAGGAGTTGGATATCACATCTCATGCTAAAGGGAGGGTCTCAGGTTTGGAAGGGGAAGGATTTGGATATTACATCTCGTGTTATAGGAATGATCTCAGGTTTGGTATTAGAAGCATTGAGATATCACATCTCATGCTATCGGAAGGATCTCAGGTTTGGTGTTAGAAGCATTGAGATATCAAATCTCATGCTATAGGAAGGGTCTCAGGATTGGAATGGGAAGGAGTTGGATATCACATCTCATGCTATAGGAAGGGTCTCAGGATTGGAATGGGAAGGAGTGGTATATGACATCTCATGCCACAGGAAGGGTCTCAGGTTTGGTATAAGCATTGAGATATCACATCTCTGCTATCGGAAGGGTCTCAGGATTGGAATGGGAAGGAGTTGGATATCCCATCTTATGTTATAGGAAGGGTCTCAGGTTTGGTATTAGAAGCTTTGAGATATCACATCTCATGCTATCAGAAGGGTCTCAGGATTGGAATGGGAAGGAGTCTGATATCACATCTCATGCTAAAGGGAGGGTCTCAGGTTTGGTATTAGAAGCATTGAGATATCACATCTCATGTTATAGGAAGAATCTCAGGTTTGGTATTAGAGGCATTGAGATATCACATCTCATGCTATCAGAAGGGTCTCAGGATTGGTATGGGAAGGAGTCGGATATCACATCTCATGCTAAAGGGAGGGTCTCAGGTTTGGTATTAGAAGCATTGAGATATCACATCTCATGTTATAGGAAGAATCTCAGGTTTGGTATTAGAGGCATTGAGATATCACATCTCATGCTATAGGAAGGGTCTCAGGATTGGAATGGGAAGGAGTTGGATATCACATCTCATGCTAAAGGAAGGGTCTCGGTTTTGGTAGAAGCATTGAGTATCACATCTCATGCTATCAGAAGGGTCTCAGGATTGGTATGGGAAGGAGTCGGATATCACATCTCATGCTAAAGGGAGGGTCTCAGGTTTGGTATTAGAAGCATTGAGATATCACATCTCATGTTATAGGAAGAATCTCAGGTTTGGTATTAGAAGCATTGAGATATCACATCTCATGCTATAGGAAGGGTCTCAGGATTGGAATGGGAAGGAGTTGGATATCACATCTCAAGCTATAGGAAGGGTCTCAGGATTGGAATGAGAAGGAGTTGGATATCACATCTCATGCTATAGGAAGGGTCTCAGGTCTGGAATCGGAAGGAGTTGTATATGACATTTCATGCCATAGGAAGGGTCTCAGGTTTGGTATAAGCATTGAGATATCACATCTCTGCTATTGGAAGGGTCTCAGGATTGGAATGGGAAGGAGTTGGATATCCCATCTCATTATAGGAAGGGTCTCAGGTTTGGTATTAGAAGCATTGAGATATCACATCTCATGGTATAGGACGGGTCTCAGGATTGGAATGGGAAGGACATGGATATCACATCTCTTGTTATAGGAAGGGTCTCAGGTTTGGTATTAGAAGCATTGAGATATCACATCTCATGCTATAGGAAGGGTCTCAGGATTGGAATGGGAAGGACTTGGATATCCCATCGCATGTTATAGGAAGGGTCCCAGGTTTGGTATTAGAAGCATTGAGATATCACATCTCATGCTATAGGAAGGGTCTCAGAATTGGAATGGGGAGGAGTTGGATATCACATCTCAAGCTATAGGAAGGGTCTCAGGATTGGAATGGGAAGGACTTGGATATCACATCTCATGCTATAGGAAGGCTCTCAGGTTTGGAAGGGGAAGGAGTTGGATATCACATTTCATGTCAGAGGTAGGATCTCAGGTTTGGTATTAGAGGCATTGAGATATCACATCTCATGCTATCAGAAGGATCTCAGGATTGGAATGGGAAGGAGTTGGATATCACATCTCATGCTAAAGGGAGGGTCTCAGGTTTGGAAGGGGAAGGATTTGGATATTACATCTCGTGTTATAGGAATGATCTCAGGTTTGGTATTAGAAGCATTGAGATATCACATCTCATGCTATCGGAAGGATCTCAGGTTTGGTGTTAGAAGCATTGAGATATCAAATCTCATGCTATAGGAAGGGTCTCAGGATTGGAATGGGAAGGAGTTGGATATTACATCTCATGCTATAGGAAGGGTCTCAGGATTGGAATGGGAAGGAGTTGTATATGACATCTCATGCCACAGGAAGGGTCTCAGGTTTGGTATAAGCATTGAGATATCACATCTCTGTTATCGGAAGGGTCTCAGGCAGGGGAGTTGCTAGGTCTGGAGAAGACCCGGGGCTAAGCTGATGTTGGAACTGTTGGGACTGGGGGCTAGCTAGTCTTTTGGCTGTAGCTCCTGAGATTCTATCAGGGGCTACAACCAAAAGATCAGGGGCTATAGCCCCCTTAGCCCCCCCCCCCCCTAGCAACGCCCCTGGTCCCAGGATTGGAATGGGAAGGAGTTGGATATCCCATCTTATGTTATAGGAAGGGTCTCAGGTTTGGTATTAGAAGCATTGAGATATCACATCTCATGCTATCAGAAGGGTCTCAGGATTGGAATGGGAAGGAGTCGGATATCACATCTCATGCTAAGGGAGGGTCTCAGGTTTGGTATTAGAAGCATTGAGATATCACATCTCATGTTATAGGAAGAATCTCAGGTTTGGTATTAGAGGCATTGAGATATCACATCTCATGCTATCAGAAGGGTCTCGGGATTGGTATGGGAAGTAGTCGGATATCACATCTCATGCTAAAGGGAGGGTCTCAGGTTTGGTATTAGAAGCATTGAGATAACACATCTCATGTTATAGGAAGAATCTCAGGTTTGCTATTAGAGGCATTGAGATATCACATCTCATGCTATAGGAAGGGTCTCAGAATTGGAATGGGAAGGAGTTGGATATCACATCTCATGCTAAAGGAAGGGTCTCAGTTTTGGTAGAAGCATTGAGATATCACATCTCATGGTATAGGAAGGGTCTCAGTATTGGAATGGGAAGGAGTTGGATATCACATCTCATCCAATAGGAAGGATCTCAGGATTGGAATGGGAAGGATTTGGATGTCACATCTCTTGCTTTAGGAAGGGTCTCAGTTTTTTTATTAGAAACATTGAGATATCACATCTCATGCTATAGGAAGGGTTTCAGGATTGGAATGGGAAGGATTTGTATATCACATCTCATGCTAAAGGAAGGGTCTCAGGTTTGGAAGGGGAAGGATTTGGATATCATATCTCATGTTATAGGACGGGTCGCAGGTTTGGTATTAGAAGCTTTGAGATATCACATCTCATGCTATAGGAAGGTCTCAGGATTGGAATGGGAAGGAGTTGGATATCCCTTCTCATGCTATAGGAAGGTTCTCAGGTTGGAATGGGAAGGAGTTGGATATCACATCTCATGTTATAGGAAGGGTCTCAGGATTGGAATGGGAAGGATTTGGATATCACATCTCTTGCTATAGGAAGGGTCTCAGGTTTTTTATTAGAAACATTGAGATATCACATCTCATGCTATAGGAAGGGTTTCAGAATTGGAATGGGAAGGATTTGGATATCACAACTCATGCTAAAGGAAGGGTCTCAGGTTTGGAAGGGGAAGGATTTGGATATCATATCTCATGTTATAGGACGGGTCCCAGGTTTGGTATTAGAAGCTTTGAGATATCACATCTCATGCTATAGGAAGGGTCTCAGGATTGGAATGGGAAGGAGTTGGATATCACATCTCATGCTAAAGGAAGGGACTCAGGTTTGATAGAAGCATTGAGATATCACATCTCATGCTATAGGAAGGGTCTCAGGATTGGAATGGGAAGGAGTTGGATATCACATCTCATGCCATAGGAAGGGTCTCAGGTTTGGTACAAGCAATGAGATATCACATCTCTGCTATCGGAAGGGTCTCAGGATAGGAATGGGAAGGAGTTGGATATCACATCTCAAGCTATCTCAGGATTGGAATGGGAAGGAGTTTGATATCACATCTCAAGCTTTAGGAAGGTTCTCAGGTTTGGAAGGGGAAGGATTTTGATCTCACATCTCATGTTTTAGGACGGGTCTCAGGTTTGGTATTAGAAGCATTGAGATATCACATCTAATGGTATAGGAAGGGTCTCAGGATTGGAATGGGAAGGAGTTGGATATCACATCTCAAGCTATCACAGGATTGGAATGGGAAGGAGTTTGATATCACATCTCAAGCTATAGGAAGGGTCTCAGGTTTGGAAAGGGAAGGATTTGGATTTCACATCTCATGTTATAGGATGGTTCTCATGTTTGGTTTTAGAAGCATTGAGATATCACATCTAATGCTATCGGAAGGGTCTCAGGTTTGGAAAGGGAAGGATTTGGATTTCACATATGTTATTGGATGGTTCTCAGGTTTGGTTTTAGAAGCATTAAGATGTCACATCTCATGCTATAGGAAGGGTCTCAGGTTTTGGAATGGGAAGGAGTTGGATACACATCTCATGTTATAGGAAGGATCTCAGGTTTGGTATTAGAAAAATTGTGATATCACATATCATGCTATAGGAAGGGTCTCAGGATTGGAATGGGAAGGAGTTGGATATGACATCTCATGCCACAGGAAGGGTCTCAGGTTTGGTATAAGCATTGAGATATCACATCTCTGCTATCGGAAGGGTCTCAGGATTGGAATGGGAAGGAGTTGGATATCCCATCTTATGTTATAGGAAGGGTCTCAGGTTTGGTGTTAGAAGCATTGAGATATCACATCTCATGCTATCAGAAGGGTCTCAGGATTGGAATGGGAAGGAGTCGGATATCACATCTCATGCTAAAGGGAGGGTCTCAGGTTTGGTATTAGAAGCATTGAGATATCACATCTCATGTTATAGGAAGAATCTCTGGTTTGGTATTAGAGGCATTGAGATATCACATCTCATGCTATAAGAAGGGTCTCAGGATTGGAATGGGAAGGAGTCGGATATCACATCTCATGCTAAAGGGAGGGTCTCAGGTTTGGTATTAGAAGCATTGAGATATCACATCTCATGTTATAGGAAGAATCTCAGTTTTGGTATTAGAGGCATTGAGATATCACATCTCATGTTATAGGAAGGGTCTCAGGATTGGAATGGGAAGGATTTGGATATCACATCTCTTGCTATAGGAAGAGTCTCAAGTTTTTTATTAGAAACATTGAGATATCACATCTCATGCTATAGGAAGGGTTTCAGGATTGGAATGGGAAGGATTTGGATATCACATCTCATGCTAAAGGAAGGGTCTCAGGTTTGGAAGGGGAAGGATTTGGATATCATATCTCATGTTATAGGACGGGTCCCAGGTTTGGTATTAGAAGCTTTGAAATATCACATCTTATGCTATAGGAAGGGTCTCAGGATTGGAATGGGAAGGAGTTGGATATCATATCTCATGCTAAAGGAAGGGACTCAGGTTTGATAGAAGCATTGAGATATCACATCTCATGCTATAGGAAGGGTCTCAGGATTGGAATGGGAAGGAGTTGGATATCACATCTCATGTCATAGGAAGGGTCTCAGGTTTGGTCCAAGCATTGAGATATCACATCTCTGCTATCGGAAGGGTCTCAGGATAGGAATGGGAAGGACTTAGATATCACATTCCATGCTATAGGGAGGGTCTCAGGTTTGGAAAGGGAAGGATTTGGATTTCACATCTCATGTTATAGGATGGTTCTCATGTTTGGTTTTAGAAGCATTGAGATATCACATGTAATGCTATCGGAAGTGTCTCAGGTTTGGAAAGGGAAGGATTTGGATTTCACATATGTTATTGGATGGTTCTCAGGTTTGGTTTTAGAAGCATTAAGATATCACATCTCAGGCTATAGGAAGGGTCTCAGGTTTTGAATGGGAAGGAGTTGGATACACATCTCATGTTATAGGAAGGATCTCAGGTTTGGTATTAGAAAAATTGTGATATCACATATCATGCTATAGGAAGGGTCTCAGGATTGGAATGGGAAGGAGTTGGATATCACATCTCAAGCTATCTCAGGATTGGAATGGGAAGGAGTTTGATATCACATCTCATGCAATCGGAAGGGTCTCAGGTTTGGAATGGGAAGGAGTTGGATATCACATCTCATGTTATAGGAAGGATCTCAGGTTTATTATTAGAAGCATTGAGATATCACATCTCATGCTATAGGAAGGGTCTCAGGATTGGAATCGGAAGGAGTTGTATTTGACATCTCATGCCATAGGAAGGGTCTCAGGTTTGGTATAAGCATTGAGATATCACATCTCTGCTATCAGAAGGGTCTCAGGATTGGAATGGGAAGGACTTGAATATCACATCTCATGTTATAGCAAGGGTCTCAGGTTTGGTATTAGAAGCATTGAGATATCACATCTCATGCTATAGGAAGGGTCTCAGGATTGGAATGGGAACGACTTGGATATCACATCTCATGATAAAGGAAGGGTCTAAATTTTGGAAGGGGAAGGATTTGGATATCACATCTCATGTTATAGGACCGGTCTCAGGTTTGGTATTAGAAGCATTGAGATATCAAGTCCCATGGTATAGGACGGGTCTCAGAATTGGAATGGGAAGGAGTTGGATATCACATCTCAAGCTATAGGAAGGGTGTCAGGATTGGAATGGGAAGGAGTTTGATATCACATCTCATGCCATGGTATGGGTCTCAGGTTTTGTAGAAGCATTGGGATATCACATCTCATGCTATCGGAAGGGTATCAGGATTGGATTTGGAAGGAGTTGGATATCCCATCTCATGCTATAGGAAGGGTCTCAGGTTGGAATGGGAAGGAATTGGATATCACATCTCATGTTATAGGAAGGGTATCAGGATTGGAATGGGAAGGACTTGGATATCACATCTCATGCTATAGGAAGGCTATCAGGTTTGGAAGGGGAAGGAGTTGCATATCAAATTTCATTTTAGAGGTAGGATCTCAGGTTTGGTATTAGAGGCATTGAGATATCACATCTCATGCTATAGGAAGGGTCTCACGATTGGAATGGGAAGGATTTGGATATCACATCTCATGCTATAGGAAGGGTCTCAGGTTTGGTATAAGCATTGAGATATCACATCTCATGCTATAGAAACGGTCTCAAGATTGCAATGTGAAGGAGTTGGATATCACATCTCATGTTATAGGAAGGATCTCAGATTTGGTATTAGAAGCATTGAGACATCACATCTCATGCTATAGGAAGGGTCTCAGGATTGGAATGGGAAGGAGTTGGATATCACATCTCATGTTATAGGAAGGGTCTCAGGATTGGAATGGGAAGCACTTCGATATCACATCTCATGTTATAGGAAGGCTCCCAGGTTTAGAAGGGGAAGGAGTTGGATATCACATTTCATGTTAGAGGTAGGATCTCAGGTTTGGTATTAGAGGCATTGAGATATAACATCTCATGCTATCAGAAGGGTCTCAGGATTGGAATGGGAAGGAGTTGGATATCACATCTCATGCTAAAGGGAGGGTCTCAGGTTTGGAAGGGGAAGGATTTGGATATCACATCTCATGCTATAGGAAGGGTCTCAGGATTGGAATGGGAAGTATTTGGATATCACATCTCATGCTATAGGAAGGGTCTCAGAATTGGAATGGGGAGAAGTTGGATATCACATCTCAAGCTATAGGTAGGGTCTCAGGATTGGAATGGGAAGGACTTGGATATCACATCTCATGCTATAGGAAGGCTCTCAGGTTTGGAAGGGGAAGGAGTTGGATATCACATTTCATGTTAGAGGTAGGATCTCAGGTTTGGTATTAGAGGCATTGAGATATCACATCTCATGCTATCAGAAGGATCTCAGGATTGGAATGGGAAGGAGTTGGATATCACATCTCATGCTAAAGGGAGGGTCTCAGGTTTGGAAGGGGAAGGATTTGGATATTACATCTCGTGTTATAGGAATGATCTCAGGTTTGGTATTAGAAGCATTGAGATATCACATCTCATGCTATCGGAAGGATCTCAGGTTTGGTGTTAGAAGCATTGAGATATCAAATCTCATGCTATAGGAAGGGTCTCAGGATTGGAATGGGAAGGAGTTGGATATCACATCTCATGCTATAGGAAGGGTCTCAGGATTGGAATGGGAAGGAGTGGTATATGACATCTCATGCCACAGGAAGGGTCTCAGGTTTGGTATAAGCATTGAGATATCACATCTCTGCTATCGGAAGGGTCTCAGGATTGGAATGGGAAGGAGTTGGATATCCCATCTTATGTTATAGGAAGGGTCTCAGGTTTGGTATTAGAAGCTTTGAGATATCACATCTCATGCTATCAGAAGGGTCTCAGGATTGGAATGGGAAGGAGTCTGATATCACATCTCATGCTAAAGGGAGGGTCTCAGGTTTGGTATTAGAAGCATTGAGATATCACATCTCATGTTATAGGAAGAATCTCAGGTTTGGTATTAGAGGCATTGAGATATCACATCTCATGCTATCAGAAGGGTCTCAGGATTGGTATGGGAAGGAGTCGGATATCACATCTCATGCTAAAGGGAGGGTCTCAGGTTTGGTATTAGAAGCATTGAGATATCACATCTCATGTTATAGGAAGAATCTCAGGTTTGGTATTAGAGGCATTGAGATATCACATCTCATGCTATAGGAAGGGTCTCAGGATTGGAATGGGAAGGAGTTGGATATCACATCTCATGCTAAAGGAAGGGTCTCGGTTTTGGTAGAAGCATTGAGTATCACATCTCATGCTATCAGAAGGGTCTCAGGATTGGTATGGGAAGGAGTCGGATATCACATCTCATGCTAAAGGGAGGGTCTCAGGTTTGGTATTAGAAGCATTGAGATATCACATCTCATGTTATAGGAAGAATCTCAGGTTTGGTATTAGAAGCATTGAGATATCACATCTCATGCTATAGGAAGGGTCTCAGGATTGGAATGGGAAGGAGTTGGATATCACATCTCAAGCTATAGGAAGGGTCTCAGGATTGGAATGAGAAGGAGTTGGATATCACATCTCATGCTATAGGAAGGGTCTCAGGTCTGGAATCGGAAGGAGTTGTATATGACATTTCATGCCATAGGAAGGGTCTCAGGTTTGGTATAAGCATTGAGATATCACATCTCTGCTATTGGAAGGGTCTCAGGATTGGAATGGGAAGGAGTTGGATATCCCATCTCATTATAGGAAGGGTCTCAGGTTTGGTATTAGAAGCATTGAGATATCACATCTCATGGTATAGGACGGGTCTCAGGATTGGAATGGGAAGGACATGGATATCACATCTCTTGTTATAGGAAGGGTCTCAGGTTTGGTATTAGAAGCATTGAGATATCACATCTCATGCTATAGGAAGGGTCTCAGGATTGGAATGGGAAGGACTTGGATATCCCATCGCATGTTATAGGAAGGGTCCCAGGTTTGGTATTAGAAGCATTGAGATATCACATCTCATGCTATAGGAAGGGTCTCAGAATTGGAATGGGGAGGAGTTGGATATCACATCTCAAGCTATAGGAAGGGTCTCAGGATTGGAATGGGAAGGACTTGGATATCACATCTCATGCTATAGGAAGGCTCTCAGGTTTGGAAGGGGAAGGAGTTGGATATCACATTTCATGTCAGAGGTAGGATCTCAGGTTTGGTATTAGAGGCATTGAGATATCACATCTCATGCTATCAGAAGGATCTCAGGATTGGAATGGGAAGGAGTTGGATATCACATCTCATGCTAAAGGGAGGGTCTCAGGTTTGGAAGGGGAAGGATTTGGATATTACATCTCGTGTTATAGGAATGATCTCAGGTTTGGTATTAGAAGCATTGAGATATCACATCTCATGCTATCGGAAGGATCTCAGGTTTGGTGTTAGAAGCATTGAGATATCAAATCTCATGCTATAGGAAGGGTCTCAGGATTGGAATGGGAAGGAGTTGGATATTACATCTCATGCTATAGGAAGGGTCTCAGGATTGGAATGGGAAGGAGTTGTATATGACATCTCATGCCACAGGAAGGGTCTCAGGTTTGGTATAAGCATTGAGATATCACATCTCTGTTATCGGAAGGGTCTCAGGCAGGGGAGTTGCTAGGTCTGGAGAAGACCCGGGGCTAAGCTGATGTTGGAACTGTTGGGACTGGGGGCTAGCTAGTCTTTTGGCTGTAGCTCCTGAGATTCTATCAGGGGCTACAACCAAAAGATCAGGGGCTATAGCCCCCTTAGCCCCCCCCCCCCTAGCAACGCCCCTGGTCCCAGGATTGGAATGGGAAGGAGTTGGATATCCCATCTTATGTTATAGGAAGGGTCTCAGGTTTGGTATTAGAAGCATTGAGATATCACATCTCATGCTATCAGAAGGGTCTCAGGATTGGAATGGGAAGGAGTCGGATATCACATCTCATGCTAAAGGGAGGGTCTCAGGTTTGGTATTAGAAGCATTGAGATATCACATCTCATGTTATAGGAAGAATCTCAGGTTTGGTATTAGAGGCATTGAGATATCACATCTCATGCTATCAGAAGGGTCTCGGGATTGGTATGGGAAGTAGTCGGATATCACATCTCATGCTAAAGGGAGGGTCTCAGGTTTGGTATTAGAAGCATTGAGATAACACATCTCATGTTATAGGAAGAATCTCAGGTTTGCTATTAGAGGCATTGAGATATCACATCTCATGCTATAGGAAGGGTCTCAGAATTGGAATGGGAAGGAGTTGGATATCACATCTCATGCTAAAGGAAGGGTCTCAGTTTTGGTAGAAGCATTGAGATATCACATCTCATGGTATAGGAAGGGTCTCAGTATTGGAATGGGAAGGAGTTGGATATCACATCTCATCCAATAGGAAGGATCTCAGGATTGGAATGGGAAGGATTTGGATGTCACATCTCTTGCTTTAGGAAGGGTCTCAGTTTTTTTATTAGAAACATTGAGATATCACATCTCATGCTATAGGAAGGGTTTCAGGATTGGAATGGGAAGGATTTGTATATCACATCTCATGCTAAAGGAAGGGTCTCAGGTTTGGAAGGGGAAGGATTTGGATATCATATCTCATGTTATAGGACGGGTCGCAGGTTTGGTATTAGAAGCTTTGAGATATCACATCTCATGCTATAGGAAGGTCTCAGGATTGGAATGGGAAGGAGTTGGATATCCCTTCTCATGCTATAGGAAGGTTCTCAGGTTGGAATGGGAAGGAGTTGGATATCACATCTCATGTTATAGGAAGGGTCTCAGGATTGGAATGGGAAGGATTTGGATATCACATCTCTTGCTATAGGAAGGGTCTCAGGTTTTTTATTAGAAACATTGAGATATCACATCTCATGCTATAGGAAGGGTTTCAGAATTGGAATGGGAAGGATTTGGATATCACAACTCATGCTAAAGGAAGGGTCTCAGGTTTGGAAGGGGAAGGATTTGGATATCATATCTCATGTTATAGGACGGGTCCCAGGTTTGGTATTAGAAGCTTTGAGATATCACATCTCATGCTATAGGAAGGGTCTCAGGATTGGAATGGGAAGGAGTTGGATATCACATCTCATGCTAAAGGAAGGGACTCAGGTTTGATAGAAGCATTGAGATATCACATCTCATGCTATAGGAAGGGTCTCAGGATTGGAATGGGAAGGAGTTGGATATCACATCTCATGCCATAGGAAGGGTCTCAGGTTTGGTACAAGCAATGAGATATCACATCTCTGCTATCGGAAGGGTCTCAGGATAGGAATGGGAAGGAGTTGGATATCACATCTCAAGCTATCTCAGGATTGGAATGGGAAGGAGTTTGATATCACATCTCAAGCTTTAGGAAGGTTCTCAGGTTTGGAAGGGGAAGGATTTTGATCTCACATCTCATGTTTTAGGACGGGTCTCAGGTTTGGTATTAGAAGCATTGAGATATCACATCTAATGGTATAGGAAGGGTCTCAGGATTGGAATGGGAAGGAGTTGGATATCACATCTCAAGCTATCACAGGATTGGAATGGGAAGGAGTTTGATATCACATCTCAAGCTATAGGAAGGGTCTCAGGTTTGGAAAGGGAAGGATTTGGATTTCACATCTCATGTTATAGGATGGTTCTCATGTTTGGTTTTAGAAGCATTGAGATATCACATCTAATGCTATCGGAAGGGTCTCAGGTTTGGAAAGGGAAGGATTTGGATTTCACATATGTTATTGGATGGTTCTCAGGTTTGGTTTTAGAAGCATTAAGATGTCACATCTCATGCTATAGGAAGGGTCTCAGGTTTTGGAATGGGAAGGAGTTGGATACACATCTCATGTTATAGGAAGGATCTCAGGTTTGGTATTAGAAAAATTGTGATATCACATATCATGCTATAGGAAGGGTCTCAGGATTGGAATGGGAAGGAGTTGGATATGACATCTCATGCCACAGGAAGGGTCTCAGGTTTGGTATAAGCATTGAGATATCACATCTCTGCTATCGGAAGGGTCTCAGGATTGGAATGGGAAGGAGTTGGATATCCCATCTTATGTTATAGGAAGGGTCTCAGGTTTGGTGTTAGAAGCATTGAGATATCACATCTCATGCTATCAGAAGGGTCTCAGGATTGGAATGGGAAGGAGTCGGATATCACATCTCATGCTAAAGGGAGGGTCTCAGGTTTGGTATTAGAAGCATTGAGATATCACATCTCATGTTATAGGAAGAATCTCTGGTTTGGTATTAGAGGCATTGAGATATCACATCTCATGCTATAAGAAGGGTCTCAGGATTGGAATGGGAAGGAGTCGGATATCACATCTCATGCTAAAGGGAGGGTCTCAGGTTTGGTATTAGAAGCATTGAGATATCACATCTCATGTTATAGGAAGAATCTCAGTTTTGGTATTAGAGGCATTGAGATATCACATCTCATGTTATAGGAAGGGTCTCAGGATTGGAATGGGAAGGATTTGGATATCACATCTCTTGCTATAGGAAGAGTCTCAAGTTTTTTATTAGAAACATTGAGATATCACATCTCATGCTATAGGAAGGGTTTCAGGATTGGAATGGGAAGGATTTGGATATCACATCTCATGCTAAAGGAAGGGTCTCAGGTTTGGAAGGGGAAGGATTTGGATATCATATCTCATGTTATAGGACGGGTCCCAGGTTTGGTATTAGAAGCTTTGAAATATCACATCTTATGCTATAGGAAGGGTCTCAGGATTGGAATGGGAAGGAGTTGGATATCATATCTCATGCTAAAGGAAGGGACTCAGGTTTGATAGAAGCATTGAGATATCACATCTCATGCTATAGGAAGGGTCTCAGGATTGGAATGGGAAGGAGTTGGATATCACATCTCATGTCATAGGAAGGGTCTCAGGTTTGGTCCAAGCATTGAGATATCACATCTCTGCTATCGGAAGGGTCTCAGGATAGGAATGGGAAGGACTTAGATATCACATTCCATGCTATAGGGAGGGTCTCAGGTTTGGAAAGGGAAGGATTTGGATTTCACATCTCATGTTATAGGATGGTTCTCATGTTTGGTTTTAGAAGCATTGAGATATCACATGTAATGCTATCGGAAGTGTCTCAGGTTTGGAAAGGGAAGGATTTGGATTTCACATATGTTATTGGATGGTTCTCAGGTTTGGTTTTAGAAGCATTAAGATATCACATCTCAGGCTATAGGAAGGGTCTCAGGTTTTGAATGGGAAGGAGTTGGATACACATCTCATGTTATAGGAAGGATCTCAGGTTTGGTATTAGAAAAATTGTGATATCACATATCATGCTATAGGAAGGGTCTCAGGATTGGAATGGGAAGGAGTTGGATATCACATCTCAAGCTATCTCAGGATTGGAATGGGAAGGAGTTTGATATCACATCTCATGCAATCGGAAGGGTCTCAGGTTTGGAATGGGAAGGAGTTGGATATCACATCTCATGTTATAGGAAGGATCTCAGGTTTATTATTAGAAGCATTGAGATATCACATCTCATGCTATAGGAAGGGTCTCAGGATTGGAATCGGAAGGAGTTGTATTTGACATCTCATGCCATAGGAAGGGTCTCAGGTTTGGTATAAGCATTGAGATATCACATCTCTGCTATCAGAAGGGTCTCAGGATTGGAATGGGAAGGACTTGAATATCACATCTCATGTTATAGCAAGGGTCTCAGGTTTGGTATTAGAAGCATTGAGATATCACATCTCATGCTATAGGAAGGGTCTCAGGATTGGAATGGGAACGACTTGGATATCACATCTCATGATAAAGGAAGGGTCTAAATTTTGGAAGGGGAAGGATTTGGATATCACATCTCATGTTATAGGACCGGTCTCAGGTTTGGTATTAGAAGCATTGAGATATCAAGTCCCATGGTATAGGACGGGTCTCAGAATTGGAATGGGAAGGAGTTGGATATCACATCTCAAGCTATAGGAAGGGTGTCAGGATTGGAATGGGAAGGAGTTTGATATCACATCTCATGCCATGGTATGGGTCTCAGGTTTTGTAGAAGCATTGGGATATCACATCTCATGCTATCGGAAGGGTATCAGGATTGGATTTGGAAGGAGTTGGATATCCCATCTCATGCTATAGGAAGGGTCTCAGGTTGGAATGGGAAGGAATTGGATATCACATCTCATGTTATAGGAAGGGTATCAGGATTGGAATGGGAAGGACTTGGATATCACATCTCATGCTATAGGAAGGCTATCAGGTTTGGAAGGGGAAGGAGTTGCATATCAAATTTCATTTTAGAGGTAGGATCTCAGGTTTGGTATTAGAGGCATTGAGATATCACATCTCATGCTATAGGAAGGGTCTCACGATTGGAATGGGAAGGATTTGGATATCACATCTCATGCTATAGGAAGGGTCTCAGGTTTGGTATAAGCATTGAGATATCACATCTCATGCTATAGAAACGGTCTCAAGATTGCAATGTGAAGGAGTTGGATATCACATCTCATGTTATAGGAAGGATCTCAGATTTGGTATTAGAAGCATTGAGACATCACATCTCATGCTATAGGAAGGGTCTCAGGATTGGAATGGGAAGGAGTTGGATATCACATCTCATGTTATAGGAAGGGTCTCAGGATTGGAATGGGAAGCACTTCGATATCACATCTCATGTTATAGGAAGGCTCCCAGGTTTAGAAGGGGAAGGAGTTGGATATCACATTTCATGTTAGAGGTAGGATCTCAGGTTTGGTATTAGAGGCATTGAGATATAACATCTCATGCTATCAGAAGGGTCTCAGGATTGGAATGGGAAGGAGTTGGATATCACATCTCATGCTAAAGGGAGGGTCTCAGGTTTGGAAGGGGAAGGATTTGGATATCACATCTCATGCTATAGGAAGGGTCTCAGGATTGGAATGGGAAGTATTTGGATATCACATCCCATGCTATAGGAAGGGTCTCAGGTTTGGTATAAGCATTGAGATATCACATCTCATGCTATAGGAAGGGTCTCAGGATTGGAATGGGAAGGAGTTGGATATCACATTTCATGCTATAGGTAGGCTCTCAGTTTTGGAAAGGGAAGGTTTTGGATATCACATCTCATGCTATAGGAAGGGTCTCACGATTGGAATGGGAAGGATTTGGATATCACATCTCATGCCATAGGAAGGGTCTCAGGTTTGGTATCAGCATTGAGATATCACATCTCTGCTATCGGAAGGGTCTCAGGATTCGAATGGGAAGGAGTTGGATATCCCATCTTATGTTATAGGAAGGGTCTCAGGTTTGGTATTAGAAGCATTGAGATATCACATCTCATGCTATAGGAAGGGTCTCAGGATTGGAATAGGAAGGACTTGAATATCCCATCTCATGCTATAGGGAGGCTCTCACGTTTGGAAAGGGAAGGAGTTGGATATCACATTTCATGTTAGAGGTAGGATCTCAGGTTTGGTATTAGAGGCATTGAATATCACATCTCATGCTATCAGAAGGGTCTCAGGATTGGAATGGGAAGGAGTTGGATATCACATCTCATGCTAAAGGGAGGGTCTCAGGTTTGGAAGGGGAAGGATTTTGATATCACATCTCATGTTATAGGAAGGATCTCAGGTTTGGTATTAGAGGGATTGAGATATCACAAATCATGCTATCGGAAGGGTATCAGGATTGGATTTGGAAGTAGTTGGATATCCCATCTCATGCTATAGGAAGGGTCTCAGGTTGGAATGGGAAGGAGTTGGATATCACATCTCATGTTATAGGAAGGGTCTCAGGATTGGAATGGGAAATACTTCGATATCACATCTCATGCTATAGGAAGGCTCTCAGGTTTGCAAGGGGAAGGAGTTGGATATCACATTTCATGTAGAGGTAGGATCTCAGGTTTGGTATTAGAGGCATTGAGATATCACATCTCATGCTATCAGAAATGTCTTAGGATTGGAATGGGAAGGAGTTGGATATCACATCTCATGCTAAAGGGAGGGTCTCTGGTTTGGAAGGGGAAGGATTTGGATATCACATCTCATGTTATAGGAAGGATCTCAGGTTTGGTATTAGTAGCATTGAGATATCACATCTCATGCTATAGGAAGGGTCTCAGGTTTGGAATGGGAAGGAATTGGATATCACATCTCATGTCATAGGAAGGATCTCAGGTTTGGTATTAGAAGCATTGAGATATCACATCTCATGCTATAGGAATGGTCTCAGGATTGGAATGGGAAGGAGTTGGATATTAGATTCTTGCTATAGAAAGGGTCTCAGGTTTAGAACGGGAAGGAGTTGGATATCACATCTCATGTTATAGGAAGGGTCTCAGGTTTGGTCTAAGTATTGAGATATCACATCTCTGCTATCAGAAGTTTCTCAGGATTGAAATGGGAAGGAGTTGGATATCCCATCTCATGTTATAGGACGGGTCTCAGGTTTGGTAATAGAATCATTGAGATATCACATCTCATGCTGTAGGAAGTGTCTAAGGATTGGAATGGGAAGGACTTGGATATCACATCTCATGCTATAGGTAGACTCTCAGGTTTGGAAAGGGAAGGAGTGGGATATCACATATCATGTTCAAGGAAGGATCTCAGGTTTGGTATTAGAGGCATTGAGATATCACATCTCATGCTATAGGAAGGGTCTCAGGATTGGAATGGGAAGGATTTGGATATCACATCTCATGCTATAGGAAGGGTCTCAGGTTTGGTATAAGCATTGAGATATCACATCTCATGCTATAGGAAGGGTCTCAGGATTGGAATGGGAAGGAGTTGGATATCACATCTCATGCCATAGGAAGGGTCTCAGGTTTGGTACAAGCATTGAGATATCACATCTCTGCTATCGGAAGGGTCTCAGGATAGGAATGGGAAGGAGTTGGATATCACATCTCAAGCTATCTCAGGATTGGAATGGGAAGGAGTTTGATATCACATCTCAAGCTATAGGAAGGTTCTCAGGTTTGGAGGGGGAAGGATTTGGATCTCACAACTCATGTTTTAGGACCAGTCTCAGGTTTGGTATTAGAAGCATTGAAATATCACATCTCATGGTATAGGAAGGGTCTCAGGATTGGAATGGGAAGGAGTTGGATATCACATCTCCAGCTATCACAGGATTGGAATGGGAAGGAGTTTGATATCACATCTCAAGCTATAGGAAGGGTCTCAGGTTTGGAAAGGGAAGGATTTGGATTTCACATCTCATGTTATAGGATGGTTCTCGTGTTTGGTTTTAGAAGCATTGAGATATCACATCTAATGCTATCGGAAGGGTCTCAGGTTTGGAAAGGGAAGGATTTGGATTTCACATATGTTATTCGATGGTTCTCAGGTTTGGTTTTAGAAGCATTAAGATATCACATCTCATGCTATAGAAAGGGTCTCAGGTTTTGGAATGGGAAGGAGTTGGATACACATCTCATGTTATAGGAAGGATCTCAGGTTTGGTATTAGAAAAATTGTGATATCACATATCATGCTATAGGAAGGGTCTCAGGATTGGAATGGGAAGGAGTTGGATATGACATCTCATGCCACAGGAAGGGTCTCAGGTTTGGTATAAGCATTGAGATATCACATCTCTGCTATCGGAAGGGTCTCAGGATTGGAATGGGAAGGAGTTGGATATCCCATCTTATGTTATAGGAAGGGTCTCAGGTTTGGTATTAGAAGCATTGAGATATCACATCTCATGCTATCAGAAGGGTCTCAGGATTGGAATGGGAAGGAGTCGGATATCACATCTCATGCTAAAGGGAGGGTCTCAGGTTTGGTATTAGAAGCATTGAGATATCACATCTCATGTTATAGGAAGAATCTCAGGTTTGGTATTAGAGGCATTGAGATATCACATCTCATGTTATAGGAAGGGTCTCAGGATTGGAATGGGAAGGATTTGGATATCACATCTCTTGCTATAGGAAAAGTCTCAGGTTTTTTATTAGAAACATTGAGATATCACATCTCATGCTAAAGGAAGGGTCTCAGGTTTGGAAGGGGAAGGATTTGGATATCATATCTCATGTTATAGGACGGGTCGCAGGTTTGGTATTAGAAGCTTTGAAATATCACATCTCATGCTATAGGAAGGGTCTCAGGATTGGAATGGGAAGGAGTTGGATATCACATCTCATGCTAAAGGAAGGGACTCAGGTTTGATAGAAGCATTGAGATATCACATCTCATGCTATAGGAAGGGTCTCAAGATTGGAATGGGAAGGAGTTGGATATCACATCTCATGCCATAGGAAGGGTCTCAGGTTTGGTCCAAGCATTGAGATATCACATCTCTGCTATCGGAAGGGTCTCAGGATAGGAATGGGAAGGACTTAGACATCACATCTCATGCTATAGGGAGGGTCTCAGGTTTGGAAAGGGAAGGATTTGGATTTCACATCTAATGTTATAGGATGGTTCTCATGTTTGGTTTTAGAAGCATTGAGATATCACATCTAATGCTATCGGAAGGGTCTCAGGTTTGGAAAGGGAAGGATTTGGATTTCACATATGTTATTGGATGGTTCTCAGGTTTGGTTTTAGAAGCATTAAGATATCACATCTCAGGTTATAGGAAGGGTCTCAGGTTTGGAATGGGAAGGAGTTGGATACACATCTCATGGTATAGGAAGGATCTCAGGTTTGGTATTAGAAAAATTGTGATATCACATATCATGCTATAGGAAGGGTCTCAGGATTGGAATGGGAAGGAGTTGGATATCACATCTCATGCTAAAGGAAAGATCTCAGGTTTGGAAGGGGAAGGATTTGGACATCACATCTTATGTTTTAGGACGGGTGTCAGGTTTGGTATTAGAAGCATTGAGATATCACATCTCATGGTATAGGAAGGGTCTCAGGATTGGAATGGGAAGGAGTTGGATATCACATCTCATGCTAAAGGAAAGATCTCAGGTTTGGAAGGGGAAGGATTTGGACATCACATCTCATGTTTTAGGACGGGTGTCAGGTTTGGTATTAGAAGCATTGAGATATCACATCTCATGGTATAGGAAGGGTCTCAGGATTGGAATGGGAAGGAGTTTGATATCACATCTCATGCAATCGGAAGGGTCTCAGGTTTGGAATGGGAAGGAGTTGGATATCACATCTCATGTTATAGGAAGGATCTCAGGTTTATTATTAGAAGCATTGAGATATCACATCTCATGCTATAGGAAGGGTCTCAGGATTGGAATCGGAAGGAGTTGTATTTGACATCTCATGCCATAGGAAGGGTCTCAGGTTTGGTATAAGCATTGAGATATCACATCTCTGCTATCGGAAGGGTCTCAGGATTGGAATGGGAAGGAGTTGGATATCCCATCTCATGATAGGAAGGGTCTCAGGTTTGGTATTAGAAGCATTGAGATATCACATCTCATGCTATAGGAATGGTCTCAGGATTGGAATGGGAAGGTGTTGGATATTAGATTCTTGCTATAGAAAGGGTCTCAGGTTTGGAACGGGAAGGAGTTGGATATCACATCTCAAGCTATAGGAAGGGTCTCAGGATTGGAATGGGAAGGAGTTTGATGTCACATCTTATGCCATAGTATGGGTCTCAGGTTTGGTAGAAGCATTGGGATATCACATCTCATGCTATTGGAAGGGTATCAGTATTGGATTTGGAAGGAGTTTGATATCCCATCTCATGCTATAGGAAGGGTCTCAGGATTGGAATGGGAAGGACTTGAATATCACATCTCATGTTATAGCAAGGGTCTCAGGTTTGGTATTAGAAGCATTGAGATATCACATCTCATGCTATAGGAAGGGTCTCAGGATTGGAATGGGAACGACTTGGATATCACATCTCATGATAAAGGAAGGGTCTAAGGTTTGGAAGGGGGAGGATTTGGATATCACATCTCATGTTATAGGACCGGTCTCAGGTTTGGTATTAGAAGCATTGAGATATCAAGTCCCATGGTATAGGACGGGTCTCAGAATTGGAATGGGAAGGAGTTGGATATCACATCTCAAGCTATAGGAAGGGTCTCAGGATTGGAATGGGAAGGAGTTGGATATCACATCTCATGCTAAAGGAAAGATCTCAGGTTTGGAAGGGGAAGGATTTGGACATCACATCTCATGTTTTAGGACGGGTGTCAGGTTTGGTATTAGAAGCATTGAGATATCACATCTCATGGTATAGGAAGGGTCTCAGGATTGGAATGGGAAGGAGTTTGATATCACATCTCATGCAATCGGAAGGGTCTCAGGTTTGGAATGGGAAGGAGTTGGATATCACATCTCATGTTATAGGAAGGATCTCAGGTTTATTATTAGAAGCATTGAGATATCACATCTCATGCTATAGGAAGGGTCTCAGGATTGGAATCGGAAGGAGTTGTATTTGACATCTCATGCCATAGGAAGGGTCTCAGGTTTGGTATAAGCATTGAGATATCACATCTCTGCTATCGGAAGGGTCTCAGGATTGGAATGGGAAGGAGTTGGATATCCCATCTCATGATAGGAAGGGTCTCAGGTTTGGTATTAGAAGCATTGAGATATCACATCTCATGCTATAGGAATGGTCTCAGGATTGGAATGGGAAGGTGTTGGATATTAGATTCTTGCTATAGAAAGGGTCTCAGGTTTGGAACGGGAAGGAGTTGGATATCACATCTCAAGCTATAGGAAGGGTCTCAGGATTGGAATGGGAAGGAGTTTGATGTCACATCTTATGCCATAGTATGGGTCTCAGGTTTGGTAGAAGCATTGGGATATCACATCTCATGCTATTGGAAGGGTATCAGTATTGGATTTGGAAGGAGTTTGATATCCCATCTCATGCTATAGGAAGGGTCTCAGGATTGGAATGGGAAGGACTTGAATATCACATCTCATGTTATAGCAAGGGTCTCAGGTTTGGTATTAGAAGCATTGAGATATCACATCTCATGCTATAGGAAGGGTCTCAGGATTGGAATGGGAACGACTTGGATATCACATCTCATGATAAAGGAAGGGTCTAAGGTTTGGAAGGGGGAGGATTTGGATATCACATCTCATGTTATAGGACCGGTCTCAGGTTTGGTATTAGAAGCATTGAGATATCAAGTCCCATGGTATAGGACGGGTCTCAGAATTGGAATGGGAAGGAGTTGGATATCACATCTCAAGCTATAGGAAGGGTGTCAGGATTGGAATGGGAAGGAGTTTGATATCACATCTCATGCCATGGTATGGGTCTCAGGTTTTGTAGAAGCATTGGGATATCACATCTCATGCTATCGGAAGGGTATCAGGATTGGATTTGGAAGGAGTTGGATATCCCATCCCATGCTATAGGAAGGGTCTCAGGTTGGAATGGGAAGGAGTTGGATATCACATCTCATGCTATAGGAAGGCTATCAGGTTTGGAAGGGGAAGGAGTTGGATATCCCATCCCATGCTATAGGAAGGGTATCAGGATTGGAATGGGAAGGACTTGGATATCACATCTCATGCTATAGGAAGGCTATCAGGTTTGGAAGGGGAAGGAGTTGCATATCAAATTTCATTATAGAGGTAGGATCTCAGGTTTGGTATTAGAGGCATTGAGATATCACATCTCATGCTATAGGAAGGGTCTCACGATTGGAATGGGAAGGATTTGGATATCACATCTCATGCTATAGGAAGGGTCTCAGGTTTGGTATAAGCATTGAAATATCACATCTCATGCTATAGAAACGGTCTCAAGATTGCAATGGGAAGGAGTTGGATATCATATCTCATGTTATAGGAAGGATCTCAGATTTGGTATTAGAAGCATTGAGACATCACATCTCATGCTATAGGAAGGGTCTCAGGATTGGAATGGGAAGGAGTTGGATATCACATCTCATGTTATAGGAAGGGTCTCAGGATTGGAATGGGAAGCACTTCGATATCACATCTCATGTTATAGGAAGGCTCCCAGGTTTAGAAGGGGAAGGAGTTGGATATCACATTTCATGTTAGAGGTAGGATCTCAGGTTTGGTATTAGAGGCATTGAGATATAACATCTCATGCTATCAGAAGGGTCTCAGGATTGGAATGGGAAGGAGTTGGATATCACATCTCATGCTAAAGGGAGGGTCTCAGGTTTGGAAGGGGAAGGATTTGGATATCACATCTCATGCTATAGGAAGGGTCTCAGGATTGGAATGGGAAGGAGTTGGATATCACATCTCATGCTATAGGTAGGCTCTCAGTTTTGGAAAGGGAAGGTTTTGGATATCACATCTCATCCTATAGGAAGGGTCTCACGATTGGAATGGGAAGGATTTGGATATCACATCTCATGCTATAGGAAGGGTCTCAGGATTGGAATGGGAAGGAGTTGGATATCACATCTCATGCTATAGGAAGGGTCTCAGGAATGGAATGGGAAGGAGTTTTATATGACATCTCATGCCATAGGAAGGATCTCAGGTTTGGTATTAGAAGCATTGAGACATCACATCTCATGTTATAGGAAGGGTCTCAGGATTGGAATGGGAAGGAGTTGGATATCACATCTCATGCTATAGGAAGGGTCTCAGGTTTGGTATAAGCATTGAGATATCACATCTCATGCTATACGAATGGTCTCAGGATTGGAATGGGAAGGAGTTGTATATGACATCTCATGCCATAGGAAGGGTCTCAGGTTTGGTATCAGCATTGAGATATCACATCTCTGCTATCGGAAGGGTCTCAGGATTGGAATGGGAAGGAGTTGGATATCCCATTTTATGTTATAGGAAGGGTCTCAGGTTTGGTATTAGAAGCATTGAGATATCACATCTCATGCTATAGGAAGGGTCTCCGGATTGGAATGGGAAGGACTTGAATATCCCATCTCATGCTATAGGGAGGCTCTCACGTTTGGAAAGGGAAGGAGTTGGATATCACATTTCATGTTAGAGGTAGGATCTCAGGTTTGGTATTAGAGGCATTGAATGTCACATCTCATGCTATCAGAAGGGTCTCAGGATTGGAATGGGAAGGAGTTGGATATTGTTAGGAAAGATTTCGTTATTGTAGGGAACTTTCCTTCCATGTGGCAACCCCTAAACTTTTTGCTATTGTTTTCAACCTGTTTTCTTGACTTTGCCAGAGAAGTGCAGCCTTCTGCCGTACTCCTCTGGGCTTTCGCTCCTTTCTTACGGGGAAACTGACATGCCCTTAAGACAGTCAGTACCGGGGAACGCTGTTTCCCGTAGTTTCTTTTATCGTGTCGCCATTTTAGTGCAACACGACACAAGAGGGCACTGTAAGCTAAGTTACAGCTCTCTTGGGTCTCTAGCCTTCTACAGACCCTAGACACTCTTGTAGGATGGTTTTTGGATCGGTGCAAGTCATTCAGGGACTGGGCTGGTGGCAGCGATCATTTGGTTTATTTTGAGCTCCTTTTGCCGTTCTGAGCACCTTTTTGCCGCGAACACAAAAGGGTGGCCCGGCTACCCAAAATGGCCGGACCACGAGGCTCCTTTGTCTCGTCCACTGTCCGTCTTGCTCCCTTTACCTTCCCCCGGGTCAGGCGACCCGGGGCCTTCCTTATTTGGGCATGTAGTTTCCCGCGAAACACGGTTGCTTTCGCGGGCTTCTACATGTCGTTTGAGTGCCCCCAGGATGTGGGCTGGGCTGTCTGGTCCCAATACACATCCTGGGTGCCAGAGAGTCTAGGGTGGTGTGAATGCCTGGGACCACTGTGGTCCGTGATTGGTCCACGTATGGTATGTGTGTTGATGAGCGGATCTCCCATTGGCTCCCCTCCGTTTTGGCGCGAAGGGAACCGTGGATAAGAGGGAGCTGGAAACACCACTGCCATGTCGATCTCCTGAGTTCTTACGAACCCAGGGATACAGGAGCCAAGTATCCTGCGAACACGAGGCTGGACCGAGGAATCGCTGGTGACCCCCTGAAGAACTTCTGCTCCTCATCGCTGTCGTCCGGTGAAGCCCTTTCCACCTAAGATCGAACAAGAAGGCCTGTACTGGCGCTTCGACCTATTGGAATAGCAGGACCAGCTATTCCCGGCACCTTCATCAACTCCTGCCGTAAGCCTTCGGAAGTGTCTCTGGGCCATCCAGTTGACTGACCAGCTTACTAAGGAGTCCTGCTCTGTAATCGCCGACAGGTTGGGTGGTATTCTGAGTCCGGGGCACACTCACACGCTTCGTTTGCTTAGCAACCCTAAGCTAGAGGTGAACGGTGCTCGTTTGGCTTGAATACACCCGGCCGTTCCGTTGCCCTGCCGTGGCGACAAAACTGTGCAGGATTCTTCGATCGGGACGTCTTTTTACTCTGCACGACGACGAGACGTTCCCTGCTCTTCAGAACCTGCCAGAAGCTGCATCTATCGAGGAGAAGCTCGGGCCTGCTTGCTTCGGGGACCGGTGAGTAGATTAGCTAGGATCTGGTCACCCTCCTGCAGTGCCCCTTGCTTTTCCCCGCTGTAAATACAGCTCCCCTTGTCCGTACTCGCGCCCTACTTCTGCCCATTGGCACCGGCGTGTGCAGGTACTTTTGAGCGCTAGGCTCCACTCTTCGTAGGGATTGGACTACCATCTAGTTAGGGGCCTCAGAAGGCGGACATATCACACGCATTGGTTCGCACTGCCTGTTTTCCTTCCCCTGCAGGTGGATAACATATTTCGTGCTGCTAATGCTGTGAAACTGTGTATTCTGTATATATATTGGGTGGATAGTGTATGTGTTGGTTTCATATCGTTGTATATTGCTGCTTTTACTGTGGTTATTAGTTTCAAGGCCTTATAATAAATGTGTATCTATTTTTGATATAAACAACTGTTTGGAGTAGTTTGTAAGCGCTCTTGCTTTGTGTGCTCACTGCGGGCTTTCAGTCACCCTCACCCCTCTTGAGACCTAGTCTTGACCGCCGCGATCGCTACCTTGATTGGTCTGGCTTGTCCAGAGGTTACCCTGTTCCAAGTAATTAGGTTGGCCTTCTGAACTTCTGCGCCACCAGGACAGAGTTCAGAAATCCGTCTTAACAAATTGGTGTACAGCGGTGGGATACGACTGAAGGTATCCAGTGTTGCGCACGAGCTGAGGCGTTTTCAGGTTATTCCAACCAGGACACGCAGTAAAGTATTGAATATAACGTTAAAAAGGCCATAGTCCTATCAACAGTATGGAAACGAATACTTTATTAACCTTAAATGCTTCGAAATCTGAAACATTGAAGAAGATGTGTGCGGAGAGAGGGGTTTCCTTTCAAGGCACTAAATTGGAAATGATCCAGAGAATCGTGGCGTGGCAAGAAGCGCAGCTTGACGCTATAACTTCCGAGGACAGTGCAGAAGGTGGTGGGGCTGCTCTCACTGGCAGAACCGACGGTTCTGCCGCTGCACTGATCCATCACGACCACGAGGACAGGGAGGATGTAATGTCTAACGTTTCCTCTGCCAGTGTTGATGGGGAGGCTATGCTTGAATTCAAGAAGCAAGAGCTGCGGTTTAGGCAGCAGGAGCTTGAATTCAGCATAGCCAAACTGAAAATCGACCAGGCAGAAAAACAAAAAGACAGGGATCACCAGTTGGAACTGGCCAAGCTTCAGTTCGCAAATGGGTCCAAGGGTCCTGGACATGGTTCTGGGGCTTCCTCTCATCCACGGTTTCCAAAAGATCTGCTCAGTGTGTATGAGGAACGAAATGACATTATGGACTGGTTAAATGCGTTTGAGTATGCATGCGAGGTTCAAGAGGTTGATAATGCGGATAAGATTGCATGGTTACTCAGCAGACTGCCCCATTCTGGTTGCAGTGCCATTATGGAAATGTCGAAGGCTGAGCGCGCTGATTTTGCAATGTTGAAGCAGACTCTAATTTTAAAGTTTGGGAAGACTCCGACCCAATATTTGAAAAGGTTTAGAGAATATAAGAAAAAGGAAGGTGGTACTTGGGTGTCGTATGTAGCTGAGTCCCTGAAAAACTTGACTGGCTGGGTTGAAGGTTATAAGGTTTCTACCTTCGAAGGCATGATCAATCTGGTCATGCTGGAACACATTTTTGCTTCTTCTTCCCCGGAGCTTAAGCAGCATTTGGCCGATTCGAAGGAGATAGATCCTAAGAAGCTGGCCATTGCAGCAGACTTATGGGTGTCACATCGAGTGTCCCATAAGGACAAAACTCATCCTGATAAGCAGGAGGAAGGGAAAAAGTACAAGGATGTGGTGGGTGGGGAATCTGCTAAATCTTCTTCCCAAAAGGGCCACAAAAAGAAAAATAAGGGTAAGCCATACGAGAACTCACAGGGTAGCGGAGGTTCGCCTCCGAAACAGAACTCTGGTTACAATAAGCCTCCCTACGTAAACAGACCCAATGGGGCTTGTTTTTCTTGTGGAGCAACTGACCATGTGAAGGGGGATCCCCGTTGTAAGGTTAGACCTTTGGGGGTCCACTCCGCTAATCTGGCCTTCTCCTCCTACGAGGAAGAAGAGATTACAGGAGCATCCTTCTCCTCAGACTCATTTCCCAGCGGAATAGAGGCTGAGGTAGTTTTAGTGTCCCTGGGTTCCTGGGAGCCTAAAGTCGCAGAGGCGTATGCTAGGATTCCGGATAATACCAAGCACTACTTTAAAGACAGTGTGCTGATCAATGGAGTGGATACTCCAGCTCTTAGGGATAGTGGGTGCAGTCGAACTGTAGTGGATTCTACCTTGGTAGACTCAGAGGAAGTTGCCAGAGCTCCTCTGATGCCCACTAAGTTGGCTGACGGCCCCCTCCGTATGTTTCCCGTGATCCCTGTTAATCTAACTTTAAATGGTACAGCAGTTAGGATTCCAGTGAGCATTCAGAGAAACGTCCCGGGAAAGGTCTTGTTGGGCAATGATCTCAGAGCTCTAGGGCTCGTAGGAGACACTGCCGAAAGACCCTACACACGGTCTCAAGCACGGGCAGCATTGGCCAAGTCCAATACGCCGCCCCAGCCGAAGGGGAAACCCAAGGCGAAAGGAGTCAACAAGTCCCGACGGGGGAAAGAGAATATTCCCCCGAGCTCGCCTACCACTGCGGTGGAGGGAGTTGGTCAATCGCCCGAGCCTGACGAGGAGGTGGCGATGCCTGAAGTGTTCGACCCCAACGACCATCCTGAACTAAAAGACTTGTTAGTTGAAGGAGGTCCTGATAGGGACGACTTCAGTAAGGGCCAACGTGAGTGCCCATCTCTGGAAGGCCTAAGGAGACAGGCCTGCTCCCAGCTTGAGGGGGAACCTCCTGGGAAGCATCGGATTTATTGGGAAGGTGGACTCCTGTACAGTGAGCCCACAGAGTCTACAGAAGGAGACCATAGGAGGTTGGTGGTTCCCCTTTCTGTTAGACCCTTCCTCCTGCAGTTGGCGCATGAAGTTCCCCTTGCTGGTCACCTTGGAATGAAGAGGACCAAGCAAAGGTTATCTATGCACTTCTACTGGCCCAAGATGGGGGTGCAAGTAGAAAGTCACTGCAGGAGTTGTGCCTCCTGCCAGTTGTCTGGTAAGGTTGGCGCGACAATCCAAGCTCCGTTGGTACCGCTCCCAGTTGTGGGGGTACCGTTTGAAAGGGTAGGGATCGACATTGTTGGTCCCCTTGACCCGCAAACATCCTCAGGCAATAGGTTTATCCTGGTGCTGGTCGACCATGCAACCAGGTATCCTGAGGCCATCCCATTAAAGACTGTAACTGCCAAGTCAGTTGCAAAAGCTTTACTCGGCATATTTACTAGGGTTGGCTTCCCTAAAGAAGTTGTGTCAGATCGTGGCAGCAACTTTATGTCGAAGTATATGCAGGCTATGTGGAAAGAATGTGGGGTCACCTACAAGTTCTCTTCTGCATATCACCCCCAGACCAATGGTCTGGTGGAACGTTTCAACAGAACGTTAAAGAGCATGATTGGGGCTCTGGAGGAGCCCCAGAGAAGAAAATGGGATCTTCTTTTACCATGCTTGCTGTTTGCCTACAGAGAGGTACCACAGGAGGGTGTTGGCTTCAGCCCCTTCGAACTTCTGTTCGGTCATCCCGTACAGGGACCCTTAGCCATCGTCAAAGAGGGATGGGAGATGCCCACTCCCCCTGTTACTACCAATGTAGTTGACTATGTGCTAGGGCTCAGAAAACGGATGGTACTCCTGATGGGCTTGGCTAGTGAAAAGTTGAAGGCAGGAC
Organism: Ambystoma mexicanum; assembly: GCF_040938575.1. Lineage (NCBI taxonomy): Eukaryota > Metazoa > Chordata > Amphibia > Caudata > Ambystomatidae > Ambystoma > Ambystoma mexicanum. The sequence goes on from NC_090936.1 coordinate 324,723,984, forward strand.
AAGCGCTGGTGAAACATTGGTACGACCAGAAAGCTTCCTTAATTCATTTTACCCCTGGTCAGCAAGTCCTGATCATGAACCCTATAAGGCCTCGCGCTTTACAGGACAAATGGTCAGGCCCTTACACAGTGGTGGAGCCCCTGGGTGAGGTGAACTATTTAGTGGACCTTGGAAGGCCTGGACAGGCTCCAAAAGTGTTCCACGTAAATAGGCTGAAGGCTTTCGTCCCAAGAGTCGAAATCGCAGCACTGCTACTGGCGTCAGACGTTGAGGAAGAGGAGTCAGAACCTCTTCCCGACCTGTTCCAAAGCGGTCCTTCAGATAGCTCCGTTGAGGGTGTCCGAGTGGCCCCTCACCTGACTTCTGATCAGCAGGCTGAGGTGAAAAGTTTGCTTAGGCAGTTTTCCCCCCTGTTTTCACAGTCGCCTGGTTTGATACCTTGGTGCAAACATAACATTGACACAGGAGACAGTGTACCTACCAAAAGTAGGGGATACAGGATGTCAGATAAAGTACGGTCTTATATTAAGACCGAGGTCAACAAGATGTTAGACCTTGGGGTGATTGAACCCTCTAGTAGTCCTTGGTCCAGTCCTGTGGTATTGGTTCCAAAGGCAGGCACTTCTGAATTGAGGTTCTGCGTGGATTACAGGGCTCTGAATGCTGTCACCAAGACAGACGCTCACCCCTTGCCTCGAACTGACGAGCTGGTGGATACCTTGGGTGCCTCCAAGTACCTCAGCACGTTTGACCTGACTGCGGGCTATTGGCAAATAGCTTTAGCAGAACATGCCAAGGAGAAGACAGCATTTTCAACTCCCGACGGGCTTTACCAATTCCGGGTAATGCCGTTCGGATTGAAGAATGCACCTGCCACTTTCCAGAGGCTTGTGAATCATGTGTTGAATGGGTTGGACGAATTCTGTCTTGCATATCTGGACGATATAGCAGTTTTCAGTGCCACCTGGGAAGACCATGTGAAACACCTCGGGATTGTGCTCCAGGCTCTTCAGAAAGCCCACTTGACCATCAACGCGAGTAAATGCCAGATTGGACAAGGCTCAGTGGTTTACCTTGGGCATGAAGTAGGTGGAGGAAGGATACAGCCTCTCCCCAGTAAAGTACAAGCAGTACAAGACTGGCCTACCCCCACTACACAAACCCAAGTGAGAGCCTTCTTAGGACTCACGGGTTATTACCGCAATTTTATGGCAGACTATGGCACCATAGCTGCTCCTCTGACTGCCCTCACAACTCCGAAGAAACCCAAGAAGGTAACTTGGACTGACGAGTGTGAGAAGGCCTTCAATGGCTTGAAAGACTCCTTGTGCCAGGCCCCTGTGCTCAGGGCCCCTGATTATCAAAGACCTTTTATCGTGCAGACGGATGCCTCTGACACTGGGATAGGAGCTGTACTATCACAAGTAGATGAGAAGGGTAAGGAACACCCTATCGGTTTTATTAGTCGCCAGCTTAAGGGCAGAGAGCTCAGATGGTCCACGGTAGAGAAAGAATGTTTCTCTGTTGTGTGGGCCCTAAGGAAGCTGAGGCCCTACCTCTATGGGACCCACTTCACTGTGCAGACTGACCATAAGCCGTTAAAGTGGCTAATGAACATGAAGGGGGAGAATCCAAAGTTGCTTAGGTGGTCCATAAGTCTACAAGGCTTCGACTTCACTATTGAGCATAGGCCAGGTGTCCAACATAGCAATGCTGATGGGTTGTCCAGAATGTTTAACCGACCTGAACAAGAGACTCATCCAGGGGTGGATTAGTTCCCCCTGTCCATAGTCTGGGAGGGGCGAGTGTTAGGAAAGATTTCGTTATTGTAGGGAACTTTCCTTCCATGTGGCAACCCCTAAACTTTTTGCTATTGTTTTCAACCTGTTTTCTTGACTTTGCCAGAGAAGTGCAGCCTTCTGCCGTACTCCTCTGGGCTTTCGCTCCTTTCTTACGGGGAAACTGACATGCCCTTAAGACAGTCAGTACCGGGGAACGCTGTTTCCCGTAGTTTCTTTTATCGTGTCGCCATTTTAGTGCAACACGACACAAGAGGGCACTGTAAGCTAAGTTACAGCTCTCTTGGGTCTCTAGCCTTCTACAGACCCTAGACACTCTTGTAGGATGGTTTTTGGATCGGTGCAAGTCATTCAGGGACTGGGCTGGTGGCAGCGATCATTTGGTTTATTTTGAGCTCCTTTTGCCGTTCTGAGCACCTTTTTGCCGCGAACACAAAAGGGTGGCCCGGCTACCCAAAATGGCCGGACCACGAGGCTCCTTTGTCTCGTCCACTGTCCGTCTTGCTCCCTTTACCTTCCCCCGGGTCAGGCGACCCGGGGCCTTCCTTATTTGGGCATGTAGTTTCCCGCGAAACACGGTTGCTTTCGCGGGCTTCTACATGTCGTTTGAGTGCCCCCAGGATGTGGGCTGGGCTGTCTGGTCCCAATACACATCCTGGGTGCCAGAGAGTCTAGGGTGGTGTGAATGCCTGGGACCACTGTGGTCCGTGATTGGTCCACGTATGGTATGTGTGTTGATGAGCGGATCTCCCATTGGCTCCCCTCCGTTTTGGCGCGAAGGGAACCGTGGATAAGAGGGAGCTGGAAACACCACTGCCATGTCGATCTCCTGAGTTCTTACGAACCCAGGGATACAGGAGCCAAGTATCCTGCGAACACGAGGCTGGACCGAGGAATCGCTGGTGACCCCCTGAAGAACTTCTGCTCCTCATCGCTGTCGTCCGGTGAAGCCCTTTCCACCTAAGATCGAACAAGAAGGCCTGTACTGGCGCTTCGACCTATTGGAATAGCAGGACCAGCTATTCCCGGCACCTTCATCAACTCCTGCCGTAAGCCTTCGGAAGTGTCTCTGGGCCATCCAGTTGACTGACCAGCTTACTAAGGAGTCCTGCTCTGTAATCGCCGACAGGTTGGGTGGTATTCTGAGTCCGGGGCACACTCACACGCTTCGTTTGCTTAGCAACCCTAAGCTAGAGGTGAACGGTGCTCGTTTGGCTTGAATACACCCGGCCGTTCCGTTGCCCTGCCGTGGCGACAAAACTGTGCAGGATTCTTCGATCGGGACGTCTTTTTACTCTGCACGACGACGAGACGTTCCCTGCTCTTCAGAACCTGCCAGAAGCTGCATCTATCGAGGAGAAGCTCGGGCCTGCTTGCTTCGGGGACCGGTGAGTAGATTAGCTAGGATCTGGTCACCCTCCTGCAGTGCCCCTTGCTTTTCCCCGCTGTAAATACAGCTCCCCTTGTCCGTACTCGCGCCCTACTTCTGCCCATTGGCACCGGCGTGTGCAGGTACTTTTGAGCGCTAGGCTCCACTCTTCGTAGGGATTGGACTACCATCTAGTTAGGGGCCTCAGAAGGCGGACATATCACACGCATTGGTTCGCACTGCCTGTTTTCCTTCCCCTGCAGGTGGATAACATATTTCGTGCTGCTAATGCTGTGAAACTGTGTATTCTGTATATATATTGGGTGGATAGTGTATGTGTTGGTTTCATATCGTTGTATATTGCTGCTTTTACTGTGGTTATTAGTTTCAAGGCCTTATAATAAATGTGTATCTATTTTTGATATAAACAACTGTTTGGAGTAGTTTGTAAGCGCTCTTGCTTTGTGTGCTCACTGCGGGCTTTCAGTCACCCTCACCCCTCTTGAGACCTAGTCTTGACCGCCGCGATCGCTACCTTGATTGGTCTGGCTTGTCCAGAGGTTACCCTGTTCCAAGTAATTAGGTTGGCCTTCTGAACTTCTGCGCCACCAGGACAGAGGTCAGAAATCCGTCTTAACAGATATCACATCTCATGCTAAAGGGAGGGTCTCAGGTTTGGAAGGGGAAGGATTTTGATATCACATCTCATGTTATAGGAAGGATCTCAGGTTTGGTATTAGAGGGATTGAGATATCACATCTCATGCTATCGGAAGGGTATCAGGATTGGATTTGGAAGGAGTTGGATATCCCATCTCATGCTATAGGAAGGGTCTCAGGTTGGAATGGGAAGGAGTTGGATATCACATCTCATGTTATAGGAAGGGTCTCAGGATTGGAATGGGAAATACTTCGATATCACATCTCATGCTATAGGAAGGCTCTCAGTTTTGCAAGGGGAAGGAGTTGGATATCACATTTCATGTTAGAGGTAGGATTTCAGGTTTGGTATTAGAGGCATTGAGATATCACATCTCATGCTATCAGAAATGTCTCAGTATTGGAATGGGAAGGAGTTGGATATCACATCTCATGCTAAAGGGAGGGTCTCTGGTTTGGAAGGGGAAGTATTTGGATATCACATCTCATGTTATAGGAAGGATCTCAGGTTTGGTATTAGAAGCATTGAGATATCACATCTCATGCTATAGGAAGGGTCTCAGGTTTGGAATGGGAAGGAATTGGATATCACATCTCATGTCATAGGAAGGATCTCAGGTTTGGTATTAGAAGCATTGAGATATCACATCTCATGCTATAGGAATGGTCTCAGGATTGGAATGGGAAGGTGTTGGATATTAGATTCTTGCTATAGAAAGGGTCTCAGGTTTGGAACGGGAAGGAGTTGGATATCACATCTCAAGCTATAGGAAGGGTCTCAGGATTGGAATGGGAAGGAGTTTGATGTCACATCTTATGCCATAGTATGGGTCTCAGGTTTGGTAGAAGCATTGGGATATCACATCTCATGCTATTGGAAAGGTATCAGTATTGGATTTGGAAGGAGTTGGATATCCCATCTCATGCTATAGGAAGGGTCTCAGGATTGGAATGGGAAGGACTTGAATATCACATCTCATGTTATAGCAAGGGTCTCAGGTTTGGTATTAGAAGCATTGAGATATCACATCTCATGCTATAGGAAGGGTCTCAGGATTGGAATGGGAACGACTTGGATATCACATCTCATGATAACGGAAGGGTCTAAGGTTTGGAAGGGGGAGGATTTGGATATCACATCTCATGTTATAGGACCGGTCTCAGGTTTGGTATTAGAAGCATTGAGATATCAAGTCCCATGGTATAGGACGGGTCTCAGAATTGGAATGGGAAGGAGTTGGATATCACATCTCAAGCTATAGGAAGGGTGTCAGGATTGGAATGGGAAGGAGTTTGATATCACATCTCATGCCATGGTATGGGTCTCAGGTTTTGTAGAAGCATTGGGATATCACATCTCATGCTATCGGAAGGGTATCAGGATTGGATTTGGAAGGAGTTGGATATCCCATCCCATGCTATAGGAAGGGTCTCAGGTTGGAATGGGAAGGAGTTGGATATCACATCTCATGTTATAGGAAGGGTATCAGGATTGGAATGGGAAGGACTTGGATATCACATCTCATGCTATAGGAAGGCTATCAGGTTTGGAAGGGGAAGGAGTTGCATATCAAATTTCATTATAGAGGTAGGATCTCAGGTTTGGTATTAGAGGCATTGAGATATCACATCTCATGCTATAGGAAGGGTCTCACGATTGGAATGGGAAGGATTTGGATATCACATCTCATGCTATAGGAAGGGTCTCAGGTTTGGTATAAGCATTGAAATATCACATCTCATGCTATAGAAACGGTCTCAAGATTGCAATGGGAAGGAGTTGGATATCATATCTCATGTTATAGGAAGGATCTCAGATTTGGTATTAGAAGCATTGAGACATCACATCTCATGCTATAGGAAGGGTCTCAGGATTGGAATGGGAAGGAGTTGGATATCACATCTCATGTTATAGGAAGGGTCTCAGGATTGGAATGGGAAGCACTTCGATATCACATCTCATGTTATAGGAAGGCTCCCAGGTTTAGAAGGGGAAGGAGTTGGATATCACATTTCATGTTAGAGGTAGGATCTCAGGTTTGGTATTAGAGGCATTGAGATATAACATCTCATGCTATCAGAAGGGTCTCAGGATTGGAATGGGAAGGAGTTGGATATCACATCTCATGCTAAAGGGAGGGTCTCAGGTTTGGAAGGGGAAGGATTTGGATATCACATCTCATGCTATAGGAAGGGTCTCAGGATTGGAATGGGAAGGAGTTGGATATCACATCTCATACTATAGGTAGGCTCTCAGTTTTGGAAAGGGAAGGTTTTGGATATCACATCTCATGCTATAGGAAGGGTCTCACGATTGGAATGGGAAGGATTTGGATATCACATCTCATGCTATAGGAAGGGTCTCAGGATTGGAATGGGAAGGAGTTGGATATCACATCTCATGCTATAGGAAGGGTCTCAGGAATGGAATGGGAAGGAGTTTTATATGACATCTCATGCCATAGGAAGGATCTCAGGTTTGGTATTAGAAGCATTGAGACATCACATCTCATGTTATAGGAAGGGTCTCAGGATTGGAATGGGAAGGAGTTGGATATCACATCTCATGCTATAGGAAGGGTCTCAGGTTTGGTATAAGCATTGAGATATCACATCTCATGCTATAGGAATGGTCTCAGGATTGGAATGGGAAGGAGTTGTATATGACATCTCATGCCATAGGAAGGGTCTCAGGTTTGGTATCAGCATTGAGATATCACATCTCTGCTATCGGAAGGGTCTCAGGATTGGAATGGGAAGGAGTTGGATATCCCATCTTATGTTATAGGAAGGGTCTCAGGTTTGGTATTAGAAGCATTGAGATATCACATCTCATGCTATAGGAAGGGTCTCAGGATTGGAATGGGAAGGACTTGAATATCCCATCTCATGCTATAGGGAGGCTCTCACGTTTGGAAAGGGAAGGAGTTGGATATCACATTTCATGTTAGAGGTAGGATCTCAGGTTTGGTATTAGAGGCATTGAATGTCACATCTCATGCTATCAGAAGGGTCTCAGGATTGGAATGGGAAGGAGTTGGATATCACATCTCATGCTAAAGGGAGGGTCTCAGGTTTGGAAGGGGAAGGATTTTGATATCACATCTCACGTTATAGGAAGGATCTCAGGTTTGGTATTAGAGGGATTGAGATATCACATCTCATGCTATCGGAAGGGTATCAGGATTGGATTTGGAAGTAGTTGGATATCCCATCTCATGCTATAGGAAGGGTCTCAGGTTGGAATGGGAAGGAGTTGGATATCACATCTCATGTTATAGGAAGGGTCTCAGGATTGGAATGGGAAATACTTCGATATCACATCTCATGCTATAGGAAGGCTCTCAGGTTTGCAAGGGGAAGGAGTTGGATATCACATTTCATGTTAGAGGTAGGATCTCAGGTTTGGTATTAGAGGCATTGAGATATCACATCTCATGCTATCAGAAATGTCTCAGGATTGGAATGGGAAGGAGTTGGATATCACATCTCATGCTAAAGGGAGGGTCTCTGGTTTGGAAGGGGAAGGATTTGGATATCACATCTCATGTTATAGGAAGGATCTCAGGTTTGGTATTAGAAGCATTGAGATATCACATCTCATGCTATAGGAAGGGTCTCAGGTTTGGAATGGGAAGGAATTGGATATCACATCTCATGTCATAGGAAGGATCTCAGGTTTGGTATTAGTAGCATTGAGATATCACATCTCATGCTATAGGAATGGTCTCAGGATTGGAATGGGAAGGAGTTGGATATTAGATTCTTGCTATAGAAAGGGTCTCAGGTTTGGAACGGGAAGGAGTTGGATATCACATCTCAAGCTATAGGAAGGGTCTCAGGATTGGAATGTGAAGGAGTTTGATGTCACATCTTATGCCATAGTATGGGTCTCAGGTTTGGTAGAAGCATTGGGATATCCCATCTCATGCTATAGGAAGGGTCTCAGGATTGGAATGGGAAGGACTTGAATATCACATCTCATGTTATAGCAAGGGTCTCAGGTTTGGTATTAGAAGCATTGAGATATCACATCTCATGCTATAGGAAGGGTCTCAGGATTGGAATGGGAACGACTTGGATATCACATCTCATGATAAAGGAAGGGTCTAAGGTTTGGAAGGGGGAGGATTTGGATATCACATCTCATGTTATAGGACCGGTCTCAGGTTTGGTATTAGAAGCATTGAGATATCAAGTCCCATGGTATAGGACGGGTCTCAGAATTGGAATGGGAAGGAGTTGGATATCACATCTCAAGCTATAGGAAGGTTCTCAGGTTTGGAAGGGGAAGGATTTGGATCTCACATCTCATGTTTTAGGACTGGTCTCACGTTTGGTATTAGAAGCATTGAGATATCACATCTAATGGTATAGGAAGGGTCTCAGGATTGGAATGGGAAGGAGTTGGATATCACATCTCAAGCTATCACAGGATTGGAATGGGAAGGAGTTTGATATCACATCTCAAGCTATAGGAAGGGTCTCAGGTTTATAAAGGGAAGGATTTGGATTTCACATCTCATGTTATAGGATGGTTCTCATGTTTGGTTTTAGAAGCATTGAGATATCACATCTAATGCTATCGGAAGGGTCTCAGGTTTGGAAAGGGAAGGATTTGGATTTCACATATGTTATTGGATGGTTCTCAGGTTTGGTTTTAGAAGCATTAAGATATCACATCTCATGCTATAGGAAGGGTCTCAGGTTTTGGAATGGGAAGGAGTTGGATACACATCTCATGTTATAGGAAGGATCTCAGGTTTGGTATTAGAAAAATTGTGATATCACATATCATGCTATAGGAAGGGTCTCAGGATTGGAATGGGAAGGAGTTGGATATGACATCTCATGCCACAGGAAGGGTCTCAGGTTTGGTATAAGCATTGAGATATCACATCTCTGCTATCGGAAGGGTCACAGGATTGGAATGGGAAGGAGTTGGATATCCCATCTTATGTTATAGGAAGGGTCTCAGGTTTGGTGTTAGAAGCATTGAGATATCACATCTCATGCTATCAGAAGGGTCTCAGGATTGGAATGGGAAGGAGTCGGATATCACATCTCATGCTAAAGGGAGGGTCTCAGGTTTGGTATTAGAAGCATTGAGATATGACATCTCATGTTATAGGAAGAATCTCTGGTTTGGTATTAGAGGCATTGAGATATCACATCTCATGCTATAAGAAGGGTCTCAGGATTGGAATGGGAAGGAGTCGGATATCACATCTCATGCTAAAGGGAGGGTCTCAGGTTTGGTATTAGAAGCATTGAGATATCACATCTCATGTTATAGGAAGAATCTCAGGTTTGGTATTAGAGGTATTGAGATATCACATCTCATGTTATAGGAAGGGTCTCAGGATTGGAATGGGAAGGATTTGGATATCACATCTCTTGCTATAGGAAGAGTCTCAAGTTTTTTATTAGAAACATTGAGATATCACATCTCATGCTATAGGAAGGGTTTCAGGATTGGAATGGGAAGGATTTGGATATCACATCTCATGCTAAAGGAAGGGTCTCAGGTTTGGAAGGGGAAGGATTTGGATATCATATCTCATGTTATAGGACGGGTCCCAGGTTTGGTATTAGAAGCTTTGAAATATCACATCTTATGCTATAGGAAGGGTCTCAGGATTGGAATGGGAAGGAGTTGGATATCACATCTCATGCTAAAGGAAGGGACTCAGGTTTGATAGAAGCATTGAGATATCACATCTCATGCTATAGGAAGGGTCTCAGGATTGGAATGGGAAGGAGTTGGATATCACATCTCATGTCATAGGAAGGGTCTCAGGTTTGGTCCAAGCATTGAGATATCACATCTCTGCTATCGGAAGGGTCTCAGGATAGGAATGGGAAGGACTTAGATATCACATTCCATGCTATAGGGAGGGTCTCAGGTTTGGAAAGGGAAGGATTTGGATTTCACATCTCATGTTATAGGATGGTTCTCATGTTTGGTTTTAGAAGCATTGAGATATCACATGTAATGCTATCGGAAGTGTCTCAGGTTTGGAAAGGGAAGGATTTGGATTTCACATATGTTATTGGATGGTTCTCAGGTTTGGTTTTAGAAGCATTAAGATATCACATCTCAGGCTATAGGAAGGGTCTCAGGTTTGGAATGGGAAGGAGTTGGATACACATCTCATGTTATAGGAAGGATCTCAGGTTTGGTATTAAAAAAATTGTGATATCACATATCATGCTATAGGAAGGGTCTCAGGATTGGAATGGGAAGGAGTTGGATATCACATCTCATGCTAAAGGAAAGATCTCAGGTTTGGAAGGGGAAGGATTTGGATCTCACATCTCATGTTTTAGGACGGGTGTCAGGTTTGGTATTAGAAGCATTGAGATATCACATCTCATGGTATAGGAAGGGTCTCAGGATTGGAATGGGAAGGAGTTGGATATCACATCTCAAGCTATCTCAGGATTGGAATGGGAAGGAGTTTGATATCACATCTCATGCAATCGGAAGGGTCTCAGGTTTGGAATGGGAAGGAGTTGGATATCACATCTCATGTTATAGGAAGGATCTCAGGTTTATTATTAGAAGCATTGAGATATCACATCTCATGCTATAGGAAGGGTCTCAGGATTGGAATCGGAAGGAGTTGTATTTGACATCTCATGCCATAGGAAGGGTCTCAGGTTTGGTATAAGCATTGAGATATCACATCTCTGCTATCGGAAGGGTCTCAGGATTGGAATGGGAAGGACTTGAATATCACATCTCATGTTATAGCAAGGGTCTCAGGTTTGGTATTAGAAGCATTGAGATATCACATCTCATGCTATAGGAAGTGTTAGGAAAGATTTCGTTATTGTAGGGAACTTTCCTTCCATGTGGCAACCCCTAAACTTTTTGCTATTGTTTTCAACCTGTTTTCTTGACTTTGCCAGAGAAGTGCAGCCTTCTGCTGTACTCCTCTGGGCTTTCGCTCCTTTCTTACGGGGAAACTGACATGCCCTTAAGACAGTCAGTACCGGGGAACGCTGTTTCCCGTAGTTTCTTTTATCGTGTCGCCATTTTAGTGCAACACGACACAAGAGGGCACTGTAAGCTAAGTTACAGCTCTCTTGGGTCTCTAGCCTTCTACAGACCCTAGACACTCTTATAGGATGGTTTTTGGATCGGTGCAAGTCATTCAGGGACTGGGCTGGTGGCAGCGATCATTTGGTTTATTTTGAGCTCCTTTTGCCGTTCTGAGCACCTTTTTGCCGCGAACACAAAAGGGTGGCCCGGCTACCCAAAATGGCCGGACCACGAGGCTCCTTTGTCTCGTCCACTGTCCGTCTTGCTCCCTTTACCTTCCCCCGGGTCAGGCGACCCGGGGCCTTCCTTATTTGGGCATGTAGTTTCCCGCGAAACACGGTTGCTTTCGCGGGCTTCTACATGTCGTTTGAGTGCCCCCAGGATGTGGGCTGGGCTGTCTGGTCCCAATACACATCCTGGGTGCCAGAGAGTCTAGGGTGGTGTGAATGCCTGGGACCACTGTGGTCCGTGATTGGTCCACGTATGGTATGTGTGTTGATGAGCGGATCTCCCATTGGCTCCCCTCCGTTTTGGCGCGAAGGGAACCGTGGATAAGAGGGAGCTGGAAACACCACTACCATGTCGATCTCCTGAGTTCTTACGAACCCAGGGATACAGGAGCCAAGTATCCTGCGAACACGAGGCTGGACCGAGGAATCGCTGGTGACCCCCTGAAGAACTTCTGCTCCTCATTGCTGTCGTCCGGTGAAGCCCTTTCCACCTAAGATCGAACAAGAAGGCCTGTACTGGCGCTTCGACCTATTGGAATAGCAGGACCAGCTATTCCCGGCACCTTCATCAACTCCTGCTGTAAGCCTTCGGAAGTGTCTCTGGGCCATCCAGTTGACTGACCAGCTTACTAAGGAGGCCTGCTCTGTAATCGCCGACAGGTTGGGTGGTATTCTGAGTCCGGGGCACGCTCACACGCTTCGTTTGCTTAGCAACCCTAAGCTAGAGGTGAGCAGTGCTCGTTTGGCTTGAATACACCCGGCCGTTCCGTTGCCCTGCTGTGGCGACAAAACTGTGCTTGTTTCTTCGATCGGGACGTCTTTTTACTCTGCACGACGACGAGACGTTCCCTGCTCTTCAGAACCTGCCAGAAGCTGCATCTATCGAGGAGAAGCTCGGGCCTGCTTGCTTCGGGGACCGGTGAGTAGATTAGCTAGGATCTGGTCGCCCTCCTGCAGTGCCCTTTGCTTTTCCCCGCTGTGAATACAGCACCCCTTGTCCGTACTCGCGCCCTGCTTCTGCCTCACAGTGGAGGCTGCGCTAGAGTCGCGGACCGTGTTCTCCTTCATTAGAGCTCCCTACAGAGCTGTTCAACGTCCTCCGAAGAGCTTCACCTTCTGCCCATTGGCACCGGCGTGTGCAGGTACTTTTGAGCGCTAGGCTCCACTCTTCGTAGGGATTGGACTACCATCTAGTTAGGGGCCTCAGAAGGCGGACATATCACACGCATTGGTTCGCACTGCCTGTTTTCCTTCCCCTGCAGGTGGATAACATATTTCGTGCTGCTAATGCTGTGAAACTGTGTATTCTGTATATATATTGGGTGGATAGTGTATGTGTTGGTTTAATATCGTTGTATATTGCTGCTTTTACTGTAGTTATTAGTTTCAAGGCCTTATAATAAATGTGTATCTATTTTTGATATAAACAACTGTTTGGAGTAGTTTGTAAGCGCTCTTGCTTTGTGTGCTCACTGTGGGCTTTCAGTCACCCTCACCCCTCTTGAGACCTAGTCTTGACCGCCGCGATCGCTACCTTGATTGGTCTGGCTTGTCCAGAGGTTACCCTGTTCCAAGTAATTAGGTTGGCCTTCTGAACCTCTGCGCCACCAGGACAGAGTTCAGAAATCCGTCTTAACAGGAAGGGTCTCAGGATTGGAATGGGAACGACTTGGATATCACATCTCATGATAAAGGAAGGGTCTAAATTTTGGAAGGGGAAGGATTTGGATATCACATCTCATGTTATAGGACCGGTCTCAGGTTTGGTATTAGAAGCATTGAGATATCAAGTCCCATGGTATAGGACGGGTCTCAGAATTGGAATGGGAAGGAGTTGGATATCACATCTCAAGCTATAGGAAGGGTGTCAGGATTGGAATGGGAAGGAGTTTGATATCACATCTCATGCCATGGTATGGGTCTCAGGTTTTGTAGAAGCATTGGGATATCACATCTCATGCTATCGGAAGGGTATCAGGATTGGATTTGGAAGGAGTTGGATATCCCATCTCATGCTATAGGAAGGGTCTCAGGTTGGAATGGGAAGGAATTGGATATCACATCTCATGTTATAGGAAGGGTATCAGGATTGGAATGGGAAGGACTTGGATATCACATCTCATGCTATAGGAAGGCTATCAGGTTTGGTATAAGCATTGAGATATCACATCTCATGCTATAGAAACGGTCTCAAGATTGCAATGGGAAGGAGTTGCATATCAAATTTCATTTTAGAGGTAGGATCTCAGATTTGGTATTAGAAGTATTGAGACATCACATCTCATGCTATAGGAAGGGTCTCACGATTGGAATGGGAAGGATTTGGATATCACATCTCATGCTATAGGAAGGGTCTCAGGTTTGGTATAAGCATTGAGATATCACATCTCATGCTATAGAAACGGTCTCAAGATTGCAATGGGAAGGAGTTGGATATCACATCTCATGTTAAAGGAAGGATCTCAGATTTGGTATTAGAAGTATTGAGACATCACATCTCATGCTATAGGAAGGGTCTCAGGATTGGAATGGGAAGGAGTTGGATATCACATCTCATGTTATAGGAAGGGTCTCAGGATTGGAATGGGAAGCACTTCGATATCACATCTCATGTTATAGGAAGGCTCCCAGGTTTAGAAGGGGAAGGAGTTGGATATCACATTTCATGTTAGAGGTAGGATCTCAGGTTTGGTATTAGAGGCATTGAGATATAACATCTCATGCTATCAGAAGGGTCTCAGGATTGGAATGGGAAGGAGTTGGATATCACATCTCATGCTAAAGGGAGGGTCTCAGGTTTGGAAGGGGAAGGATTTGGATATCACATCTCATGCTATAGGAAGGGTCTCAGGATTGGAATGGGAAGGATTTGGATATCACATCCCATGCTATAGGAAGGGTCTCAGGTTTGGTATAAGCATTGAGATATCACATCTCATGCTATAGGAAGGGTCTCAGGATTGGAATGGGAAGGAGTTGGATATCACATTTCATGCTATAGGTAGGCTCTCAGTTTTGGAAAGGGAAGGTTTTGGATATCACATCTCATGCTATAGGAAGGGTCTCACGATTGGAATGGGAAGGATTTGGATATCACATCTCATGCCATAGGAAGGGTCTCAGGTTTGGTATCAGCATTGAGATATCACATCTCTGCTATCGGAAGGGTCTCAGGATTCGAATGGTAAGGAGTTGGATATCCCATCTTATGTTATAGGAAGGGTCTCAGGTTTGGTATTAGAAGCATTGAGATATCACATCTCATGCTATAGGAAGGGTCTCAGGATTGGAATAGGAAGGACTTGAATATCCCATCTCATGCTATAGGGAGGCTCTCACGTTTGGAAAGGGAAGGAGTTGGATATCACATTTCATGTTAGAGGTAGGATCTCAGGTTTGGTATTAGAGGCATTGAATATCACATCTCATGCTATCAGAAGGGTCTCAGGATTGGAATGGGAAGGAGTTGGATATCACATCTCATGCTAAAGGGAGGGTCTCAGGTTTGGAAGGGGAAGGATTTTGATATCACATCTCATGTTATAGGAAGGATCTCAGGTTTGGTATTAGAGGGATTGAGATATCACATCTCATGCTATCGGAAGGGTATCAGGATTGGATTTGGAAGTAGTTGGATATCCCATCTCATGCTATAGGAAGGGTCTCAGGTTGGAATGGGAAGGAGTTGGATATCACATCTCATGTTATAGGAAGGGTCTCAGGATTGGAATGGGAAATACTTCGATATCACATCTCATGCTATAGGAAGGCTCTCAGGTTTGCAAGGGGAAGGAGTTGGATATCACATTTCATGTAGAGGTAGGATCTCAGGTTTGGTATTAGAGGCATTGAGATATCACATCTCATGCTATCAGAAATGTCTTAGGATTGGAATGGGAAGGAGTTGGATATCACATCTCATGCTAAAGGGAGGGTCTCTGGTTTTTTTAAGGGGAAGGATTTGGATATCACATCTCATGTTATAGGAAGGATCTCAGGTTTGGTATTAGAAGCATTGAGATATCACATCTCATGCTATAGGAAGGGTCTCAGGTTTGGAATGGGAAGGAATTGGATATCACATCTCATGTCATAGGAAGGATCTCAGGTTTGGTATTAGAAGCATTGAGATATCACATCTCATGCTATAGGAATGGTCTCAGTATTGGAATGGGAAGGAGTTGGATATTAGATTCTTGCTATAGAAAGGGTCTCAGGTTTAGAACGGGAAGGAGTTGGATATCACATCTCATGTTATAGGAAGGGTCTCAGGTTTGGTCTAAGTATTGAGATATCACATCTCTGCTATCAGAAGTTTCTCAGGATTGAAATGGGAAGGAGTTGGATATCCCATCTCATGTTATAGGACGGGTCTCAGGTTTGGTAATAGAATCATTGAGATATCACATCTCATGCTGTAGGAAGTGTCTAAGGATTGGAATGGGAAGGACTTGGATATCACATCTCATGCTATAGGTAGACTCTCAGGTTTGGAAAGGGAAGGAGTGGGATATCACATATCATGTTCAAGGAAGGATCTCAGGTTTGGTATTAGAGGCATTGAGATATCACATCTCATGCTATAGGAAGGGTCTCAGGATTGGAATGGGAAGGATTTGGATATCACATCTCATGCTATAGGAAGGGTCTCAGGTTTGGTATAAGCATTGAGATATCACATCTCATGCTATAGGAAGGGTCTCAGGATTGGAATGGGAAGGAGTTGGATATCACATCTCATGCCATAGGAAGGGTCTCAGGTTTGGTACAAGCATTGAGATATCACATCTCTGCTATCGGAAGGGTCTCAGGATAGGAATGGGAAGGAGTTGGATATCACATCTCAAGCTATCTCAGGATTGGAATGGGAAAGAGTTTGATATCACATCTCAAGCTATAGGAAGGTTCTCAGGTTTGGAGGGGGAAGGATTTGGATCTCACATCTCATGTTTTAGGACCAGTCTCAGGTTTGGTATTAGAAGCATTGAAATATCACATCTCATGGTATAGGAAGGGTCTCAGGATTGGAATGGGAAGGAGTTGGATATCACATCTCCAGCTATCACAGGATTGGAATGGGAAGGAGTTTGATATCACATCTCAAGCTATAGGAAGGGTCTCAGGTTTGGAAAGGGAAGGATTTGGATTTCACATCTCATGTTATAGGATGGTTCTCATGTTTGGTTTTAGAAGCATTGAGATATCACATCTAATGCTATCGGAAGGGTCTCAGGTTTGGAAAGGGAAGGATTTGGATTTCACATATGTTATTCGATGGTTCTCAGGTTTGGTTTTAGAAGCATTAAGATATCACATCTCATGCTATAGGAAGGGTCTCAGGTTTTGGAATGGGAAGGAGTTGGATACACATCTCATGTTATAGGAAGGATCTCAGGTTTGGTATTAGAAAAATTGTGATATCACATATCATGCTATAGGAAGGGTCTCAGGATTGGAATGGGAAGGAGTTGGATATCACATCTCATGCTAAAGGAAAGATCTCAGGTTTGGAATGGGAAGGAGTTGGATATCACATCTCATGCCATAGGAAGGGTCTCAGGTTTGGTCCAAGCATTGAGATATCACATCTCTGCTATCGGAAGGGTCTCAGGATAGGAATGGGAAGGACTTAGACATCACATCTCATGCTATAGGGAGGGTCTCAGGTTTGGAAAGGGAAGGATTTGGATTTCACATCTCATGTTATAGGATGGTTCTCATGTTTGGTTTTAGAAGCATTGAGATATCACATCTAATGCTATCGGAAGGGTCTCAGGTTTGGAAAGGGAAGGATTTGGATTTCACATATGTTATTGGATGGTTCTCAGGTTTGGTTTTAGAAGCATTAAGATATCACATCTCAGGTTATAGGAAGGGTCTCAGGTTTGGAATGGGAAGGAGTTGGATACACATCTCATGTTATAGGAAGGATCTCAGGTTTGGTATTAGAAAAATTGTGATATCACATATCATGCTATAGGAAGGGTCTCAGGATTGGAATGGGAAGGAGTTGGATATCACATCTCATGCTAAAGGAAAGATCTCAGGTTTGGAAGGGGAAGGATTTGGACATCACATCTCATGTTTTAGGACGGGTGTCAGGTTTGGTATTAGAAGCATTGAGATATCACATCTCATGGTATAGGAAGGGTCTCAGGATTGGAATGGGAAGGAGTTGGATATCACATCTCATGCTAAAGGAAAGATCTCAGGTTTGGAAGGGGAAGGATTTGGACATCACATCTCATGTTTTAGGACGGGTGTCAGGTTTGGTATTAGAAGCATTGAGATATCACATCTCATGGTATAGGAAGGGTCTCAGGATTGGAATGGGAAGGAGTTTGATATCACATCTCATGCAATCGGAAGGGTCTCAGGTTTGGAATGGGAAGGAGTTGGATATCACATCTCATGTTATAGGAAGGATCTCAGGTTTATTATTAGAAGCATTGAGATATCACATCTCATGCTATAGGAAGGG
The DNA here is from genome assembly GCF_040938575.1 of Ambystoma mexicanum. Lineage (NCBI taxonomy): Eukaryota > Metazoa > Chordata > Amphibia > Caudata > Ambystomatidae > Ambystoma > Ambystoma mexicanum. The sequence goes on from NC_090936.1 coordinate 324,741,570, forward strand.
TCTCAGGATTGGAATCGGAAGGAGTTGTATTTGACATCTCATGCCATAGGAAGGGTCTCAGGTTTGGTATAAGCATTGAGATATCACATCTCTGCTATCGGAAGGGTCTCAGGATTGGAATGGGAAGGAGTTGGATATCCCATCTCATGATAGGAAGGGTCTCAGGTTTGGTATTAGAAGCATTGAGATATCACATCTCATGCTATAGGAAGGGTCTCAGGATTGGAATGGGAAGGACTTGAATATCACATCTCATGTTATAGCAAGGGTCTCAGGTTTGGTATTAGAAGCATTGAGATATCACATCTCATGCTATAGGAAGGGTCTCAGGATTGGAATGGGAACGACTTGGATATCACATCTCATGATAAAGGAAGGGTCTAAGGTTTGGAAGGGGGAGGATTTGGATATCACATCTCATGTTATAGGACCGGTCTCAGGTTTGGTATTAGAAGCATTGAGATATCAAGTCCCATGGTATAGGACGGGTCTCAGAATTGGAATGGGAAGGAGTTGGATATCACATCTCAAGCTATAGGAAGGGTGTCAGGATTGGAATGGGAAGGAGTTTGATATCACATCTCATGCCATGGTATGGGTCTCAGGTTTTGTAGAAGCATTGGGATATCACATCTCATGCTATCGGAAGGGTATCAGGATTGGATTTGGAAGGAGTTGGATATCCCATCTCATGCTATAGGAAGGGTCTCAGGTTGGAATGGGAAGGAGTTGGATATCACATCTCATGTTATAGGAAGGGTATCAGGATTGGAATGGGAAGGACTTGGATATCACATCTCATGCTATAGGAAGGCTATCAGGTTTGGAAGGGGAAGGAGTTGCATATCAAATTTCATTATAGAGGTAGGATCTCAGGTTTGGTATTAGAGGCATTGAGATATCACATCTCATGCTATAGGAAGGGTCTCACGATTGGAATGGGAAGGATTTGGATATCACATCTCATGCTATAGGAAGGGTCTCAGGTTTGGTATAAGCATTGAAATATCACATCTCATGCTATAGAAACGGTCTCAAGATTGCAATGGGAAGGAGTTGGATATCATATCTCATGTTATAGGAAGGATCTCAGATTTGGTATTAGAAGCATTGAGACATCACATCTCATGCTATAGGAAGGGTCTCAGGATTGGAATGGGAAGGAGTTGGATATCACATCTCATGTTATAGGAAGGGTCTCAGGATTGGAATGGGAAGCACTTCGATATCACATCTCATGTTATAGGAAGGCTCCCAGGTTTAGAAGGGGAAGGAGTTGGATATCACATTTCATGTTAGAGGTAGGATCTCAGGTTTGGTATTAGAGGCATTGAGATATAACATCTCATGCTATCAGAAGGGTCTCAGGATTGGAATGGGAAGCACTTCGATATCACATCTCATGCTAAAGGGAGGGTCTCAGGATTGGAATGGGAAGCACTTCGATATCACATCTCATGTTATAGGAAGGCTCCCAGGTTTAGAAGGGGAAGGAGTTGGATATCACATTTCATGTTAGAGGTAGGATCTCAGGTTTGGTATTAGAGGCATTGAGATATAACATCTCATGCTATCAGAAGGGTCTCAGGATTGGAATGGGAAGGAGTTGGATATCACATCTCATGCTAAAGGGAGGGTCTCAGGTTTGGAAGGGGAAGGATTTGGATATCACATCTCATGCTATAGGAAGGGTCTCAGGATTGGAATGGGAAGTATTTGGATATCACATCCCATGCTATAGGAAGGGTCTCAGGTTTGGTATAAGCATTGAGATATCACATCTCATGCTATAGGAAGGGTCTCAGGATTGGAATGGGAAGGAGTTGGATATCACATTTCATGCTATAGGTAGGCTCTCAGTTTTGGAAAGGGAAGGTTTTGGATATCACATCTCATGCTATAGGAAGGGTCTCACGATTGGAATGGGAAGGATTTGGATATCACATCTCATGCCATAGGAAGGGTCTCAGGTTTGGTATCAGCATTGAGATATCACATCTCTGCTTTCGGAAGGGTCTCAGGATTCGAATGGGAAGGAGTTGGATATCCCATCTTATGTTATAGGAAGGGTCTCAGGTTTGGTATTAGAAGCATTGAGATATCACATCTCATGCTATAGGAAGGGTCTCAGGATTGGAATAGGAAGGACTTGAATATCCCATCTCATGCTATAGGGAGGCTCTCACGTTTGGAAAGGGAAGGAGTTGGATATCACATTTCATGTTAGAGGTAGGATCTCAGGTTTGGTATTAGAGGCATTGAATATCACATCTCATGCTATCAGAAGGGTCTCAGGATTGGAATGGGAAGGAGTTGGATATCACATCTCATGCTAAAGGGAGGGTCTCAGGTTTGGAAGGGGAAGGATTTTGATATCACATCTCATGTTATAGGAAGGATCTCATGTTTGGTATTAGAGGGATTGAGATATCACATCTCATGCTATCGGAAGGGTATCAGGATTGGATTTGGAAGTAGTTGGATATCCCATCTCATGCTATAGGAAGGGTCTCAGGTTGGAATGGGAAGGAGTTGGATATCACATCTCATGTTATAGGAAGGGTCTCAGGATTGGAATGGGAAATACTTCGATATCACATCTCATGCTATAGGAAGGCTCTCAGGTTTGCAAGGGGAAGGAGTTGGATATCACATTTAATGTAGAGGTAGGATCTCAGGTTTGGTATTAGAGGCATTGAGATATCACATCTCATGCTATCAGAAATGTCTTAGGATTGGAATGGGAAGGAGTTGGATATCACATCTCATGCTAAAGGGAGGGTCTCTGGTTTGGAAGGGGAAGGATTTGGATATCACATCTCATGTTATAGGAAGGATCTCAGGTTTGGTATTAGAAGCATTGAGATATCACATCTCATGCTATAGGAAGGGTCTCAGGTTTGGAATGGGAAGGAATTGGATATCACATCTCATGTCATAGGAAGGATCTCAGGTTTGGTATTAGAAGCATTGAGATATCACATCTCATGCTATAGGAATGGTCTCAGGATTGGAATGGGAAGGAGTTGGATATTAGATTCTTGCTATAGAAAGGGTCTCAGGTTTAGAACGGGAAGGAGTTGGATATCACATCTCATGTTATAGGAAGGGTCTCAGGTTTGGTCTAAGTATTGAGATATCACATCTCTGCTATTAGAAGTTTCTCAGGATGAAATGGGAAGGAGTTAGATATCCCATCTCATGTTATAGGACGGGTCTCAGGTTTGGTAATAGAATCATTGAGATATCACATCTCATGCTGTAGGAAGTGTCTAAGGATTGGAATGGGAAGGACTTGGATATCACATCTCATGCTATAGGTAGACTCTCAGGTTTGGAAAGGGAAGGAGTGGGATATCACATATCATGTTCAAGGAAGGATCTCAGGTTTGGTATTAGAGGCATTGAGATATCACATCTCATGCTATAGGAAGGGTCTCAGGATTGGAATGGGAAGGATTTGGATATCACATCTCATGCTATAGGAAGGGTCTCAGGTTTGGTATAAGCATTGAGACATCACATCTCATGCTATAGGAAGGGTCTCAGGATTGGAATGGGAAGGAGTTGGATATCACATCTCATGCCATAGGAAGGGTCTCAGGTTTGTTACAAGCATTGAGATATCACATCTCTGCTATCGGAAGGGTCTCAGGATAGGAATGGGAAGGAGTTGGATATCACATCTCAAGCTATCTCAGGATTGGAATTGGAAGGAGTTTGATATCACATCTCAAGCTATAGGAAGGTTCTCAGGTTTGGAGGGGGAAGGATTTGGATCTCACAACTCATGTTTTAGGACCAGTCTCAGGTTTGGTATTAGAAGCATTGAAATATCACATCTCATGGTATAGGAAGGGTCTCAGGATTGGAATGGGAAGGAGTTGGATATCACATCTCCAGCTATCACAGGATTGGAATGGGAAGGAGTTTGATATCACATCTCAAGCTATAGGAAGGGTCTCAGGTTTGGAAAGGGAAGGATTTGGATTTCACATCTCATGTTATAGGATGGTTCTCGTGTTTGGTTTTAGAAGCATTGAGATATCACATCTAATGCTATCGGAAGGGTCTCAGGTTTGGAAAGGGAAGGATTTGGATTTCACATATGTTATTCGATGGTTCTCAGGTTTGGTTTTAGAAGCATTAAGATATCACATCTCATGCTATAGGAAGGGTCTCAGGTTTTGGAATGGGAAGGAGTTGGATACACATCTCATGTTATAGGAAGGATCTCAGGTTTGGTATTAGAAAAATTGTGATATCACATATCATGCTATAGGAAGGGTCTCAGGATTGGAATGGGAAGGAGTTGGATATGACATCTCATGCCACAGGAAGGGTCTCAGGTTTGGTATAAGCATTGAGATATCACATCTCATGTTATAGGAAGAATCTCAGGTTTGGTATTAGAGGCATTGAGATATCACATCTCATGTTATAGGAAGGGTCTCAGGATTGGAATGGGAAGGATTTGGATATCACATCTCTTGCTATAGGAAAAGTCTCAGGTTTTTTATTAGAAACATTGAGATATCACATCTCATGCTAAAGGAAGGGTCTCAGGTTTGGAAGGGGAAGGATTTGGATATCATATCTCATGTTATAGGACGGGTCGCAGGTTTGGTATTAGAAGCTTTGAAATATCACATCTCATGCTATAGGAAGGGTCTCAGGATTGGAATGGGAAGGAGTTGGATATCACATCTCATGCTAAAGGAAGGGACTCAGGTTTGATAGAAGCATTGAGATATCACATCTCATGCTATAGGAAGGGTCTCAAGATTGGAATGGGAAGGAGTTGGATATCACATCTCATGCCATAGGAAGGGTCTCAGGTTTGGTCCAAGCATTGAGATATCACATCTCTGCTATCGGAAGGGTCTCAGGATAGGAATGGGAAGGACTTAGACATCACATCTCATGCTATAGGGAGGGTCTCAGGTTTGGAAAGGGAAGGATTTGGATTTCACATCTCATGTTATAGGATGGTTCTCATGTTTGGTTTTAGAAGCATTGAGATATCACATCTAATGCTATCGGAAGGGTCTCAGGTTTGGAAAGGGAAGGATTTGGATTTCACATATGTTATTGGATGGTTCTCAGGTTTGGTTTTAGAAGCATTAAGATATCACATCTCAGGTTATAGGAAGGGTCTCAGGTTTGGAATGGGAAGGAGTTGGATACACATCTCATGTTATAGGAAGGATCTCAGGTTTGGTATTAGAAAAATTGTGATATCACATATCATGCTATAGGAAGGGTCTCAGGATTGGAATGGGAAGGAGTTGGATATCACATCTCATGCTAAAGGAAAGATCTCAGGTTTGGAAGGGGAAGGATTTGGACATCACATCTCATGTTTTAGGACGGGTGTCAGGTTTGGTATTAGAAGCATTGAGATATCACATCTCATGGTATAGGAAGGGTCTCAGGATTGGAATGGGAAGGAGTTTGATATCACATCTCATGCAATCGGAAGGGTCTCAGGTTTGGAATGGGAAGGAGTTGGATATCACATCTCATGTTATAGGAAGGATCTCAGGTTTATTATTAGAAGCATTGAGATATCACATCTCATGCTATAGGAAGGGTCTCAGGATTGGAATCGGAAGGAGTTGTATTTGACATCTCATGCCATAGGAAGGGTCTCAGGTTTGGTATAAGCATTGAGATATCACATCTCTGCTATCGGAAGGGTCTCAGGATTGGAATGGGAAGGAGTTGGATATCCCATCTCATGATAGGAAGGGTCTCAGGTTTGGTATTAGAAGCATTGAGATATCACATCTCATGCTATAGGAAGGTTCTTAGGATTGGAATGGGAAGGACTTGAATATCACATCTCATGTTATAGCAAGGGTCTCAGGTTTGGTATTAGAAGCATTGAGATATCACATCTCATGCTATAGGAAGGGTCTCAGGATTGGAATGGGAACGACTTGGATATCACATCTCATGATAAAGGAAGGGTCTAAGGTTTGGAAGGGGGAGGATTTGGATATCACATCTCATGTTATAGGACCGGTCTCAGGTTTGGTATTAGAAGCATTGAGATATCACGTCCCATGGTATAGGACGGGTCTCAGAATTGGAATGGGAAGGAGTTGGATATCACATCTCAAGCTATAGGAAGGGTGTCAGGATTGGAATGGGAAGGAGTTTGATATCACATCTCATGCCATGGTATGGGTCTCAGGTTTTGTAGAAGCATTGGGATATCACATCTCATGCTATCGGAAGGGTATCAGGATTGGATTTGGAAGGAGTTGGATATCCCATCTCATGCTATAGGAAGGGTCTCAGGTTGGAATGGGAAGGAGTTGGATATCACATCTCATGTTATAGGAAGGGTATCAGGATTGGAATGGGAAGGACTTGGATATCACATCTCATGCTATAGGAAGGCTATCAGGTTTGGAAGGGGAAGGCGTTGCATATCAAATTTCATTATAGAGGTAGGATCTCAGGTTTGGTATTAGAGGCATTGAGATATCACATCTCATGCTATAGGAAGGGTCTCACGATTGGAATGGGAAGGATTTGGATATCACATCTCATGCTATAGGAAGGGTCTCAGGTTTGGTATAAGCATTGAAATATCACATCTCATGCTATAGAAACGGTCTCAAGATTGCAATGGGAAGGAGTTGGATATCATATCTCATGTTATAGGAAGGATCTTAGATTTGGTATTAGAAGCATTGAGACATCACATCTCATGCTATAGGAAGGGTCTCAGGATTGGAATGGGAAGGAGTTGGATATCACATCTCATGTTATAGGAAGGGTCTCAGGATTGGAATGGGAAGCACTTCGATATCACATCTCATGTTATAGGAAGGCTCCCAGGTTTAGAAGGGGAAGGAGTTGGATATCACATTTCATGTTAGAGGTAGGATCTCAGGTTTGGTATTAGAGGCATTGAGATATAACATCTCATGCTATCAGAAGGGTCTCAGGATTGGAATGGGAAGGAGTTGGATATCACATCTCATGCTAAAGGGAGGGTCTCAGGTTTGGAAGGGGAAGGATTTGGATATCACATCTCATGCTATAGGAAGGGTCTCAGGATTGGAATGGGAAGGAGTTGGATATCACATCTCATGCTATAGGTAGGCTCTCAGTTTTGGAAAGGGAAGGTTTTGGATATCACATCTCATCCTATAGGAAGGGTCTCACGATTGGAATGGGAAGGATTTGGATATCACATCTCATGCTATAGGAAGGGTCTCAGGATTGGAATGGGAAGGAGTTGGATATCACATCTCATGCTATAGGAAGGGTCTCAGGAATGGAATGGGAAGGAGTTTTATATGACATCTCATGCCATAGGAAGGATCTCAGGTTTGGTATTAGAAGCATTGAGACATCACATCTCATGTTATAGGAAGGGTCTCAGGATTGGAATGGGAAGGAGTTGGATATCACATCTCATGCTATAGGAAGGGTCTCAGGTTTGGTATAAGCATTGAGATATCACATCTCATGCTATACGAATGGTCTCAGGATTGGAATGGGAAGGAGTTGTATATGACATCTCATGCCATAGGAAGGGTCTCAGGTTTGGTATCAGCATTGAGATATCACATCTCTGCTATCGGAAGGGTCTCAGGATTGGAATGGGAAGGAGTTGGATATCCCATCTTATGTTATAGGAAGGGTCTCAGGTTTGGTATTAGAAGCATTGAGATATCACATCTCATGCTATAGGAAGGGTCTCAGGATTGGAATGGGAAGGACTTGAATATCCCATCTCATGCTATAGGGAGGCTCTCACGTTTGGAAAGGGAAGGAGTTGGATATCACATTTCATGTTAGAGGTAGGATCTCAGGTTTGGTATTAGAGGCATTGAATGTCACATCTCATGCTATCAGAAGGGTCTCAGGATTGGAATGGGAAGGAGTTGGATATCACATCTCATGCTAAAGGGAGGGTCTCAGGTTTGGAAGGGGAAGGATTTTGATATCACATCTCATGTTATAGGAAGGATCTCAGGTTTGGTATTAGAGGGATTGAGATATCACATCTCATGCTATCGGAAGGGTATCAGGATTGGATTTGGAAGTAGTTGGATATCCCATCTCATGCTATAGGAAGGGTCTCAGGTTGGAATGGGAAGGAGTTGGATATCACATCTCATGTTATAGGAAGGGTCTCAGGATTGGAATGGGAAATACTTCGATATCACATCTCATGCTATAGGAAGGCTCTCAGTTTTGCAAGGGGAAGGAGTTGGATATCACATTTCATGTTAGAGGTAGGATCTCAGGTTTGGTATTAGAGGCATTGAGATATCACATCTCATGCTATCAGAAATGTCTCAGGATTGGAATGGGAAGGAGTTGGATATCACATCTCATGCTAAAGGGAGGGTCTCTGGTTTGGAAGGGGAAGTATTTGGATATCACATCTCATGTTATAGGAAGGATCTCAGGTTTGGTATTAGAAGCATTGAGATATCACATCTCATGCTATAGGAAGGGTCTCAGGTTTGGAATGGGAAGGAATTGGATATCACATCTCATGTCATAGGAATGATCTCAGGTTTGGTATTAGAAGCATTGAGATATCACATCTCATGCTATAGGAATGGTCTCAGGATTGGAATGGGAAGGTGTTGGATATTAGATTCTTGCTATAGAAAGGGTCTCAGGTTTGGAACGGGAAGGAGTTGGATATCACATCTCAAGCTATAGGAAGGGTCTCAGGATTGGAATGGGAAGGAGTTTGATGTCACATCTTATGCCATAGTATGGGTCTCAGGTTTGGTAGAAGCATTGGGATATCACATCTCATGCTATTGGAAGGGTTTCAGTATTGGATTTGGAAGGAGTTGGATATCCCATCTCATGCTATAGGAAGGGTCTCAGGATTGGAATGGGAAGGACTTGAATATCACATCTCATGTTATAGCAAGGGTCTCAGGTTTGGTATTAGAAGCATTGAGATATCACATCTCATGCTATAGGAAGGGTCTCAGGATTGGAATGGGAACGACTTGGATATCACATCTCATGATAAAGGAAGGGTCTAAGGTTTGGAAGGGGGAGGATTTGGATATCACATCTCATGTTATAGGACCGGTCTCAGGTTTGGTATTAGAAGCATTGAGATATCAAGTCCCATGGTATAGGACGGGTCTCAGAATTGGAATGGGAAGGAGTTGGATATCACATCTCAAGCTATAGGAAGGGTGTCAGGATTGGAATGGGAAGGAGTTTGATATCACATCTCATGCCATGGTATGGGTCTCAGGTTTTGTAGAAGCATTGGGATATCACATCTCATGCTATCGGAAGGGTATCAGGATTGGATTTGGAAGGAGTTGGATATCCCATCCCATGCTATAGGAAGGGTCTCAGGTTGGAATGGGAAGGAGTTGGATATCACATCTCATGTTATAGGAAGGGTATCAGGATTGGAATGGGAAGGACTTGGATATCACATCTCATGCTATAGGAAGGCTATCAGGTTTGGAAGGGGAAGGAGTTGCATATCAAATTTCATTATAGAGGTAGGATCTCAGGTTTGGTATTAGAGGCATTGAGATATCACATCTCATGCTATAGGAAGGGTCTCATGATTGGAATGGGAAGGATTTGGATATCACATCTCATGCTATAGGAAGGGTCTCAGGTTTGGTATAAGCATTGAAATATCACATCTCATGCTATAGAAACGGTCTCAAGATTGCAATGGGAAGGAGTTGGATATCATATCTCATGTTATAGGAAGGATCTCAGATTTGGTATTAGAAGCATTGAGACATCACATCTCATGCTATAGGAAGGGTCTCAGGATTGGAATGGGAAGGAGTTGGATATCACATCTCATGTTATAGGAAGGGTCTCAGGATTGGAATGGGAAGCACTTCGATATCACATCTCATGTTATAGGAAGGCTCCCAGGTTTAGAAGGGGAAGGAGTTGGATATCACATTTCATGTTAGAGGTAGGATCTCAGGTTTGGTATTAGAGGCATTGAGATATAACATCTCATGCTATCAGAAGGGTCTCAGGATTGGAATGGGAAGGTGTTGGATATCACATCTCATGCTAAAGGGAGGGTCTCAGGTTTGGAAGGGGAAGGATTTGGATATCACATCTCATGCTATAGGAAGGGTCTCAGGATTGGAATGGGAAGGAGTTGGATATCACATCTCATACTATAGGTAGGCTCTCAGTTTTGGAAAGGGAAGGTTTTGGATATCACATCTCATGCTATAGGAAGGGTCTCACGATTGGAATGGGAAGGATTTGGATATCACATCTCATGCTATAGGAAGGGTCTCAGGATTGGAATGGGAAGGAGTTGGATATCACATCTCATGCTATAGGAAGGGTCTCAGGAATGGAATGGGAAGGAGTTTTATATGACATCTCATGCCATAGGAAGGATCTCAGGTTTGGTATTAGAAGCATTGAGACATCACATCTCATGTTATAGGAAGGGTCTCAGGATTGGAATGGGAAGGAGTTGGATATCACATCTCATGCTATAGGAAGGGTCTCAGGTTTGGTATAAGCATTGAGATATCACATCTCATGCTATAGGAATGGTCTCAGGATTGGAATGGGAAGGAGTTGTATGTGACATCTCATGCCATAGGAAGGGTCTCAGGTTTGGTATCAGCATTGAGATATCACATCTCTGCTATCGGAAGGGTCTCAGGATTGGAATGGGAAGGAGTTGGATATCCCATCTTATGTTATAGGAAGGGTCTCAGGTTTGGTATTAGAAGCATTGAGATATCACATCTCATGCTATAGGAAGGGTCTCAGGATTGGAATGGGAAGGACTTGAATATCCCATCTCATGCTATAGGGAGGCTCTCACGTTTGGAAAGGGAAGGAGTTGGATATCACATTTCATGTTAGAGGTAGGATCTCAGGTTTGGTATTAGAGGCATTGAATGTCACATCTCATGCTATCAGAAGGGTCTCAGGATTGGAATGGGAAGGAGTTGGATATCACATCTCATGCTAAAGGGAGGGTCTCAGGTTTGGAAGGGGAAGGATTTTGATATCACATCTCACGTTATAGGAAGGATCTCAGGTTTGGTATTAGAGGGATTGAGATATCACATCTCATGCTATCGGAAGGGTATCAGGATTGGATTTGGAAGTAGTTGGATATCCCATCTCATGCTATAGGAAGGGTCTCAGGTTGGAATGGGAAGGAGTTGGATATCACATCTCATGTTATAGGAAGGGTCTCAGGCTTGGAATGGGAAATACTTCGATATCACATCTCATGCTATAGGAAGGCTCTCAGGTTTGCAAGGGGAAGGAGTTGGATATCACATTTCATGTTAGAGGTAGGATCTCAGGTTTGGTATTAGAGGCATTGAGATATCACATCTCATGCTATCAGAAATGTCTCAGGATTGGAATGGGAAGGAGTTGGATATCACATCTCATGCTAAAGAGAGGGTCTCTGGTTTGGAAGGGGAAGGATTTGGATATCACATCTCATGTTATAGGAAGGATCTCAGGTTTGGTATTAGAAGCATTGAGATATCACATCTCATGCTATAGGAAGGGTCTCAGGTTTGGAATGGGAAGGAATTGGATATCACATCTCATGTCATAGGAAGGATCTCAGGTTTGGTATTAGTAGCATTGAGATATCACATCTCATGCTATAGGAATGGTCTCAGGATTGGAATGGGAAGGAGTTGGATATTAGATTCTTGCTATAGAAAGGGTCTCAGGTTTGGAACGGGAAGGAGTTGGATATCACATCTCAAGCTATAGGAAGGGTCTCAGGATTGGAATGTGAAGGAGTTTGATGTCACATCTTATGCCATAGTATGGGTCTCAGGTTTGGTAGAAGCATTGGGATATCACATCTCATGCTATTGGAAGGGTATCAGTATTGGATTTGGAAGGAGTTGGATATCCCATCTCATGCTATAGGAAGGGTCTCAGGATTGGAATGGGAAGGACTTGAATATCACATCTCATGTTATAGCAAGGGTCTCAGGTTTGGTATTAGAAGCATTGAGATATCACATCTCATGCTATAGGAAGGGTCTCAGGATTGGAATGGGAACGACTTGGATATCACATCTCATGATAAAGGAAGGGTCTAAGGTTTGGAAGGGGGAGGATTTGGATATCACATCTCATGTTATAGGACCGGTCTCAGGTTTGGTATTAGAAGCATTGAGATATCAAGTCCCATGGTATAGGACGGGTCTCAGAATTGGAATGGGAAGGAGTTGGATATCACATCTCAAGCTATAGGAAGGTTCTCAGGTTTGGAAGGGGAAGGATTTGGATCTCACATCTCATGTTTTAGGACGGGTCTCACGTTTGGTATTAGAAGCATTGAGATATCACATCTAATGGTATAGGAAGGGTCTCAGGATTGGAATGGGAAGGAGTTGGATATCACATCTCAAGCTATCACAGGATTGGAATGGGAAGGAGTTTGATATCACATCTCAAGCTATAGGAAGGGTCTCAGGTTTGGAAAGGGAAGGATTTGGATTTCACATCTCATGTTATAGGATGGTTCTCATGTTTGGTTTTAGAAGCATTGAGATATCACATCTAATGCTATCGGAAGGGTCTCAGGTTTGGAAAGGGAAGGATTTGGATTTCACATATGTTATTGGATGGTTCTCAGGTTTGGTTTTAGAAGCATTAAGATATCACATCTCATGCTATAGGAAGGGTCTCAGGTTTTGGAATGGGAAGGAGTTGGATACACATCTCATGTTATAGGAAGGATCTCAGGTTTGGTATTAGAAAAATTGTGATATCACATATCATGCTATAGGAAGGGTCTCAGGATTGGAATGGGAAGGAGTTGGATATGACATCTCATGCCACAGGAAGGGTCTCAGGTTTGGTATAAGCATTGAGATATCACATCTCTGCTATCAGAAGGGTCACAGGATTGGAATGGGAAGGAGTTGGATATCCCATCTTATGTTATAGGAAGGGTCTCAGGTTTGGTGTTAGAAGCATTGAGATATCACATCTCATGCTATCAGAAGGGTCTCAGGATTGGAATGGGAAGGAGTCGGATATCACATCTCATGCTAAAGGGAGGGTCTCAGGTTTGGTATTAGAAGCATTGAGATATGACATCTCATGTTATAGGAAGAATCTCTGGTTTGGTATTAGAGGCATTGAGATATCACATCTCATGCTATAAGAAGGGTCTCAGGATTGGAATGGGAAGGAGTCGGATATCACATCTCATGCTAAAGGGAGGGTCTCAGGTTTGGTATTAGAAGCATTGAGATATCACATCTCATGTTATAGGAAGAATCTCAGGTTTGGTATTAGAGGTATTGAGATATCACATCTCATGTTATAGGAAGGGTCTCAGGATTGGAATGGGAAGGATTTGGATATCACATCTCTTGCTATAGGAAGAGTCTCAAGTTTTTTATTAGAAACATTGAGATATCACATCTCATGCTATAGGAAGGGTTTCAGGATTGGAATGGGAAGGATTTGGATATCACATCTCATGCTAAAGGAAGGGTCTCAGGTTTGGAAGGGGAAGGATTTGGATATCATATCTCATGTTATAGGACGGGTCCCAGGTTTGGTATTAGAAGCTTTGAAATATCACATCTTATGCTATAGGAAGGGTCTCAGGATTGGAATGGGAAGGAGTTGGATATCACATCTCATGCTAAAGGAAGGGACTCAGGTTTGATAGAAGCATTGAGATATCACATCTCATGCTATAGGAAGGGTCTCAGGATTGGAATGGGAAGGAGTTGGATATCACATCTCATGTCATAGGAAGGGTCTCAGGTTTGGTCCAAGCATTGAGATATCACATCTCTGCTATCGGAAGGGTCTCAGGATAGGAATGGGAAGGACTTAGATATCACATTCCATGCTATAGGGAGGGTCTCAGGTTTGGAAAGGGAAGGATTTGGATTTCACATCTCATGTTATAGGATGGTTCTCATGTTTGGTTTTAGAAGCATTGAGATATCACATGTAATGCTATCGGAAGTGTCTCAGGTTTGGAAAGGGAAGGATTTGGATTTCACATATGTTATTGGATGGTTCTCAGGTTTGGTTTTAGAAGCATTAAGATATCACATCTCAGGCTATAGGAAGGGTCTCAGGTTTGGAATGGGAAGGAGTTGGATACACATCTCATGTTATAGGAAGGATCTCAGGTTTGGTATTAGAAAAATTGTGATATCACATATCATGCTATAGGAAGGGTCTCAGGATTGGAATGGGAAGGAGTTGGATATCACATCTCATGCTAAAGGAAAGATCTCAGGTTTGGAAGGGGAAGGATTTGGATCTCACATCTCATGTTTTAGGACGGGTGTCAGGTTTTGTATTAGAAGCATTGAGATATCACATCTCATGGTATAGGAAGGGTCTCAGGATTGGAATGGGAAGGAGTTGGATATCACATCTCAAGCTATCTCAGGATTGGAATGGGAAGGAGTTTGATATCACATCTCATGCAATCGGAAGGGTCTCAGGTTTGGAATGGGAAGGAGTTGGATATCACATCTCATGTTATAGGAAGGATCTCAGGTTTATTATTAGAAGCATTGAGATATCACATCTCATGCTATAGGAAGGGTCTCAGGATTGGAATCGGAAGGAGTTGTATTTGACATCTCATGCCATAGGAAGGGTCTCAGGTTTGGTATAAGCATTGAGATATCACATCTCTGCTATCGGAAGGGTCTCAGGATTGGAATGGGAAGGACTTGAATATCACATCTCATGTTATAGCAAGGGTCTCAGGTTTGGTATTAGAAGCATTGAGATATCACATCTCATGCTATAGGAAGGGTCTCAGGATTGGAATGGGAACGACTTGGATATCACATCTCATGATAAAGGAAGGGTCTAAATTTTGGAAGGGGAAGGATTTGGATATCACATCTCATGTTATAGGACCGGTCTCAGGTTTGGTATTAGAAGCATTGAGATATCAAGTCCCATGGTATAGGACGGGTCTCAGAATTGGAATGGGAAGGAGTTGGATATCACATCTCAAGCTATAGGAAGGGTGTCAGGATTGGAATGGGAAGGAGTTTGATATCACATCTCATGCCATGGTATGGGTCTCAGGTTTTGTAGAAGCATTGGGATATCACATCTCATTCTATCGGAAGGGTATCAGGATTGGATTTGGAAGGAGTTGGATATCCCATCTCATGCTATAGGAAGGGTCTCAGGTTGGAATGGGAAGGAATTGGATATCACATCTCATGTTATAGGAAGGGTATCAGGATTGGAATGGGAAGGACTTGGATATCACATCTCATGCTATAGGAAGGCTATCAGGTTTGGTATAAGCATTGAGATATCACATCTCATGCTATAGAAACGGTCTCAAGATTGCAATGGGAAGGAGTTGCATATCAAATTTCATTTTAGAGGTAGGATCTCAGATTTGGTATTAGAAGTATTGAGACATCACATCTCATGCTATAGGAAGGGTCTCACGATTGGAATGGGAAGGATTTGGATATCACATCTCATGCTATAGGAAGGGTCTCAGGTTTGGTATAAGCATTGAGATATCACATCTCATGCTATAGAAACGGTCTCAAGATTGCAATGGGAAGGAGTTGGATATCACATCTCATGTTATAGGAAGGATCTCAGATTTGGTATTAGAAGTATTGAGACATCACATCTCATGCTATAGGAAGGGTCTCAGGATTGGAATGGGAAGGAGTTGGATATCACATCTCATGTTATAGGAAGGGTCTCAGGATTGGAATGGGAAGCACTTCGATATCACATCTCATGTTATAGGAAGGCTCCCAGGTTTAGAAGGGAAAGGAGTTGGATATCACATTTCATGTTAGAGGTAGGATCTCAGGTTTGGTATTAGAGGCATTGAGATATAACATCTCATGCTATCAGAAGGGTCTCAGGATTGGAATGGGAAGGAGTTGGATATCACATCTCATGCTAAAGGGAGGGTCTCAGGTTTGGAAGGGGAAGGATTTGGATATCACATCTCATGCTATAGGAAGGGTCTCAGGATTGGAATGGGAAGGATTTGGATATCACATCCCATGCTATAGGAAGGGTCTCAGGTTTGGTATAAGCATTGAGATATCACATCTCATGCTATAGGAAGGGTCTCAGGATTGGAATGGGAAGGAGTTGGATATCACATTTCATGCTATAGGTAGGCTCTCAGTTTTGGAAAGGGAAGGTTTTGGATATCACATCTCATGCTATAGGAAGGGTCTCACGATTGGAATGGGAAGGATTTGGATATCACATCTCATGCCATAGGAAGGGTCTCAGGTTTGGTATCAGCATTGAGATATCACATCTCTGCTATCGGAAGGGTCTCAGGATTCGAATGTTAAGGAGTTGGATATCCCATCTTATGTTATAGGAAGGGTCTCAGGTTTGGTATTAGAAGCATTGAGATATCACATCTCATGCTATAGGAAGGGTCTCAGGATTGGAATAGGAAGGACTTGAATATCCCATCTCATGCTATAGGGAGGCTCTCACGTTTGGAAAGGGAAGGAGTTGGATATCACATTTCATGTTAGAGGTAGGATCTCAGGTTTGGTATTAGAGGCATTGAATATCACATCTCATGCTATCAGAAGGGTCTCAGGATTGGAATGGGAAGGAGTTGGATATCACATCTCATGCTAAAGGGAGGGTCTCAGGTTTGGAAGGGGAAGGATTTTGATATCACATCTCATGTTATAGGAAGGATCTCAGGTTTGGTATTAGAGGGATTGAGATATCACATCTCATGCTATCGGAAGGGTATCAGGATTGGATTTGGAAGTAGTTGGATATCCCATCTCATGCTATAGGAAGGGTCTCAGGTTGGAATGGGAAGGAGTTGGATATCACATCTCATGTTATAGGAAGGGTCTCAGGATTGGAATGGGAAATACTTCGATATCACATCTCATGCTATAGGAAGGCTCTCAGGTTTGCAAGGGGAAGGAGTTGGATATCACATTTCATGTAGAGGTAGGATCTCAGGTTTGGTATTAGAGGCATTGAGATATCACATCTCATGCTATCAGAAATGTCTTAGGATTGGAATGGGAAGGAGTTGGATATCACATCTCATGCTAAAGGGAGGGTCTCTGGTTTTTTTAAGGGGAAGGATTTGGATATCACATCTCATGTTATAGGAAGGATCTCAGGTTTGGTATTAGAAGCATTGAGATATCACATCTCATGCTATAGGAAGGGTCTCAGGTTTGGAATGGGAAGGAATTGGATATCACATCTCATGTCATAGGAAGGATCTCAGGTTTGGTATTAGAAGCATTGAGATATCACATCTCATGCTATAGGAATGGTCTCAGTATTGGAATGGGAAGGAGTTGGATATTAGATTCTTGCTATAGAAAGGGTCTCAGGTTTAGAACGGGAAGGAGTTGGATATCACATCTCATGTTATAGGAAGGGTCTCAGGTTTGGTCTAAGTATTGAGATATCACATCTCTGCTATCAGAAGTTTCTCAGGATTGAAATGGGAAGGAGTTGGATATCCCATCTCATGTTATAGGACGGGTCTCAGGTTTGGTAATAGAATCATTGAGATATCACATCTCATGCTGTAGGAAGTGTCTAAGGATTGGAATGGGAAGGACTTGGATATCACATCTCATGCTATAGGTAGACTCTCAGGTTTGGAAAGGGAAGGAGTGGGATATCACATATCATGTTCAAGGAAGGATCTCAGGTTTGGTATTAGAGGCATTGAGATATCACATCTCATGCTATAGGAAGGGTCTCAGGATTGGAATGGGAAGGATTTGGATATCACATCTCATGCTATAGGAAGGGTCTCAGGTTTGGTATAAGCATTGAGATATCACATCTCATGCTATAGGAAGGGTCTCAGGATTGGAATGGGAAGGAGTTGGATATCACATCTCATGCCATAGGAAGGGTCTCAGGTTTGGTACAAGCATTGAGATATCACATCTCTGCTATCGGAAGGGTCTCAGGATAGGAATGGGAAGGAGTTGGATATCACATCTCAAGCTATCTCAGGATTGGAATGGGAAAGAGTTTGATATCACATCTCAAGCTATAGGAAGGTTCTCAGGTTTGGAGGGGGAAGGATTTGGATCTCACATCTCATGTTTTAGGACCAGTCTCAGGTTTGGTATTAGAAGCATTGAAATATCACATCTCATGGTATAGGAAGGGTCTCAGGATTGGAATGGGAAGGAGTTGGATATCACATCTCCAGCTATCACAGGATTGGAATGGGAAGGATTTTGATATCACATCTCATGTTATAGGAAGGATCTCAGGTTTGGTATTAGAGGGATTGAGATATCACATCTCATGCTGTAGGAAGTGTCTAAGGATTGGAATGGGAAGGACTTGGATATCACATCTCATGCTATAGGTAGACTCTCAGGTTTGGAAAGGGAAGGAGTGGGATATCACATATCATGTTCAAGGAAGGATCTCAGGTTTGGTATTAGAGGCATTGAGATATCACATCTCATGCTATAGGAAGGGTCTCAGGATTGGAATGGGAAGGATTTGGATATCACATCTCATGCTATAGGAAGGGTCTCAGGTTTGGTATAAGCATTGAGATATCACATCTCATGCTATAGGAAGGGTCTCAGGATTGGAATGGGAAGGAGTTGGATATCACATCTCATGCCATAGGAAGGGTCTCAGGTTTGGTACAAGCATTGAGATATCACATCTCTGCTATCGGAAGGGTCTCAGGATAGGAATGGGAAGGAGTTGGATATCACATCTCAAGCTATCTCAGGATTGGAATGGGAAAGAGTTTGATATCACATCTCAAGCTATAGGAAGGTTCTCAGGTTTGGAGGGGGAAGGATTTGGATCTCACATCTCATGTTTTAGGACCAGTCTCAGGTTTGGTATTAGAAGCATTGAAATATCACATCTCATGGTATAGGAAGGGTCTCAGGTTTGGAAAGGGAAGGATTTGGATTTCACATATGTTATTCGATGGTTCTCAGGTTTGGTTTTAGAAGCATTAAGATATCACATCTCATGCTATAGGAAGGGTCTCAGGTTTTGGAATGGGAAGGAGTTGGATACACATCTCATGTTATAGGAAGGATCTCAGGTTTGGTATTAGAAAAATTGTGATATCACATATCATGCTATAGGAAGGGTCTCAGGATTGGAATGGGAAGGAGTTGGATATCACATCTCATGCTAAAGGAAAGATCTCAGGTTTGGAATGGGAAGGAGTTGGATATCACATCTCATGCCATAGGAAGGGTCTCAGGTTTGGTCCAAGCATTGAGATATCACATCTCTGCTATTGGAAGGGTCTCAGGATAGGAATGGGAAGGACTTAGACATCACATCTCATGCTATAGGGAGGGTCTCAGGTTTGGAAAGGGAAGGATTTGGATTTCACATCTCATGTTATAGGATGGTTCTCATGTTTGGTTTTAGAAGCATTGAGATATCACATCTAATGCTATCGGAAGGGTCTCAGGTTTGGAAAGGGAAGGATTTGGATTTCACATATGTTATTGGATGGTTCTCAGGTTTGGTTTTAGAAGCATTAAGATATCACATCTCAGGTTATAGGAAGGGTCTCAGGTTTGGAATGGGAAGGAGTTGGATACACATCTCATGTTATAGGAAGGATCTCAGGTTTGGTATTAGAAAAATTGTGATATCACATATCATGCTATAGGAAGGGTCTCAGGATTGGAATGGGAAGGAGTTGGATATCACATCTCATGCTAAAGGAAAGATCTCAGGTTTGGAAGGGGAAGGATTTGGACATCACATCTCATGTTTTAGGACGGGTGTCAGGTTTGGTATTAGAAGCATTGAGATATCACATCTCATGCTATAGGAAGGGTCTCAGGATTGGAATAGGAAGGACTTGAATATCCCATCTCATGCTATAGGGAGGCTCTCACGTTTGGAAAGGGAAGGAGTTGGATATCACATTTCATGTTAGAGGTAGGATCTCAGGTTTGGTATTAGAGGCATTGAATATCACATCTCATGCTATCAGAAGGGTCTCAGGATTGGAATGGGAAGGAGTTGGATATCACATCTCATGCTAAAGGGAGGGTCTCAGGTTTGGAAGGGGAAGGATTTTGATATCACATCTCATGTTATAGGAAGGATCTCAGGTTTGGTATTAGAGGGATTGAGATATCACATCTCATGCTATCGGAAGGGTATCAGGATTGGATTTGGAAGTAGTTGGATATCCCATCTCATGCTATAGGAAGGGTCTCAGGTTGGAATGGGAAGGAGTTGGATATCACATCTCATGTTATAGGAAGGGTCTCAGGATTGGAATGGGAAATACTTCGATATCACATCTCATGCTATAGGAAGGCTCTCAGGTTTGCAAGGGGAAGGAGTTGGATATCACATTTCATGTAGAGGTAGGATCTCAGGTTTGGTATTAGAGGCATTGAGATATCACATCTCATGCTATCAGAAATGTCTTAGGATTGGAATGGGAAGGAGTTGGATATCACATCTCATGCTAAAGGGAGGGTCTCTGGTTTTTTTAAGGGGAAGGATTTGGATATCACATCTCATGTTATAGGAAGGATCTCAGGTTTGGTATTAGAAGCATTGAGATATCACATCTCATGCTATAGGAAGGGTCTCAGGTTTGGAATGTGAAGGAATTGGATATCACATCTCATGTCATAGGAAGGATCTCAGGTTTGGTATTAGAAGCATTGAGATATCACATCTCATGCTATAGGAATGGTCTCAGTATTGGAATGGGAAGGAGTTGGATATTAGATTCTTGCTATAGAAAGGGTCTCAGGTTTAGAACGGGAAGGAGTTGGATATCACATCTCATGTTATAGGAAGGGTCTCAGGTTTGGTCTAAGTATTGAGATATCACATCTCTGCTATCAGAAGTTTCTCAGGATTGAAATGGGAAGGAGTTGGATATCCCATCTCATGTTATAGGACGGGTCTCAGGTTTGGTAATAGAATCATTGAGATATCACATCTCATGCTGTAGGAAGTGTCTAAGGATTGGAATGGGAAGGACTTGGATATCACATCTCATGCTATAGGTAGACTCTCAGGTTTGGAAAGGGAAGGAGTGGGATATCACATATCATGTTCAAGGAAGGATCTCAGGTTTGGTATTAGAGGCATTGAGATATCACATCTCATGCTATAGGAAGGGTCTCAGGATTGGAATGGGAAGGATTTGGATATCACATCTCATGCTATAGGAAGGGTCTCAGGTTTGGTATAAGCATTGAGATATCACATCTCATGCTATAGGAAGGGTCTCAGGATTGGAATGGGAAGGAGTTGGATATCACATCTCATGCCATAGGAAGGGTCTCAGGTTTGGTACAAGCATTGAGATATCACATCTCTGCTATCGGAAGGGTCTCAGGATAGGAATGGGAAGGAGTTGGATATCACATCTCAAGCTATCTCAGGATTGGAATGGGAAAGAGTTTGATATCACATCTCAAGCTATAGGAAGGTTCTCAGGTTTGGAGGGGGAAGGATTTGGATCTCACATCTCATGTTTTAGGACCAGTCTCAGGTTTGGTATTAGAAGCATTGAAATATCACATCTCATGGTATAGGAAGGGTCTCAGGATTGGAATGGGAAGGAGTTGGATATCACATCTCCAGCTATCACAGGATTGGAATGGGAAGGATTTTGATATCACATCTCATGTTATAGGAAGGATCTCAGGTTTGGTATTAGAGGGATTGAGATATCACATCTCATGCTGTAGGAAGTGTCTAAGGATTGGAATGGGAAGGACTTGGATATCACATCTCATGCTATAGGTAGACTCTCAGGTTTGGAAAGGGAAGGAGTGGGATATCACATATCATGTTCAAGGAAGGATCTCAGGTTTGGTATTAGAGGCATTGAGATATCACATCTCATGCTATAGGAAGGGTCTCAGGATTGGAATGGGAAGGATTTGGATATCACATCTCATGCTATAGGAAGGGTCTCAGGTTTGGTATAAGCATTGAGATATCACATCTCATGCTATAGGAAGGGTCTCAGGATTGGAATGGGAAGGAGTTGGATATCACATCTCATGCCATAGGAAGGGTCTCAGGTTTGGTACAAGCATTGAGATATCACATCTCTGCTATCGGAAGGGTCTCAGGATAGGAATGGGAAGGAGTTGGATATCACATCTCAAGCTATCTCAGGATTGGAATGGGAAAGAGTTTGATATCACATCTCAAGCTATAGGAAGGTTCTCAGGTTTGGAGGGGGAAGGATTTGGATCTCACATCTCATGTTTTAGGACCAGTCTCAGGTTTGGTATTAGAAGCATTGAAATATCACATCTCATGGTATAGGAAGGGTCTCAGGTTTGGAAAGGGAAGGATTTGGATTTCACATATGTTATTCGATGGTTCTCAGGTTTGGTTTTAGAAGCATTAAGATATCACATCTCATGCTATAGGAAGGGTCTCAGGTTTTGGAATGGGAAGGAGTTGGATACACATCTCATGTTATAGGAAGGATCTCAGGTTTGGTATTAGAAAAATTGTGATATCACATATCATGCTATAGGAAGGGTCTCAGGATTGGAATGGGAAGGAGTTGGATATCACATCTCATGCTAAAGGAAAGATCTCAGGTTTGGAATGGGAAGGAGTTGGATATCACATCTCATGCCATAGGAAGGGTCTCAGGTTTGGTCCAAGCATTGAGATATCACATCTCTGCTATCGGAAGGGTCTCAGGATAGGAATGGGAAGGACTTAGACATCACATCTCATGCTATAGGGAGGGTCTCAGGTTTGGAAAGGGAAGGATTTGGATTTCACATCTCATGTTATAGGATGGTTCTCATGTTTGGTTTTAGAAGCATTGAGATATCACATCTAATGCTATCGGAAGGGTCTCAGGTTTGGAAAGGGAAGGATTTGGATTTCACATATGTTATTGGATGGTTCTCAGGTTTGGTTTTAGAAGCATTAGGATATCACATCTCAGGTTATAGGAAGGGTCTCAGGTTTGGAATGGGAAGGAGTTGGATACACATCTCATGTTATAGGAAGGATCTCAGGTTTGGTATTAGAAAAATTGTGATATCACATATCATGCTATAGGAAGGGTCTCAGGATTGGAATGGGAAGGAGTTGGATATCACATCTCATGCTAAAGGAAAGATCTCAGGTTTGGAAGGGGAAGGATTTGGACATCACATCTCATGTTTTAGGACGGGTGTCAGGTTTGGTATTAGAAGCATTGAGATATCACATCTCATGGTATAGGAAGGGTCTCAGGATTGGAATGGGAAGGAGTTGGATATCACATCTCATGCTAAAGGAAAGATCTCAGGTTTGGAAGGGGAAGGATTTGGACATCACATCTCATGTTTTAGGACGGGTGTCAGGTTTGGTATTAGAAGCATTGAGATATCACATCTCATGGTATAGGAAGGGTCTCAGGATTGGAATGGGAAGGAGTTTGATATCACATCTCATGCAATCGGAAGGGTCTCAGGTTTGGAATGGGAAGGAGTTGGATATCACATCTCATGTTATAGGAAGGATCTCAGGTTTATTATTAGAAGCATTGAGATATCACATCTCATGCTATAGGAAGGGTCTCAGGATTGGAATCGGAAGGAGTTGTATTTGACATCTCATGCCATAGGAAGGGTCTCAGGTTTGGTATAAGCATTGAGATATCACATCTCTGCTATCGGAAGGGTCTCAGGATTGGAATGGGAAGGAGTTGGATATCCCATCTCATGATAGGAAGGGTCTCAGGTTTGGTATTAGAAGAATTGAAATATCACATCTCATGCTATAGGAAGGGTCTCAGGATTGGAATGGGAAGGACTTGAATATCACATCTCATGTTATAGCAAGGGTCTCAGGTTTGGTATTAGAAGCATTGAGATATCACATCTCATGCTATAGGAAGGGTCTCAGGATTGGAATGGGAACGACTTGGATATCACATCTCATGATAAAGGAAGGGTCTAAGGTTTGGAAGGGGGAGGATTTGGATATCACATCTCATGTTATAGGACCGGTCTCAGGTTTGGTATTAGAAGCATTGAGATATCAAGTCCCATGGTATAGGACGGGTCTCAGAATTGGAATGGGAAGGAGTTGGATATCACATCTCAAGCTATAGGAAGGGTGTCAGGATTGGAATGGGAAGGAGTTTGATATCACATCTCATGCCATGGTATGGGTCTCAGGTTTTGTAGAAGCATTGGGATATCACATCTCATGCTATCGGAAGGGTATCAGGATTGGATTTGGAAGGAGTTGGATATCCCATCTCATGCTATAGGAAGGGTCTCAGGTTGGAATGGGAAGGAGTTGGATATCACATCTCATGTTATAGGAAGGGTATCAGGATTGGAATGGGAAGGACTTGGATATCACATCTCATGCTATAGGAAGGCTATCAGGTTTGGAAGGGGAAGGAGTTGCATATCAAATTTCATTATAGAGGTAGGATCTCAGGTTTGGTATTAGAGGCATTGAGATATCACATCTCATGCTATAGGAAGGGTCTCACGATTGGAATGGGAAGGATTTGGATATCACATCTCATGCTATAGGAAGGGTCTCAGGTTTGGTATAAGCATTGAAATATCACATCTCATGCTATAGAAACGGTCTCAAGATTGCAATGGGAAGGAGTTGGATATCATATCTCATGTTATAGGAAGGATCTCAGATTTGGTATTAGAAGCATTGAGACATCACATCTCATGCTATAGGAAGGGTCTCAGGATTGGAATGGGAAGGAGTTGGATATCACATCTCATGTTATAGGAAGGGTCTCAGGATTGGAATGGGAAGCACTTCGATATCACATCTCATGTTATAGGAAGGCTCCCAGGTTTAGAAGGGGAAGGAGTTGGATATCACATTTCATGTTAGAGGTAGGATCTCAGGTTTGGTATTAGAGGCATTGAGATATAACATCTCATGCTATCAGAAGGGTCTCAGGATTGGAATGGGAAGGAGTTGGATATCACATCTCATGCTAAAGGGAGGGTCTCAGGTTTGGAAGGGGAAGGATTTGGATATCACATCTCATGCTATAGGAAGGGTCTCAGGATTGGAATGGGAAGGAGTTGGATATCACATCTCATGCTATAGGTAGGCTCTCAGTTTTGGAAAGGGAAGGTTTTGGATATCACATCTCATGCTATAGGAAGGGTCTCACGATTGGAATGGGAAGGATTTGGATATCACATCTCATGCTATAGGAAGGGTCTCAGGATTGGAATGGGAAGGAGTTGGATATCACATCTCATGCTATAGGAAGGGTCTCAGGAATGGAATGGGAAGGAGTTGGATATCACATCTCATGCTATAGGAAGGGTCTCAGGTTTGGTATTAGAAGCATTGAGACATCACATCTCATGTTATAGGAAGGGTCTCAGGATTGGAATGGGAAGGAGTTGGATATCACATCTCATGCTATAGGAAGGGTCTCAGGTTTGGTATAAGCATTGAGATATCACATCTCATGCTATAGGAATGGTCTCAGGATTGGAATGGGAAGGAGTTGTATATGACATCTCATGCCATAGGAAGGGTCTCAGGTTTGGTATCAGCATTGAGATATCACATCTCTGCTATCGGAAGGGTCTCAGGATTGGAATGGGAAGGAGTTGGATATCCCATCTTATGTTATAGGAAGGGTCTCAGGTTTGGTATTAGAAGCATTGAGATATCACATCTCATGCTATAGGAAGGGTCTCAGGATTGGAATGGGAAGGACTTGAATATCCCATCTCATGCTATAGGGAGGCTCTCACGTTTGGAAAGGGAAGGAGTTGGATATCACATTTCATGTTAGAGGTAGGATCTCAGGTTTGGTATTAGAGGCATTGAATGTCACATCTCATGCTATCAGAAGGGTCTCAGGATTGGAATGGGAAGGAGTTGGATATCACATCTCATGCTAAAGGGAGGGTCTCAGGTTTGGAAGGGGAAGGATTTTGATATCACATCTCATGTTATAGGAAGGATCTCAGGTTTGGTATTAGAGGGATTGAGATATCACATCTCATGCTATCGGAAGGGTATCAGGATTGGATTTGGAAGTAGTTGGATATCCCATCTCATGCTATAGGAAGGGTCTCAGGTTGGAATGGGAAGGAGTTGGATATCACATCTCATGTTATAGGAAGGGTCTCAGGATTGGAATGGGAAATACTTCGATATCACATCTCATGCTATAGGAAGGCTGTCAGGTTTGCAAGGGGAAGGAGTTGGATATCACATTTCATGTTAGAGGTAGGATCTCAGGTTTGGTATTAGAGGCATTGAGATATCACATCTCATGCTATCAGAAATGCCTCAGGATTGGAATGGGAAGGAGTTGGATATCACATCTCATGCTAAAGGGAGGGTCTCTGGTTTGGAAGGGGAAGGATTTGGATATCACATCTCATGTTATAGGAAGGATCTCAGGTTTGGTATTAGAAGCATTGAGATATCACATCTCATGCTATAGGAAGGGTCTCAGGTTTGGAATGGGAAGGAATTGGATATCACATCTCATGCTATAGGAAGGCTCTCAGGTTTGCAAGGGGAAGGAGTTGGATATCACATTTCATGTTAGAGGTAGGATCTCAGGTTTGGTATTAGAGGCATTGAGATATCACATCTCATGCAATCAGAAATGTCTCAGGATTGGAATGGGAAGGAGTTGGATATCACATCTCATGCTAAAGGGAGGGTCTCTGGTTTGGAAGGGGAAGGATTTGGATATCACATCTCATGTTATAGGAAGGATCTCAGGTTTGGTATTAGAAGCATTGAGATATCACATCTCATGCTATAGGAAGGGTCTCAGGATTGGAATGGGAAGGAGTTGGATATCACATCTCATGCTATAGGAAGGGTCTCAGGAATGGAATGGGAAGGAGTTTTATATGACATCTCATGCCATAGGAAGGATCTCAGGTTTGGTATTAGAAGCATTGAGACATCACATCTCATGCTATAGGAAGGGTCTCGGGATTGGAATGGGAAGGAGTTGGATATCACATCTCAAGCTATAGGAAGGGTCTCAGGTTTGGTATAAGCATTGAGATATCACATCTCATGCTATAGGAAGGGTCTCAGGATTGGAATGGGAAGGAGTTGGATATCACATCTCATGTTATAGGAAAGATCTCAGGTTTGGTATTAGAAGCATTGAGACATCACATCTCATGTTATAGGAAGGGTCTTAGGATTGGAATGGGAAGAAGTTGGATATCACATCTCATGCTATAGGAAGGGTCTCAGGATTGGAATAGGAAGGACTTGAATATCCCATCTCATGCTATAGGGAGGCTCTCACGTTTGGAAAGGGAAGGAGTTGGATATCACATTTCATGTTAGAGGTAGGATCTCAGGTTTGGTATTAGAGGCATTGAATATCACATCTCATGCTATCAGAAGGGTCTCAGGATTGGAATGGGAAGGAGTTGGATATCACATCTCATGCTAAAGGGAGGGTCTCAGGTTTGGAAGGGGAAGGATTTTGATATCACATCTCATGTTATAGGAAGGATCTCAGGTTTGGTATTAGAGGGATTGAGATATCACATCTCATGCTATCGGAAGGGTATCAGGATTGGATTTGGAAGTAGTTGGATATCCCATCTCATGCTATAGGAAGGGTCTCAGGTTGGAATGGGAAGGAGTTGGATATCACATCTCATGTTATAGGAAGGGTCTCAGGATTGGAATGGGAAATACTTCGATATCACATCTCATGCTATAGGAAGGCTCTCAGGTTTGCAAGGGGAAGGAGTTGGATATCACATTTCATGTAGAGGTAGGATCTCAGGTTTGGTATTAGAGGCATTGAGATATCACATCTCATGCTATCAGAAATGTCTTAGGATTGGAATGGGAAGGAGTTGGATATCACATCTCATGCTAAAGGGAGGGTCTCTGGTTTTTTTAAGGGGAAGGATTTGGATATCACATCTCATGTTATAGGAAGGATCTCAGGTTTGGTATTAGAAGCATTGAGATATCACATCTCATGCTATAGGAAGGGTCTCAGGTTTGGAATGGGAAGGAATTGGATATCACATCTCATGTCATAGGAAGGATCTCAGGTTTGGTATTAGAAGCATTGAGATATCACATCTCATGCTATAGGAATGGTCTCAGTATTGGAATGGGAAGGAGTTGGATATTAGATTCTTGCTATAGAAAGGGTCTCAGGTTTAGAACGGGAAGGAGTTGGATATCACATCTCATGTTATAGGAAGGGTCTCAGGTTTGGTCTAAGTATTGAGATATCACATCTCTGCTATCAGAAGTTTCTCAGGATTGAAATGGGAAGGAGTTGGATATCCCATCTCATGTTATAGGACGGGTCTCAGGTTTGGTAATAGAATCATTGAGATATCACATCTCATGCTGTAGGAAGTGTCTAAGGATTGGAATGGGAAGGACTTGGATATCACATCTCATGCTATAGGTAGACTCTCAGGTTTGGAAAGGGAAGGAGTGGGATATCACATATCATGTTCAAGGAAGGATCTCAGGTTTGGTATTAGAGGCATTGAGATATCACATCTCATGCTATAGGAAGGGTCTCAGGATTGGAATGGGAAGGATTTGGATATCACATCTCATGCTATAGGAAGGGTCTCAGGTTTGGTATAAGCATTGAGATATCACATCTCATGCTATAGGAAGGGTCTCAGGATTGGAATGGGAAGGAGTTGGATATCACATCTCATGCCATAGGAAGGGTCTCAGGTTTGGTACAAGCATTGAGATATCACATCTCTGCTATCGGAAGGGTCTCAGGATAGGAATGGGAAGGAGTTGGATATCACATCTCAAGCTATCTCAGGATTGGAATGGGAAAGAGTTTGATATCACATCTCAAGCTATAGGAAGGTTCTCAGGTTTGGAGGGGGAAGGATTTGGATCTCACATCTCATGTTTTAGGACCAGTCTCAGGTTTGGTATTAGAAGCATTGAAATATCACATCTCATGGTATAGGAAGGGTCTCAGGATTGGAATGGGAAGGAGTTGGATATCACATCTCCAGCTATCACAGGATTGGAATGGGAAGGATTTTGATATCACATCTCATGTTATAGGAAGGATCTCAGGTTTGGTATCAGAGGGATTGAGATATCACATCTCATGCTGTAGGAAGTGTCTAAGGATTGGAATGGGAAGGACTTGGATATCACATCTCATGCTATAGGTAGACTCTCAGGTTTGGAAAGGGAAGGAGTGGGATATCACATATCATGTTCAAGGAAGGATCTCAGGTTTGGTATTAGAGGCATTGAGATATCACATCTCATGCTATAGGAAGGGTCTCAGGATTGGAATGGGAAGGATTTGGATATCACATCTCATGCTATAGGAAGGGTCTCAGGTTTGGTATAAGCATTGAGATATCACATCTCATGCTATAGGAAGGGTCTCAGGATTGGAATGGGAAGGAGTTGGATATCACATCTCATGCCATAGGAAGGGTCTCAGGTTTGGTACAAGCATTGAGATATCACATCTCTGCTATCGGAAGGGTCTCAGGATAGGAATGGGAAGGAGTTGGATATCACATCTCAAGCTATCTCAGGATTGGAATGGGAAAGAGTTTGATATCACATCTCAAGCTATAGGAAGGTTCTCAGGTTTGGAGGGGGAAGGATTTGGATCTCACATCTCATGTTTTAGGACCAGTCTCAGGTTTGGTATTAGAAGCATTGAAATATCACATCTCATGGTATAGGAAGGGTCTCAGGTTTGGAAAGGGAAGGATTTGGATTTCACATATGTTATTCGATGGTTCTCAGGTTTGGTTTTAGAAGCATTAAGATATCACATCTCATGCTATAGGAAGGGTCTCAGGTTTTGGAATGGGAAGGAGTTGGATACACATCTCATGTTATAGGAAGGATCTCAGGTTTGGTATTAGAAAAATTGTGATATCACATATCATGCTATAGGAAGGGTCTCAGGATTGGAATGGGAAGGAGTTGGATATCACATCTCATGCTAAAGGAAAGATCTCAGGTTTGGAATGGGAAGGAGTTGGATATCACATCTCATGCCATAGGAAGGGTCTCAGGTTTGGTCCAAGCATTGAGATATCACATCTCTGCTATCGGAAGGGTCTCAGGATAGGAATGGGAAGGACTTAGACATCACATCTCATGCTATAGGGAGGGTCTCAGGTTTGGAAAGGGAAGGATTTGGATTTCACATCTCATGTTATAGGATGGTTCTCATGTTTGGTTTTAGAAGCATTGAGATATCACATCTAATGCTATCGGAAGGGTCTCAGGTTTGGAAAGGGAAAGATTTGGATTTCACATATGTTATTGGATGGTTCTCAGGTTTGGTTTTAGAAGCATAAAGATATCACATCTCAGGTTATAGGAAGGGTCTCAGGTTTGGAATGGGAAGGAGTTGGATACACATCTCATGTTATAGGAAGGATCTCAGGTTTGGTATTAGAAAAATTGTGATATCACATATCATGCTATAGGAAGGGTCTCAGGATTGGAATGGGAAGGAGTTGGATATCACATCTCATGCTAAAGGAAAGATCTCAGGTTTGGAAGGGGAAGGATTTGGACATCACATCTCATGTTTTAGGACGGGTGTCAGGTTTGGTATTAGAAGCATTGAGATATCACATCTCATGGTATAGGAAGGGTCTCAGGATTGGAATGGGAAGGAGTTGGATATCACATCTCATGCTAAAGGAAAGATCTCAGGTTTGGAAGGGGAAGGATTTGGACATCACATCTCATGTTTTAGGACGGGTGTCAGGTTTGGTATTAGAAGCATTGAGATATCACATCTCATGGTATAGGAAGGGTCTCAGGATTGGAATGGGAAGGAGTTTGATATCACATCTCATGCAATCGGAAGGGTCTCAGGTTTGGAATGGGAAGGAGTTGGATATCACATCTCATGTTATAGGAAGGATCTCAGGTTTATTATTAGAAGCATTGAGATATCACATCTCATGCTATAGGAAGGGTCTCAGGATTGGAATCGGAAGGAGTTGTATTTGACATCTCATGCCATAGGAAGGGTCTCAGGTTTGGTATAAGCATTGAGATATCACATCTCTGCTATCGGAAGGGTCTCAGGATTGGAATGGGAAGGAGTTGGATATCCCATCTCATGATAGGAAGGGTCTCAGGTTTGGTATTAGAAGCATTGAAATATCACATCTCATGCTATAGGAAGGGTCTCAGGATTGGAATGGGAAGGACTTGAATATCACATCTCATGTTATAGCAAGGGTCTCAGGTTTGGTATTAGAAGCATTGAGATATCACATCTCATGCTATAGGAAGGGTCTCAGGATTGGAATGGGAACGACTTGGATATCACATCTCATGATAAAGGAAGGGTCTAAGGTTTGGAAGGGGGAGGATTTGGATATCACATCTCATGTTATAGGACCGGTCTCAGGTTTGGTATTAGAAGCATTGAGATATCAAGTCCCATGGTATAGGACGGGTCTCAGAATTGGAATGGGAAGGAGTTGGATATCACATCTCAAGCTATAGGAAGGGTGTCAGGATTGGAATGGGAAGGAGTTTGATATCACATCTCATGCCATGGTATGGGTCTCAGGTTTTGTAGAAGCATTGGGATATCACATCTCATGCTATCGGAAGGGTATCAGGATTGGATTTGGAAGGAGTTGGATATCCCATCTCATGCTATAGGAAGGGTCTCAGGTTGGAATGGGAAGGAGTTGGATATCACATCTCATGTTATAGGAAGGGTATCAGGATTGGAATGGGAAGGACTTGGATATCACATCTCATGCTATAGGAAGGCTATCAGGTTTGGAAGGGGAAGGAGTTGCATATCAAATTTCATTATAGAGGTAGGATCTCAGGTTTGGTATTAGAGGCATTGAGATATCACATCTCATGCTATAGGAAGGGTCTCACGATTGGAATGGGAAGGATTTGGATATCACATCTCATGCTATAGGAAGGGTCTCAGGTTTGGTATAAGCATTGAAATATCACATCTCATGCTATAGAAACGGTCTCAAGATTGCAATGGGAAGGAGTTGGATATCATATCTCATGTTATAGGAAGGATCTCAGATTTGGTATTAGAAGCATTGAGACATCACATCTCATGCTATAGGAAGGGTCTCAGGATTGGAATGGGAAGGAGTTGGATATCACATCTCATGTTATAGGAAGGGTCTCAGGATTGGAATGGGAAGCACTTCGATATCACATCTCATGTTATAGGAAGGCTCCCAGGTTTAGAAGGGGAAGGAGTTGGATATCACATTTCATGTTAGAGGTAGGATCTCAGGTTTGGTATTAGAGGCATTGAGATATAACATCTCATGCTATCAGAAGGGTCTCAGGATTGGAATGGGAAGGAGTTGGATATCACATCTCATGCTAAAGGGAGGGTCTCAGGTTTGGAAGGGGAAGGATTTGGATATCACATCTCATGCTATAGGAAGGGTCTCAGGATTGGAATGGGAAGGAGTTGGATATCACATCTCATGCTATAGGTAGGCTCTCAGTTTTGGAAAGGGAAGGTTTTGGATATCACATCTCATGCTATAGGAAGGGTCTCACGATTGGAATGGGAAGGATTTGGATATCACATCTCATGCTATAGGAAGGGTCTCAGGATTGGAATGGGAAGGAGTTGGATATCACATCTCATGCTATAGGAAGGGTCTCAGGAATGGAATGGGAAGGAGTTGGATATCACATCTCATGCTATAGGAAGGGTCTCAGGTTTGGTATTAGAAGCATTGAGACATCACATCTCATGTTATAGGAAGGGTCTCAGGATTGGAATGGGAAGGAGTTGGATATCACATCTCATGCTATAGGAAGGGTCTCAGGTTTGGTATAAGCATTGAGATATCACATCTCATGCTATAGGAATGGTCTCAGGATTGGAATGGGAAGGAGTTGTATATGACATCTCATGCCATAGGAAGGGTCTCAGGTTTGGTATCAGCATTGAGATATCACATCTCTGCTATCGGAAGGGTCTCAGGATTGGAATGGGAAGGAGTTGGATATCCCATCTTATGTTATAGGAAGGGTCTCAGGTTTGGTATTAGAAGCATTGAGATATCACATCTCATGCTATAGGAAGGGTCTCAGGATTGGAATGGGAAGGACTTGAATATCCCATCTCATGCTATAGGGAGGCTCTCACGTTTGGAAAGGGAAGGAGTTGGATATCACATTTCATGTTAGAGGTAGGATCTCAGGTTTGGTATTAGAGGCATTGAATGTCACATCTCATGCTATCAGAAGGGTCTCAGGATTGGAATGGGAAGGAGTTGGATATCACATCTCATGCTAAAGGGAGGGTCTCAGGTTTGGAAGGGGAAGGATTTTGATATCACATCTCATGTTATAGGAAGGATCTCAGGTTTGGTATTAGAGGGATTGAGATATCACATCTCATGCTATCGGAAGGGTATCAGGATTGGATTTGGAAGTAGTTGGATATCCCATCTCATGCTATAGGAAGGGTCTCAGGTTGGAATGGGAAGGAGTTGGATATCACATCTCATGTTATAGGAAGGGTCTCAGGATTGGAATGGGAAATACTTCGATATCACATCTCATGCTATAGGAAGGCTGTCAGGTTTGCAAGGGGAAGGAGTTGGATATCACATTTCATGTTAGAGGTAGGATCTCAGGTTTGGTATTAGAGGCATTGAGATATCACATCTCATGCTATCAGAAATGCCTCAGGATTGGAATGGGAAGGAGTTGGATATCACATCTCATGCTAAAGGGAGGGTCTCTGGTTTGGAAGGGGAAGGATTTGGATATCACATCTCATGTTATAGGAAGGATCTCAGGTTTGGTATTAGAAGCATTGAGATATCACATCTCATGCTATAGGAAGGGTCTCAGGTTTGGAATGGGAAGGAATTGGATATCACATCTCATGCTATAGGAAGGCTCTCAGGTTTGCAAGGGGAAGGAGTTGGATATCACATTTCATGTTAGAGGTAGGATCTCAGGTTTGGTATTAGAGGCATTGAGATATCACATCTCATGCAATCAGAAATGTCTCAGGATTGGAATGGGAAGGAGTTGGATATCACATCTCATGCTAAAGGGAGGGTCTCTGGTTTGGAAGGGGAAGGATTTGGATATCACATCTCATGTTATAGGAAGGATCTCAGGTTTGGTATTAGAAGCATTGAGATATCACATCTCATGCTATAGGAAGGGTCTCAGGATTGGAATGGGAAGGAGTTGGATATCACATCTCATGCTATAGGAAGGGTCTCAGGAATGGAATGGGAAGGAGTTTTATATGACATCTCATGCCATAGGAAGGATCTCAGGTTTGGTATTAGAAGCATTGAGACATCACATCTCATGCTATAGGAAGGGTCTCGGGATTGGAATGGGAAGGAGTTGGATATCACATCTCAAGCTATAGGAAGGGTCTCAGGTTTGGTATAAGCATTGAGATATCACATCTCATGCTATAGGAAGGGTCTCAGGATTGGAATGGGAAGGAGTTGGATATCACATCTCATGTTATAGGAAAGATCTCAGGTTTGGTATTAGAAGCATTGAGACATCACATCTCATGTTATAGGAAGGGTCTTAGGATTGGAATGGGAAGAAGTTGGATATCACATCTCATGCTATAGGAAGGGTCTCAGGATTGGAATGGGAAGGAGTTGTATATGACATCTCATGCCATAGGAAGGGTCTCAGGTTTGGTATAAGCATTGAGATATCACAACACATGCTATATGAAGGGTCTCAGGATTGGAATGGGAAGGACTTGGATATCACATCTCATGCAATAGGCAGGGTCTCAGGTTTGGAAAGGGAAGGAGATGGATATCACATTTCATGTTAGAGGTAGGATCTCAGGTTTGGTATTATAGGCATTGAGATATCACATCTCATGCTATCAGAAGGGTCTCAGGATTGGAATGGGAAGGAGATGGATATCACATCTCAAGCTATAGGAAGGTTCTCAGGTTTGGAAGGGGAAGGATTTGGATCTCACATCTCATGTTTTAGGACGGGTCTCACGTTTGGTATTAGAAGCATTGAGATATCACATCTAATGGTATAGGAAGGGTCTCAGGATTGGAATGGGAAGGAGTTGGATATCACATCTCAAGCTATCACAGGATTGGAATGGGAAGGAGTTTGATATCACATCTCAAGCTATAGGAAGGGTCTCAGGTTTGGAAAGGGAAGTATTTGGATTTCACATCTCATGTTATAGGATGGTTCTCATGTTTGGTTTTAGAAGCATTGAGATATCACATCTAATGCTATCGGAAGGGTCTCAGGTTTGGAAAGGGAAGGATTTGGATTTCACATATGTTATTGGATGGTTCTCAGGTTTGGTTTTAGAAGCATTAAGATATCACATCTCATGCTATAGGAAGGGTCTCAGGTTTTGGAATGGGAAGGAGTTGGATACACATCTCATGTTATAGGAAGGATCTCAGGTTTGGTATTAGAAAAATTGTGATATCACATATCATGCTATAGGAAGGGTCTCAGGATTGGAATGGGAAGGAGTTGGATATGACATCTCATGCCACAGGAAGGGTCTCAGGTTTGGTATAAGCATTGAGATATCACATCTCTGCTATCGGAAGGGTCACAGGATTGGAATGGGAAGGAGTTGGATATCCCATCTTATGTTATAGGAAGGGTCTCAGGTTTGGTGTTAGAAGCATTGAGATATCACATCTCATGCTATCAGAAGGGTCTCAGGATTGGAATGGGAAGGAGTCGGATATCACATCTCATGCTAAAGGGAGGGTCTCAGGTTTGGTATTAGAAAAATTGTGATATCACATATCATGCTATAGGAAGGGTCTCAGGATTGGAATGGGAAGGAGTTGGATATCACATCTCATGCTAAAGGAAAGATCTCAGGTTTGGAAGGGGAAGGATTTGGATCTCACATCTCATGTTTTAGGACGGGTGTCAGGTTTGGTATTAGAAGCATTGAGATATCACATCTCATGGTATAGGAAGGGTCTCAGGATTGGAATGGGAAGGAGTTGGATATCACATCTCAAGCTATCTCAGGATTGGAATGGGAAGGAGTTTGATATCACATCTCATGCAATCGGAAGGGTCTCAGGTTTGGAATGGGAAGGAGTTGGATATCACATCTCATGTTATAGGAAGGATCTCAGGTTTATTATTAGAAGCATTGAGATATCACATCTCATGCTATAGGAAGGGTCTCAGGATTGGAATCGGAAGGAGTTGTATTTGACATCTCATGCCATAGGAAGGGTCTCAGGTTTGGTATAAGCATTGAGATATCACATCTCTGCTATCGGAAGGGTCTCAGGATTGGAATGGGAAGGACTTGAATATCACATCTCATGTTATAGCAAGGGTCTCAGGTTTGGTACTAGAAGCATTGAGATATCACATCTCATGCTATAGGAAGGGTCTCAGGATTGGAATGGGAACGACTTGGATATCACATCTCATGATAAAGGAAGGGTCTAAATTTTGGAAGGGGAAGGATTTGGATATCACATCTCATGTTATAGGACCGGTCTCAGGTTTGGTATTAGAAGCATTGAGATATCAAGTCCCATGGTATAGGACGGGTCTCAGAATTGGAATGGGAAGGAGTTGGATATCACATCTCAAGCTATAGGAAGGGTGTCAGGATTGGAATGGGAAGGAGTTTGATATCACATCTCATGCCATGGTATGGGTCTCAGGTTTTGTAGAAGCATTGGGATATCACATCTCATGCTATCGGAAGGGTATCAGGATTGGATTTGGAAGGAGTTGGATATCCCATCTCATGCTATAGGAAGGGTCTCAGGTTGGAATGGGAAGGAATTGGATATCACATCTCATGTTATAGGAAGGGTATCAGGATTGGAATGGGAAGGACTTGGATATCACATCTCATGCTATAGGAAGGCTATCAGGTTTGGTATAAGCATTGAGATATCACATCTCATGCTATAGAAACGGTCTCAAGATTGCAATGGGAAGGAGTTGCATATCAAATTTCATTTTAGAGGTAGGATCTCAGATTTGGTATTAGAAGTATTGAGACATTACATCTCATGCTATAGGAAGGGTCTCACGATTGGAATGGGAAGGATTTGGATATCACATCTCATGCTATAGGAAGGGTCTCAGGTTTGGTATAAGCATTGAGATATCACATCTCATGCTATAGAAACGGTCTCAAGATTGCAATGGGAAGGAGTTGGATATCACATCTCATGTTATAGGAAGGATCTCAGATTTGGTATTAGAAGTATTGAGACATCACATCTCATGCTATAGGAAGGGTCTCAGGATTGGAATGGGAAGGAGTTGGATATCACATCTCATGTTATAGGAAGGGTCTCAGGATTGGAATGGGAAGCACTTCGATATCACATCTCATGTTATAGGAAGGCTCCCAGGTTTAGAAGGGGAAGGAGTTGGATATCACATTTCATGTTAGAGGTAGGATCTCAGGTTTGGTATTAGAGGCATTGAGATATAACATCTCATGCTATCAGAAGGGTCTCAGGATTGGAATGGGAAGGAGTTGGATATCACATCTCATGCTAAAGGGAGGGTCTCAGGTTTGGAAGGGGAAGGATTTGGATATCACATCTCATGCTATAGGAAGGGTCTCAGGATTGGAATGGGAAGGATTTGGATATCACATCCCATGCTATAGGAAGGGTCTCAGGTTTGGTATAAGCATTGAGATATCACATCTCATGCTATAGGAAGGGTCTCAGGATTGGAATGGGAAGGAGTTGGATATCACATTTCATGCTATAGGTAGGCTCTCAGTTTTGGAAAGGGAAGGTTTTGGATATCACATCTCATGCTATAGGAAGGGTCTCACGATTGGAATGGGAAGGATTTGGATATCACATCTCATGCCATAGGAAGGGTCTCAGGTTTGGTATCAGCATTGAGATATCACATCTCTGCTATCGGAAGGGTCTCAGGATTCGAATGGTAAGGAGTTGGATATCCCATCTTATGTTATAGGAAGGGTCTCAGGTTTGGTATTAGAAGCATTGAGATATCACATCTCATGCTATAGGAAGGGTCTCAGGATTGGAATAGGAAGGACTTGAATATCCCATCTCATGCTATAGGGAGGCTCTCACGTTTGGAAAGGGAAGGAGTTGGATATCACATTTCATGTTAGAGGTAGGATCTCAGGTTTGGTATTAGAGGCATTGAATATCACATCTCATGCTATCAGAAGGGTCTCAGGATTGGAATGGGAAGGAGTTGGATATCACATCTCATGCTAAAGGGAGGGTCTCAGGTTTGGAAGGGGAAGGATTTTGATATCACATCTCATGTTATAGGAAGGATCTCAGGTTTGGTATTAGAGGGATTGAGATATCACATCTCATGCTATTGGAAGGGTATCAGGATTGGATTTGGAAGTAGTTGGATATCCCATCTCATGCTATAGGAAGGGTCTCAGGTTGGAATGGGAAGGAGTTGGATATCACATCTCATGTTATAGGAAGGGTCTCAGGATTGGAATGGGAAATACTTCGATATCACATCTCATGCTATAGGAAGGCTCTCAGGTTTGCAAGGGGAAGGAGTTGGATATCACATTTCATGTAGAGGTAGGATCTCAGGTTTGGTATTAGAGGCATTGAGATATCACATCTCATGCTATCAGAAATGTCTTAGGATTGGAATGGGAAGGAGTTGGATATCACATCTCATGCTAAAGGGAGGGTCTCTGGTTTTTTTAAGGGGAAGGATTTGGATATCACATCTCATGTTATAGGAAGGATCTCAGGTTTGGTATTAGAAGCATTGAGATATCACATCTCATGCTATAGGAAGGGTCTCAGGTTTGGAATGGGAAGGAATTGGATATCACATCTCATGTCATAGGAAGGATCTCAGGTTTGGTATTAGAAGCATTGAGATATCACATCTCATGCTATAGGAATGGTCTCAGTATTGGAATGGGAAGGAGTTGGATATTAGATTCTTGCTATAGAAAGGGTCTCAGGTTTAGAACGGGAAGGAGTTGGATATCACATCTCATGTTATAGGAAGGGTCTCAGGTTTGGTCTAAGTATTGAGATATCACATCTCTGCTATCAGAAGTTTCTCAGGATTGAAATGGGAAGGAGTTGGATATCCCATCTCATGTTATAGGACGGGTCTCAGGTTTGGTAATAGAATCATTGAGATATCACATCTCATGCTGTAGGAAGTGTCTAAGGATTGGAATGGGAAGGACTTGGATATCACATCTCATGCTATAGGTAGACTCTCAGGTTTGGAAAGGGAAGGAGTGGGATATCACATATCATGTTCAAGGAAGGATCTCAGGTTTGGTATTAGAGGCATTGAGATATCACATCTCATGCTATAGGAAGGGTCTCAGGATTGGAATGGGAAGGATTTGGATATCACATCTCATGCTATAGGAAG
This sequence comes from Ambystoma mexicanum, assembly GCF_040938575.1. Lineage (NCBI taxonomy): Eukaryota > Metazoa > Chordata > Amphibia > Caudata > Ambystomatidae > Ambystoma > Ambystoma mexicanum. The sequence goes on from NC_090936.1 coordinate 324,780,990, forward strand.
GGTCTCAGGTTTGGTATAAGCATTGAGATATCACATCTCATGCTATAGGAAGGGTCTCAGGATTGGAATGGGAAGGAGTTGGATATCACATCTCATGCCATAGGAAGGGTCTCAGGTTTGGTACAAGCATTGAGATATCACATCTCTGCTATCGGAAGGGTCTCAGGATAGGAATGGGAAGGAGTTGGATATCACATCTCAAGCTATCTCAGGATTGGAATGGGAAAGAGTTTGATATCACATCTCAAGCTATAGGAAGGTTCTCAGGTTTGGAGGGGGAAGGATTTGGATCTCACATCTCATGTTTTAGGACCAGTCTCAGGTTTGGTATTAGAAGCATTGAAATATCACATCTCATGGTATAGGAAGGGTCTCAGGATTGGAATGGGAAGGAGTTGGATATCACATCTCCAGCTATCACAGGATTGGAATGGGAAGGAGTTTGATATCACATCTCAAGCTATAGGAAGGGTCTCAGGTTTGGAAAGGGAAGGATTTGGATTTCACATCTCATGTTATAGGATGGTTCTCATGTTTGGTTTTAGAAGCATTGAGATATCACATCTAATGCTATCGGAAGGGTCTCAGGTTTGGAAAGGGAAGGATTTGGATTTCACATATGTTATTCGATGGTTCTCAGGTTTGGTTTTAGAAGCATTAAGATATCACATCTCATGCTATAGGAAGGGTCTCAGGTTTTGGAATGGGAAGGAGTTGGATACACATCTCATGTTATAGGAAGGATCTCAGGTTTGGTATTAGAAAAATTGTGATATCACATATCATGCTATAGGAAGGGTCTCAGGATTGGAATGGGAAGGAGTTGGATATCACATCTCATGCTAAAGGAAAGATCTCAGGTTTGGAATGGGAAGGAGTTGGATATCACATCTCATGCCATAGGAAGGGTCTCAGGTTTGGTCCAAGCATTGAGATATCACATCTCTGCTATCGGAAGGGTCTCAGGATAGGAATGGGAAGGACTTAGACATCACATCTCATGCTATAGGGAGGGTCTCAGGTTTGGAAAGGGAAGGATTTGGATTTCACATCTCATGTTATAGGATGGTTCTCATGTTTGGTTTTAGAAGCATTGAGATATCACATCTAATGCTATCGGAAGGGTCTCAGGTTTGGAAAGGGAAGGATTTGGATTTCACATATGTTATTGGATGGTTCTCAGGTTTGGTTTTAGAAGCATTAAGATATCACATCTCAGGTTATAGGAAGGGTCTCAGGTTTGGAATGGGAAGGAGTTGGATACACATCTCATGTTATAGGAAGGATCTCAGGTTTGGTATTAGAAAAATTGTGATATCACATATCATGCTATAGGAAGGGTCTCAGGATTGGAATGGGAAGGAGTTGGATATCACATCTCATGCTAAAGGAAAGATCTCAGGTTTGGAAGGGGAAGGATTTGGACATCACATCTCATGTTTTAGGACGGGTGTCAGGTTTGGTATTAGAAGCATTGAGATATCACATCTCATGGTATAGGAAGGGTCTCAGGATTGGAATGGGAAGGAGTTGGATATCACATCTCATGCTAAAGGAAAGATCTCAGGTTTGGAAGGGGAAGGATTTGGACATCACATCTCATGTTTTAGGACGGGTGTCAGGTTTGGTATTAGAAGCATTGAGATATCACATCTCATGGTATAGGAAGGGTCTCAGGATTGGAATGGGAAGGAGTTTGCTATCACATCTCATGCAATCGGAAGGGTCTCAGGTTTGGAATGGGAAGGAGTTGGATATCACATCTCATGTTATAGGAAGGATCTCAGGTTTATTATTAGAAGCATTGAGATATCACATCTCATGCTATAGGAAGGGTCTCAGGATTGGAATCGGAAGGAGTTGTATTTGACATCTCATGCCATAGGAAGGGTCTCAGGTTTGGTATAAGCATTGAGATATCACATCTCTGCTATCGGAAGGGTCTCAGGATTGGAATGGGAAGGAGTTGGATATCCCATCTCATGATAGGAAGGGTCTCAGGTTTGGTATTAGAAGCATTGAAATATCACATCTCATGCTATAGGAAGGGTCTCAGGATTGGAATGGGAAGGACTTGAATATCACATCTCATGTTATAGCAAGGGTCTCAGGTTTGGTATTAGAAGCATTGAGATATCACATCTCATGCTATAGGAAGGGTCTCAGGATTGGAATGGGAAGGAGTTGGATATCACATCTCAAGCTATCTCAGGATTGGAATGGGAAGGAGTTTGATATCACATCTCATGCAATCGGAAGGGTCTCAGGTTTGGAATGGGAAGGAGTTGGATATCACATCTCATGTTATAGGAAGGATCTCAGGTTTATTATTAGAAGCATTGAGATATCACATCTCATGCTATAGGAAGGGTCTCAGGATTGGAATCGGAAGGAGTTGTATTTGACATCTCATGCCATAGGAAGGGTCTCAGGTTTGGTATAAGCATTGAGATATCACATCTCTGCTATCGGAAGGGTCTCAGGATTGGAATGGGAAGGACTTGAATATCACATCTCATGTTATAGCAAGGGTCTCAGGTTTGGTATTAGAAGCATTGAGATATCACATCTCATGCTATAGGAAGGGTCTCAGGATTGGAATGGGAACGACTTGGATATCACATCTCATGATAAAGGAAGGGTCTAAATTTTGGAAGGGGAAGGATTTGGATATCACATCTCATGTTATAGGACCGGTCTCAGGTTTGGTATTAGAAGCATTGAGATATCAAGTCCCATGGTATAGGACGGGTCTCAGAATTGGAATGGGAAGGAGTTGGATATCATATCTCAAGCTATAGGAAGGGTGTCAGGATTGGAATGGGAAGGAGTTTGATATCACATCTCATGCCATGGTATGGGTCTCAGGTTTTGTAGAAGCATTGGGATATCACATCTCATGCTATCGGAAGGGTATCAGGATTGGATTTGGAAGGAGTTGGATATCCCATCTCATGCTATAGGAAGGGTCTCAGGTTGGAATGGGAAGGAATTGGATATCACATCTCATGTTATAGGAAGGGTATCAGGATTGGAATGGGAAGGACTTGGATATCACATCTCATGCTATAGGAAGGCTATCAGGTTTGGTATAAGCATTGAGATATCACATCTCATGCTATAGAAACGGTCTCAAGATTGCAATGGGAAGGAGTTGCATATCAAATTTCATTTTAGAGGTAGGATCTCAGATTTGGTATTAGAAGTATTGAGACATTACATCTCATGCTATAGGAAGGGTCTCACGATTGGAATGGGAAGGATTTGGATATCACATCTCATGCTATAGGAAGGGTCTCAGGTTTGGTATAAGCATTGAGATATCACATCTCATGCTATAGAAACGGTCTCAAGATTGCAATGGGAAGGAGTTGGATATCACATCTCATGTTATAGGAAGGATCTCAGATTTGGTATTAGAAGTATTGAGACATCACATCTCATGCTATAGGAAGGGTCTCAGGATTGGAATGGGAAGGAGTTGGATATCACATCTCATGTTATAGGAAGGGTCTCAGGATTGGAATGGGAAGCACTTCGATATCACATCTCATGTTATAGGAAGGCTCCCAGGTTTAGAAGGGGAAGGAGTTGGATATCACATTTCATGTTAGAGGTAGGATCTCAGGTTTGGTATTAGAGGCATTGAGATATAACATCTCATGCTATCAGAAGGGTCTCAGGATTGGAATGGGAAGGAGTTGGATATCACATCTCATGCTAAAGGGAGGGTCTCAGGTTTGGAAGGGGAAGGATTTGGATATCACATCTCATGCTATAGGAAGGGTCTCAGGATTGGAATGGGAAGGATTTGGATATCACATCCCATGCTATAGGAAGGGTCTCAGGTTTGGTATAAGCATTGAGATATCACATCTCATGCTATAGGAAGGGTCTCAGGATTGGAATGGGAAGGAGTTGGATATCACATTTCATGCTATAGGTAGGCTCTCAGTTTTGGAAAGGGAAGGTTTTGGATATCACATCTCATGCTATAGGAAGGGTCTCACGATTGGAATGGGAAGGATTTGGATATCACATCTCATGCCATAGGAAGGGTCTCAGGTTTGGTATCAGCATTGAGATATCACATCTCTGCTATCGGAAGGGTCTCAGGATTCGAATGGTAAGGAGTTGGATATCCCATCTTATGTTATAGGAAGGGTCTCAGGTTTGGTATTAGAAGCATTGAGATATCACATCTCATGCTATAGGAAGGGTCTCAGGATTGGAATAGGAAGGACTTGAATATCCCATCTCATGCTATAGGGAGGCTCTCACGTTTGGAAAGGGAAGGAGTTGGATATCACATTTCATGTTAGAGGTAGGATCTCAGGTTTGGTATTAGAGGCATTGAATATCACATCTCATGCTATCAGAAGGGTCTCAGGATTGGAATGGGAAGGAGTTGGATATCACATCTCATGCTAAAGGGAGGGTCTCAGGTTTGGAAGGGGAAGGATTTTGATATCACATCTCATGTTATAGGAAGGATCTCAGGTTTGGTATTAGAGGGATTGAGATATCACATCTCATGCTATCGGAAGGGTATCAGGATTGGATTTGGAAGTAGTTGGATATCCCATCTCATGCTATAGGAAGGGTCTCAGGTTGGAATGGGAAGGAGTTGGATATCACATCTCATGTTATAGGAAGGGTCTCAGGATTGGAATGGGAAATACTTCGATATCACATCTCATGCTATAGGAAGGCTCTCAGGTTTGCAAGGGGAAGGAGTTGGATATCACATTTCATGTAGAGGTAGGATCTCAGGTTTGGTATTAGAGGCATTGAGATATCACATCTCATGCTATCAGAAATGTCTTAGGATTGGAATGGGAAGGAGTTGGATATCACATCTCATGCTAAAGGGAGGGTCTCTGGTTTTTTTAAGGGGAAGGATTTGGATATCACATCTCATGTTATAGGAAGGATCTCAGGTTTGGTATTAGAAGCATTGAGATATCACATCTCATGCTATAGGAAGGGTCTCAGGTTTGGAATGGGAAGGAATTGGATATCACATCTCATGTCATAGGAAGGATCTCAGGTTTGGTATTAGAAGCATTGAGATATCACATCTAATGCAATAGGAATGGTCTCAGTATTGGAATGGGAAGGAGTTGGATATTAGATTCTTGCTATAGAAAGGGTCTCAGGTTTAGAACGGGAAGGAGTTGGATATCACATCTCATGTTATAGGAAGGGTCTCAGGTTTGGTCTAAGTATTGAGATATCACATCTCTGCTATCAGAAGTTTCTCAGGATTGAAATGGGAAGGAGTTGGATATCCCATCTCATGTTATAGGACGGGTCTCAGGTTTGGTAATAGAATCATTGAGATATCACATCTCATGCTGTAGGAAGTGTCTAAGGATTGGAATGGGAAGGACTTGGATATCACATCTCATGCTATAGGTAGACTCTCAGGTTTGGAAAGGGAAGGAGTGGGATATCACATATCATGTTCAAGGAAGGATCTCAGGTTTGGTATTAGAGGCATTGAGATATCACATCTCATGCTATAGGAAGGGTCTCAGGATTGGAATGGGAAGGATTTGGATATCACATCTCATGCTATAGGAAGGGTCTCAGGTTTGGTATAAGCATTGAGATATCACATCTCATGCTATAGGAAGGGTCTCAGGATTGGAATGGGAAGGAGTTGGATATCACATCTCATGCCATAGGAAGGGTCTCAGGTTTGGTACAAGCATTGATATATCACATCTCTGCTATCGGAAGGGTCTCAGGATAGGAATGGGAAGGAGTTGGATATCACATCTCAAGCTATCTCAGGATTGGAATGGGAAAGAGTTTGATATCACATCTCAAGCTATAGGAAGGTTCTCAGGTTTGGAGGGGGAAGGATTTGGATCTCACATCTCATGTTTTAGGACCAGTCTCAGGTTTGGTATTAGAAGCATTGAAATATCACATCTCATGGTATAGGAAGGGTCTCAGGATTGGAATGGGAAGGAGTTGGATATCACATCTCCAGCTATCACAGGATTGGAATGGGAAGGAGTTTGATATCACATCTCAAGCTATAGGAAGGGTCTCAGGTTTGGAAAGGGAAGGATTTGGATTTCACATCTCATGTTATAGGATGGTTCTCATGTTTGGTTTTAGAAGCATTGAGATATCACATCTAATGCTATCGGAAGGGTCTCAGGTTTGGAAAGGGAAGGATTTGGATTTCACATATGTTATTCGATGGTTCTCAGGTTTGGTTTTAGAAGCATTAAGATATCACATCTCATGCTATAGGAAGGGTCTCAGGTTTTGGAATGGGAAGGAGTTGGATACACATCTCATGTTATAGGAAGGATCTCAGGTTTGGTATTAGAAAAATTGTGATATCACATATCATGCTATAGGAAGGGTCTCAGGATTGGAATGGGAAGGAGTTGGATATCACATCTCATGCTAAAGGAAAGATCTCAGGTTTGGAATGGGAAGGAGTTGGATATCACATCTCATGCCATAGGAAGGGTCTCAGGTTTGGTCCAAGCATTGAGATATCACATCTCTGCTATCGGAAGGGTCTCAGGATAGGAATGGGAAGGACTTAGACATCACATCTCATGCTATAGGGAGGGTCTCAGGTTTGGAAAGGGAAGGATTTGGATTTCACATCTCATGTTATAGGATGGTTCTCATGTTTGGTTTTAGAAGCATTGAGATATCACATCTAATGCTATCGGAAGGGTCTCAGGTTTGGAAAGGGAAGGATTTGGATTTCACATATGTTATTGGATGGTTCTCAGGTTTGGTTTTAGAAGCATTAAGATATCACATCTCAGGTTATAGGAAGGGTCTCAGGTTTGGAATGGGAAGGAGTTGGATACACATCTCATGTTATAGGAAGGATCTCAGGTTTGGTATTAGAAAAATTGTGATATCACATATCATGCTATAGGAAGGGTCTCAGGATTGGAATGGGAAGGAGTTGGATATCACATCTCATGCTAAAGGAAAGATCTCAGGTTTGGAAGGGGAAGGATTTGGACATCACATCTCATGTTTTAGGACGGGTGTCAGGTTTGGTATTAGAAGCATTGAGATATCACATCTCATGGTATAGGAAGGGTCTCAGGATTGGAATGGGAAGGAGTTGGATATCACATCTCATGCTAAAGGAAAGATCTCAGGTTTGGAAGGGGAAGGATTTGGACATCACATCTCATGTTTTAGGACGGGTGTCAGGTTTGGTATTAGAAGCATTGAGATATCACATCTCATGGTATAGGAAGGGTCTCAGGATTGGAATGGGAAGGAGTTTGCTATCACATCTCATGCAATCGGAAGGGTCTCAGGTTTGGAATGGGAAGGAGTTGGATATCACATCTCATGTTATAGGAAGGATCTCAGGTTTATTATTAGAAGCATTGAGATATCACATCTCATGCTATAGGAAGGGTCTCAGGATTGGAATCGGAAGGAGTTGTATTTGACATCTCATGCCATAGGAAGGGTCTCAGGTTTGGTATAAGCATTGAGATATCACATCTCTGCTATCGGAAGGGTCTCAGGATTGGAATGGGAAGGAGTTGGATATCCCATCTCATGATAGGAAGGGTCTCAGGTTTGGTATTAGAAGCATTGAAATATCACATCTCATGCTATAGGAAGGGTCTCAGGATTGGAATGGGAAGGACTTGAATATCACATCTCATGTTATAGCAAGGGTCTCAGGTTTGGTATTAGAAGCATTGAGATATCACATCTCATGCTATAGGAAGGGTCTCAGGATTGGAATGGGAACGACTTGGATATCACATCTCATGATAAAGGAAGGGTCTAAGGTTTGGAAGGGGGAGGATTTGGATATCACATCTCATGTTATAGGACCGGTCTCAGGTTTGGTATTAGAAGCATTGAGATATCAAGTCCCATGGTATAGGACGGGTCTCAGAATTGGAATGGGAAGGAGTTGGATATCACATCTCAAGCTATAGGAAGGGTGTCAGGATTGGAATGGGAAGGAGTTTGATATCACATCTCATGCCATGGTATGGGTCTCAGGTTTTGTAGAAGCATTGGGATATCACATCTCATGCTATCGGAAGGGTATCAGGATTGGATTTGGAAGGAGTTGGATATCCCATCTCATGCTATAGGAAGGGTCTCAGGTTGGAATGGGAAGGAGTTGGATATCACATCTCATGTTATAGGAAGGGTATCAGGATTGGAATGGGAAGGACTTGGATATCACATCTCATGCTATAGGAAGGCTATCAGGTTTGGAAGGGGAAGGAGTTGCATATCAAATTTCATTATAGAGGTAGGATCTCAGGTTTGGTATTAGAGGCATTGAGATATCACATCTCATGCTATAGGAAGGGTCTCACGATTGGAATGGGAAGGATTTGGATATCACATCTCATGCTATAGGAAGGGTCTCAGGTTTGGTATAAGCATTGAAATATCACATCTCATGCTATAGAAACGGTCTCAAGATTGCAATGGGAAGGAGTTGGATATCATATCTCATGTTATAGGAAGGATCTCAGATTTGGTATTAGAAGCATTGAGACATCACATCTCATGCTATAGGAAGGGTCTCAGGATTGGAATGGGAAGGAGTTGGATATCACATCTCATGTTATAGGAAGGGTCTCAGGATTGGAATGGGAAGCACTTCGATATCACATCTCATGTTATAGGAAGGCTCCCAGGTTTAGAAGGGGAAGGAGTTGGATATCACATTTCATGTTAGAGGTAGGATCTCAGGTTTGGTATTAGAGGCATTGAGATATAACATCTCATGCTATCAGAAGGGTCTCAGGATTGGAATGGGAAGGAGTTGGATATCACATCTCATGCTAAAGGGAGGGTCTCAGGTTTGGAAGGGGAAGGATTTGGATATCACATCTCATGCTATAGGAAGGGTCTCAGGATTGGAATGGGAAGGAGTTGGATATCACATCTCATGCTATAGGTAGGCTCTCAGTTTTGGAAAGGGAAGGTTTTGGATATCACATCTCATGCTATAGGAAGGGTCTCACGATTGGAATGGGAAGGATTTGGATATCACATCTCATGCTATAGGAAGGGTCTCAGGATTGGAATGGGAAGGAGTTGGATATCACATCTCATGCTATAGGAAGGGTCTCAGGAATGGAATGGGAAGGAGTTTTATATGACATCTCATGCCATAGGAAGGATCTCAGGTTTGGTATTAGAAGCATTGAGACATCACATCTCATGTTATAGGAAGGGTCTCAGGATTGGAATGGGAAGGAGTTGGATATCACATCTCATGCTATAGGAAGGGTCTCAGGTTTGGTATAAGCATTGAGATATCACATCTCATGCTATAGGAATGGTCTCAGGATTGGAATGGGAAGGAGTTGTATATGACATCTCATGTCATAGGAAGGGTCTCAGGTTTGGTATCAGCATTGAGATATCACATCTCTGCTATCGGAAGGGTCTCAGGATTGGAATGGGAAGGAGTTGGATATCCCATCTTATGTTATAGGAAGGGTCTCAGGTTTGGTATTAGAAGCATTGAGATATCACATCTCATGCTATAGGAAGGGTCTCAGGATTGGAATGGGAAGGACTTGAATATCCCATCTCATGCTATAGGGAGGCTCTCACGTTTGGAAAGGGAAGGAGTTGGATATCACATTTCATGTTAGAGGTAGGATCTCAGGTTTGGTATTAGAGGCATTGAATGTCACATCTCATGCTATCAGAAGGGTCTCAGGATTGGAATGGGAAGGAGTTGGATATCACATCTCATGCTAAAGGGAGGGTCTCAGGTTTGGAAGGGGAAGGATTTTGATATCACATCTCATGTTATAGGAAGGATCTCAGGTTTGGTATTAGAGGGATTGAGATATCACATCTCATGCTATCGGAAGGGTATCAGGATTGGATTTGGAAGTAGTTGGATATCCCATCTCATGCTATAGGAAGGGTCTCAGGTTGGAATGGGAAGGAGTTGGATATCACATCTCATGTTATGGGAAGGGTCTCAGGATTGGAATGGGAAATACTTCGATATCACATCTCATGCTATAGGAAGGCTCTCAGGTTTGCAAGGGGAAGGAGTTGGATATCACATTTCATGTTAGAGGTAGGATCTCAGGTTTGGTATTAGAGGCATTGAGATATCACATCTCATGCTATCAGAAATGTCTCAGGATTGGAATGGGAAGGAGTTGGATATCACATCTCATGCTAAAGGGAGGGTCTCTGGTTTGGAAGGGGAAGGATTTGGATATCACATCTCATGTTATAGGAAGGATCTCAGGTTTGGTATTAGAAGCATTGAGATATCACATCTCATGCTATAGGAAGGGTCTCAGGTTTGGAATGGGAAGGAATTGGATATCACATCTCATGCTATAGGAAGGCTCTCAGGTTTGCAAGGGGAAGGAGTTGGATATCACATTTCATGTTAGAGGTAGGATCTCAGGTTTGGTATTAGAGGCATTGAGATATCACATCTCATGCTATCAGAAATGTCTCAGGATTGGAATGGGAAGGAGTTGGATATCACATCTCATGCTAAAGGGAGGGTCTCTGGTTTGGAAGGGGAAGGATTTGGATATCACATCTCATGTTATAGGAAGGATCTCAGGTTTGGTATTAGAAGCATTGAGATATCAAATCTCATGCTATAGGAAGGGTCTCAGGATTGGAATGGGAAGGAGTTGGATATCACATCTCATGCTATAGGAAGGGTCTCAGGAATGGAATGGGAAGGAGTTTTATATGACATCTCATGCCATAGGAAGGATCTCAGGTTTGGTATTAGAAGCATTGAGACATCACATCTCATGCTATAGGAAGGGTCTCGGGATTGGAATGGGAAGGAGTTGGATATCACATCTCAAGCTATAGGAAGGGTCTCAGGTTTGGTATAAGCATTGAGATATCACATCTCATGCTATAGGAAGGGTCTCAGGATTGGAATGGGAAGGAGTTGGATATCACATCTCATGTTATAGGAAAGATCTCAGGTTTGGTATTAGAAGCATTGAGACATCACATCTCATGTTATAGGAAGGGTCTTAGGATTGGAATGGGAAGAAGTTGGATATCACATCTCATGCTATAGGAAGGGTCTCAGGATTGGAATGGGAAGGAGTTGTATATGACATCTCATGCCATAGGAAGGGTCTCAGGTTTGGTATAAGCATTGAGATATCACAACACATGCTATATGAAGGGTCTCAGGATTGGAATGGGAAGGACTTGGATATCACATCTCATGCAATAGGCAGGGTCTCAGGTTTGGAAAGGGAAGGAGATGGATATCACATTTCATGTTAGAGGTAGGATCTCAGGTTTGGTATTATCACATCTCATGCTATCAGAAGGGTCTCAGGATTGGAATGGGAAGGAGTTGTATATCACATCTCATGCTAAAGGGAGGGTCTCAGGTTTGGAAGGGGAAGGATTTGGAAATCACATCTCATGTTATAGGAAGGATCTCAGGTTTGGTATTAGAAGCATTGAGATATCACATCTCATGCTATCGGAAGTATCTCAGGTTTGGTATTAGAGGCATTGAGATATCACATCTCATGCTATCATAAGGGTCTCAGGATTGGAATGGGAAGGAGTTGGATATCACATCTCTTGTTATAGGAAGGATCTCAGGTTTGGTATTAGAAGCATTGAGATATCACATCTCATGCTATAGGAAGGGTCTCAGGATTGGAATGGGAAGGAGTTGGATATCACATCTCATGCTATAGGAAGGGTCTCAGATTTGGTATAAGCATTGAGATATCACATCTCATGCTATAGGAAGGGTCTCAGGATTGGAATGGGAAGGAGTTGGATATCACATCTCATGCTATAGGAAGGGTCTCAGGTTTGGAACGGAAAGGAGTTAGATATCACATCTCATGTTATAGGAAGAGTCTCAGGTTTGGTATAAGCATTGAGATGTCACATCTCTGCTATCGGAGGTGTCTCAGGATTGGGATGGGAAGGAATTGGATATCACATCTCATGCTATAGGAAGGGTCTCAGGATTGGAATGGGAAGGAGTTAGATATCACATCTCATGCTATAGGAAGGGTCTCAGGTTTGGTATAAGCATTGAGATATCACATCTCATGCTATAGGAAGGGTCTCAGGATTGGAATGGGAATGATATGTATATGACATCTCATGCCATAGGAAGGGTCTCAGGTTTGGTATAAGCATTGAGATATCACATCTATGCTTTTGGAAGGGTCTCAGGATTGGAATGGGAAGGAGTTGGATATCCCATCTCATGTTATAGGAAGAGTCTCAGGTTTGGTATTAGAAACATTGAGATATCACATCTCATGCTATAGGAAGTGTCTCAGGATTGGAATGGGAAGGACTTGGATATCACATCTCATGCTATAGGGAGGGTCTCAAGTTTGATATTAGAAGCATTGAGATTTCACATATCATGCTATAGGAAGGGTCTCAGGATTGGAATGGGAAGGAGTTGGATATCACATCTCATGCTATAGGAAGGGTCTCAGGTTTGGTATAAGCATTGAGATATCACATCTCATGCTAAAGGGAGGGTCTCAGGTTCGGAAGGGGAAGGATTTGGATATCACATCTCATGTTATAGGAAGTATCTCAGGTTTGGTATTAGAAGCATTGAGATATCACATCTCATGCTATCGGAAGGATCTCAGGTTTGGTATTAGAAGCATTGAGATATCACATCTCATGCTATAGGAAGGGTCTCAGGATTGGAATGGGAAGGAGTTGGATATCACATCTCATGTTATAGGAAGGATCTCAGGTTTGGTATTAGAAGCATTGAGATATCACATCTCATGCTATAGGACTGGTCTCAGGATTGGAATGGGAAGGAGTTGGATATCACATCTCATGTTATAGGAAGGATCTCAGGTTTGGTATTAGAAGCATTGAGATATCACATCTCATGCTAAAGGAAGGGTCTCAGTTTTCGTAGAAGCATTGAGATTTTACATATCATGCTATAGGAAGGGTCTCAGGATTGGAATGGGAAGGAGTTGGATATCACATCTCATGCTATAGGAAGGGTCTCAGGTTTGGTATAAGCATTGAGATATCACATCTCTGCTATCGGAAGGGTCTCAGGATTGGAATGGGAAGGACTTAGATATCACATCTCATGCTATAGGGAGGGTCTCAGTATTGATATTAGAAGCATTGAGATATCACATCTCAAGCTATCGGAAGGGTCTCAGGATTGGAATGGGAAGGAGTTGGATATCACATCTCATGCTATAGGAAGGGTCTCAGGTTAGGAACGGGAAGGAGTTGGATATCACATCTCATCTTATAGGAAGAGTCTCATGCTAAGACCTGAAAGACCCTTCCTATAACATGAGATGGGAATATCCAACTCCTTCCCATTCCAATCCTGAGACCCTTCCCATAGCAGAGATGTGATATCTCAATGCTTATACCAAACCTGAGACCCTTCCTATAGCATGAGATGTGATATCCAACTCCTTCCCATTCCAATACTGAGACCCTTCCTATAGCATGAGATGTGATATCTCAATGCTTCTAATATCAAACTTGAGACCCTCCCTATAGCATGAGATGTGATATCCAAGTCCTTCCCATTCCAATCCTGAGACACTTCCTATAGCATGAGATGTGATATCTCAATGCTTCTAATACCAAACCTGAGACTCTTCCTATAACATGAGATGGGATATCCAACTCCTTCCCATTACAATCCTGAGACCCTTCCGAAAGCAGAGATGTGATATCTCAATGCTTATACCAAACCTGAGACCCTTCCTATGGCATGAGATGTCATATACAGATCCTTCCCATTCCAATCCTGAGACCCTTCCTATAGCATGAGATGTGATATCTCAATGCTTATACCAAACCTAAAACCCTTCCTATAGCATGAGATGTGATATCCAACTCCTTCCCATTCCAATCCTGAGACCCTTCCTATAGCATGAGATGTGATATCCAATGGCTCTAATATCAAACCTGAGATCCTTCCTCTAACATTAAATGTGATATCCAACTCCTTCCCTTTCCAAACCTGAGAGCCTACCTATAGCATGAGATGTGATATCCAAGACCTTCCCATTCCAATCCTTACACCCTTCCTACAGCATGCAATATGATATCTCAATGATTCTAATAACAAACCTGAGACCCGTCCTATAACATGAGATGTGATATCCAACTCCTCCCCATTCCAATCCTGAGACACTTCCGATAGCAGAGATGTGATATCTCAATGCTTCTAATACCAAACCTGAGACCAGTCCTATAACATGAGATGGGTTATCCAACTCCTTCCCGTTCCAAACCTGAGACCCTTCCTATAGCATGAGATGTGATATCCAACTCCTTACCATCCCAATCCTGAGACACTTCCGATTGCAGAGATTTGATATCTCAATGCTTATACCAAACCTGAGACTCTTCCTATAACATGAGATGTGATATCCAACTCCTTCCCGTTCCAAACCTGAGACCCTTCCTATAGCATGAGATGTGATATCCAACTCCTTCCCATTCCAATCCTGAGACCCTTATGATAGCATGAGATGTGATATCTCAATGCCTCTAATACCAAATCTGAGATTCTTCCGATAGCATGAGATGTGATATCTCAATGCTTCTTATACCAAACCTGAGATCCTTCCTATAACATGAGATGTGATATCCAAATACTTCCCCTTCCAAACCTGAGACCCTCCCTTTAGCATGAGATGTGATATCGAACTCCTTCCCATTCCAACCTGAGACCCTTCCTATAGCATGAGATGGGATATCCAACTCCTTGGAATTCCAATCCTGATACCCTTCCGATAGCATGAGATTTGATATCCCAATGCTTATACCAAACCTGAGACCCATACTATGGCATGAGATGTGATATCAAACTCCTTCCCATTCCAATCCTGAGACCCTTCCTATAGCTTGAGATGTGATATCCAACTCCTTCCCATTCCAATTCTGAGACCCTTCCTATACCATGAGACTTGATATCTCAATGCTTCTAATACCAAACCTGAGACCCGTCCTATAACATGAGATGTGATATCCAAATCCTTCCCCTTCCAAACCTTAGACCCTTCCTTTATCATGAGATGTGATATCCAACTCCTTCCCATTCCAATCCTGAGACCCTTCCGATATCATGAGATGTGATATCTCAATGCTTCTAATATCAAACTCGAGACCCTCCCTATAGCATGAGATGTGATATCCAAGTCCTTCCCATTCCAATCCTGAGACCCTTCCTATAGCATGAGATGTGATGTCTCAATGCTTCTAATACCAAACCTGAGACCCTTCCTATAACATGAGATGGGAATATCCAACTCCTTCCCATTCCAATCCTGAGACCCTTCCGATAGCAAACATGTGATATCTCAATGCTTATACCAAACCTGAGATCCTTCCTATAACATGAGATGTGATATCCAACTCCTTCCCATTCCAATCCTGAGACACTTCCTATAGCATGAGATGTGATATCTCACTGCTTATACCAAACCTGAGACCCTTCCTATAGCATGAGATGTGATATCCAACTCCTTCCCATTCCAATCCTGAGACCCTTCCTATAGCATGAGATGTGATATCTCAATGCTTCTAATATCAAACTTGAGACCCTCCCTATAGCATGAGATGTGATATCCAAGTCCTTCCCATTCCAATCTTGAGACACTTCCTATAGCATGAGATGTGATATCTCAATGCTTCTAATACCAAACCTGAGACTCTTCCTATAACATGAGATGGGATATCCAACTCCTTCCCATTGCAATCCTGAGACCCTTTCCGATAGCAGAGATGTGATATCTCAATGCTTATACCAAACCTGAGACCCTTCCTACGGCATGAGATGTCATATACAACTCCTTCCCATTCCAATCCTGAGACCCTTCCTATAGCATGAGATGTGATATCTCAATGCTTATACCAAACCTGAGACCCTTCCTATAGCATGAGATGTGATATCCAACTCCTTCCCATTCCAATCCTGAGACCCTTCCTATAGCATGAGATGTGATGTCTCAATGCTTCTAATACCAAACCTGAGATCCTTCCTATAACATGAGATGTGAAATCCAACTCCTTCCATTCCAATCTTGAGACCCTTCCTATAGCATGAGATGTGATATCTCGATGCTTATACTAAACCTGAGACCCTTCCTTTAGCATGAGAGGGGATATCCAACTCCTTCCCATTCCAATCCTGAGACACTTCCGATAGCAGAGATGTGATATCTCAATGCTTATACCAAACCTGAGACCCTTCCTATAACATGAGATCGGATATCCAACTCCTTCCCGTTCCAAACCTGAGACCCTTCCTTTAGCATGAGATGTGATATCCAGCTCCTTCCCATTCCAATCCTGAGACACTTCCGATAGCATGAGATGTGATATCTCAATGCTTCTAATATCAAAAATGAGACCCTCCCTATAGCATGATATGTGATATCTAAGTCCTTCCCATTCCAATCTTGAGACCCTTCCTATAGCATGAGATGTGATATCTCAATGCTTCTACCAAACCTGAGACCGTTCCTTTAGCATGAAATGTGATATCCAACTCCTTCCCATTCCAATTCTGAGACCCTTCCTATAGCATGAGATGTGATATCTCAATTCTTCTAATACCAAACCTGTGATCCTTCCGATAACATGAGATGTGATATCCAAATCCTTCCCCTTCCAAACCTGAGACCCTCCCTTTAGCATGAGATGTGATATCCAACTCCTTCCCATTCCAATCCTGAGAACCTTCTGATAGCATGAGATGTGTTATCTCAATGCTTCTAATACCAAACCTGAGATCCTTCCTATAACATGAGATGTGATATCCAAATCCTTCCCCTTCCAAACCTGAGACCCTCACTTTAGCATGAGATGTGATATCCAACTCCTTCCCATTCCAATCCTGAGACCCTTCTGATAGCATGAGATGTGATATCTCAATGCCTCTTATACCAAACCTGAGATCCTACCTCTAACATGAAATGTGATATCCAACTCTTTCCCCTTCCAAACCTGAGAGCCTTCCTATAGCATGAGATGTGATATCCAAGTCCTTCCCATTCCAATCCTGAGACCCTTCCTATAACATGAGATGTGATATCCAACTCCTTCCCATTCCAACCTGAGACCCTTCCTATAGCATGAGATGGGATATCCCAATGCTTATACCAAACCTGAGACCCATACTTTGGCATGAGATATGATATCAAACTCCTTCCCATTCCAATCCTGAGACCCTTCCTATAGCTTGAGATGTGATATCCAACTCCTTCCCATTCCAATTCTGAGACCCTTCCTATACCATGAGACTTGATATCTCAATGCTTCTAATACCAAACCTGAGACCGGTCCTATAACATGAGATGTGATATCCAAATCCTTCCCCTTCCAAACCTTAGACCCTTCTTTTATAATGAGATGTGATATCCAACTCCTTCCCATTCCAATCCTGAGATCCTTCCGATACCATGAGATGTGATATATCAATGCTTCTAATATCAAACTTGAGACCCTCCCTATAGCATGAGATGTGATATCCAAGTCCTTCCCATTGCAATTCTGAGACCCTTCCTATAGCATGAGATGTGATGTCTCAATGCTTCAAATACCAAACCTGAGACCCTTCCTATAACATGAGATGGGAATATCCAACTCCTTCCCATTCCAATCCTGAGACCCTTCCGATAGCAGAGATGTGATATCTCAATGCTTATACCAAACCTGAGATCCTTCCTATAACATGAGATGTGATATCCAACTCCTTCCCATTCCAATCCTTTAGCCCATGTTCAGTCACTTCATGCCCTAGAAAGTTCACTTTTTTCTTGCACCATTGTGCTTTTTGCAAAGATACTTTGGCGCCTGCTTTCTGCAATTGGCCAAGTATATGTCTTATTTCATCAAAATGGCTTTTAAGGCTTTCATTTTTTATCAGGACATCATCCACATAAACTATTGTTCCTCTTTCCGCTGCATCCGGCATGGCCTTTCTCAAAAATATGCCAAATTCACTCCCACTATTGATGTACCCGAACGGAGCTCTAAGCCAGGCATATTGAGTCCTGTCAAATGTAAAGGAAAATATGTGTTGTATCTCCTCTGCCAATGGCACACACCAATATCCAGATGTGAGATCTAATGTGGTAAATACATTTGAACCATGTATCTGAGCTAGGCCCTGATCAATGAATGGTAGTGGCCATCTAGATACTGGTACTCTTTTATTTAACTCTCTTAAGTCTGCACACAGCGGCCATTGACCATTTGGCTTTAACACACCTAAAATAGGCGTATTGGATGTGCTATGAATGGGCCTAATTATTCCCTGTGATTCCAAATTTTTAATAATCTCTGCCAATGATTCTAAACATGCCAGCGGTAGTCTATACTGGCGTACAAACACTGGATTTCTGCTACAACCTTCTGGTAGTGTGGCCACATGTAAATCAGTTAAACCACAATCATAAGCATCTTTTGCAAATACATCCTTAAACTCCATAAATATTTCCCTCAGGTCGTCTCGATCCTCATCGCTGTCACATGCATCCGCTAAGGAGATCTGCTCTTCTACCATTCTGGAAAATTCTGGAAACTCTTCTGGTAAAGGAATCTCAGCGCTTTCCTCTAACTGTGTGGCTGTGTCTTTTTGTAGAGCTGCCACTTTTAAATATTTTGGCATATCAGCTTCCACTTCAATGGGCTGATTTCCTGTTTCATTTTCATTTAAATTAAATATTATGCAATCCTCTTGATGGCAGCACACTGTCTCATTTGAATCATAAGGATACACAGAATGAATTTTAAATATTCCTTTGGGCTGAGAGTCCAGGTGTTCTGGCAACTCGCCCTTGGCATCTACATATTTTTCAGGAATATTCCCAATCACCATGTTATTTAAATCTGCCGTATAATGTGATTTTTGTATGGCCATTCCTAATGGGGAGTTTTCCTCTAAATGAATATCCTGACAACCTTTATTATTTACCATGATTTTTACAGATCCCTCACCAATGTCTACCAATGGAATGTATTCATAATCCAGGCCTTGCTGTTTTATGGATTCATTCAGGCATACAAATGCATCAGAGCCTTTCATCTGCTGTCCATTTTTGCATTTCAGTGTTATTGCAAACTGTTTTGTAAATGCAGGAACAATAGTATTTTTCCTCATTTGTAATTCGACTGCATAAGGAACTAGTTGTGCACAATGATAAGCCCTTCTTTTGTCTTCAAATTCAGGTGCCGGCCCACCTAGGCGTGACCATATTTTTTGATTAAGGAAATCTAACACCATACACATTCTGTGCATGATGTCATTGCCCATGTAAAATTCATTTTGTGCTCCATTCACTATCCATACATTATGGTAAATTGTTTTCTGCCCAATGCTAATTTTAAGCATGCATCTGCCTGTAATTCGGTTTTCAAAGTCTGGACTGTCCAACCCAGAAACATATTGGTTTTTAATCCTAAATTTCGGGATTTCTTCCCTCTCCATAATTTTTTGCAACAATTTCTCATTAATGAAACTCCTTTCATGTTCAAGCGCTAAAGTGGCTTTTATTGTTTTAAGATAATCATTTATACCAACGTGAACCCATGGTTGCTCATCTTCCATGTGTATTTCTGCCAGAGTGGTAATGTGTTTTTCTGAATCTGTTTTAGGAACAATATTCTGTTTGCATGTATTCTCTTTTAAGTAAAAACGTAATGTGTGCTCATCTATAGCAGTCTGCCAATCTTTCCTTGGGTCCAAGTATATTTGTACAGGTAGTTTTTCATTGTCGCTCTGATCTTTGTCATGACACATTAATATAACTGTGACACTAGGTATGCAGCTATTCTGGAGATATACCTCCACAGCATCATTTGTTTTGGCAACGGTGTGACATTCTTTTATATTGCTGTTTTGTGATTTTAGTTTCTTAGGCCTCAATGGTTTTTTGGTTAAGGACCACAGCACTCCATTCACCCCATCTATGAGAGGAGACAATCTTTTCAGGCAATCTGTCCCCATCAGAAATGGAATTTCACAAATAGATGTGATCAATACCTCTTGTTTCATTCTGTGCTTTCCTATTTTTATGTCAACCTCAGTTACACCTATGATGGGCACCTCCTCCCCATTAAAGTTATGCACTGGGCCTTGATTTGCCTTCACTGTGATCTGACTCTGTGGAGGCCTCCCTTCATTGATACTCTTTACCAGCTCCTTGGACATAATTGTGGCCTGTGCGCCAGTGTCAATCATAGCGAAGGTGTGGCATTTTTCTTCTACAGTGATGGGTGCATAATATCTGTCCTCAACTTCCTCTAATACACATAAGAAATGTGAATTCTTACTGATTTCAGGGCTCACCTTTCTCAGGTCTTTTTCACTTTTGGCTAAGCACATTGGTAAATGAAAAGACATTTTTCCCTCCTTTTTACCCATTTCTGTGCGAGATATTTTATTCATTTCTCCATGATCAGAAGTTTTTTTGAGTGTGGCCACTGTTCGCCCATCCATCTGGGTAACATCAGAGACCACATTACAACCTCCCAACTGAACATGTGTAACAACATCATTCAGCAATTTGTCATTTTTTAATTCTGTGCATTTGTGATCATTTAGTGTAATACCAGCCCTTTCAGCCTCTTCAAAAATATGTGGCTCAAAGAATTTTTCAGGTGATTGACTTGTACCCTCCTTGTGAGTATTTCCTTTTTCTGTCTGTGTTTGGTCATTGTTTTGCTTGCCCAGGGAAGGAGCTATGGCATCCCCACTTACTCCCTGTTCACTGGTATTCCCCATGCATGAGTCATTTTTCTTAAATCTGTCCCTTTGTTCTTTTGGAATTCCTAATGTTTCTTTTTCATTTGTGCAAATCTTTACTGTTTTATTTAGCTCGAAGTTAAACCGTACCTCTTTTTTAGAAGTATTTGCACTTTCTATCACAATTTCATTTACTGGTACTTTCATTTTTAATCCATTAGTCACCTCAGAGTTGTCATGCAAAATTATATCAGAGCAATCTGTCATTTTGGCACTGCGATTATCATGAGTACTTAGTCACTTTTCGGAAGCCCCCCGGTCATTGCTATGGCCATCAGCCCCCTCTTTGGAAGGTTGTTTTTGCGCTGTATAGAGCTTTCCTATTTGCTCAGCTAACATTTTCACTTGGGCCTCAAGGCACTGGAACCTTTCCATCTCTCTAGGATCCTCTTTCTGTGGCCTAGGTCGATATTGGTTGTTTTCCCCCTGATTGGATCTATTCTGATACCTCTCAGGTGATTGATACCGGTTGGGATGGTTTCTGAACTCTTGATTTATTTGTGGAGGGGAGCGGGTTGCACCCATCCTTTGATTATAGTCCCCTGGTGGGGAATCATTGTACTGGCGTGGACTGTAGTTCACGTTTTGCCTCATGTCCTGTCTCTCAGATTGTGGGTACTGGCCCCTATGTTGATTTCCATTATCAGTAAATCGATCCACATATCGGGGCCTATCCTGATTACCATATATCATGGTGTTGGGATCAAACCTACTCTGTGTCCCCAATGACTGGTAGGGACCATCGTTTCTTTGATCTTGATTTTGTCTCTGGTTATTGTTCATACCTGCCATATCAGACCGGTATCTTACCCGGGGTCTATCTCCTAAATATCTAGGGCTGATGTAGCTCTCTCTATTACTAGGATCATGTGATTGGAACATTGGTACAGGAAATGGCGATCTTTGTTGATTACCCCTTTGTTCAGGTGTCACATTATTTTTACCTTGCCTTTGAGCAGACTCAAGGGACATTTTGGCTGACCTGATTTCCATTACTGTGGCTGAGGGTTCTTTAGATTTAGGCCTAGTATCTTTCATTTTATCACTTTCTCTACCCTGACAATAGAGTACCTCATATAGCTTTGTGCTTTGATGTACAATCCATTCAAGGGACTTGTCACGGTCAAATTCACGGACCAATTGGGATATGATGTCTTTCTGTAGCCCATAGAAGTATGCGGTTTTAAACTCATTGGAATTTGAGTCAAAAGATACATCAAAGCGAGAGAATGCTCTTTTTAAGTCTTGTAAAAATTGGCGAGGGGATGTATTAGGTCCAGCAGTAATAGTGTACGCGACTTTCTTTGCCTCCTGCAATGACTGAAAAGGAGAAAAATGACGCCTAATTTCTTTTTCAAACTCCAGCCATGTCATATTCTGCTGTTCATTTAATCCCCTTATGATGCTGGCCGTCGGGGCATCTAAAGTTAAATGAAAATATTGTCTGTACTGTTCCTTAGGTATCTGGAGCGCTTTAAAAATGTCATGTACCGCTTCTAAGTGATCCTCAATGCAGCATTCACCTCCCTTTTTAAATGGTTTGATCAGGGCTTTAATGGATTTCATTATTTTTATGGGGCTACTTGTTGCAATGCATGGAATTGCACTATTTTGTGATTCAATCCTGTTTTCAGGTGTATGAGATTGGTGGCTGCCCCCAATGGGAGTATCAAATCCCCCAAGGGCGCTGCAACCAAGTTCAGTCACCGGCCCTGTCACTGGGGCACTAGCTCTTTGGGCAGAGCTAGAATTCACCTCCACTCCATTGAATGTGGTACCCTGCCGCCTCTCCTGGGACCTGGGAATGCACATTTGCTGTTCTAAGTCCTTACACTTTTTAAGGAGTCTGTTGGCTTCATCATGCAAATAATTATTTTCATCACTCATTTTATTAATCGCCTCCTGCATATCGCACATTTGCATTTGGCATTCATTGAACTCTTTATTTCTCTTGTCTCTTTCTTGGATCATTTTAATCATTTCTTGTTCTGCACTCTGGAGATCACCTTCTTTTTCGCAATGTTCTTTTTGTAAAATCTGCATTTCTGAAACAACCTCATCTTTATCCTGCCTAATGTGATCCACTAAGGCTTTTAAGTGTGTCAATTCTTGCTCACTATCTTCAAATTGTTTCTTGCTTTTGGATAACTGAGTATCAAAGTCTCTGCATTTTAATTGCATGTCTTTTTGGCATACATCCAATTCTGCTCTCAACATTTCCTGATTTTTACTTGCCCCATCTAATTCAGTCTTTAACCTGTTAATTAGCTGAGTATCATTCTCTTGCATTCGCAGGGACTTGTTTAAAATAAACCATATTTTGCCGCATAGCCGTATTAAACAGTCTTTCTCTGCACTTTTATCGGCTGCATTCAATAATCTTGTAAGGCAGACCTGAATTATGCTGCCTTCTGCAAAAATATTGTCTAGTTTTTCTTTCTGCACCTCACCCTGAATGCGGTTACTCCATTCTAACGTGCTATTCGAAGACCAATTCCCATGTGCAAATAACTTTGCCTCTAAATATTGCACTAGATCTGAGAATGTGGTTTCCCTTTGTGACATTCTGAAATTCGTTTTTAGTGGCACACTGCTATTATAAAATGGGTTCCCTTTAATGTGCAAATGGCAGTGTGAGACACGCTTGCCACGCCCAGTAGGTACTCTATGATCACTTTCCCGGCCTGCAACGCACCATAAATATGTAGGGTATTTTGTGGAGATTTGGGGCCTGACGGTATTTTATTACCGCCGAAAAATAACTTAGCAATAATCACTCTTTGTATTCAGATTTGGCCATGTGCAACAATAATACAATGGACATGCATTATTTCAGCACCCAGACCTGCATATTTGGTATACGTGGTTGGTGGTATTTTGGTGAGCATAATTCCCTTGTTTTATTTGTGGCCCCAATGTCCAGAATCCCTTATCTTTGCTTAGATTTTTCGTGTGATCACTAGAGAGACCTCAGACCTGCATTCTAGGAATACCACATTTCCAGTGATAGTGTTGGTGCGCCACCATGGGCGAACTCACTGACTTATTTACGACAGAGAGCTATATGTGGTAGTCTTGTGGTAATTTCCACTACCTTATATACGGTAGGGAGCTATGTTCAGAGAGTCTCTCTTCCCGTTGGCTCATGTACCTCCAACAAGTTATGCTACAGTTACTCACAATTATTCATACTGATTCTGACATACACACATCTGTCTTAAAATGACCATTGCACTGTTTAAAAATCTCCCCACATCATTGGCATTGTAATGGTAAATAGAAAATAAACCACCCGTCTGTTTTCAAATATTTTCTGTATTATAAAAGTTGCATTTAGACATGATCTCATTCTTTACAGAAATAAATAAAATGGTACAGTAAAAGCATTTTCTATGTCACACTGCAAAGAGCGTGGCGGAGAACAGAACTCAAATTGCAACATTGGTATTTGATTAAGACACGCACAGGAATCCTACACTGACTGCATATTTTCGTGCACACACCCGGCTCCCACGCTTAGGTAATTACCTTATCTGAGTGTTCTTCAGTTGTTCTCTTTGTGAATGTGGCTCTCTTGGATTAACTCCAGCAAAAAGGAACGCTTGCCTTCTCAAGCCGGGGTCATTGCCTGGAATTCTCAGCTTTTTCAGATAGGAATGCCTCAGCCAGTGGAAAGGTTTTTCTTTCAGCTCTCCCCAGTCTCGACTGCAGCAGGACACCGGAATTTGCATTCAGTCAGGACCCCACAGCCAGGTCTTCTCCCCAGTAGTGCAGAAAGATGTCTGCCTGTCTTTTTCCCTGATACTGCCCACTAAAACTTTCCTCTCAGCTCTCTGTATGACGTGTCCCAATGAAATCCATCATCTCTCATCCTCCTACTCTTCAACAATAGCTTCGCTTATACATTTGCAATTGTTGCAAATCTGACTTCCTCCTTCCTGCAGTTACTGTGCACAAAAACACGGAGAATCAGGCAGAGAAGAGAAGAGAAAAATCTGCACACACATTTAAATGGTTTTCAGAGTATGCCTAATTCTGCAGTGGAGAACACATTTTATTAGTGGGTTATATTAAAATAAGGTTTTATTAGTCAGGTTAATGGTTAATAGGTTAGCTGTTAATTTTCAAATGTGTCTCTAGCAATATAGGCATTTCAGGTGAAAAATAGTGTGCATTTTTAAATGAACACGTGTGCTTTTAACTGTAAAAATAGATTTGCATCTTATATGTTAAAATCGTTTTTGACTGAATAGTCTGTCTTTCCTTGTTAATCTGCTAACCCATATAGCAATGCACCGCACCCTTGTGGTGGTGGTGCTGCAAAAAAAAAATGTTGCTACTTGTGCAGTAGCGCTGTACTCTGTGCTGTTTGCTAAATATCCTTACAGGAAGAAGGAAAAGCGTCTAAACCAGAGAGCAGGGAAGCGAGTGTTTGCAACGCGAAACGGTGCAGAGAGCAGTGACAGAAAGGGAGAACTCCACTGAGGAGGAACAGCTGGTAGTTAGCCTTCTTTGGAGATGAGAACTTGATCACCACGGGAGAGGATTGTTGAGAGGGTTACATAGGGGGATGTCTGAGATCAGAAAATCCTGAGTATTCCCTGCAGTGTGTAGGGCCAGAGACATGAAGAGTTGCAGATCTCGTAAAAGTCCAGGTCAGGAAGCATACAGGTTCATTTTGAATTCTCCAAGTAGGCGGAGTTGTGTGGTAGGAGGCTAGGATGGAGAAGTCCATCCACTGAGAGAGGAAGGGGGTAGGCAAATAGCCACGGTGAGAGAATGGCCAGGAAAGAGAGAATGCATGCAGACAAGGCATTCGTGAGAGGAGTCGGCCTGCAAAGGAAAGCAATTTACTACAGGAATCAAGGATACTCCCCCTCAAGAACGGTTGGATCTGGGCATGGAGAGGAACTTGTCATCAGGGAGGAAAGTGTCAGAGCTCGAGACAGCGCTGGCCGTCATCCATGTCTCGGTTAGACCAAGGACATCAAGGTCGGGTTCTTCCAGGAAATGGCAGATGTCAGATGAGTGTTAACTGAGTGAGAGTTGAGAGTGGGGAGGGGTACAAATCAGTAATCCTTGCGGAGGTGTAGAAGGAGCCTGACCTAGGGCACATGAGGAAGGAGAGAGGAAAGGAAGCAGAAGAAGGGAGAGAAGACAAAGCAGGAGTGCATTATCAATCCGGGAGCTAGGAGTGGTGAGGTTAGACGGGGAGGTCTGAGTCTCAGGATTTGAATGGGAAGTTCGATATCACATGTCATGCTATAGGAAGAGTCTCAGGATTGGAATGGGAAGGAGTTGGATATTATATCTCTTGTTATAGGGAGGGTCTCAGGTTTGGTATTAGAAGCACTGAGATATCAAATCACATCCTATCGGGAGGGTCTCGGGTTTGGTGTTGGAAGAAATGAGATTTCAAATCTCAGGCTGTGGGAATGGTCTCGAGTATGGTATTGGAAGGGGTGAAAAATCACATTTCATGCTACAGGAAGGGTCACAAGTTTGGAATGGGAAGGAGTTGGATTTCACATATACTACGGGAAGGGCCTCAGGTTTGGTATTAGAAGCATAGAGATATCACATCTCATGTTATAGGAAGGGTCTCGATTGGAATGGGAAGGAGTTTGATATCACATCTCATGTTATAGGGAGGGTCTCAGTTTTGATATTAGAAGCATTGAGATATCACATATGCTATTGGAAGGGTCTCAGTATTGGAATGGGAAGGAGTTGGATATCACATCTCATGTTATAGGGAGGGTCTCCATGGGATGGAGTTGGATATCACATCTCAAGCTATCTCAGGATTGTAATGGGAAGGAGTTTGATATCACATATCAAGCTATAGGAAGGGTCTCAGGTTTGGAAGGGGAAGGATTTGGATCTCACATCTCAAGCTATCTCAGGATTGGAATGGGAAGGAGTTTGATATTTCATCTCAAGCTATAGGAAGGGTCTCAGGTTTGGAAAGGGAAGGATTTGGATTTCACATCTAATGTTATAGGATGGTTCTCATGTTTGGTTTTAGAAGCATTGAGATATCACATCTCATGCTATGGGAAGGGTCTCAGGTTTGGAATGGGAAGGAGTTGGATATCACATCTCAAGCTATAGGAAGGGCCGCAGGTTTGGAAAAGGGATGATTTGGATTTCACATCTCATGTTATAGGATGGTTCTCATGTTTGGTTTTAGAAGCATTGAAATTTCACATCTCATGCTATCGGAAGGGTCTCAGGTTTGGAATGGGAAGGAGTTTGATATCACATCTCATGTTAGAGGTAGGATCTCAGGTTTGGTATTAGAGGCATTGAGATATGACATCTCATGCCATCAGAAGGGTCTCAGGATTGGAATGGGAAGGAGTTGGATATCACATCTCATGCAAAAGGGAGGGTCTAAGGTTTGGAAGGGGAAGAATTTGCACATCACATCTCATGTTATTGGAAGGATCTGAGGTTTGGTATTAGAAGCATTGAGATATCACATCTCATGCTATCGGAAGGGTCTCAGGTTTGGTATAAGCATTGAGATATCACATCTCTGCTATCGGAAGGGTCTCAGGATTGGAATGGGAAGGATTTGGATATCACATCACATGTTATAGGAAGGGTCTCAGGTTTGGTATTAGAAGCATTGAGATATCACATCTCATGCTATAAGAAGGGTCTCAGGAGTGGAATGGGAAGGAGTTGGATATCACATCTCATGATAAAGGAAGGGTCTAAGGTTTGGAAGGGGAAGGATTTGGATATCACATCTCATGTTATTGGACTGGTCTCAGGTTTGGTATTAGAAGCATTGAGATATCAAGTCTCATGGTATAGGACGGGAGTTTGATATCACATCTCATGCCATGGTATGGGTCTCAGGTTTTGTAGAAGCATTGGGATATCACATCTCATGCTATCAGAAGGATATCAATATTAGATTTGGAAGGAGTTGGATATCCCATCTCATGCTATAGGAAGGGTCTCAGGTTGGAATGGGAAGGAGTTGGATATCACATCTCATGTTATAGGAAGGGTCTCAGGATTTGGATGGGAAGGACTTGGATATCACATCTCATGCTGTAGGAAGGCTCTCAGGTTTGGAAAGGGAAGGAGTTGGATATCACATTTCATGTTAGAGGTAGGATCTCAGGTTTGGTATTAGAGGCATTGAGATATCACATCTCATGCTATCAGAAGGGTATCAGGATTGGAATGGGAAGGAATTGGATATCACATCTCATGCTAAAGGGAGGGTCTCAGGTTTGGTATAAGCATTGAGATATCACATCTCATGCTATAGGAAGGGTCTCAGGATTGGAATGGGAAGGAGTTTGATATCACATCTCATGCCATAGTATTGGTCTCAGATTTGGTAGAAGCATTGGGATATCACATCTCATGCTATCGGAATGGTATCAGTATTGGATTTGGAAGGAGTTGGATATCCCATCTCATGCTATAGGAAAGGTCTCAGGTTGGAATGGGATGGAGTTGGATATCACATTTCATGTTATAGGAAGGGTCTCAGGATTGGAATGGGAAGGACTTGGATATCATATCTCATGCTATAGGAAGGCTCTCAGGTTTGGAAGGGGAAGGAGTTGGATATCACATTTCATGTTAGAGGAAGGATCTCAGGTTTGGTATTAGAGGCCTTGAGATATCACATCTCATGCTATAGGAAGGGTCTCAGGATTGGAATGGGAAGGAGTTGGATATCACATCTCAAGCTATAGGAAGGGTCTCAGGTTTGGTATAAGCATTGGGATATCACATCTCATGCTATAGGAAGGGTCTCAGGATTGGAATGGGAAGGAGTTGGATATCACATCTCATGTTATAGGAAAGATCTCAGGTTTGGTATTAGAAGCATTGAGACATCACATCTCATGTTATAGGAAGGGTCTCAGGATTGGAATGGGAAGGAGTTGGATATCACATCTCAAGCTATAGGAAGGGTCTCAGGTTTGGTATAAGCATTGGGATATCACATCTCATGCTATAGGAAGGGTCTCAGGATTGGAATGGGAAGAAGTTGGATATCACATCTCATGCTATAGGAAGGGTCTCAGGTTTGGAAGGGGAAGGAGTTGGATATCCAATCTCATGTTATAGGACTGGTCTCAGGTTTGGTATTAGAAGCATTGAGATATCACATCACATGCTGTAGGAAGGTTCTCAGGTTTGGAATGGGGAGGAATTGGATATCACATCTCATGTCATAGGAAGGATCTCAGGTTTGGGATTAGAAGCATTGAGATATCACATCTCATGCTATAGGAATGGTCTCAGGGTTGGAATGGGAAGGAGTTGGATATTACATTCTTGCTATAGGAAGGGTCTCATGTTTGGAATAGGAAGGAGTTGGATATCACATATGCTATAGGAAGGGTCTCAGGTTTGGAACGGGAAGGAGTTGGATGTCCGATCTCATGTTATAGGAAGGGTCTCAGGTTTGGTATAAGCATTGAGATATCACATCTCTGCTATCAGAAGTGTCGCAGGATTGGAATGGGAAGGAGTTGGATATCCCATCTCATGTTATAGGACGGGTCTCAGGTTTGTTATTAGAATCATTGAGATATCATATTGCACGCTGCAGGAAGGGTCTAAGGATTGGAATGGGAAGGACTTGGATATCACATCTCAGACCCTTCCGATAACAGAGATGTGATATCTCAATGCTTATACCAAACCTGAGATCCTTCCTATAACATGAGATGTAATATCCAACTTCTTCCCATTCCAATCCTGAGACACTTCCTATAGCATGAGATGTGATATCTCACTGCTTATACCAAACCTGAGACCCGTCCTATAGCATGAGATGTGATATCCAACTCCTTCCCATTCCAATCCTGAGACCCTTCCTATAGCATGAGATGAGATATCTCAATGCTTCTAATACCAAACCTGAGACTCTTCCTATAACATGAGATGGGATATCCAACTCCTTCCCATTCCAATCCTGAGACCCTTCCGATAGTAGAGATGTGATATCTCACTGCTTATACCAAACCTGAGACCCTTCCTATAGCATGAGATGTGATATCCAACTCCTTCCCATTCCAATCCTGAGACCCTTCCTATAGCATGAGATGTGATATCTCAATGCTTATACCAAACCTGAGACCCTTCATATAGCATGAGATGTGAAATCCAACTCCTTCCCATTACAATCCTGAGACCCTTCCTATAGCATGAGATGTGATGTCTCAATGCTTCTAATACCAAACCTGAGATCCTTCCTATAACATGAGATGTGATATCCAACTCCTTCCCATTCCAATCCTGAGACACTTCCTATAGCATGAGATGTGATATCTCAATGCTTCTAATACCAAACCTGAGACTCTTCCTATAACATGAGATGGGATATCCAACTCCTTCCCATTCCAATCCTGAGACCCTTCCAAAAGCAGAGATGTGATATCTCAATGCTTATACCAAACCTGAGACCCTTCCTATGGCATGAGATGTCATATACATATCCTTCCCATTCCAATCCTGAGACCCTTCCTATAGCATGAGATGTGATATCTCAATGCTTATACCAAACCTGAGACCCTTCCTATAGCATGAGATGTGATATCCAAGTCCTTCCCATTCCAATCCTTAGACCCTTCCTATAGCATGCAATATGATATCTCAATGAATCTAATACCAAACCTGAGACTCTTCCTATAACATGAGATGGGATATCCAACTCCTTCCCATTCCAATCCTGAGACCCTTCCAAAAGCAGAGATGTGATATCTCAATGCTTATACCAAACCTGAGACCCTTCCTAATGCATGAGATGTCATATACATATCCTTCCCATTCCAATCCTGAGACCCTTCCTATAGCATGAGATGTGATATCTCAATGCTTATACCAAACCTGAGACCCTTCCTATAGCATGAGATGTGATATCCAAGTCCTTCCCATTCCAATCCTTAGACCCTTCCTATAGCATGCAATATGATATCTCAATGATTCTAATAACAAACCTGAGACCCGTCCTATAACATGAGATGGGATATCCAACTCCTTCCCATTCCAATCCTGAGACCCTTCCGATAGCAGAGATGTGATATCTCAATGCTTATACCAAACCTGAAACCCTTCCTACGGCATGAGATGTCATATACAACTCCTTCCCATTCCAATCCTGAGACCCTTCCCATAGCATGAGATGTGATATCTCAATGCTTATACCAAACCTGAGACCCTTCATATAGTATGAGATGTGATATCCAACTCCTTCCCATTACAATCCTGAGTCCCTTCCTATAGCATGAGATGTGATGTCTCAATGCTTCTAATACCAAACCTGAGATCCTTCCTATAACATGTGATGTGATATCCAACTCCTTTCATTCCAATCCTGAGACCCTTCCTATAGCATGATATGTGATATCTCAATGCTTCTAATATCAAACTTGAGACCCTCCCTATAGCATGAGATGTGATATCCAATTCCTTCCCATTCCAATCCTGAGACACTTCCTATAGCATGAGATGTGATATCTCAATGCTTCTAATACCAAACCTGAGACTCTTCCTATAACATGAGATGGGATATCCAACTCCTTCCCATTCCAATCCTGAGACCCTTCCAAAAGCAGAGATGTGATATCTCCATGCTTATACCAAACCTGAGACCCTTCTTATGTCATGAGATGTCATATACATATCCTTCCCATTCCAATCCTGAGACCCTTAATATAGCATGAGATGTGATATCTCAATGCTTATACCAAACCTTAGACCCTTCCTATAGCATGAGATGTGATATCCAACTCCTTCCCATTCCAATCCTGAGACCCTTCCTATAGCATGAGATGTGATATCTCAATGCCTCTAATACCAAACCTGAGATCCTTCCTCTAACATGAAATGTGATATCCAACTCCTTCCCTTTCCAAACCTGAGAGCCTACCTATAGCATGAGATGTGATGTCTCAATGCTTCTAATACCAAACCTGAGATCCTTCCTATAACATGAGATGTGATATCCAACTCCTTCCATTCCAATCCTGAGACCCTTCCTATAGCATGAGATGTGATATCTCAATGCTTCTAATATCAAACTTGAGACCCTCCCTATAGCATGAGATGTGATATCCAATTCCTTCCCATTCCAATCCTGAGACACTTCCTATAGCATGAGATGTGATATCTCAATGCTTCTAATACCAAACCTGAGACTCTTCCTATAACATGAGATGGGATATCCAACTCCTTCCCATTCCAATCCTGAGACCCTTCCAAAAGCAGAGATGTGATATCTCAATGCTTATACCAAACCTGAGACCCTTCCTAATGCATGATATGTCATATACATATCCTTCCCATTCCAATCCTGAGACCCTTCCTATAGCATGAGATGTGATATCTCAATGCTTATACCAAACCTGAGACCCTTCCTATAGCATGAGATGTGATATCCAAGTCCTTCCCATTCCAATCCTTAGACCCTTCCGATAGCATGCAATATGATATCTCAATGATTCTAATAACAAACCTGAGACCCGTCCTATAACATGAGATGTGATATCTCAATGCTTCTAATATCAAACTTGAGACCCTCCCTATAGCATGAGATGTGATATCCAATTCCTTCCCATTCCAATCCTGAGACACTTCCTATAGCATGAGATGTGATATCTCAATGCTTCTAATACCAAACCTGAGACTCTTCCTATAACATGAGATGGGATATCCAACTCCTTCCCATTCCAATCCTGAGACCCTTCCGATAGCAGAGATGTGATATCTCAATGCTTATACCAAACCTGAGACCCTTCCTACGGCATGAGATGTCATATACAACTCCTTCCCATTCCAATCCTGAGACCCTTCCCATAGCATGAGATGTGATATCTCAATGCTTATACCAAACCTGAGACCCTTCATATAGCATGAGATGTGATATCCAACTCCTTCCCATTACAATCCTGAGTCCCTTCCTATAGCATGAGATGTGATATCTCAATGCTTCTAATATCAAACTTGAGACCCTCCCTATAGCATGAGATGTGATATCCAATGCCTTCCAATTCCAATCCTGAGACACTTCCTATAGCATGAGATGTGATATCTCAATGCTTCTAATACCAAACCTGAGACTCTTCCTATAACATGAGATGGGATATCCAACTCCTTCCCATTCCAATCCTGAGACCCTTCCAAAAGCAGAGATGTGATATCTCAATGCTTATACCAAACCTGAGACCCTTCTTATGTCATGAGATGTCATATACATATCCTTCCCATTCCAATCCTGAGACCCTTCCTATAGCATGGAATGTTATATCTCAATGCTTATACCAAACCTTAGACCCTTCCTATAGCATGAGATGTGATATCCAACTCCTTCCCATTCCAATCCTGAGACCCTTCCTATAGCATGAGATGTGATATCTCAATGCCTCTAATACCAAACCTGAGATCCTTCCTCTAACATGAAATGTGATATCCAACTCCTTCCCTTTCCAAACCTGAGAGCCTACCTATAGCATGAGATGTGATATCCAAGTCCTTCCCATTCCAATCCTTAGACCCTTCCTATAGCATGCAATATGATATCTCAATGATTCTAATAACAAACCTGAGACCCGTCCTATAACATGAGATGGGATATCCAACTCCTTCCCATTCCAATCCTGAGACACTTCCGATAGCAGAGATGTGATATCTCAATGCTTATACAAAACCTGAGACCCTTCCTATAACATGAGATGTGATATCTAACTCCTTCCCATTCCAAACCTGAGACCCTTCCTATAGCATATGTGATATCCAACTCCTTCCAATTCCAAACATGAGACCCTTCCCATAGCAAGAATGTAATATCCAATCCTTCCCATTCCAATCCTGAGACCATTCCTATAGCATGAGATGTGATATCTCAATGCTTCTAATACCAAACCTGAGATCCTTCCTATGACATGAGATGTGATATCCAATTCCTTCCCATTCCAAACCTGAGACCCTTCCTACAGCATGCGATGTGATATCTCAATGCTTCTAATACCAAACCTGAGACCAGTCCTATAACATGAGATGGGATATCCAACTCCTTCCCGTTCCAATCCTGAGACACTTCCGATTGCAGAGATGTGATATCTCAATGCTTATACCAAACCTGAGACTCTTCCTATAACATGAGATGTGATATCCAACTCCTTCCCATTCCAATCCTGAGACCCTTCCGATAGCATGAGATGTGATATCTCAATGCCTCTAATACCAAACCTGAGATCCTTCCTATAACATGTGATGTGATATTCAATTCCTTCCCCTTCCAAACCTGAGACCCTCCCTTTAGCATGAGATGTGATATCCAACTCCTTCCCATTCCAATCCTGAGACCCTTATGATAGCATGAGATGTGATATCTCAATGCCTCTAATACCAAACCTGACATACTTCCGATAGCATGAGATGTGATATCTCAATGCTTCTAATACCAAACCTGAGATCCTTCCTATAACATGAGATGTGATATCCAACTCCTTCCCATTCCAATCCTGAGACCCTTCTGATAGCATGAGATGTGATATCTCAATGCCTCTAAGACCAAACCTGAGATCCTTCCTCTAGCATGAAATGTGATATCCAACTCCTTCCCTCTCCAAACCTGAGAGCCTACCTATAGCATGAGATGTGATATCCAAGTCCTTCCCATTCGAATCCTTAGACCCTTCCTATAGCATGCAATATGATATCTCAATGATTCTAATAACAAACCTGAGACCCGTCCTATAACATGAGATGGGATATCCAACTCCTTCCCATTCCAATCCTGAGACACTTCCGATAGCAGAGATGTGATATCTCAATGCTTATACCAAACCTGAGACCCTTCCTATAACATGAGATGTGATATCCAACTCCTTCCAATTCCAAACATGAGACCCTTCCCATAGCAAGAATGTAATATCCAACTCCTTCCCATTCCAATCCTGAGACCATTCCTATAGCATGAGATGTGATATCTCAATGCTTCTAATACCAACCCTGAGATCCTTCCTATGACATGAGATGTGATATCCAATTCCTTCCCATTCCAAACCTGAGACCCTTCCTACAGCATGCGATGTGATATCTCAATGCTTCTAATACCAAACCTGAGACCAGTCCTATAACATGAGATGGGATATCCAACTCCTTCCCGTTCCAATCCTGAGACACTTCCAATTGCAGAGATATGATATCTCAATGCTTATACCAAACCTGAGACTCTTCCTATAACATGAGATGTGATATACAACTCCTTCCCGTTCCAAACCTGAGACCCTTCCTATAGCATGAGATGTGATATCCAACTCCTTCCCATTCCAATCCTGAGACCCTTCCGATAGCATGAGATGTGATATCTCAATGCCTCTAATACCAAACCTAATATCCTTCCTATAACATGTGATGTGATATTCAATTCCTTCCCCTTCCAAACCTGAGACCCTCCCTTTAGCATGAGATGTGATATCCAACTCCTTCCCATTCCAATCCTGAGACCCTTATGATAGCATGAGATGTGATATCTCAATGCCTCTAATACCAAACCTGAGATACTTCCGATAGCATGAGATGTGATATCTCAATGCTTCTAATACCAAACCTGAGATCCTTCCTATAACATGAGATGTGATATCCAACTCCTTCCCATTCCAATCCTGAGACCCTTCTGATAGCATGAGATGTGATATCTCAATGCCTCTAATACCAAACCTGCGATCCTACCTCTAAAATGAAATGTGATATCCAACTCCTTCCCTTTCCAAACCTGAGACCCTGCCTATAGCATGAGATGTGATATCCAAGTCCTTCCCATTCCAATCCTGAGACCCTTCCTATAGCATGAGATGTGATATCTCAATGTCTCGTCGTCGTGTTGAGTCTGCAGCAGCAGAGTTGAGTAAAAGACGTCCCAAACGAAGGAACCCGCACAGTTTGTTACCACAGCAGAGCAACGGAGCGGCGGTGTGTATCTGAGCCAAATGTACACTACTCACTTCAGACCTGGGAACGCCAAGTGTACGAATCATGTGAGAGTGACAAGGACTCGATATACTACACAACCTGGCGGCGGTTACAGAGCAAGACTCCTGTGTAGGCTGGTCAGTCTGCTGGATGGCCCAGAGACACTTCCGAAGGCTTACTAGCAGGAGATGGTGAAGATGCCGAGAATAGCTGTCCCTGCTATTCCAAGGGTCGAAGTACCAGTACAGGCCTTCTGGTTCGATCAAAGGTGAAAAGGGTTTCACAAGGCGACAGCAGTGCAGAGGAGCAGTCCTTCAGCGGGTCACCAGCGATTCCTCGGTTCAGCCTCTTGGTTGCAGGATACTTGGCTCCTGTATTCCTTCGTTCGGGGGAACTCAGGAGATCGACATGGTAGTGGTGTTTCCAGCCCCCTCTTATCCACGGTTCCCTTCGCGCCAAAACGGAGGGGACCCAATGGGAGATCCGCTCATCAACACTCACACCATTCGTGGACCTATCACGGACCACGGTGGTCCCAGGCATTCACACCACCCTAGACTCTCTGGCACCCAGGATGTGTATTGGGACCAGACATCCCAGCCCACATCCTGGAGGCACACACAAGACATGTAGAAGCCCGCGAAAGCATCTGTGTTTCGCGGGAAAGTACATGCCCAAATAAGGAAGGCCCCAGGTCGGCTCGACCTGGGGAAGGTGAAGGGAGCAAGATGGTCAGCGGACAGGACAAAGGAGCCTCGTGGTCTGGCCATTTTGGGCTCTAGGCCACCATTTTGGGTTAAGCGCGAGAAACACGCTTAGAACGCCAAAAGGAGCTCAAAACACAATAAACGATCGCTGCCACCATTCCCGTCCGTGAATCACTTGTACCGATCAGTTACAATCCTGGAAGAGTATCTAGGGCCTGTAGAAGGCTAGAGACCCAAGAGAGCAGTAACTTATCTTACAGTGCCCTCTTGTGTCATGTTGCACGAAAGCCGCAACATGATAAAAGAAACTACGGAAACGAGCGTTTCCTGGTACTGACTGTCTTAAGGGCATGACAGTTTCCCCGTAAGAAAGGAGCGAAAGCCCAGAGGAGTGCGGCAGAAGGCTGCACTTCTCTGGCAAAGTCGAGAACAAGGTGAAAAACAACAGCAAAAAGTTTAGGGGTTGCCACATGGAAGGAAAATTACCTACAATTACGAAATCTTTCCTAACACTCGCCCCTCCCAGACAATGGACAGGGGGAACTAATCCACCCCTGGATGAGTCTCTTGTTCAGGTCGGTTAAACATTCTGCACAACCCATCAGCATTGCTATGTTGGACACCTGGCCTATGCTCAATAGTGAAGTCGAAGCCTTGTAGACTTATGGACCACCTAAGCAACTTTGGATTCTCCCCCTTCATGTTTATTAGCCACTTTAAGGGCTTATGGTCAGTTTGCACAGTGAAGTGGGTCCCATAGAGGTACGGCCTCAGCTTCATTAGGGCCCACACAACAGAGAAACATTCTTTCTCTACCGTGGACCATCTGAGCTCTCTGTCCTTAAACTGGCGACTAATAAAACCAATAGGGTGTTCCTTACCGTTCTCATCTACTTGCGATAGTACAGCTCCTATCCCAGTGTCAGAGGCGTCCGTCTGCACGATAAAAGGTCTTTGATAATCAGGGGCCCTGAGGACAGGGGCCTGGCACAAGGAGTCTTTTAAGCCATTGAAGGCCTTCTCACACTCGTCGGTCCAAGTTACCTTCTTGGGTTTCTTCAGAGTTGTGAGGGCAGTCAGAGGGGCAGCTATGGTGCCATAGTCTGCCACAAAATTGCGGTAATACCCCGTGAGTCCTAAGAAGGCTCTCACTTTGGTTTGTGTAGTGGGGGTAGGCCAGTCTTGTACTGCTTGTACTTTACTGGGTAGAGGCTGTATCCTCCCTCCACCTACTTCATGTCCAAGGTAAAACACTGAGCCTTGTCCAATCTGGCATTTACTAGCCTTTATGGTCAAGTGTGCTTTCTGAAGAGCCTGGAGCACAATCCCGAGGTGTTTCACATGGTCTTCCCAGGTGGCACTGAAAACTGCTATATCGTCCAGATATGCAAGACAGAATTCGTCCAACCCATTCAAAACATGATGCACAAGCCTCTGGAAAGTGGCAGGTGCATTCTTCAACCCGAACGGCATTACCCGGAATTGGTAAAGGCCGTCTGGAGTAGAAAATGCTGTCTTCTCCTTGGCATGTTCTGCTAAAGCTATTTGCCAATAGCCAGCAGTGAGGTCAAACGTGCTGAGGTACTTGGAGGCACCCAAAGTATCCACCAGCTCATCTGTTCGAGGCAAGGGGTGTGCATCTGTCTTGGTGACAGCATTCAGAGCCCTGTAATCCACGCAGAACCTCAATTCAGAAGTGCCTGCCTTTGGAACGAAAACCACAGGGCTGGACCAAGGACTACTAGAGGGTTCAATCACCCCAAGGTCTAACATCTTGTTGACCTCGGTCTTAATATAAGACCGTACTTTGTCTGACATCCTGTATCCCCTACTTTTGGTAGGTACACTGTCTCCTGTGTCTATGTTATGTTTGCACCAAGGTGTCAAACCAGGCGACTGTGAAAACAGGGGGGAAAACTGCCTAAGCAAACTTTTCACCTCAGCCTGCTGATCAGAAGTCAGCTGAGGGGCCCCTCGGACACCCTCAAAGGAGCTATCTGAAGGACCGCTTTGGAACAGGTCGGGGAGAGGTTCAGACTCCTCTTCCTCAACATCTGAAGCCAGTAACAGTGCTGCGATTTCGACTCTTGGGACGAAAGCCTTCAGCCTATTCACGTGAAACACTTTTGGAGCCTGTCCAGGCCTTCCAAGGTCCACTAAATAGTTAACCTCACCCAGGGGCTCCACCACTGTGTAAGGGCCTGACCATTTGTCCTGTAAAGCTCAAGGCCTTATGGGATTCATGATTAGGACTTGCTGACCAGGTGTAAAGTTGATGAGGGAAGCTTTCTGGTCGTACCAATGTTTCACCAGTGCTTGTCCTGCCTTCAATTTATCACTAGCCAAGCCCATCAGAAGTACCATTGTTTTTCTGAGCCCTAGCACATAATCAACTACGTTGGTAGTAACAGGGGGAGTGGGCATCTCCCATCCCTATTTGACTATGGCTAAGAGACCCCGTACAGGATGACCAAACAGAAGTTTGAAGGGGCTGAAGCCAACACCCTCCTGTGGTACCTCTCGGTAGGCAAACAGTAAGCATGATAAAAGAAGATCCCATTGTCTTCGCTGAAGCTTCTCCAGAGCCCCAATCATGCTTTTTAACGTTCTGTTGAATCGTTCCACCAGACCATTGGTCTGGGGGTGGTATGCAGAAGAGAACTTGTAGGTGACCCCACATTCTTTCCACATAGCCTGCATATACTTCGACATAAAGTTGCTGCCACAATCTGACACAACTTCTTTAGGGAAGCCAACCCTAGTAAATATGCCAAGTAAAGCTTTTGCAACTGACTTGGCAGTTACAGTTTTCAATGGGATGGCCTCAGGATATCTGGTTGCATGGTCGACCAGCACCAGGATAAACCTATTGCCCGAGGATGTTTGCGGGTCAAGGGGACCAACGATGTTGATCTCTACCCTTTCAAATGGTACCCCCACAACTGGGAGCGGTACCAACGGAGCTTGGATTGTCGAGCCAACCTTACCAGATAACTGGCAGGAGGCACAACTCCTGCAGTGACTTTCACTTGCACCCCCATCTTGGGCCAGTAGAAGTGCATGGATAACCTTTGCTTGCTCCTCTTAATACCAAGGTGACCAGCAAGGAGCACTTCATGCGCCAACTGCAGGAGGAAGGGCATAACAGCAAGGGGAACCACCAACCTCCTATGGTCTCCTTCTGTAGACTCTGTGGGCTCACTATACAGGAGTCCACCTTCCCAATAAATCCTATGCGTCCCAGGAGGTTCACCCTCAAGCTGGGAGCAGGCCTGTCTCCTTAGGCCTTCCAGAGATGGGCACTCAAGTTGGCCTTTACTGAATTCGTCCCTATCAGGACCTCCTTCAACTAACAAGTCTTTTAGTTCAGGATGGTCGTTGGGGTCAAATACTTCAGGCATCGCCACCTCCTCGTCAGGCCCGGGCGATTGACCAACTTCCTCCACCGCAGTGGTAGGCGAGCTCGGGGGAATATTCTCTTTCCCTCGTCTTGACTTGTTGACTCCTTTCGCCTTGGGTTTCCCCTTCGGCTGGGGCGGCGTATTGGTCTTGGCCAATGCTGCCCGTGCTTGAGACCGTGTGTAGGGTCTTTCGGCAGTGTCTCCTACGAGCCCTAAAGCTCTGAGATCATTACCTAACAAGACCTTTCCCGGGACGTTTCTCTGAATGCTCACTGGAATCCTGACTGCTGTACCATTTAAAGTAAGATTTACAGGTATTACTGGGAACATACGGAGTGGGCCGTCAGCCAACTTAGTGGGCATCAGAGTAGCTCTGGCAACTTCCTCTGAGTCTACCAAGGTAGAATCCACTACAGTTCGACTGCACCCACTACCCCTAAGAGCTGGAGTATCTACTCCATTGATCAGCACACTGTCTTTAAAGTAGTGCTTGGTATTATCTGGAATCCTAGCATAAGCCTCTGCGACTTTAGGCTCCCAGGAACCCAGGGAAACTAAAACTACCTCAGCCTCTATCCCGCTGGGAAATGAGTCTGAGGAGAAGGATGCTCCTGTAATCTCTTCTTCCTCGTAGGAGGAGAAGGCCAGATTAGCGGAGTGGACCCCCAAAGGTCAAACCTTACACCGGGGATCCCCCTTCACGTGGTCAGTTGCTCCACAAGCAAAACAAGATCCATTGGGTCTGTTTACATAGGGAGGCTTATTGTAACCAGAGTTCTGTTTCGGAGGCTGACCTCCACTACCCTGTGAGTTCTCTTGTGTCTTACCCTTATTTTTCTTTTTGTGGCCCTTTTGAGAAGAAGATTTATCAGATTCTCCACCCTCCTTATCTTTGGACTTTTTCCCTTCCTCCTGCTTACCAGGATGAGTTTTGTCCTTATGGGACACTCGATGTGACACCCATAAGTCTGCTGCAATGGCCAGCTTCTTAGGATCTATCTCCTTCGAATCGGCCAAATGCTGCTTAAGCTCCGGGGAAGAAAATGCAAAAATGTGTTCCAGCATGACAAGATTTATCATGCCTTCGAAGGTAGAAACCTTATAACCTTCGACCCAGCCAGTTAAGTTTTTCAAGGATTCAGTGACATAAGATACCCAAGTACCACCTTCCTTTTTCTTATACTCTATGAATCGTTTCAAATATTGGGCCGGAGTCTTCCCAAACTTTAAAATGAGAGTTTGCTTTAACATTGCGAAATCAGCTTGCTCAGCCTTCGACATTTCCATAATGGCACTACATCCAGAATGGGGCAGTCTGCTGAGTAACCAGGCAATCTTATCAGCATTGTCAACTTGTTGAACTTCGCATGCATACTCAAACACATTCATCCAGTCCATAATGTCATTCCTTTCCTCATACACAATGACCAGATCTTTCGGAAACCGTGGATGAGAGGAGGCCCCAGACCCATGTCCAGGACCCTTGGACCCATTTGCAACCTGAAGCTTGGCCAGTTCCAACTGGTGATCCCTGTCTTTCTGTTTTTCTGACTGTTCGATTTTTAGTTTGGCTAGGCTGAATTCAAGCTCCTTCTGCCTAAACCGCAGCTCTTGCTTCTTGAATTCAAGCATAGCCTCCCCACCAACACTGGCAGAGGAAACATTAGACATCTCATCCTCCCTGTCCTCGTGGTCGCGGTGGATCAGTGCAGCGGCAGAACCGTCGGTTCTACCAGTGAGAGCAGCCCCACCTCCTTCCGCACTGTCCTCAGAAGTTATAGCGTCAAGCTGCGCTTCTTGCCACGCCACGATTCTTTGGATCATATCCAATTTCGTGCCTTGAGAGGAAACACCTCTCTCCGCACACATTTTTTTCAATGTTTCTGATTTGGAAGCATTTAAAGTTAACAACGTATTTGTTTCCATACTGTTAGATAGGACTATGGCCTTTTTAAAGTTATACTACAACAATTCACTACGTGTACTGGTAGGAATAACTTGAAATGCCTTAGTTTGTGCGCAACACTGGATACTTTCAGTCGTATCCCACCGCTGTACACCAATTTGTTAAGACGGATTTCTGAACTCTGTCCT
Organism: Ambystoma mexicanum; assembly: GCF_040938575.1. Taxonomy (NCBI): domain Eukaryota; kingdom Metazoa; phylum Chordata; class Amphibia; order Caudata; family Ambystomatidae; genus Ambystoma; species Ambystoma mexicanum. Next base: position 324,822,965 of record NC_090936.1, read on the forward strand.
GGTGGCGCAGAAGTTCAGAAGGCCAACCTAATTACTTGGAACAGGGTAACCTCTGGACAAGCCAGACCAATCAAGGTAGCGATCACGGCGGTCAAGACTAGGCCTCAAGAGGGGTGAGGGTGACTGAAAGCCTGCAATGAGCACACAAAGCAAGGACACTTACAAACTACTCCAAACAGGTGCTATATTAAAAATATATACACATTTATTCCAAGGCCTTTAAAACAATGACCGTAGCGAGAAATCACAATACAACTCTAGTAAACCAACACATACCATACCAATACAATATATATACAAATACAAACAAGTCTCAAGCGTTAGATGCACGAAATGTGTAGTCCACCTAAAAGGGAAGGAAAACAGGCAGTGCGAAATAATGCTTAGACCCAGTCCGCCTTCAGAGGCACCTAACTAAAAGGAAGTCCGAGCCCTACGAAGAGTGGAGCCTTGTGCTCAAAAGTACCTGCACACGCTGGTGCCAACGGGCAAAAGGGGAGTCTCTTCGAGCGAGATCAGGCAGTTCAGTTTAGTGCATGCTGTAGGAAGGGTCTAAGGATTGGAATGGGAAGGACTTGGATATCACATCTCATGCTATGGATAGGCTCATATCATATCCCAATGCTTCTACCAAACCTGAGACCCATACTATGGCATGAGATGTGATATCAAACTCATTCCCATTCCAATCCTGAGACTCTTCCTATAGCTTGAGATGTGATATCCAACTCCTTCCCATTCCAATTCTGAGACCCTTCCTATGCCATGAGACTTGATATCTCAATGCTTCTAATACCAAACCTGAGACCCGTCCTATAACATGAGATGTGATATCCAAATCTTTCCCCTTCCAAACCTTAGACCCTTCCTTTATCATGAGATGTGATATCCAAGTCCTTCCCATTCCAATCCTTAGACCCTTCCTACAGCATGCAATATGATATCTCAATGACTCTAATAACAATCCTGAGACCCGTCCTATAACATGAGATGGGATATCCAACTCCTTCCCATCCCAATCCTGAGACACTTCAGATTGCAGAGATGTGATATCTCAATGCTTATACCAAACCTGAGACTCTTCCTATAACATGAGATGTGATATCTGTTAGGAAAGATTTAATAATTGTAGGTAATTTTCCTTCCATGTGGCAACCTGTTAAGACGGATTTCTGAACTCTGTCCTGGTGGCGCAGAGGTTCAGAAGGCCAACCTAATTACTTGGAACAGGGTAACCTCTGGACAAGCCAGACCAATCAAGGTAGCGATCGCGGCGGTCAAGACTAGGTCTCAAGAGGGGTGAGGGTGACTGAAAGCCCGCAATGAGCACACAAAGCAAGAGCGCTTACAAACTACTCCAAACAGTTGTTTATATCAAAAATAGATACACATTTATTATAAGGCCTTGAAACTAATAACTACAGTAAAAGCAGCGGTATACAACGATATTAAACCAACACATACACTATCCACCCAATATATATACAGAATACACAGTTTCACAGCATTAGCAGCACGAAATATGTTATCCACCTGCAGGGGAAGGAAAACAGGCAGTGCGAACCAATGCGAGTGATATGTCCGCCTTCTGAGGCCCCTAACTGGATGGTAGTCCAATCCCTACGAAGAGTGGAGCCTAGCGCTCAAAAGTACCTGCACACGCCGGTGCCAATGGGCAGAAGGTGAAGCTCTTCGGAGGACGTTGAACAGCTCTGTAGGGAGCTCTAATGAAGGAGAACACGGTCCGCGACTCTAGCGCAGCCTCCACTGTGAGGCAGAAGCAGGGCGCGAGTACGGACAAGGGGTGCTGTATTCACAGCGGGGAAAAGCAAGGGGGCACTGCAGGAGGGCGACCAGATCCTAGCTAATCTACTCACCGGTCCCCGAAGCAAGCAGGCCCGAGCTTCTCCTCGATAGATGCAGCTTCTGGCAGGTTCTGAAGAGCAGGGAACGTCTCGTCGTCGTGCAGAGTAAAAAGACGTCCCGATCGAAGAAACAAGCACAGTTTTGTCGCCACAGCAGGGCAACGGAACGGCCGGGTGTATTCAAGCCAAACGAGCACCGCTCACCTCTAGCTTAGGACTGCTAAGCAAACGAAGCGTGTGAGCGTGCCCCGGACTCAGAATACCACCCAACCTGTCGGCGATTACAGAGCAGGACTCCTTAGTAAGCTGGTCAGTCAACTGGATGGCCCAGAGACACTTCCGAAGGCTTACGGCAGGAGTTGATGAAGGTGCCGGGAATAGCTGGTCCTGCTATTCCAATAGGTCGAAGCGCCAGTACAGGCCTTCTTGTTCGATCTTAGGTGGAAAGGGCTTCACCGGACGACAGCAATGAGGAGCAGAAGTTCTTCAGGGGGTCACCAGTGATTCCTCGGTCCAGCCTCGTGTTCGCAGGATACTTGGCTCCTGTATCCCTGGGTTCGTAAGAACTCAGGAGATCGACATGGCAGTGGTGTTTCCAGCTCCCTCTTATCCACGGTTCCCTTCGCGCCAAAACGGAGGGGAGCCAATGGGAGATCCGCTCATCAACACACATACCATACGTGGACCAATCACGGACCACAGTGGTCCCAGGCATTCACACCACCCTAGACTCTCTGGCACCCAGGATGTGTATTGGGACCAGACAGCCCAGCCCACATCCTGGGGGCACTCAAACGACATGTAGAAGCCCGCGAAAGCAACCGTGTTTCGCGGGAAACTACATGCCCAAATAAGGAAGGCCCCGGGTCGCCTGACCTGGGGGAAGGTAAAGGGAGCAAGACGGACAGTGGACTAGACAAAGGAGCCTCGTGGTCCGGCCATTTTGTGTAGCCGGGCCACCCTTTTGTGTTCGCGGCAAAAACGTGCTCAGAACGGCAAAAGGAGCTCAAAATAAACCAAATGATCGCTGCCACCAGCCCAGTCCCTGAATGACTTGCACCGATCCAAAAACCATCCTACAAGAGTGTCTAGGGTCTGTAGAAGGCTAGAGACCCAAGAGAGCTGTAACTTAGCTTACAGTGCCCTCTTGTGTCGTGTTGCACTAAAATGGCGACACGATAAAAGAAACTACGGGAAACAGCGTTCCCCGGTACTGACTGTCTTAAGGGCATGTCAGTTTCCCCGTAAGAAAGGAGCGAAAGCCCAGAGAAGTACAGCAGAAGGCTGCACTTCTCTGGCAAAGTCAAGAAAACAGGTTGAAAACAATAGCAAAAAGTTTAGGGGTTGCCACATGGAAGGAAAGTTCCCTACAATAACGAAATCTTTCCTAACACTCGCCCCTCCCAGACTATGGACAGGGGGAACTAATCCACCCCTGGATGAGTCTCTTGTTCAGGTCGGTAAAACATTCTGGACAACCCATCAGCATTGCTATGTTGGACACCTGGCCTATGCTCAATAGTGAAGTCGAAGCCTTGTAGACTTATGGACCACCTAAGCAACTTTGGATTCTCCCCCTTCATGTTCATTAGCCACTTTAACGGCTTATGGTCAGTCTGCACAGTGAAGTGGGTCCCATAGAGGTAGGGCCGCAGCTTCCTTAGGGCCCACACAACAGAGAAACATTCTTTCTCTACCGTGGACCATCTGAGCTCTCTGTCCTTAAGCTGGCGACTAATAAAACCGATAGGGTGTTCCTTACCCTTCTCATCTACTTGTGATAGTACAGCTCCTATCCCAGTGTCAGAGGCATCCGTCTGCACGATAAAAGGTCTTTGATAATCAGGGGCCCTGAGCACAGGGGCCTGGCACAAGGAGTCTTTCAAGCCATTGAAGGCCTTCTCACACTCGTCAGTCCAAGTTACCTTCTTGGGTTTCTTCGGAGTTGTGAGGGCAGTCAGAGGAGCAGCTATGGTGCCATAGTCTGCCATAAAATTGCGGTAATAACCCGTGAGTCCTAAGAAGGCTCTCACTTGGGTTTGTGTAGTGGGGGTAGGCCAGTCTTGTACTGCTTGTACTTTACTGGGGAGAGGCTGTATCCTTCCTCCACCTACTTCATGCCCAAGGTAAACCACTGAGCCGTGTCCAATCTGGCATTTACTCGCCTTTATGGTCAAGTGGGCTTTCCGAAGAGCCTGGAGCACAATCCCGAGGTGTTTCACATGGTCTTCCCAGGTGGCACTGAAAACTGCTATATCATCTAGATATGCAAGACAGAATTCGTCCAACCCATTCAACACATGATTCACAAGCCTCTGGAAAGTGGCAGGTGCATTCTTCAATCCGAACGGCATTACCCGGAATTGGTAAAGCCCGTCGGGAGTTGAAAATGCTGTCTTCTCCTTGGCATGTTCTGCTAAAGCTATTTGCCAATAGCCCGCAGTCAGGTCAAACGTGCTGAGGTACTTGGAGGCACCCAAGGTATCCACCAGCTCGTCAGTTCGAGGCAAGGGGTGAGCGTCTGTCTTGGTGACAGCATTCAGAGCCCTGTAATCCACGCAGAACCTCAATTCAGAAGTGCCTGCTTTTGGAACCAGAACCACAGGACTGGACCAAGGACTACTAGAGGGTTCAATCACCCCAAGGTCTAACATCTTGTTGACCTCGGTCTTAATATAAGACCGTACTTTATCCGACATCCTGTATCCCCTACTTTTGGTAGGTACACTGTCTCCTGTGTCAATGTTATGTTTGCACCAAGGTGTCAAACCAGGCGACTGTGAAAACAGGGGGGAAAACTGCCTAAGCAAACTTTTCACCTCAGCCTGCTGATCAGAAGTCAGGTGAGGGGCCACTCGGACACCCTCAACGGAGCTATCTGAAGGACCGCTTTGGAACAGGTCGGGAAGAGGTTCTGACTCCTCTTCCTCAACGTCTGACGCCAGTAGCAGTGCTGCGATTTCGACTCTTGGGACGAAAGCCTTCAGCCTATTTACGTGGAACACTTTTGGAGCCTGTCCAGGCCTTCCAAGGTCCACTAAATAGTTCACCTCACCCAGGGGCTCCACCACTGTGTAAGGGCCTGACCATTTGTCCTGTAAAGCGCGAGGCCTTATAGGGTTCATGATCAGGACTTGCTGACCAGGGGTAAAGTGAATTAAGGAAGCTTTCTGGTCGTACCAATGTTTCACCAGCGCTTGTCCTGCCTTCAACTTTTCACTAGCCAAGCCCATCAGGAGTACCATCCGTTTTCTGAGCCCTAGCACATAGTCAACTACATTGGTAGTAACAGGGGGAGTGGGCATCTCCCATCCCTCTTTGACGATGGCTAAGGGTCCCCGTACGGGATGACCGAACAGAAGTTCGAAGGGGCTGAAGCCAACACCCTCCTGTGGTACCTCTCTGTAGGCAAACAACAAGCATGGTAAAAGAAGGTCCCATTTCCTCCTCTGGGGCTCCTCCAGAGCCCCAATCATGCTCTTTAGCGTTCTGTTGAAACGCTCCACCAGACCATTGGTCTGGGGGTGGTATGCAGAAGAGAACTTGTAGGTGACCCCACATTCTTTCCACATAGCCTGCATATACTTCGACATAAAGTTGCTGCCACGATCTGACACAACTTCTTTAGGGAAGCCAACCCTAGTAAATATGCCGAGTAAAGCTTTTGCAACTGACTTGGCAGTTACAGTCTTTAATGGGATGGCCTCAGGATACCTGGTTGCATGGTCGACCAGCACCAGGATAAACCTATTGCCTGAGGATGTTTGCGGGTCAAGGGGACCAACGATGTCGATCCCTACCCTTTCAAATGGTACCCCCACAACTGGGAGCGGTACCAACGGAGCTTGGATTGTCGCGCCAACCTTACCAGACAACTGGCAGGAGGCACAACTCCTGCAGTGACTTTCTACTTGCACCCCCATCTTGGGCCAGTAGAAGTGCATAGATAACCTTTGCTTGGTCCTCTTCATTCCAAGGTGACCAGCAAGGGGAACTTCATGCGCCAACTGCAGGAGGAAGGGTCTAACAGCAAGGGGAACCACCAACCTCCTATGGTCTCCTTCTGTAGACTCTGTGGGCTCACTGTACAGGAGTCCACCTTCCCAATAAATCCGATGCTTCCCAGGAGGTTCACCCTCAAGCTGGGAGCAGGCCTGTCTCCTTAGGCCTTCCAGAGATGGGCACTCACGTTGGCCCTTACTGAAGTCGTCCCTATCAGGACCTCCTTCAACTAACAAGTCTTTTAGTTCAGGATGGTCGTTGGGGTCGAACACTTCAGGCATCGCCACCTCCTCGTCAGGCTCGGGCGATTGACCAACTCCCTCCACCGCAGTGGTAGGCGAGCTCGGGGGAATATTCTCTTTCCCCCGTCGGGACTTGTTGACTCCTTTCGCCTTGGGTTTCCCCTTCGGCTGGGGCGGCGTATTGGACTTGGCCAATGCTGCCCGTGCTTGAGACCGTGTGTAGGGTCTTTCGGCAGTGTCTCCTACGAGCCCTAGAGCTCTGAGATCATTGCCCAACAAGACCTTTCCCGGGACGTTTCTCTGAATGCTCACTGGAATCCTAACTGCTGTACCATTTAAAGTTAGATTAACAGGGATCACGGGAAACATACGGAGGGGGCCGTCAGCCAACTTAGTGGGCATCAGAGTAGCTCTGGCAACTTCCTCTGAGTCTACCAAGGTAGAATCCACTACAGTTCGACTGCACCCACTATCCCTAAGAGCTGGAGTATCCACTCCATTGATCAGCACACTGTCTTTAAAGTAGTGCTTGGTATTATCCGGAATCCTAGCATACGCCTCTGCGACTTTAGGCTCCCAGGAACCCAGGGACACTAAAACTACCTCAGCCTCTATTCCGCTGGGAAATGAGTCTGAGGAGAAGGATGCTCCTGTAATCTCTTCTTCCTCGTAGGAGGAGAAGGCCAGATTAGCGGAGTGGACCCCCAAAGGTCTAACCTTACAACGGGGATCCCCCTTCACATGGTCAGTTGCTCCACAAGAAAAACAAGCCCCATTGGGTCTGTTTACGTAGGGAGGCTTATTATAACCAGAGTTCTGTTTCGGAGGCGAACCTCCACTACCCTGTGAGTTCTCGGATGGCTTACCCTTATTTTTCTTTTTGTGGCCCTTATGGGAAGATGATTTAGCAGATTCCCCACCCTCCATATCTTTGGTCTTTTTCCCTTCCTCCTGCTTACCAGGATGAGTTTTGTCCTTATGGGACACTCGATGTGACACCCATAAGTCTGCTGCAATGGCCAGCTTCTTAGGATCTATCTCCTTCGAATCGGCCAAATGCTGCTTAAGCTCCGGGGAAGAAGAAGCAAAAATGTGTTCCAGCATGACCAGATTGATCATGCCTTCGAAGGTAGAAACCTTATAACCTTCAACCCAGCCAGTCAAGTTTTTCAGGGACTCAGCTACATACGACACCCAAGTACCACCTTCCTTTTTCTTATACTCTCTAAACCTTTTTAAATATTGGGTCGGAGTCTTCCCAAACTTTAAAATGAGAGTCTGCTTCAACATTGCAAAATCAGCGCGCTCAGCCTTCGACATTTCCATAATGGCACTGCAACCAGAATGGGGCAGTCTGCTGAGTAACCATGCAATCTTATCCGCATTATCAACCTCTTGAACCTCGCATGCATACTCAAACGCATTTAACCAGTCCATAATGTCATTTCGTTCCTCATACACACTGAGCAGATCTTTTGGAAACCGTGGATGAGAGGAAGCCCCAGAACCATGTCCAGGACCCTTGGACCCATTTGCGAACTGAAGCTTGGCCAGTTCCAACTGGTGATCCCTGTCTTTTTGTTTTTCTGCCTGGTCGATTTTCAGTTTGGCTATGCTGAATTCAAGCTCCTGCTGCCTAAACCGCAGCTCTTGCTTCTTGAATTCAAGCATAGCCTCCCCATCAACACTGGCAGAGGAAACGTTAGACATTACATCCTCCCTGTCCTCGTGGTCGTGATGGATCAGTGCAGCGGCAGAACCGTCGGTTCTGCCAGTGAGAGCAGCCCCACCACCTTCTGCACTGTCCTCGGAAGTTATAGCGTCAAGCTGCGCTTCTTGCCACGCCACGATTCTCTGGATCATTTCCAATTTAGTGCCTTGAGAGGAAACCCCTCTCTCCGCACACATCTTCTTCAATGTTTCAGATTTCGAAGCATTTAAGGTTAATAAAGTATTCGTTTCCATACTGTTGATAGGACTATGGCCTTTTTAACGTTATATTCAATACTTTACTGCGTGTCCTGGTTGGAATAACCTGAAATGCCTTAGTTCGAGCGCAACACTGGATACCTTCAGTCGTATCCCACCGCTGTACACCAATTAGTTAAGACGGATTTCTGAACTCTGTCCTGGTGGCGCAGAGGTTCAGAAGGCCAACCTAATTACTTGGAACAGGGTAACCTCTGGACAAGCCAGACCAATCAAGGTAGCGATCGCGGCGGTCAAGACTAGGTCTCAAGAGGGGTGAGGGTGACTGAAAGCCCGCAATGAGCACACAAAGCAAGAGCGCTTACAAACTACTCCAAACAGTTGTTTATATCAAAAATAGATACACATTTATTATAAGGCCTTGAAACTAATAACTACAGTAAAAGCAGCGGTATACAACGATATTAAACCAACACATACACTATCCACCCAATATATATACAGAATACACAGTTTCACAGCATTAGCAGCACGAAATATGTTATCCACCTGCAGGGGAAGGAAAACAGGCAGTGCGAACCAATGCGAGTGATATGTCCGCCTTCTGAGGCCCCTAACTGGATGGTAGTCCAATCCCTACGAAGAGTGGAGCCTAGCGCTCAAAAGTACCTGCACACGCCGGTGCCAATGGGCAGAAGGTGAAGCTCTTCGGAGGACGTTGAACAGCTCTGTAGGGAGCTCTAATGAAGGAGAACACGGTCCGCGACTCTAGCGCAGCCTCCACTGTGAGGCAGAAGCAGGGCGCGAGTACGGACAAGGGGTGCTGTATTCACAGCGGGGAAAAGCAAGGGGGCACTGCAGGAGGGCGACCAGATCCTAGCTAATCTACTCACCGGTCCCCGAAGCAAGCAGGCCCGAGCTTCTCCTCGATAGATGCAGCTTCTGGCAGGTTCTGAAGAGCAGGGAACGTCTCGTCGTCGTGCAGAGTAAAAAGACGTCCCGATCGAAGAAACAAGCACAGTTTTGTCGCCACAGCAGGGCAACGGAACGGCCGGGTGTATTCAAGCCAAACGAGCACCGCTCACCTCTAGCTTAGGACTGCTAAGCAAACGAAGCGTGTGAGCGTGCCCCGGACTCAGAATACCACCCAACCTGTCGGCGATTACAGAGCAGGACTCCTTAGTAAGCTGGTCAGTCAACTGGATGGCCCAGAGACACTTCCGAAGGCTTACGGCAGGAGTTGATGAAGGTGCCGGGAATAGCTGGTCCTGCTATTCCAATAGGTCGAAGCGCCAGTACAGGCCTTCTTGTTCGATCTTAGGTGGAAAGGGCTTCACCGGACGACAGCAATGAGGAGCAGAAGTTCTTCAGGGGGTCACCAGTGATTCCTCGGTCCAGCCTCGTGTTCGCAGGATACTTGGCTCCTGTATCCCTGGGTTCGTAAGAACTCAGGAGATCGACATGGCAGTGGTGTTTCCAGCTCCCTCTTATCCACGGTTCCCTTCGCGCCAAAACGGAGGGGAGCCAATGGGAGATCCGCTCATCAACACACATACCATACGTGGACCAATCACGGACCACAGTGGTCCCAGGCATTCACACCACCCTAGACTCTCTGGCACCCAGGATGTGTATTGGGACCAGACAGCCCAGCCCACATCCTGGGGGCACTCAAACGACATGTAGAAGCCCGCGAAAGCAACCGTGTTTCGCGGGAAACTACATGCCCAAATAAGGAAGGCCCCGGGTCGCCTGACCTGGGGGAAGGTAAAGGGAGCAAGACGGACAGTGGACTAGACAAAGGAGCCTCGTGGTCCGGCCATTTTGTGTAGCCGGGCCACCCTTTTGTGTTCGCGGCAAAAACGTGCTCAGAACGGCAAAAGGAGCTCAAAATAAACCAAATGATCGCTGCCACCAGCCCAGTCCCTGAATGACTTGCACCGATCCAAAAACCATCCTACAAGAGTGTCTAGGGTCTGTAGAAGGCTAGAGACCCAAGAGAGCTGTAACTTAGCTTACAGTGCCCTCTTGTGTCGTGTTGCACTAAAATGGCGACACGATAAAAGAAACTACGGGAAACAGCGTTCCCCGGTACTGACTGTCTTAAGGGCATGTCAGTTTCCCCGTAAGAAAGGAGCGAAAGCCCAGAGAAGTACAGCAGAAGGCTGCACTTCTCTGGCAAAGTCAAGAAAACAGGTTGAAAACAATAGCAAAAAGTTTAGGGGTTGCCACATGGAAGGAAAGTTCCCTACAATAACGAAATCTTTCCTAACACAACCCCTAAACTTTTTGCTGTTGTTTTTCACCTTGTTCTCGACTTTGCCAGAGAAGTGCAGCCTTCTGCCGCACTCCTCTGGGCTTTCGCTCCTTTCTTGCGGGGAAACTGACATGCCCTTAAGACAGTCAGTACCGGGAAACGCTGTTTTCCGTAGTTTCTTTTATCATGTTGCGGCTTTCGTGCAACATGACACAAGAGGGCACTGTAAGCTAAGTTGCTGCTCTCTTGGGATTCTAGCCTTCTACAGGCCCTAGATACTCTTTCAGGATTGTAACTGATCGGTGCAAGTGATTCACGGACGGGAATGGTGGCAGCGATCGTTTCTTGTGTTTTGAGCTCCTTTTGGCGTTCTAAGCACGTTTCTCGCACTTAACCCAAAATGGTGGCCTGGCTCCCAAAATGGCCAGACCACGAGGCTCCTTTGTCCTGTCCGCTGACCGTCTTGCTCCCTTCACCTTCCCCAGGTCGAGCCGACCCGGGGCCTTCCTTATTTGGGCATGTACTTTCCCGCGAAACACGGATGCTTTCGCGGGCTTCTACATGTCTTGTGTGTGCCTCCAGTATGTGGGCTGGGATGTCTGGTCCCGTGTGAATGCCTGGGACCACCGTGGTCCGTGATAGGTCCACGAATGGTGTGAGTGTTGATGAGCGGATCTCCCATTGGGTCCCCACCGTTTTGGCGCGAAGGGAACCATGGATAAGAGGGGGCTGGAAACACCACTACCATGTCGATCTCCTGAGTTCTCACGAATGAAGGAATACAGGAGCCAAGTATCCTGCAACCAAGAGGCTGAACCGAGGAATCGCTGGTGACCCGCTGAAGGACTGCTCCTCTGCACTGCTGTCGCCTTGTGAAACCCTTTTCACCTTTGATCGAACCAGAAGGCCTGTACTAGTACTTCGACCCTTGGAATAGCAGGGACAGCTATTCCCGGCATCTTCACCATCTCCTGCTAGTAAGCCTTCGGAAGCGTCTCTGGGCCATCCAGCAGACTGACCAGCCTACACAGGAGTCTTGCTCTGTAACCGCCACCAGGTTGTGTAGTATATCGAGTCCTTGTCACTCTCACACGATTTGTACACTTGGCGTTCCCAGGTCTGAAGTGAGTAGTGTACATTTGGCTCAGATACACACGGCCGCTCCGTTGCCCTGCTGTGGTAACAAACTGTGCGGGTTCCTTCGTTTGGGACGTCTTTTACTCAACTCTGCTGCTGCAGACTCAACACGACGACGAGACGTCCCCTGCTCTTCTGAACCTGCCAGCGACTGAAACTGACGCGGAGAAGCCTGGGTCTGCTTGCATCGGGGTCCGGTGAGTAGCATAGCTAGGAACTGGTCGCCCTCCTGCAGGAGCCCATAGCTTTTCCCCGCTGTGTCAAAACAGCACGCCTTTCCGTACTCGCGCTCTGCTTCTGCCCACAGTGGAGGCTGCGCTTGAGTCGCGGAACACTGTTGTTCTTCGTTTGTGCACTAAACTGAACTGCCTGATCTCCCTCGAAGAGACTCCCCTTTTGCCCGTTGGCACCAGCGTGTGCAGGTACTTTTGAGCACAAGGCTCCACTCTTCGTAGGGCTCGGACTTCCTTTTAGTTAGGTGCCTCTGAAGGCGGACTGGGTCTAAGCATTATTTCGCACTGCCTGTTTTCCTTCCCTTTTAGGTGGACTACACATTTCGTGCATCTAACGCTTGAGACTTGTTTGTATTTGTATATATATTGTATTGGGATGGTATGTGTTGGTTTACTAGAGTTGTATTGTGATTTCTCGCTACGGTCATTGTTTTAAAGGCCTTGGAATAAATGTGTATATATTTTTAATATAGCACCTGTTTGGAGTAGTTTGTAAGTGTCCTTGCTTTGTGTGCTCATTGCAGGCTTTCAGTCACCCTCACCCCTCTTGAGACCTAGTCTTGACCGCCGCGATCACTACCTTGATTGGTCTGGCTTGTTCAGAGGTTACCCTGTTCCAAGTAATTAGGTTGGCCTTCTGAACTTCTGCGCCACCAGGACAGAGTTCAGAAATCCGTCTTAACAAATTGGTGTACAGCGGTGGGATACGACTGAAGGTATCCAGTGTTGCGCACGAACTAAGGCATTTCAAGTTATTCCTACCAGGACACGTAGTGAATTGTTGTAGTATAACTTTAAAAAGGCCATAGTCCTATCTAACAGTATGGAAACAAATACCTTGTTAACTTTAAATGCTTCCAAATCCGAAACATTGAAAAAAATGTGTGCGGAGAGAGGTGTTTCCTCTCAAGGCACGAAATTGGATATGATCCAAAGAATCGTGGCGTGGCAAGAAGCGCAGCTTGACGCTATAACTTCTGAGGACAGTGCGGAAGGAGGTGGGGCTGCTCTCACTGGTAGAACCGACGGTTCTGCCGCTGCACTGATCCACCGCGACCACGAGGACAGGGAGGATGAGATGTCTAATGTTTCCTCTGCCAGTGTTGATGGGGAGGCTATGCTTGAATTCAAGAAGCAAGAGCTGCGGTTTAGGCAGAAGGAGCTTGAATTCAGCATAGCCAAACTAAAAATCGAACAGTCAGAAAAACAGAAAGACAGGGATCACCAGTTGGAACTGGCCAAGCTTCAGGTTGCAAATGGGTCCAAGGGTCCTGGACATGGGTCTGGGGCCTCCTCTCATCCACGGTTTCCGAAAGATCTGGTCATTGTGTATGAGGAAAGGAATGACATTATAGACTGGATGAATGCGTTTGAGTATGCATGCGAAGTTCAACAAGTTGACAATGCTGATAAGATTGCCTGGTTACTCAGCAGACTGCCCCATTCTGGCTGTAGTGCCATTATGGAAATGTCGAAGGCTGAGTAAGCTGATTTCGCAATGTTAAAGCAAACTCTCATTTTAAAGTTTGGGAAGACTCCGGCCCAATATTTGAAACGATTCATAGAGTATAAGAAAAAGGAAGGTGGTACTTGGGTATCTTATGTCACTGAATCCTTGAAAAACTTAACTGGCTGGGTCGAAGGTTATAAGGTTTCTACCTTCGAAGGCATGATAAATCTTGTCATGCTGGAACACATTTTTGCATCTTCTTCCCCGGAGCTTAAGCAGCATTTGGCCGATTCGAAGGAGATAGATCCTAAGAAGCTGGCCATTGCAGCAGACTTATGGGTGTCACATCGAGTGTCCCATAAGGACAAAACTCATCCTGGTAAGCAGGAGGAAGGGAAAAAGTCCAAAGATAAGGAGGGTGGAGAATCTGATAAATCTTCTCAAAAGGGCCACAAAAAGAAAAATAAGGGTAAGACACAAGAGAACTCACAGGGTAGTGGAGGTCAGCCTCCGAAACAGAACTCTGGTTACAATAAGCCTCCCTATGTAAACAGACCCAATGGATCTTATTTTGCTTGTGGAGCAACTGACCACGTGAAGGGGGATCCCCGGTGTAAGGTTTGACCTTTGGGGGTCCACTCCGCTAATCTGGCCTTCTCCTCCTACGAGGAAGAAGAGATTACAGGAGCATCCTTCTCCTCAGACTCATTTCCCAGCGGGATAGAGGCTGAGGTAGTTTTAGTTTCCCTGGGTTCCTGGGAGCCCAAAGTCTCAGAGGCTTATGCTAGGATTACAGATAATACCAAGCACTACTTTAAAGACAGTGTGCTGATCAATGGAGTAGATACTCCAGCTCTTAGGGATAGTGGGTGCAGTCGAACTGTAGTGGATTCTACCTTGGTAGACTCAGAGGAAGTTGCCAGAGCTACTCTGATGCCCACTAAGTTGGCTGACGGCCCACTCCGTATGTTCCCAGTAATACCTGTAAATCTTACTTTAAATGGTACAGCCGTCAGGATTCCAGTGAGCATTCAGAGAAACGTCCCAGGAAAGGCCTTGTTAGGTAATGATCTCAGAGCTTTAGGGCTCGTAGGAGACACTGCCGAAAGACCCTACACACGGTCTCAAGCACGGGCAGCATTGGCCAAGACCAATACGCCACCCCAGCCGAAGGGGAAACCCAAGGCGAAAGGAGTCAACAAGTCAAGACGAGGGAAAGAGAATATTCCCCCGAGCTCGCCTACCACTGCGGTGGAGGAAGTTGGTCAATCGCCCGGGCCTGACGAGGAGGTGGCGATGCCTGAAGTATTTGACCCCAACGACCATCCTGAACTAAAAGACTTGTTAGTTGAAGGAGGTCCTGATAGGGACGAATTCAGTAAAGGCCAATGTGTGTGCCCATCTCTGGAAGGCCTAAGGAGACAGGCCTGCTCCCAGCTTGAGGGTGAACCTCCTGGGACGCATAGGATTTATTGGGAAGGTGGACTCCTGTATAGTGAGCCCACAGAGTCTACAGAAGGAGACCATAGGAGGTTGGTGGTTCCCCTTGCTGTTAGGCCCTTCCTCCTGCAGTTGGCGCATGAAGTGCTCCTTGCTGGTCACCTTGGTATTAAGAGGATCAAGCAAAGGTTATCCATGCACTTCTACTGGCCCAAGATGGGGCTGCAAGTAGAAAGTCACTGCAGGAGTTGTGCCTCCTGCCAGTTATCTGGTAAGGTTGGCTCGACAATCCAAGCTCCGTTGGTACCGCTCCCAGTTGTGGGGGTACCATTTGAAAGGGTAGGGATCGACATCGTTGGTCCCCTTGACCCGCAAACATCCTCGGGCAATAGGTTTATCCTGGTGCTGGTCGACCATACAACCAGATATCCTGAGGCCATCCCATTGAAAACTGTAACTGCCAAGGCAGTTGCAAAAGCTTTACTTGGCATATCTACTAGGGTTGGCTTCCCTAAAGAAGTTGTGTCAGATCGTGGCAGCAACTTTATGTCGAAGTATATGCAGGCTATGTGGAAAGAATGTGGGGTCACCTACAAGTTCTCTTCTGCATACCACCCCCAGACCAATGGTCTGGTGGAACGTTTCAACAGAACGTTAAAAAGCATGATTGGGGCTCTGGAGAAGCTTCACAGAAGACAATGGGATCTTCTTTTACCATGCTTACTGTTTGCCTACTGAGAGGTACCACAGGAGGGTGTTGGCTTCAGCCCCTACAAAATTCTGTTTGGTCATCCTGTACGGGGACCCTTAGCCATAGTCAAAGAGGGATGGGAGATGCCCACTCCCCCTGTTACTACCAACGTAGTTGATTATGTGCTAGGGCTCAGAAAACGGATGGTACTTCTGATGGGCTTGGCTAGTGATAAATTGAAGGCAGGACAAGCACTGGTGAAACATTGGTACGACCAGAAAGCTTCCCTCATCAACTTTACACCTGGTCAGCAAGTCCTGATCATGAATCCCATAAGGCCTTGAGCTTTACAGGACAAATGGTCAGGCCCTTACACAGTGGTGGAGCCCCTGGGTGAGGTTAACTATTTAGTGGACCTTGGAAGGCCTGGACAGACTCCAAAAGTGTTTCACGTGAATAGGCTGAAGGCTTTCGTCCCAAGAGTCGAAATCGCAGCACTGTTACTGGCTTCAGATGTTGAGGAAGAGGAGTCTGAACCTCTCCCCGACCTGTTCCAAAGCGGTCCTTCAGATAGCTCCTTTGAGGGTGTCCGAGGAGCCCCTCACCTGACTTCTGATCAGCAGGCTGAGGTGAAAAGTTTGCTTAGGCAGTTTTCCCCCCTGTTTTCACAGTCGCCTGGTTTGACACCTTGGTGCAAACATAACATAGACACAGGAGACAGTGTACCTACCAAAAGTAGGGGATACAGGATGTCAGACAAAGTACGGTTTTATATTAAGACCGAGGTCAACAAGATGTTAGACCTTGGGGTGATTGAACCCTCTAGTAGTCCTTGGTCCAGCCCTGTGGTTTTCGTTCCAAAGGCAGGCACTTCTGAATTGAGGTTCTGCGTGGATTACAGGGCTCTGAATGCTGTCACCAAGACAGATGTACACCCCTTGCCTTGAACAGATGAGCTGGTGGATACTTTGGGTGCCTCCAAGTACCTCAGCATGTTTGACCTCACTGCTGGCTATTGGCAAATAGCTTTAGCAGAACATGCCAAGGAGAAGACAGCGTTTTCTACTCCAGACGGCCTTTACCAATTCCGGGTAATGCCGTTCGGGTTGAAGAATGCACCTGCCACTTTCCAGAGGCTTGTGCATCATGTTTTGAATGGGTTGGACGAATTCTGTCTTGCATATCTGGACGATATAGCAGTTTTCAGTGCCACCTGGGAAGACCATGTGAAACACCTCGGGATTGTGCTCCAGGCTCTTCAGAAAGCACACTTGACCATAAAGGCTAGTAAATGCCAGATTGGACAAGGCTCAGTGTTTTACCTTGGACATGAAGTAGGTGGAGGGAGGATACAGCCTGTACCCAGTAAAGTACACGCAGTACAAGACTGGCCTACCCCCACTACACAAACCCAAGTGAGAGCCTTCTTAGGACTCACGGGTATTACCGCAATTTTGTGGCAGACTATGGCACCATAGCTGCCCCTCTGACTGCCCTCACAACTCTGAAGAAACCCAAGAAGGTAACTTGGACCGACGAGTTTGAGAAGGCCTTCAATGGCTTAAAAGACTCCTTGTGCCAGGCCCCTGTCCTCAGGGCCCCTGATTATCAAAGACCTTTTATCGTGCAGACGGACGCCTCTGACACTGGGATAGGAGCTGTACTATCGCAAGTAGATGAGAAGGGTAAGGAACACCCTATTGGTTTTATTAGTCGCCAGTTTAAGGACAGAGAGCTCAGATGGTCCACGGTAGAGAAAGAATGTTTCTCTGTTGTGTGGGCCCTAAGGAAGCTGAGGCCCTACCTCTATGGGACCAACTTCACTGTGCAAACTGACCATAAGCCCTTAAAGTGGCTAATAAACATGAAGGGGGAGAATCCAAAGTTGCTTAGGTGGTCCATAAGTCTACAAGGCTTCGACTTCACTATTGAGCATAGGCCAGGTGTCCAACATAGCAATGCTGATGGGTTGTGCAGAATGTTTAACCGACCTGAACAAGAGACTCATCCAGGGGTGGATTAGTTCCCCCTGTCCATAGTCTGGGAGGGGCGAGTGTTAGGAAAGATTTCGTAATTGTAGGTAATTTTCCTTCCATGTGGCAACCCCTAAACTTTTTGCTGTTGTTTTTCACCTTGTTCTCGACTTTGCCAGAGAAGTGCAGCCTTCTGCCGCACTCCTCTGGGCTTTCGCTCCTTTCTTACGGGGAAACTGTCATGCCCTTAAGACAGTCAGTACCAGGAAACGCTCGTTTCAGTAGTTTCTTTTATCATGTTGCGGCTTTCGTGCAACATGACACAAGAGGGCACTGTAAGATAAGTTACTGCTCTCTTGGGTCTCTAGCCTTCTACAGGCCCTAGATACTCTTCCAGGATTGTAACTGATCGGTGCAAGTGATTCACGGACGGGAATGGTGGCAGCGATCGTTTATTGTGTTTTGAGCTCCTTTTGGCGTTCTAAGTGCGTTTCTCGCGCTTAACCCAAAATGGTGGCCTAGAGCCCAAAATGGCCAGACCATGAGGCTCCTTTGTCCTGTCCGCTGACCATCTTGCTCCCTTCACCTTCCCCAGGTCGAGCTGACCTGGGGCCTTCCTTATTTGGGCATGTACTTTCCCGCGAAACACAGATGCTTTCGCGGGCTTCTACATGTCTTGTGTGTGCCTCCAGGATGTGGGCTGGGATGTCTGGTCCCAATACACATCCTGGGTGCCAGAGAGTCTAGGGTGGTGTGAATGCCTGGGACCACCGTGGTCCGTGATAGGTCCACGAATGGTGTGAGTGTTGATGAGCGGATCTCCCATTGGGTCCCCTCCGTTTTGGCGCGAAGGGAACCGTGGATAAGAGGGGGCTGGAAACACCACTACCATGTCGATCTCCTGAGTTATCACGAACGAAGGATTACAGGAGCCAAGTATCCTGCAACCAAGAGGCTGAACCGAGGAATCGCTGGTGACCCGCTGAAGGACTGCTCCTCTGCACTGCTGTCGCCTTGTGAAACCCTTTTCACCTTTGATCGAACCAGAAGGCCTGTACTGGTACTTCGACCCTTGGAATAGCGGGGACAGCTATTCTCGGCATCTTCACCATCTCCTGCTAGTAAGCCTTCGGAAGCGTCTCTGGGCCATCCAGCAGACTGACCAGCCTACACAGGAGTCTTGCTCTGTAACCGCCGCCAGGTTGTGTAGTATATCGAGTCCTTGTCACTCTCACATGATTCGTACACTTGGCGTTCCCAGGTCTGAAGTGAGTAGTGTACATTTGGCTCAGATACACACCGCCGCTCCGTTGCCCTGCTGTGGTAACAAACTGTGCGGGTTCCTTCGTTTGGGACGTCTTTTACTCAACTCTGCTGCTGCAGATTCAACACGACGACGAGACATTGAGATATCACATCTCATGCTATAGGAAGGGTCTCAGGATTGGAATGGGAAGGACTTGGATATCACATCTCATGCTATAGGCAGGGTCTCAGGTTTGGAAAGGGAAGGAGTTGGATATCACATTTCATTTTAGAGGTAGGATCTCAGGTTTGGTATTAGAGGCATTGAGATATCACATCTCATGCTATCAGAAGGGTCTCAGGATTGGAATGGGAAGGAGTTGGATATCACATCTCATGTTATAGGAAGGATCTCAGGTTTGGTATTAGAAGCATTGAGATATCACATCTCATGCTATCGGAAGTATCTCAGTTTTGGTATTAGAGGCATTGAGATATCACATCTCATGCTATCATAAGGGTCTCAGGATTGGAATGGGAAGGAGTTGGATATCACATCTCATGCTAAAGGGAGGGTCTCAGGTTTGGAAGGGGAAGGAATTGAATATCACATCACATGTTATAGGAAGGATCTCAGGTTTGGTATTAGAGGCATTGAGATATCACATCTCATGCTATCGGAAGGGTCTCAGGATTGGAATGGGAAGGAGTTGGATATCACATCTCATGCTATAGGAAGGGTCTCAGGTTTGGAACGGGAAGGAGTTGGATATCACATCTCATGTTATAGGAAGAGTCTCAGGTTTGGTATAAGCATTGAGATATCACATCTCTGAAATCGGAAGTGTCTCAGGATTGGAACGGGAAGGAGTTGGATATCCCATCTCATGTTATAGGACTGGTCTCAGGTTTGGTATTAGAAGCATTGAGATATCACATCGCATGCTGTAGGAAGGGTCTCAGGTTTGGAATGGGAAGGAATTGGATATCACATCTCATGCTATAGGTAGGCTCTCAGGTTTGGAAAGGGAAGGAGTTGGATATCACATTTCATGTTAGAGGAAGGATCTCAGGTTTGGTATTAGAGGCATTGAGATATCACATCTCATGCTATAGGAAGGGTCTCAGGATTGGAATGGGAAGGAGTTGGATATCACATCTCATGCTATAGGAAGGGTCTCAGGTTTGGTATAAGCATTCAGATATCACATCTCATGCTATAGGAAGGGTCTCAGGATTGGAATGGGAAGGATATGTATATGACATCTCATGACATAAGAAGGGTCTCAGGTTTGGTATAAGCATTGAGATATCACATCTCTGCTTTTGGAAGGGTCTCAGGATTGGAATGGGAAGGAGTTGGATATCCCATCTCATGTTATAGGAAGAGTCTCAGGTTTGGTATTAGAAGCATTGAGATATCACATCTCATGCTATAGGAAGTGCCTCAGGATTGGAATGGGAAGGAATTGGATATCACATCTCATGCTATAGGGAGGGTCTCAAGTTTGATATTAGAAGCATTGAGATATCACATCTCATGCTATAGGAAGGGTCTCAGGATTGGAATGGAAGGAGTTGGATATCACATCTCATGTTATAGGAAGGATCTCAGGTTTGGTATTAGAAGCATTGAGACATCACATCTCATGCTATAGGAAGGGACTCAGGATTGTAATGGGAAGGAGTTGGATTTCACATCTCATGCTATATGAAGGGTCTCAGGTTTGGTATAAGCATTGAGATATCACATCTCATGCTATGGGAAGGGTCTCAGGATTGGAATGGGAAGGAGTTGTATATGACATCTCATGCCATAGGAAGGGTCTCAGGTTTGGTATAAGCATTGAGATATCACATCTCTGCCATCGGAAGTGTCTCAGGATTGGAATGGGAAGGAGTTGGATATCCCATCTCATGTTATAGGACGGGTCTCAGGTTTGTTATTAGAATCATTGAGATATCATATTGCATGGTATAGGAAGGGTCTAAGGATTGGAATGGGAAGGACTTGGATATCACATCTCATGCTATAGGAAGGGTCTCAGGTCTGGTATAAGCATTGAGATATCACATCTCATGCTATAGGAAGGGTCTCAGGATTGGAATGGGAAGGATATGTATATGACATCTCATGCCATAGGAAGGGTCTCAGGTTTGGTATAAGCATTGAGATATCACATCTCTGCTTTTGGAAGGGTCTCAGGATTGGAATGGGAAGGAGTTGGATATCCCATCTCATGTTATAGCAAGAGTCTCAGGTTTGGTATTAGAAGCATTGAGATATCACATCTCATGCTATAGGAAGTGTCTCAGGATTGGAATGGGAAGGACTTGGATATCACATCTCATGCTATAGGGAGGGTCTCAAGTTTGATATTAGAAGCATTGAGATATCACATCTCATGCTATAGGAAGGGTCTCAGGATTGGAATGGAAGGAGTTGGATATCACATCTCATGTTATAGGAAGGATCTCAGGTTTGGTATTAGAAGCATTGAGACATCACATCTCATGCTATAGGAAGGGTCTCAGGATTGTAATGGGAAGGAGTTGGATTTCACATCTCATGCTATATGAAGGGTCTCAGGTTTGGTATAAGCATTGAGATATCACATCTCATGCTATAGGAAGGGTCTCAGGATTGGAATGGGAAGGAGTTGGATATCACATCTCATGCTATAGGAAGGGTCTCAGGTTTGGTATAAGCAGTGAGATATCACATCTCTACTATCGGAAGGGTCTCAGGATTGTAATGGGAAGGAGTTGGATTTCACATCTCATGTTATAGGAAGAGTCTCAGGTTTGGTATTAGAAGCATTGAGATATCTCATCTCATGCTATAGGAAGGGTCTCAGGATTGGAATGGGAAGGAGTTGGATATCACATCTCATGCTGTAGGAAGGGTCTCAGGTTTGTTATAAGCAGTGAGATATCACATCTCATGCTATAGGAAGTGTCTCAGGATTGGAATGGGAAGAAGTTGGATATTACATCTCATGTTATAGGAAGGATCTCAGGTTTGGTATAAGCATTGAGATATCACATCTCTGTTATCGGAAGGGTCTCAGGATTGGAATGGGAAGGAGTTGGATATTCCCATCTCATGTTATAGGAAGGGTCTCAGGATTGGAATGGGAAGGACTTGGATATCACATCTCATGCTATAGGGAGGGTCTCAAGTTTGATATTAGAAGCATTGAGATATCACATCTCATGATATCGGAAGGGTCTCAGGATTGGAATGGGAAGGAGTTGGATATCACATCTCATGATAAAGGAAGGGTCTAAGGTTTGGAAAGGGAAGGATTTGGATATCACATCTCATGTTATAGGACGGGTCTCAGGTTTGGTATTAGAAGCATTGAGATATCAAGTCTCATGGTATAGGAAGGGTCTCAGAATTGGAATGGGAAGGAGTTGGATATCACATCTCAAGCTATAGGAAGGGTCTCAGGATTGGAATGGGAAGGAGTTTGATATCACATCTCATGCCATAGTATGGGTCTCAGGTTTGGTAGAAGCATTGGGATATCACATCTCATGCTATCGGAAGGGTATCAGGATTGGATTTGGAAGGAGTTGGATATCACATCTCATGTTATAGGAAGGGTCTCAGGTTAGGTATAAGCATTGAGATATCACATCTCTGCTATCGGAAGTGTCTCAGGATTGGAATGGGAAGGAGTTGGATATCCCATCTCATGTTATAGGACGGGTCTCAGGTTTGTTATTAGAATCATTGAGATATCATATTGCATGCTGTAGGAAGGGTCTAAGGATTGGAATGGGAAGGACTTGGATATCACATCTCGAGCTATAGGTAGGCTCTCAGGTTTGGAAAGGGAAGGTGTTGGATATCACATTTCATGTTAGAGGAAGGATCTCAGGTTTGGTATTAGAGGCATTGAGATATCACATCTCATGCTATAGGAACGGTCTCAGGATTGGAATGGGAAGGAGTTGGATATCACATCTCATGCTATAGGAAGGGTCTCAGGTTTGGTATAAGCATTGAGATATCACATCTCATGCTATAGGAAGGGTCTCAGGATTGGAATGGGAAGGATATGTATATGACATCTCATGCCATAGGAAGGTTCTCAGGTTTGGTATAAGCATTGAGATATCACATCTCTGCTTTTGGAAGGGTCTCAGGATTGGAATGGGAAGGAGTTGGATATCCCATCTCATGTTATAGGAAGAGTCTCAGGTTTGGTATTAGAAGCATTGAGATATCACATCTCATGCTATAGGAAGTGTCTCAGGATTGGAATGTGAAGGAGTTGGATATCACATCTCATGCTATAGGAAGGGTATCAGGTTTGGTATAAGCAGTGAGATATCACATCTCATGCTATAGGAAGTGTCTCAGGATTGGAATGGGAAGGAGTTGGATATCACACCTCATGTTATAGGAAGGATCTCAGGTTTGGTATAAGCATTGAGATATCACATCTCTGCTATCGGAAGGGTCTCAGGATTGGAATGGGAAGGAGTTGGATATTCCCATCTCATTTTATAGGAAGGGTATATCAGGTCTTAGCATGAGATGTGATATCCAGTTCCTTCCATTCCAATCCTGAGACCCTTCCGATAGCATGAGATGTGATATCTCAATGCTTCTAATATCAATACTGAGACCCTCCCTATAGCATGAGATGTGATATCTAAGTCCTTCCCATTCCAATCCTGAGACCCTTCCGATAGCAGAGATGTGATATCTCAATGCTTATACCAAACCTGAGACCCTTCCTATAGCACGAGATGTGATATCCAACTCCTTCCCATTCCAATCCTGAGACCCTTCCTATCGCATGAGATGTGATATCTCAATGCTTCTACCAAAACTGAGGCCCTTCCTTTAGCATGAGATGTGATATCCAACTCCTTCCCATTCCAATCCTGAGACCCTTCCTATAGCATGAGATGTGATATCTCAATGCTTCTAATACCAAACCTGAGATCCTTCCTATATCATGAGATGTGATATCCAACTCCTTCCCATTCCAATCCTGAGACCCTTCCTATAGCATGAGATGTGATATCTCAATGCTTCTAATACCAAACCTGAGATCCTTCCGATAGCATGAGATGTGATATCTCAATGCTTCTAATACCAAACCTGAGACCCTCCCTTTAGCATGAGATGTGATATCCAACTCCTTCCCATTCCACTCCTGAGACCCTTCCTATAGCATGAGATGTGATATCTCAATGCTTCTAATACCAAACCTGAGACCCTTCCTATAACATGAGATGTGATATCCAAGTCCTTCCCATTCCAATCCTGAGACCCTTCCTATAGCATGAGATGTCATATCTCAATGCTTCTAATACCAAACCTGAGACCCTTCCTATAACATGAATTGTGATATCCAAGTCCTTCCCATTCCAATCTTGAGACCTTTCCAATAGCAGAGATGTGATATCTCAATGCTTATACCAAACCTGAGATCCTTCCTATCACATGAGATGTGATATCTAAATCCTTCTCATTCCAAACCTGAGACCCTTCCTACAGCATGTGATGTGATATCTCAATGCTTCTAATATCAAAACTGAGACCCGTCCTATAACATGAGATGGGATATCCAACTCCTTCCCGTTCCAAACCTGATACCCTTCCTATAGCATGAGATGCGATATCCAACTCCTTCCCATTCCAATCCTGAGACCCTTCCCATAGCATGAGATGTGATATCTCAATGCTTCTAATACCAAACCTGTGATCCTTCCTATAACAAGAGATGTGATATCCAAATCCTTCCCCTTCCAAATCTGAGACCCTCCCTTTAGCATGAGATGTGATATCTCAATGCCTCTAATACCAAACCTGAGATCCTTCCTATAACATGAGATGTGATATCCAAATCCTTCCCCTTCCATCCCTGAGACCCTTCTGATAGAATGAGATGTGATATCTCAATGCCTCTAATACCAAACATGAGATCCTACATCTAACATGAAATGTGATATCCAACTCCTTCCCTTTCCAAACGTGAGACCCTCCCTATAGAATGAGATGTGATATCCAAGTCCTTCCCATTCCAATCCTGAGACCCTTCCTATAGCATGAGATGTGATATCTCAATGCTTCTAATACCAAACCTGAGACCCTTCCTATAACGTAAGATGGGATATCCAACTCCTTCCCATTCCAATCCTGAGACCCTTCCGATAGCAGAGATGTGATATCTCAATGCTTATACCAAACCTGAGACCCTTCCTGTGGCATGAGATGTCATATACAACTCCTTCCCATTCCAATCCTGAGACCCTTCCTATAGCATGAGATGTGATCACTCAATACTTATACCAAACCTGAGACCCTTCCTATAGCATGAGATGTGATATCCAACTCCTTCCCATTCCAATCCTGAGACCCTTCCTATAACATGAGATGTTATGTCTCAATGCTTCTAATACCAAACCTGAGATCCTTCCTATGGCATGAGATGTCATATAAAACTCCTTCCCATTCCAATCCTGAGACCCTTCCCATAGCATGAGATGTGATATCGAACTCCTTCCCATTCCAATCCTGCGGCCCTTCCTATAGCATGAGATTTGATATCTCAATGCTTCTAATACCAAACCTGAGATCCTTCCGATAGCATGAGATGTGATATCTGAATGCTTCTAATACCAAACCTGAGATCATTCCTATAACACGAGATGTAATATCCAAATCCTTCCCCTTCCAAACCTGAGACCCTCCCCTTAGCATGAGATGTGATATCCAACTACTTCCCATTCCAATCCTGAGACCCTTCCTATAGCATGAGATGTGATGTCTCAATGCTTCTAATACCAAACCTGAGATCCTTCCTATAACATGAGATGTGATATCCAACTCCTTCCCATTCCAATCCTGAGACACTTCCTATAGCATGAGAAGTGATATCTCCATGCTTATACCAAACCTGAGACCCTTCCTATAGCATGAGATGTGATATCCAAATCCTTCCCATTCCAATCCTGAGACCCTTCCTATAGCATGAGATGTGATATATCAATGCTTATACCAAACCTGAGAGCCTACCTATAGCATGAGATGTGATATCCAATTCCTTCCCGTTCCAAACCTGAGACCCTTCCTATGGCATATGTGATATCCAACTCCTTCCCATTCCAAACATGAGACCCTTCCTATAGCAAGAATGTAATATCCAACTCCTACCCATTCCAATCCTGAGACCATTCCTATAGCATGAGATGTGATATCTCAATGCTTCTAATACCAAACCTGAGATACTTCTTATGACATGAGATGTGATATCCAATTCCTTCCCATTCCAAACCTGAGATCCTTCCTACAGCATGCGATGTGATATGTCAATGCTTCTAATACCAAACCTGAGACCCGTCCTATAACATGAGATGGGATATCCAACTCCTTCCCGTTCCAAACCTGATACCCTTCCTATAGCATGAGATGTGATATCCAACTCCTTCCCATCCCAATCCTGAGACACCTCCAATAGCAGAGATGTGATATCTCAATGCTTATACCAAACCTGAGACTCTTCCTATAACATGAGATATGATATCCAACTCCTTCCCGTTCCAGACCTGAGACCCTTCCTATAGCATGAGATGTGATATCCAACTCCTTCCCATTCCAATCCTGAGACCCTTCTGATAGCATGAGATGTGATATCTCAATGCTTCTAATACCAAACCTGTGATCCTTCCTATAGCATGAGATGTGATATCCAACTCCTTCCAATTCCAATCCTGAGACCCTTCCTACAGCATGAGATGTGATATCTCAATGCTTCTAATACCAAACCTGAGACCCTTCCTATAACATGAGATGGGAATATCCAACTCCTTCCCATTCCAATCCTGAGACCCTTCCGATAGCAGAGATGTGATATCTCAATGCTTATACCAAACCTGAGATCCTTCCTATAACATGAGATGTGATATCCAACTCCTTCCCATTCCAATCCTGAGACCCTTCCTATAGCATGAGATGTGATATCTCACTGCTTATACCAAACCTGAGACCCTTCCTATAGCATGAGATGTGATATCCAACTCCTTCCCATTCCAATCCTGAGACCCTTCCTATAGCATGAGATGTGATATCTCAATGCTTCTAATATCAAACTTGAGACCCTCCCTATAGCATGAGATGTGATATGCAAGTCCTTCCCATTCCAATCCTGAGACACTTCCTATAGCATGATATGTGATATCCAATGCTTCTAATACCAAACCTGAGACTCTTTCTATAACATGAGATGGGATATCCAACTCCTTCCCATTCCAATCCTGAGACCCTTCCGATAGCAGAGATGTGATATCTCAATGCTTATACGAAAGCTGAGACCCTTCCTACGGCATGAGATGTCATATACAACTCCTTCCCATTCCAATCCTGAGACCCTTCCTATAGCATGAGATGTGATATCTCAATGCTTATACCAAACCTGAGACCCTTCCTATAGCATGAGATGTGATATCCAACTCCTTCCCATTCCAATCCTGAGACCCTTCCTATAGCATGAGATGTGATGTCTCAATGCTTCTAATACCAAACCTGAGATCCTTCCTATAACATGAGATGTGATATCCAACTCCTTCCATTCCAATCCTGAGACCCTTCCTGTAGCATGAGATGTTATATCTCAATACTTATACCAATCCTGAGACCCTTCCTATAGCATGAGATGTGATACCCAACTCCTTCCCATTCCAATCCTGAGACGCTTCCTATAGCATGAGATGTGATATCTCAATGCCTCTAATACCAAACCTGAGATCCTTCCTCTAACATGAAATGTGATATCCAACTCCTTCCCTTTCCAAATCTGAGAGCCTATCTATAGCATGAGATGTGATATCCAAGTCCTTCCCATTCCAATCCTTAGACCCTTCCTGCAGCGTGCAATATGATATCACAATGATTCTAATAACAAACCTGAGACCCGTCCTATAACATGAGATGGGATATCCAACTCCTTCCCATTCCAATCCTGAGACACTTCTGATAGCAGAGATGTGATATCTCAATGCTTATACCAAACCTGAGACCCTTCCTATAACATGAGATCGGATATCCAACTCCTTCCCGTTCCAAACCTGAGACCCTTCCTATAGCATATGTGATATCCAACTCCTTCCCATTCCAAACATGAGACCCTTCCTATAGCAAGAATGTAATATCCAACTCCTTCCCATTCCAACCCTGAGACCATTCCTATAGCATGAGATGTGATATCTCAATGCTTCTAATACCAAACCTGAGATCCTTCCTATGACATGAGATGTGATATCCAATTCCTCCCCATTCCAAACCTGAGAACCTTCCTACAGCATGCAATGTGATATCTCAATGCTTCCAATACCAAACCTGAGACCAGTCCTATAACATGAGATTGGATATCCAACTCCTTCCCCTTCCAAACCTGAGACCCTTCCTATAGCATGAGATGTGATATCCAACTTCTTCCCATTCCAATCCTGAGACCCTTCCTATAACATGAGATGTGATGTCTCAATGCTTCTAATACCAAACCTGAGATCTTTCCTATAACATGAGATGTGATATCCAACTCCTTCCCATTCCAATCCTGAGACCCTTCCTATAGCATGAGATGTGATATCTCAATGCTTATACCAAACCTGAGACCCTTCCTATAGCTTGAGATGTGATATCCAACTCCTTCCCATTCCAATCCTGAGACCCTTCCTATAGCATGAGATGTGATATCTCAAGGCCTCTAATACCAAACCTGAGATCCTTCCTCTAACATGAAATGTGATATCCAACTCCTTCCTCTTCCAAACCTGAGAGCCTTCCTATAGCATGAGATATGATATCCAAGTCCTTCCCATTCCAATCCTGAGACCCTTCCTATAACATGAAATGTGATATCCAACTCCATCCCATTCCAACCTGAGACCTTTCCTATAGCATGAGATGGGATATCCAACTCCTTCCAAATCCAATACTGATACCATTCCGATAGCATGAGATGTGATATCCCAATGCTTCTACCAAATCTGAGACCCATACTATGGCATGAGATGTGATATCAAACTCCTTCCCATTCCAATCCTGAGACCCTTCCTATAGCTTGAGATGTGATATCCAACTTCTTCCCATTCCAATTCTGAGACCCTTCCTATACCATGAGACTTGATATCTCAATGCTTCTAATACCAAACCTGAGACCCGTCCTATAACATGAGATGTGATATCCAAATCCTTCCCCTTCCAAACCTTAGACCCTTCCTTTATCATGAGATGTGATATCCAACTCCTTCCCATTCCAATCCTGAGACCCTTCCTATAGCATGAGATGTGATATCTCAATGCTTCTAATACCAAACCTGAGACCCTTCCTATAACATGAGATGGGATATCCAACTCAGATGGGATATCCAACTCCTTCCCATTCCAATCCTGAGACCCTTCCGATAGCAGAGATGTGATATCTCAATGCTTATATCAAACCTGAGACCCTTCCTATGGCCTGAGATGTCATATACAAATCCTTCCCATTCCAATCCTGAGACCCTTCCTATAGCATGAGATGTGATATCTCAATGCTTATAGCAAACCTGAGACCCTGCCTATAGCATGAGATATGATATCCAAGGCCTTCCCATTCCAATCCTGAGACCCTTCCTATAGCATGAGATGTGATGTCTCAATGCTTCTAATACCAAACCTGAGATCCTTCCTATAACATGAGATGTGATATCCAACTCCTTCCCATTCCAATCCTGAGACCCTTATGATAGCATAAGATGTGATATCTCAATGCCTCTTATACCAAACCTGAGATCCTTCCGATAGCATGAGATGTGATATCTCAATGCTTCTAATACCAAACCTGAGATCCTTCCTATAATATGAGATGTGATTTCCAAATCCTTCCCCTTCCAAACCTGAGACCCTCCCTTTAGCATGAAATGTGATATCCAACTCCTTCCCATTCCAATCCTGAGACCCTTCTGATAGCATGAGATGTGATATCTCAATGCCTCTAATACCAAACCTTAGATCCTACCTCTAACATGAAATGTGATATCCATCTCCTTCCCTTTCCAAACCTGAGACCCTGCCTATAGCATGAGATGTGATATCCAAGTCCTTCCCATTCCAATCCTGAGACCCTTCCTATAGCATGTGATGTGATATCTCAATGCTTATACCAAACCTGAGACCCTTCCTATGGCATGAGATGTCATATACAACTCCTTCCCATTCCAACCCTGAGACCCTTCCCATAGCATGAGATGTGATATCTCAATGCTTATACCAAACCTGAGACCCTTCCTATAGCATGAGATGTGATATCCAACTTCTTCCCATTCCAATCCTGAGACCCTTCCTATAGCATGAGATGTGATATCTCAATGCTTATACCAAACCTGAGACCCTTCCTATAGCTTGAGATGTGATATCCAACTCCTTCCCATTCCAATCCTGATACCCTTCCTATAGCATGAGATGTGATATCTCAAGGCCTCTAATACCAAACCTGAGATCCTTCCTCTAACATGAAATGTGATATCCAACTCCTTCCCCTTCCAAACCTGAGAGCCTTCCTATAGCATGATATATGATATCCAAGTCCTTCCCATTCCAATCCTGAGACCCTTCCTATAACATGAAATGTGATATCCAACTCCTTCCCATTCTAACCTGAGACCCTTCCTATAGCATGAGATGGGATATCCAACTCCTTCCAAATCCAATACTGATACCCTTCCGATAGCATGTGATGTGATATCCCAATGCTTCTACCAAACCTGAGACCGATACTATGGCATGAGATATGATATCAAACTCCTTCCCATTCCAATCCTGAGACGCTTCCTATAGCTTGAGATGTGATATCCAACTCCTTCCCATTCCAATTCTGAGACCCTTCTTATACCATGAGACTTGATATCTCAATGCTTCTAATACCAAACCTGAGACCCGTCCTATAACATGAGATGTGATATCCAAATCCTTCCCCTTCCAAACCTTAGACCCTTCCTTTATAATGAGATGTGATATCCAACTCCTTCCCATTCCAATCCTGAGACCCTTCCGATATCATGAGATTTGTTATCTCAATGCTTCTAAAATCAAACTTGAGACCCTCCCTATAGCATGAGATGTGACATCCAAGTCCTTCCCATTCCAATCCTGAGACCCTTCCTATAGCATGAGATGTGATATCAATGCTTCTAATACCAAACCTGAGACCCTTCCTATAACATGAGATGGGATATCCAACTCCTTCCCATTCCAATCCTGAGACCCTTCCGATAGCAGAGATGTGATATCTCAATGCTTATACCAAACCTGAGACCCTTCCTAAGGCCTGAGATGTCATATACAACTCCTTCCCATTCCAATCCTGAGACCCTTCCTATAGCATGAGATGTGATATCCAACACCTTCCCATTCCAATCCTGAGACCCTTCCTATAGCATGAGAAGTGATATCTCCATGCTTACACCAAACCTGAGACCCTTCCTATAGCATGAGATGTGATATCCAAATCCTTCTTATACCAAATCTGAAACCCTTCCTATAGCATGAGATGTAATATCCAACACCTTCCCATTCCAATCCTGAGACCCTTCCTATAGCATGAGAAGTGATATCTCCATGCTTATACCAAACCTGAGACCCTTCCTATAGCATGAGATGTGATATCCAAATCATTCCCATTCCAATCCTGAGACCCTTCCTATAGCATGAGATGTGATATCTCAATGCTTATACCAAACCTGAGAGCCTACCTATAGCATGAGATGTGATATCCAAGTCCATCCCATTCCAATCCTTAGACCCTTCCTACAGCATGCGATGTGATATCTCAATGATTCTAATACCAAACCAGAGACCCGTCCTTTAACATGAGATGGGATATCCAACTCCTTCCCATTCCAATCCTGAGCCACTCCTGATAGCAGAGATGTGATATCTCAATGCTTATACCAAACCTGAGACTCTTCCTATAACATGAGATGTGATATCTAACTCCTTCCCGTTCCAAACCTGAGACACTTCCTATAGCATATGTGATATTCAACTCCTTCCCATTCCAAACATGAGACCCTTCCTATAGCAAGAATGTAATATCCAACTCCTACCCATTCCAATCCTGAGACCATTCCTATAGCATGAGATGTGATGTCTCAATGCTTCCAATACCAAACCTGAGATCCTTCCTATAACATGAGATGTGATATCCAACTCCTTCCCATTCCAATCCTGAGACCCTTATGATAGCATGAGATGTGATATCTCAATGCTTCTAATACCAAACCTGAGATCCTTCCTATAATATGAGATGTGATTTCCAAATCCTTCCCCTTCCAAACCTGAGACCCTCCCTTTAGCATGAGATGTGATATCCAACTCCTTCCCATTCCAATCCTGAGACCCTTCTGATAGCATGAGATGTGATATCTCAATGCCTCTAATATCAAACCTGAGATCCTACCTCTAACATGAAATGTGATATCCATCTCCTTCCCTTTCCAAACCTGAGACCCTTCCTATAGCATGAGATGTGATATCTCAATGCTTATACCAAATCTAAGACCCTTCCTATAGCATGAGATGTGATATCCAACTCCTTCCCATTCCAATCCTGAGACCCTTCCTATAGCATGAGATGTGATGTCTCAATGCTTCCAATACCAAACCTGAGATCCTTCCTATAACATGAGATGTGATATCCAACTCCTTCCCATTCCAATCCTGAGACCCTTATGATAGCATGAGATGTGATATCTCAATGCCTCTTATGCCAAACCTGAGATCCTTCCGATAGCATGAGATGTGATATCTCAATGCTTCTAATACCAAACCTGAGATCCTTCCTATAATATGAGATGTGATTTCCAAATCCTTCCCCTTCCAAACCTGAGACCCTCCCTTTAGCATGAGATGTGATATCCAACTCCTTCCCATTCCAATCCTGAGACCCTTCTGATAGCATGAGATGTGATATCTCAATGCCTCTAATACCAAACCTGAGATCCTACCTCTAACATGAAATGTGATATCCATCTCCTTCCCTTTCCAAACCTGAGACCCTGCCTATAGCATGATATGTGATATCCAAGTCCTTCCCATTCCAATCCTGAGACCCTTCCTATAGCATGTGATGTGATATCTCAATGCTTATACCAAACCTGAGACCCTTCCTATGGCATGAGATGTGATATCCAACTTCTTCCCATTCCAATCCTGAGACCCTTCCTATAGCATGAGATGTGATATCTCAATGCTTATACCAAACCTGAGACCCTTCCTATAGCTTGAGATGTGATATCCAACTCCTTCCCATTCCAATCCTGAGACCCTTCCTATAGCATGAGATGTGATATCTCAAGGCCTCTAATACCAAACCTGAGATCCTTCCTCTAACATGAAATGTGATATCCAACTCCTTCCCCATCCAAACCTGAGAGCCTTCCTATAGCATGAGATATGATATCCAAGTCCTTCCCATTCCAATCCTGAGACCCTTCCTATAACATGAAATGTGATATCCAACTCCTTCCCATTCCAACCTGAGACCCTTCCTATAGCATGAGATGGGATATCCAACTCCTTCCAAATCCAATACTGATACCCTTCCGATAGCATGAGATATGATATCCCAATGCTTCTACCAAACCTGAGACCCATACTATGGCATGAGATGTGATATCAAACTCCTTCCCATTCCAATCCTGAGACCCTTCTTATACCATGAGACTTGATATCTCAATGCTTCTAATACCAAACCTGAGACCCGTCCTGTAACATGAGATGTGATATCCAAATCCTTCCCCTTCCAAACCTTAGACCCTTCCTTTATCATGAGATGTGATATCCAACTCCTTCCCATTCCAATCCTGAGACCCTTCCGATATCATGAGATGTGATATCTCAATGCTTATACCAAATCTGAGACCCTTCCTATGGCCTGAGATGTCATATACAACTCCTTCCCATTCCAATCCTGAGACCCTTCTGTTAAGACGGATTTCTGAACTCTGTCCTGGTTGCGCAGAAGTTCAGAAGGCCAACCTAATTACTTGGAACAGGGTAACCTCTGGACAAGCCAGACCAATCAAGGTAGCGATCGCGGCGGTCAAGACTAGGTCTCAAGAGGGGTGAGGGTGACTGAAAGCCCGCAGTGAGCACACAAAGCAAGAGCGCTGACAAACTACTCCAAACAGTTGTTATATCAAAAATAGATACACATTTATTTTAAGGCCTTTAAAACAATGACCGTAGCGAGAAAATCACAATATCACAATATTAAACCAACACATACCATATCAACACAATATATATACAAATACACAGTCGCAAGCGTTTAAAGCACGAAATATGTAGTCCACCTGAAAGGAAAGGAAAACAGGCAGTGCGATAACGCTTTAGACTCAGTTCGCCTTCAGAGGCACCTAACTAGATGGAAGTCCGAGCCCTACGAAGAGTGGAGCCTTGTGCTCAAAGTACCTGCCACGCCGGTGCCGACAGGCACAAGGGGAAGCTCTTCGGAGGAAGTCAGGCGGTTCACGTTAGTTAGTTCCGCAACTCAAGCGCAGCCTCCACAGCGGGCAGAAGCAGAGCGCGAGCGCGGCAAAAGGGTGGTGTTTTTACACAGCAGGGAAAAGCAATGGGATACTGCAGGAGGGCGACCAGATCCTAGATATACTACTCACCGGTCCCCGAAGCAAGCAGACCCAGGTTTCTCCACGATAGTTTCAGCAGCTGGCAGGTTCAGAAGAGCAGGGAACGCTTTGTAGTCGTGTAGAGAAAAAAGACGTCCCAATCAACGAAACCGGCACAGTTTTGTTGCCGCACAGGACAACGGAGCGGCCGTGTGTATTCGAGCCAAATGAACCCTCCTCCCTTCAGACCTGGGGACGCCAAGCGTACGAAGCGTGGGAGAGGGACAAGGACTCGCAATACAACACAACCTGGCGGCGGTTGCAGAGCCAAACTCCTTGGTAAGCTGGTCAGTCAACTGGATGGCCCAGAGACGCTTCCGAAGGCTTACTTGGCAGGAGATGGTTGAAGATGCCGGGAATAGCTGTTCCTGCTATTCCAAAGGTCGAAGCACCAGTACAGGCCTTCTGGTTCGATCAAAGGAGGACAGGGGCTCTCCGGACGACAGCAGTGCAAAGGAGGATTCCTTCAGCGGGTCACCAGCGATTCCTCGGTCCAGCCTCTTAGTTGCAGGATACTTGGCTCCTGTATTCCTTCGTTCGTGAGAACTCAGGAGATCGACCTGGTAGTGGTGTTTCCAGCCCCCTCTTATCCACGGTTCCCTTCGCGCCAAAACGGAGGGGAGCCAATGGGAGATCCGCACATCAACACACATACCATACGTGGACCAATCACGGACCACGGTGGTCCCAGGCATTCACACCACCCCAGACTCTCTGGCACCCAGGATGTGTATTGGGACCAGACATCCCAGCCCACACCCTGGAGGCACACAAACGACATGTAGAAGCCCACGAAAGCAACCACGTTTCGCGGGAAAGTACATGCCCAAATAAGGAAGGCCCCGGGTCACCCGACCTGGGGAAGGTGAAGGGAGCAAGACGGTCAGTGGACAAGACAAAGGAGCCTCGTGGTCTGGCCATTTTGGAGAGCCAGGCCACCATTTTGGGTTCAGTGCAAAAACGTGCTCAGAACGCCAAAAGGAGCTCAAAATAAACAAAACGATCGCTGCCACCATTCGAGTCCCTGAATGACTTGCACCGATCAAATACCATCCTAAAAGAGTATCTAGGGTCTGTAGAAGGCTAGAGACCCAAGAGAGCTGTAACTTAGCTTACAGTGCCCTCTTGTGTCGTGTTGCACTAAAGCTGCGACACGATAAAAGAAACTACGGGAAACCACGTTCCCCGGTACTGACTGTCTTAAGGGCATGTCAGTTTCCCCGTAAGAAAGGAGCAAAAGCCCAGAGAAGTGCGGCAGAAGGCTGTACTTCTCTGGCAAAGTCAAGAACAAGGTTAAAAACAATAGCAAAACGTTTTAGGGGTTGCCACATGGAAGGAAAATTCCCTACAATTACGAAATCTTTCCTAACACTCGCCCCTCCCAGACTATGGACAGGGGGAACTAATCCACCCCTGGATGAGTCTCTTGTTCAGGTCGGTTAAACATTCTGGACAACCCATCAGCATTGCTATGTTGGACACCTGGCCTATGCTCAATAGTGAAGTCGAAGCCTTGTAGACTTATGGTCCACCTAAGCAACTTTGGATTCTCCCCCTTCATGTTCATTAGCCACTTTAACGGCTTATGGTCAGTCTGCACAGTGAAGTGGGTCCCATAGAGGTAGGGCCTCAGCTTCCTTAGGGCCCACACAACAGAGAAACATTCTTTCTCTACCGTGGACCATCTGAGCTCTCTGTCCTTAAGCTGGCGACTAATAAAACCGATAGGGTGTTCCTTACCCTTCTCATCTACTTGTGATAGTACAGCTCCTATCCCAGTGTCAGA
Source organism: Ambystoma mexicanum (assembly GCF_040938575.1). NCBI lineage: Eukaryota > Metazoa > Chordata > Amphibia > Caudata > Ambystomatidae > Ambystoma > Ambystoma mexicanum. The sequence continues at coordinate 324,858,914 of NC_090936.1, forward strand.
GGCATCCGTCTGCACGATAAAAGGTCTTTGATAATCAGGGGCCCTGAGCACAGGGGCCTGGCACAAGGAGTCTTTTAAGCCATTGAAGGCCTTCTCACACTCGTCGGTCCAAGTTACCTTCTTGGGTTTCTTCGGAGTTGTGAGGGCAGTCAGAGGAGCAGCTATGGTACCATAGTCTGCCACAAAATTGCGATAATACCCCGTGAGTCCTAAGAAGGCTCTCACTTGGGTTTGCGTAGTGGGGGTAGGCCAGTCTTGTACTGCTTGTACTTTACTGGGTAGAGGCTGTATCCTCCCTCCACCTACTTCATGTCCAAGGTAAACCACTGAGCCTTGTCCAATCTGGCATTTACTAGCCTTTATGGTCAAGTGGGCTTTCTGAAGAGCCTGGAGCACAATCCTGAGGTGTTTCACATGGTCTTCCCAGGTGGCACTGAAAACTGCTATATCGTCTAGATATGCAAGACAGAATTCGTCCAACCCATTCAACACATGATTCACAAGCCTCTGGAAAGTGGCAGGGGCATTCTTCAACCCGAACGGCATTACCCGGAATTGGTAAAGGCCGTCTGGAGTAGAAAATGCTGTCTTCTCCTTGGCATGTTCTGCTAAAGCTATTTGCCAATAGCCAGCAGTGAGGTCAAACGTGCTGAGGTACTTGGAGGCACCCAAAGTATCCACCAGCTCATCTGTTCGAGGCAAGGGGTGTGCATCTGTCTTGGTGACAGCATTCAGAGCCCTGTAATCCACGCAGAACCTCAATTCAGAAGTGCCTGCTTTTGGAACCAAAACCACAGGACTGGACCAAGGACTACTAGAGGGTTCAATCACCCCAAGGTCTAACATCTTGTTGACCTCGGTCTTAATATAAGACCGTACTTTATCTGACATCCTGTATCCCCTACTTTTGGTAGGTACACTGTCTCCTGTGTCAATGTTATGTTTGCACCAAGGTGTCAAACCAGGGGACTGTGAAAACAGGGGGGAAAACTGCCTAAGCAAACTTTTCACCTCAGCCTGCTGATCAGAAGTCAGGTGAGGGGCCACTCGGACACCCTCAACAGAGCTATCTGAAGGACCGCTTTGGAACAGGTCGGGGAGAGGTTCTGACTCCTCTTCCTCAACATCTGAAGCCAGTAGCAGTGCTGCGATTTCGACTCTTGGGACGAAAGCCTTCAGCCTATTCACGTGGAACACTTTTGGAGCCTGTCCAGGCCTTCCAAGGTCCACTAAATAGTTCACCTCACCCAGGGGCTCCACCACTGTGTAAGGGCCTGACCATTTGTCCTGTAAAGCTCAAGGCCTTATTGGATTCATGATCAGGACTTGCTGACCAGGTGTAAAGTTGATGAGGGAAGCTTTCTGGTCGTACCAATGTTTCACCAGCGCTTGCCCTGCCTTCAATTTATCACTAGACAAGCCCATCAGAAGTACCATCCGTTTTCTGAGCCCTAGCACATAGTCAACTACATTGGTAGTAACAGGGGGAGTGGGCATCTCCCATCCCTCTTTAACGATGGCTAAGGGTCCCCGTACGGGATGACCGAACAGAAGTTCGAAGGGGCTGAAGCCAACACCCTCCTGTGGTACCTCTCGGTAGGCAAACAGTAGGCATGGTAAAAGAAGATCCCATTTTCTTCTCTGGGGCTCCTCCAGAGCCCCAATCATGCTCTTTAACGTTCTGTTGAAACGTTCCACCAGACCATTGGTCTGGGGGTGGTATGCAGAAGAGAACTTGTAGGTGACCCCACATTCTTTCCACATAGCCTGCATATACTTCGACATAAAGTTGCTGCCACGGTCTGACACAACTTCTTTAGGGAAGCCAACCCTAGTAAATATGCCGAGTAAAGCTTTTGCAACTGACTTGGCAGTTACAGTCTTCAATGGGATGGCCTCAGGATACCTGGTTGCATGGTCGACCAGCACCAGGATAAACCTATTGCCCGAGGATGTTTGCGGGTCAAGGGGACCAACGATGTCGATCCCTACCCTTTCAAATGGTACCCCCACAACTGGGAGCGGTACCAACGGAGCTTGGATTGTCGCGCCAACCTTACCAGACAACTGGCAGGAGGCACAACTCCTACAGTGACTTTCTACTTGCACCCCCATCTTGGGCCAGTAGAAGTGCATGGATAACCTTTGCTTGGTCCTCTTAATACCAAGGTGACCAGCAAGGGGAACTTCATGCGCCAACTGCAGGAGGAAGGGCCTAACAGCAAGGGGAACCACCAACCTCCTATGGTCTCCTTCTGTAGACTCTGTGGGCTCACTATACAGGAGTCCACCTTCCCAATAAATCCTATGCTTCCCAGGAGGTTCACCCTCAAGCTGGGAGCAGGCCTGTCTCCTTAGGCCTTCCAGAGATGGGCACTCACGTTGGCCTTTACTGAATTCGTCCCTATCAGGACCTCCTTCAACTAACAAGTCTTTTAGTTCAGGATGATCGTTGGGGTCGAATACTTCAGGCATCGCCACCTCCTCGTCAGGCCCGGGCGATTGACCAACTTCCACCACCGCAGTGGTAGGCGAGCTCGGGGGAATATTCTCTTTCCCTCGTCTTGACTTGTAGACTCCTTTCGCCTTGGGTTTCCCCTTCGGCTGGGGCGGCGTATTGGACTTGGCCAATGCTGCCCGTGCTTGAGACCGTGTGTCGGGTCTTTCGGCAGTGTCTCCTACGAGCCCTAAAGCTCTGAGATCATTGCCCAACAAGACCTTTCCCGGGACGTTTCTCTGAATGCTCACTGGAATCCTGACTGCTGTACCATTTAAAGTAAGATTTACAGGGATCACGGGAAACATACGGAGGGGGCCGTCAGCCAATTTAGTGGGCATCAGAGTAGCTCTGGCAACTTCCTCTGAGTCTACCAAGGTAGAATCCACTACAGTTCGACTGCACCCACTATCCCTAAGAGCTGGAGTATCCACTCCATTGATCAGCACACTGTCTTTAAAGTAGTGCTTGGTATTATCCGGAATCCTAGCATAAGACTCTGCGACTTTAGGCTCCCAGGAACCCAGGGACACTAAAACTACCTCAGCCTCTATTCCGCTGGGAAATGAGTCTGAGGAGAAGGATGCTCCTGTAATCTCTTCTTCCTCGTAGAAGGAGAAGGCCAGATTAGCGGAGTGGACCCTCAAAGGTCGAACCTTACAACGGGGATCCCCCTTCACATGGTCAGTTGCTCCACAAGAAAAACAAGCCCCAGTGGGTCTGTTTACGTAGGGAGGCTTATTGTAACCAGAGTTCTGTTTTGGAGGCGGACCTCCACTACCCTGTGAGTTCTCTTGTGTCTTACCCTTGTTTTTCTTTTTGTGGCCCTTATGGGAAGAAGATTTAGCAGATTCCCCACCCTCCATATCTTTGGACTTTTTCCCTTCCTCCTGCTTACCAGGATGAGTTTTGTCCTTATGGGACACTCGATGTGACACCCATAAGTCTGCTGCAATGGCCAGCTTCTTAGGATCTATCTCCTTCGAATCGGCCAAATGCTGCTTAAGCTCCGGGGAAGAAGAAGCAAAAATGTGTTCCAGCATGACCAGATTGATCATGCCTTCGAAGGTAGAAACCTTATAACCTTCGACCCAGCCAGTTAAGTTTTTCAAAGATTCAGCGACATAAGATACCCAAGTACCACCTTCCTTTTTCTTATACTCTCGAAAACGCTTTAAATATTGGGCCGGAGTCTTCCCAAACTTTAAAATGAGAGTCTGCTTTAACATTGCGAAATCAGCCCGCTCAGCCTTCGACATTTCCATAATGGCACTACAGCCAGAATGGGGCAGTCTACTGAGCAACCACGCAATCTTATCAGCATCGTCAACTTCCTGGACCTCGCATGCATACTCAAACGCATTCAGCCAGTCCATAATGTCATTCCTTTCTTCATACACACTGAGCAGATCTTTCGGAAACCGTGGATGAGAGGAAGCCCCAGACCCATGTCTAGGACCCTTGGATCCATTTGCAACCTGAAGCTTGGCCAGTTCCAACTGGTGATCCCTGTCTTTCTGTTTTTCTGCCTGTTCGATTTTTAGTTTGGCTATGCTGAATTCAAGCTCCTGCTGCCTAAACCGCAGCTCCTGCTTCTTGAATTCAAGCATAGCCTCCCCATCAACACTGGCAGAGGAAACATTAGACATTACATCCTCCCTGTCCTCGTGGTCGCGATGGATCAGTGCAGCGGCAGAACCGTCGGTTCTGCCAGTGAGAGCAGCCCCACCACCTTCTGCACTGTCCTCGGAAGTTATAGCGTCAAGCTGCGCTTCTTGCCACGCCACGATTCTCTGGATCATTTCCAATTTTGTGCCTTGAGAGGAAACACCTCTCTCCGCACACATCTTTTTCAGCGTTTCTGATTTGGAAGCATTTAAAGTTAACAACGTATTTGTTTCCATGCTGTTTGATAGGACTATGGCCTTTTTAAAGTTATATTACAACAATTCACTACGTGTACTGGTAGGAATAACCTGAAATGCCTTAGTTCGAGCGCAACACTGGATACCTTCAGTCGTATCCCACCGCTGTACACCAATTTGTTAAGACGGATTTCTGAACTCTGTCCTGGTGGCGCAGAAGTTCAGAAGGCCAACCTAATTACTTGGAACAGGGTAACCTCTGGACAAGCCAGACCAATCAAGGTAGCGATCGCGGCGGTCAAGACTAGGTCTCAAGAGGGGTGAGGGTGACTGAAAGCCCGCAGTGAGCACACAAAGCAAGAGCGCTGACAAACTACTCCAAACAGTTGTTATATCAAAAATAGATACACATTTATTTTAAGGCCTTTAAAACAATGACCGTAGCGAGAAAATCACAATATCACAATATTAAACCAACACATACCATATCAACACAATATATATACAAATACACAGTCGCAAGCGTTTAAAGCACGAAATATGTAGTCCACCTGAAAGGAAAGGAAAACAGGCAGTGCGATAACGCTTTAGACTCAGTTCGCCTTCAGAGGCACCTAACTAGATGGAAGTCCGAGCCCTACGAAGAGTGGAGCCTTGTGCTCAAAGTACCTGCCACGCCAGTGCCGACGGGCACAAGGGGAAGCTCTTCGGAGGAAGTCAGGCGGTTCACGTTAGTGCACAGCAGAAGAAGAACAGGTTCCGCAACTCAAGCGCAGCCTCCACAGCGGGCAGAAGCAGAGCGCGAGCGCGGCAAAAGGGTGCTGTTTTTACACAGCAGGGAAAAGCAATGGGATACTGCAGGAGGGCGACCAGATCCTAGATATACTACTCACCGGTCCCCGAAGCAAGCAGACCCAGGTTTCTCCACGATAGTTTCAGCAGCTGGCAGGTTCAGAAGAGCAGGGAACGCTTTGTAGTCGTGTAGAGCAAAAAGACGTCCCAATCGACGAAACCGGCACAGTTTTGTTGCCGCACAGGACAACGGAGCGGCCGTGTGTATTCGAGCCAAATGAACCCTCCTCCCTTCAGACCTGGGGACGCCAAGCGTACGAAGCGTGGGAGAGGGACAAGGACTCGCAATACAACACAACCTGGCGGCGGTTGCAGAGCCAAACTCCTTGGTAAGCTGGTCAGTCAACTGGATGGCCCAGAGACGCTTCCGAAGGCTTACTTGGCAGGAGATGGTTGAAGATGCCGGGAATAGCTGTTCCTGCTATTCCAAAGGTCGAAGCACCAGTACAGGCCTTCTGGTTCGATCAAAGGAGGACAGGGGCTCTCCGGACGACAGCAGTGCAAAGGAGGATTCCTTCAGCGGGTCACCAGCGATTCCTCGGTCCAGCCTCGTAGTTGCAGGATACTTGGCTCCTGTATTCCTTCGTTCGTGAGAACTCAGGAGATCGACCTGGTAGTGGTGTTTCCAGCCCCCTCTTATCCACGGTTCCCTTCGCGCCAAAACGGAGGGGAGCCAATGGGAGATCCGCACATCAACACACATACCATACGTGGACCAATCACGGACCACGGTGGTCCCAGGCATTCACACCACCCCAGACTCTCTGGCACCCAGGATGTGTATTGGGACCAGACATCCCAGCCCACACCCTGGAGGCACACAAACGACATGTAGAAGCCCGCGAAAGCAACCACGTTTCGCGGGAAAGTACATGCCCAAATAAGGAAGGCCCCGGGTCGCCCAACCTGGGGAAGGTGAAGGGAGCAAGACGGTCAGTGGACAAGACAAAGGAGCCTCGTGGTCTGGCCATTTTGGAGAGCCAGGCCACCATTTTGGGTTCAGTGCAAAAACGTGCTCAGAACGCCAAAAGGAGCTCAAAATAAACAAAACGATCGCTGCCACCATTCGAGTCCCTGAATGACTTGCACCGATCAAATACCATCCTAAAAGAGTATCTAGGGTCTGTAGAAGGCTAGAGACCCAAGAGAGCTGTAACTTAGCTTACAGTGCCCTCTTGTGTCGTGTTGCACTAAAGCTGCGACACGATAAAAGAAACTACGGGAAACCACGTTCCCCGGTACTGACTGTCTTAAGGGCATGTCAGTTTCCCCGTAAGAAAGGAGCGAAAGCCCAGAGAAGTGCGGCAGAAGGCTGTACTTCTCTGGCAAAGTCAAGAACAAGGTTAAAAACAATAGCAAAAAGTTTTAGGGGTTGCCACATGGAAGGAAAATTCCCTACAATTACGAAATCTTTCCTAACACCTTCCTATAGCATGAGATGTGATATCTCAATGCTTATACCAAATGTGAGACCCTTCCTATAGCATGAGATGTGATATCCAACTCCTTCCCATTCCAATCCTGAGACCCTTCCTATAGCATGAGAATTGATATCTCCATGCTTATACCAAACCTGAGACCCTTCCTATAGCATAAGATGTGATATCCAAATCCTTCCCATTCCAATCCTGAGACCCTTCCTATAGCATGAGATGTGATATCTCAATGCTTATACCAAACCTGAGACCCTTCCTATAGCATGAGATGTGATATCCAACTCCTTCCCATTCCAATCCTGAGACCCTTCCTATAGCATGAGATGTGATGTCTCAATGCTTCCAATACCAAACCTGAGATCCTTCCTATAACATGAGATGTGATATCCAACTCCTTCCCATTCCAATCCTGAGACCCTTATGATAGCATGAGATGTGATATCTCAATGCCTCTTATGCCAAACCTGAGATCCTTCCGATAGCATGAGATGTGATATCTCAATGCTTCTAATACCAAACCTGAGATCCTTCCTATAATATGAGATGTGATTTCCAAATCCTTCCCCTTCCAAACCTGAGACCCTCCCTTTAGCATGAGATGTGATATCCAACTCCTTCCCATTCCAATCCTGAGACCCTTCTGATAGCATGAGATGTGATATCTCAATGCCTCTAATACCAAACCTGAGATCCTACCACTAACATGAAATGTGATATCCATCTCCTTCCCTTTCCAAACCTGAGACCCTTCCTATAGCATGATATGTGATATCCAAGTCCTTCCCATTCCAATCCTGAGACCCTTCCTATAGCATGTGATGTGATATCTCAATGCTTATACCAAACCTGAGACCCTTCCTATGGCATGAGATGGCATAAACAACTCCTTCCCATTCCAATCCTGAGACCCTTCCTATAGCATGAGATGTGATATCTCAATGTTTATACCAAACCTGAGACACTTCCTATAGCATGAGATGTGATATCCAACTTCTTCCCATTCCAATCCTGAGACCCTTCCTATAGCATGAGATGTGATATCTCAATGCTTATACCAAACCTGAGACCCTTCCTATAGCTTGAGATGTGATATCCAACTCCTTCCCATTCCAATCCTGAGACCCTTCCTATAGCATGAGATGTGATATCTCAAGGCCTCTAATACCAAACCTGAGATCCTTCATCTAACATGAAATGTGATATCCAACTCCTTCCCATTCCAATCCTGAGACCCTTCCTATAGCATGAGATGTGATATCTCAATGCTTATACCAAATCTGAGACCCTTCCTATAGCATGAGATGTGATATCCAACTCCTTCCCATTCCAATCCTGAGACCCTTCCTATAGCATGAGAAGTGATATCTCCATGCTTATACCAAACCTGAGACCCTTCCTATAGCATAAGATGTGATATCCAAATCCTTCCCATTCCAATCCTGAGACCCTTCCTATAGCATGAGATGTGATATCTCAATGCTTATACCAAACCTGAGACCCTTCCTATAGCATGAGATGTGATATCCAACTCCTTCCCATTCCAATCCTGAGACCCTTCCTATAGCATGAGATGTGATGTCTCAATGCTTCTAATACCAAACCTGAGATCCTTCCTATAACATGAGATGTGATATCCAACTCCTTCCCATTCCAATCCTGAGACCCTTATGATAGCATGAGATGTGATATCTCAATGCCTCTTATACCAAACCTGAGATCCTTCCGATAGCATGAGATGTGATATCTCAATGCTTCTAATACCAAACCTGAGATCCTTCCTATAATATGAGATGTGATTTCCAAATCCTTCCCCTTCCAAACCTGAGACCCTCCCTTTAGCATGAAATGTGATATCCAACTCCTTCCCATTCCAATCCTGAGACCCTTCTGATAGCATGAGATGTGATATCTCAATGCCTCTAATACCAAACCTGAGATCCTACCTCTAACATGATATGTGATATCCATCTCCTTCCCTTTCCAAACCTGAGACCCTGCCTATAGCATGAGATATGATATCCAAGTCCTTCCCATTCCAATCCTGAGACCCTTCCTATAGCATGTGATGTGATATCTCAATGCTTATACCAAAACTGAGACCCTTCCTATGGCATGAGATGTCATATACAACTCCTTCCCATTCCAACCCTGAGACCCTTCCTATAGCATGAGATGTGATATCTCAATGCTTATACCAAACCTGAGACCCTTCCTATAGCATGAGATGTGATATCCAACTTCTTCCCATTCCAATCCTGAGACCCTTCCTATAGCATGAGATGTGATATCTCAATGCTTATACCAAACCTGAGACCCTTCCTATAGCATAAGATGTGATATCCAAATCCTTCCCATTCCAATCCTTAGACCCTTCCTATAGCATGAGATGTGATATCTCAATGCTTATAGCAAACCTGAGACCCTTCCTATAGCATGAGATGTGATATCAAACTCCTTCCCATTCCAATCCTGAGACCCTTCCTATAGCATGAGATGTGATGTCTCAATGCTTCTAATACCAAACCTGAGATCCTTCCTATAACATGAGATGTGATATCCAACTCCTTCCCATTCCAATCCTGAGACCCTTATGATAGCATAAGATGTGATATCTCAATGCCTCTTATACCAAACCTGAGAACCTTCCGATAGCATGAGATGTGATATCTCAATGCTTCTAATACCAAACCTGAGATCCTTCCTATGATATGAGATGTGATTTCCAAATCCTTCCCCTTCCAAACATGAGACCCTCCCTTTAGCATGAAATGTGATATCCAACTCCTTCCCATTCCAATCCTGAGACCCTTCTGATAGCATGAGATGTGATATCTCAATGCCTCTAATACCAAACCTGAGATCCTACCTCTAACATGAAATGTGATATCCATCTCCTTCCCTTTCCAAACCTGAGACCCTGCCTATAGCATGAGATGTGATATCCAAGTCCTTCCCATTCCAATCCTGAGACCCTTCCTATAGCATGTGATGTGATATCTCAATGCTTATACCAAACCTGAGACCCTTCCTATGGCATGAGATGTCATATACAACTCCTTCCCATTCCAACCCTGAGACCCTTCCTATAGCATGAGATGTGATATCTCAATGCTTATACCAAACCTGAGACCATTCCTATAGCATGAGATGTGATATCCAACGTCTTCCCATTCCAATCCTGAGACCCTTCCTATAGCATGAGATGTGATATCTCAATGCTTATTCCAAACCTGAGACCCTTCCTATAGCTTGAGATGTGATATCCAACTGCTTCCCATTCCAATCCTGATACCCTTCCTATAGCATGAGATGTGATATCTCAAGGCCTCTAATACCAAACCTGAGATCCTTCCTCTAACATGAAATGTGATATCCAACTCCTTCCCCTTCCAAACCTGAGAGCCTTCCTATAGCATGATATATGATATCCAAGTCCTTCCCATTCCAATCCTGAGACCCTTCCTATAACATGAAATGTGATATCCAACTCCTTCCCATTCTAACCTGAGACCCTTCCTATAGCATGAGGTGGGATATCCAACTCCTTCCAAATCCAATACTGATACCCTTCCGATAGCATGTGATGTGATATCCCAATGCTTCTACCAAACCTGAGACCGATACTATGGCATGAGATGTGATATCAAACTCCTTCCCATTCCAATTCTGAGACCCTTCTTATACCATGAGACTTGATATCTCAATGCTTCTAATACCAAACCTGAGACCCGTCCTATAACATGAGATGTGATATCCAAATCCTTCCCCTTCCAAACCTTAGACCCTTCCTTTATAATGAGATGTGATATCCAACTCCTTCCCATTCCAATCCTGAGACCCTTCCGATATCATGAGATTTGTTATCTCAATGCTTCTAATATCAAACTTGAGACCCTCCCTATAGCATGAGATGTGACATCCAAGTCCTTCCCATTCCAATCCTGAGACCCTTCCTATAGCATGAGATGTGATATCAATGCTTCTAATACCAAACCTGAGACCCTTCCTATAACATGAGATGGGATATCCAACTCCTTCCCATTCCAATCCTGAGACCCTTCCGATAGCAGAGATGTGATATCTCAATGCTTATACCAAACCTGAGACCCTTCCTAAGGCCTGAGATGTCATATACAACTCCTTCCCATTCCAATCCTGAGACCCTTCCTATAGCATGAGATGTGATATCTCAATGCTTATACCAAATCTGAGACCCTTCCTATAGCATGAGATGTGATATCCAACACCTTCCCATTCCAATCCTGAGACCCTTCCTATAGCATGAGAAGTGATATCTCCATGCTTATACCAAACCTGAGACCCTTCCTATAGCATGAGATGTGATATCCAAATCCTTCTTATACCAAATCTGAGACCCTTCCTATAGCATGAGATGTAATATCCAACACCTTCCCATTCCAATCCTGAGACCCTTCCTATAGCATGAGAAGTGATATCTCCATGCTTATACCAAACCTGAGACCCTTCCTATAGCATGAGATGTGATATCCAAATCATTCCCATTCCAATCCTGAGACCCTTCCTATAGCATGAGATGTGATATCTCAATGCTTATACCAAACCTGAGAGCCTACCTATAGCATGAGATGTGATATCCAAGTCCATCCCATTCCAATCCTTAGACCCTTCCTACAGCATGCGATGTGATATCTCAATGATTCTAATACCAAACCAGAGACCCGTCCTTTAACATGAGATGGGATATCCAACTCCTTCCCATTCCAATCCTGAGCCACTCCTGATAGCAGAGATGTGATATCTCAATGCTTATACCAAACCTGAGACTCTTCCTATAACATGAGATGTGATATCCAACTCCTTCCCGTTCCAAACCTGAGACACTTCCTATAGCATATGTGATATTCAACTCCTTCCCATTCCAAACATGAGACCCTTCCTATAGCAAGAATGTAATATCCAACTCCTACCCATTCCAATCCTGAGACCATTCCTATAGCATGAGATGTGATGTCTCAATGCTTCCAATACCAAACCTGAGATCCTTCCTATAACATGAGATGTGATATCCAACTCCTTCCCATTCCAATCCTGAGACCCTTATGATAGCATGAGATGTGATATCTCAATGCCTCTTATACCAAACCTGAGATCCTTCCGATAGCATGAGATGTGATATCTCAATGCTTCTAATACCAAACCTGAGATCCTTCCTATAATATGAGATGTGATTTCCAAATCCTTCCCCTTCCAAACCTGAGACCCTCCCTTTAGCATGAGATGTGATATCCAACTCCTTCCCATTCCAATCCTGAGACCCTTCTGATAGCATGAGATGTGATATCTCAATGCCTCTAATATCAAACCTGAGATCCTACCTCTAACATGAAATGTGATATCCATCTCCTTCCCTTTCCAAACCTGAGACCCTTCCTATAGCATGAGATGTGATATCTCAATGCTTATACCAAATCTAAGACCCTTCCTATAGCATGAGATGTGATATCCAACTCCTTCCCATTCCAATCCTGAGACCCTTCCTATAGCATGAGATGTGATGTCTCAATGCTTCCAATACCAAACCTGAGATCCTTCCTATAACATGAGATGTGATATCCAACTCCTTCCCATTCCAATCCTGAGACCCTTATGATAGCATGAGATGTGATATCTCAATGCCTCTTATACCAAACCTGAGATCCTTCCGATAGCATGAGATGTGATATCTCAATGCTTCTAATACCAAACCTGAGATCCTTCCTATAATATGAGATGTGATTTCCAAATCCTTCCCCTTCCAAACCTGAGACCCTCCCTTTAGCATGAAATGTGATATCCAACTCCTTCCCATTCCAATCCTGAGACCCTTCTGATAGCATGAGATGTGATATCTCAATGCCTCTAATACCAAACCTGAGATCCTACCTCTAACATGATATGTGATATCCATCTCCTTCCCTTTCCAAACCTGAGACCCTGCCTATAGCATGAGATATGATATCCAAGGCCTTCCCATTCCAATCCTGAGACCCTTCCTATAGCATGTGATGTGATATCTCAATGCTTATACCAAACCTGAGACCCTTCCTATGGCATGAGATGTCATATACAACTCCTTCCCATTCCAACCCTGAGACCCTTCCTATAGCATGAGATGTGATATCTCAATGCTTATACCAAACCTGAGACCCTTCCTATAGCATGAGATGTGATATCCAACTTCTTCCCATTCCAATCCTGAGACCCTTCCTATAGCATGAGATGTGATATCTCAATGCTTATACCAAACCTGAGACCCTTCCTATAGCATATGATGTGATATCCAAATCCTTCCCATTCCAATCCTGAGACCCTTCCTATAGCATGAGATGTGATATCTCAATGCTTATAGCAAACCTGAGACCCTGCCTATAGCATGAGATATGATATCCAAGGCCTTCCCATTCCAATCCTGAGACCCTTCCTATAGCATGAGATGTGATGTCTCAATGCTTCTAATACCAAACCTGAGATCCTTCCTATAACATGAGATGTGATATCCGACTCCTTCCCATTCCAATCCTGAGACCCTTATGATAGCATAAGATGTGATATCTCAATGCCTCTTATACCAAACCTGAGATCCTTCCGATAGCATGAGATGTGATATCTCAATGCTTCTAATACCAAACCTGAGATCCTTCCTATAATATGAGATGTGATTTCCAAATCCTTCCCCTTCCAAACCTGAGACCCTCCCTTTAGCATGAAATGTGATATCCAACTCCTTCCCATTCCAATCCTGAGACCCTTCTGATAGCATGAGATGTGATATCTCAATGCCTCTAATACCAAACTTGAGATCCTACCTCTAACATGAAATGTGATATCCATCTCCTTCCCTTTCCAAACCTGAGACCCTGCCTATAGCATGAGATGTGATATCCAAGTCCTTCCCATTCCAATCCTGAGACCCTTCCTATAGCATGTGATGTGATATCTCAATGCTTATACCAAACCTGAGACCCTTCCTATGGCATGAGATGTCATATACAACTCCTTCCCATTCCAACCCTGAGACCCTTCCTATAGCATGAGATGTGATATCTCAATGCTTATACCAAACCTGAGACCCTTCCTATAGCATGAGATGTGATATCCAACTTCTTCCCATTCCAATCCTGAGACCCTTCCTATAGCATGAGATGTGATATCTCAATGCTTATACCAAACCTGAGACCCTTCCTATAGCTTGAGATGTGATATCCAACTCCTTCCCATTCCAATCCTGATACCCTTCCTATAGCATGAGATGTGATATCTCAAGGCCTCTAATACCAAACCTGAGATCCTTCCTCTAACATGAAATGTGATATCCAACTCCTTCCCCTTCCAAACCTGAGAGCCTTCCTATAGCATGATATATGATATCCAAGTCCTTCCCATTCCAATCCTGAGACCCTTCCTATAACATGAAATGTGATATCCAACTCCTTCCCATTCTAACCTGAGACCCTTCCTATAGCATGAGATGGGATATCCAACTCCTTCCAAATCCAATACTGATACCCTTCCGATAGCATGTGATGTGATATCCCAATGCTTCTACCAAACCTGAGACCGATACTATGGCATGAGATGTGATATCAAACTCCTTCCCATTCCAATCCTGAGACGCTTCCTATAGCTTGAGATGTGATATCCAACTCCTTCCCATTCCAATTCTGAGACCCTTCTTATACCATGAGACTTGATATCTCAATGCTTCTAATACCAAACCTGAGACCCGTCCTATAACATGAGATGTGATATCCAAATCCTTCCCCTTCCAAACCTTAGACCCTTCCTTTATAATGAGATGTGATATCCAACTCCTTCCCATTCCAATCCTGAGACCCTTCCGATATCATGAGATTTGTTATCTCAATGCTTCTAAAATCAAACTTGAGACCCTCCCTATAGCATGAGATGTGACATCCAAGTCCTTCCCATTCCAATCCTGAGACCCTTCCTATAGCATGAGATGTGATATCAATGCTTCTAATACCAAACCTGAAACCCTTCCTATAACATGAGATGGGATATCCAACTCCTTCCCATTCCAATCCTGAGACCCTTCCGATAGCAGAGATGTGATATCTCAATGCTTATACCAAACCTGAGACCCTTCCTAAGGCCTGAGATGTCATATACAACTCCTTCCCATTCCAATCCTGAGACCCTTCCTATAGCATGAGATGTGATATCCAACACCTTCCCATTCCAATCCTGAGACCCTTCCTATAGCATGAGAAGTGATATCTCCATGCTTACACCAAACCTGAGACCCTTCCTATAGCATGAGATGTGATATCCAAATCCTTCTTATACCAAATCTGAAACCCTTCCTATAGCATGAGATGTAATATCCAACACCTTCCCATTCCAATCCTGAGACCCTTCCTATAGCATGAGAAGTGATATCTCCATGCTTATACCAAACCTGAGACCCTTCCTATAGCATGAGATGTGATATCCAAATCATTCCCATTCCAATCCTGAGACCCTTCCTATAGCATGAGATGTGATATCTCAATGCTTATACCAAACCTGAGAGCCTACCTATAGCATGAGATGTGATATCCAAGTCCATCCCATTCCAATCCTTAGACCCTTCCTACAGCATGCGATGTGATATCTCAATGATTCTAATACCAAACCAGAGACCCGTCCTTTAACATGAGATGGGATATCCAACTCCTTCCCATTCCAATCCTGAGCCACTCCTGATAGCAGAGATGTGATATCTCAATGCTTATACCAAACCTGAGACTCTTCCTATAACATGAGATGTGATATCTAACTCCTTCCCGTTCCAAACCTGAGACACTTCCTATAGCATATGTGATATTCAACTCCTTCCCATTCCAAACATGAGACCCTTCCTATAGCAAGAATGTAATATCCAACTCCTACCCATTCCAATCCTGAGACCATTCCTATAGCATGAGATGTGATGTCTCAATGCTTCCAATACCAAACCTGAGATCCTTCCTATAACATGAGATGTGATATCCAACTCCTTCCCATTCCAATCCTGAGACCCTTATGATAGCATGAGATGTGATATCTCAATGCTTCTAATACCAAACCTGAGATCCTTCCTATAATATGAGATGTGATTTCCAAATCCTTCCCCTTCCAAACCTGAGACCCTCCCTTTAGCATGAGATGTGATATCCAACTCCTTCCCATTCCAATCCTGAGACCCTTCTGATAGCATGAGATGTGATATCTCAATGCCTCTAATATCAAACCTGAGATCCTACCTCTAACATGAAATGTGATATCCATCTCCTTCCCTTTCCAAACCTGAGACCCTTCCTATAGCATGAGATGTGATATCTCAATGCTTATACCAAATCTAAGACCCTTCCTATAGCATGAGATGTGATATCCAACTCCTTCCCATTCCAATCCTGAGACCCTTCCTATAGCATGAGATGTGATGTCTCAATGCTTCCAATACCAAACCTGAGATCCTTCCTATAACATGAGATGTGATATCCAACTCCTTCCCATTCCAATCCTGAGACCCTTATGATAGCATGAGATGTGATATCTCAATGCCTCTTATGCCAAACCTGAGATCCTTCCGATAGCATGAGATGTGATATCTCAATGCTTCTAATACCAAACCTGAGATCCTTCCTATAATATGAGATGTGATTTCCAAATCCTTCCCCTTCCAAACCTGAGACCCTCCCTTTAGCATGAGATGTGATATCCAACTCCTTCCCATTCCAATCCTGAGACCCTTCTGATAGCATGAGATGTGATATCTCAATGCCTCTAATACCAAACCTGAGATCCTACCTCTAACATGAAATGTGATATCCATCTCCTTCCCTTTCCAAACCTGAGACCCTGCCTATAGCATGATATGTGATATCCAAGTCCTTCCCATTCCAATCCTGAGACCCTTCCTATAGCATGTGATGTGATATCTCAATGCTTATACCAAACCTGAGACCCTTCCTATGGCATGAGATGTGATATCCAACTTCTTCCCATTCCAATCCTGAGACCCTTCCTATAGCATGAGATGTGATATCTCAATGCTTATACCAAACCTGAGACCCTTCCTATAGCTTGAGATGTGATATCCAACTCCTTCCCATTCCAATCCTGAGACCCTTCCTATAGCATGAGATGTGATATCTCAAGGCCTCTAATACCAAACCTGAGATCCTTCCTCTAACATGAAATGTGATATCCAACTCCTTCCCCTTCCAAACCTGAGAGCCTTCCTATAGCATGAGATATGATATCCAAGTCCTTCCCATTCCAATCCTGAGACCCTTCCTATAACATGAAATGTGATATCCAACTCCTTCCCATTCCAACCTGAGACCCTTCCTATAGCATGAGATGGGATATCCAACTCCTTCCAAATCCAATACTGATACACTTCCGATAGCATGAGATATGATATCCCAATGCTTCTACCAAACCTGAGACCCATACTATGGCATGAGATGTGATATCAAACTCCTTCCCATTCCAATCCTGAGACCCTTCTTATACCATGAGACTTGATATCTCAATGCTTCTAATACCAAACCTGAGACCCGTCCTGTAACATGAGATGTGATATCCAAATCCTTCCCCTTCCAAACCTTAGACCCTTCCTTTATCATGAGATGTGATATCCAACTCCTTCCCATTCCAATCCTGAGACCCTTCCGATATCATGAGATGTGATATCTCAATGCTTATACCAAATCTGAGACCCTTCCTATGGCCTGAGATGTCATATACAACTCCTTCCCATTCCAATCCTGAGACCCTTCTGTTAAGACGGATTTCTGAACTCTGTCCTGGTGGCGCAGAAGTTCAGAAGGCCAACCTAATTACTTGGAACAGGGTAACCTCTGGACAAGCCAGACCAATCAAGGTAGCGATCGCGGCGGTCAAGACTAGGTCTCAAGAGGGGTGAGGGTGACTGAAAGCCCGCAGTGAGCACACAAAGCAAGAGCGCTGACAAACTACTCCAAACAGTTGTTATATCAAAAATAGATACACATTTATTTTAAGGCCTTTAAAACAATGACCGTAGCGAGAAAATCACAATATCACAATATTAAACCAACACATACCATATCAACACAATATATATACAAATACACAGTCGCAAGCGTTTAAAGCACGAAATATGTAGTCCACCTGAAAGGAAAGGAAAACAGGCAGTGCGATAACGCTTTAGACTCAGTTCGCCTTCAGAGGCACCTAACTAGATGGAAGTCCGAGCCCTACGAAGAGTGGAGCCTTGTGCTCAAAGTACCTGCCACGCCGGTGCCGACAGGCACAAGGGGAAGCTCTTCGGAGGAAGTCAGGCGGTTCACGTTAGTTAGTTCCGCAACTCAAGCGCAGCCTCCACAGCGGGCAGAAGCAGAGCGCGAGCGCGGCAAAAGGGTGGTGTTTTTACACAGCAGGGAAAAGCAATGGGATACTGCAGGAGGGCGACCAGATCCTAGATATACTACTCACCGGTCCCCGAAGCAAGCAGACCCAGGTTTCTCCACGATAGTTTCAGCAGCTGGCAGGTTCAGAAGAGCAGGGAACGCTTTGTAGTCGTGTAGAGAAAAAAGACGTCCCAATCAACGAAACCGGCACAGTTTTGTTGCCGCACAGGACAACGGAGCGGCCGTGTGTATTCGAGCCAAATGAACCCTCCTCCCTTCAGACCTGGGGACGCCAAGCGTACGAAGCGTGGGAGAGGGACAAGGACTCGCAATACAACACAACCTGGCGGCGGTTGCAGAGCCAAACTCCTTGGTAAGCTGGTCAGTCAACTGGATGGCCCAGAGACGCTTCCGAAGGCTTACTTGGCAGGAGATGGTTGAAGATGCCGGGAATAGCTGTTCCTGCTATTCCAAAGGTCGAAGCACCAGTACAGGCCTTCTGGTTCGATCAAAGGAGGACAGGGGCTCTCCGGACGACAGCAGTGCAAAGGAGGATTCCTTCAGCGGGTCACCAGCGATTCCTCGGTCCAGCCTCGTAGTTGCAGGATACTTGGCTCCTGTATTCCTTCGTTCGTGAGAACTCAGGAGATCGACCTGGTAGTGGTGTTTCCAGCCCCCTCTTATCCACGGTTCCCTTCGCGCCAAAACGGAGGGGAGCCAATGGGAGATCCGCACATCAACACACATACCATACGTGGACCAATCACGGACCACGGTGGTCCCAGGCATTCACACCACCCCAGACTCTCTGGCACCCAGGATGTGTATTGGGACCAGACATCCCAGCCCACACCCTGGAGGCACACAAACGACATGTAGAAGCCCACGAAAGCAACCACGTTTCGCGGGAAAGTACATGCCCAAAT
This sequence comes from Ambystoma mexicanum, assembly GCF_040938575.1. Classification (NCBI taxonomy): domain Eukaryota; kingdom Metazoa; phylum Chordata; class Amphibia; order Caudata; family Ambystomatidae; genus Ambystoma; species Ambystoma mexicanum. The sequence goes on from NC_090936.1 coordinate 324,877,892, forward strand.
AAGGAAGGCCCCGGGTCACCCGACCTGGGGAAGGTGAAGGGAGCAAGACGGTCAGTGGACAAGACAAAGGAGCCTCGTGGTCTGGCCATTTTGGAGAGCCAGGCCACCATTTTGGGTTCAGTGCAAAAACGTGCTCAGAACGCCAAAAGGAGCTCAAAATAAACAAAACGATCGCTGCCACCATTCGAGTCCCTGAATGACTTGCACCGATCAAATACCATCCTAAAAGAGTATCTAGGGTCTGTAGAAGGCTAGAGACCCAAGAGAGCTGTAACTTAGCTTACAGTGCCCTCTTGTGTCGTGTTGCACTAAAGCTGCGACACGATAAAAGAAACTACGGGAAACCACGTTCCCCGGTACTGACTGTCTTAAGGGCATGTCAGTTTCCCCGTAAGAAAGGAGCAAAAGCCCAGAGAAGTGCGGCAGAAGGCTGTACTTCTCTGGCAAAGTCAAGAACAAGGTTAAAAACAATAGCAAAACGTTTTAGGGGTTGCCACATGGAAGGAAAATTCCCTACAATTACGAAATCTTTCCTAACACTCGCCCCTCCCAGACTATGGACAGGGGGAACTAATCCACCCCTGGATGAGTCTCTTGTTCAGGTCGGTTAAACATTCTGGACAACCCATCAGCATTGCTATGTTGGACACCTGGCCTATGCTCAATAGTGAAGTCGAAGCCTTGTAGACTTATGGTCCACCTAAGCAACTTTGGATTCTCCCCCTTCATGTTCATTAGCCACTTTAACGGCTTATGGTCAGTCTGCACAGTGAAGTGGGTCCCATAGAGGTAGGGCCTCAGCTTCCTTAGGGCCCACACAACAGAGAAACATTCTTTCTCTACCGTGGACCATCTGAGCTCTCTGTCCTTAAGCTGGCGACTAATAAAACCGATAGGGTGTTCCTTACCCTTCTCATCTACTTGTGATAGTACAGCTCCTATCCCAGTGTCAGAGGCATCCGTCTGCACGATAAAAGGTCTTTGATAATCAGGGGCCCTGAGCACAGGGGCCTGGCACAAGGAGTCTTTTAAGCCATTGAAGGCCTTCTCACACTCGTCGGTCCAAGTTACCTTCTTGGGTTTCTTCGGAGTTGTGAGGGCAGTCAGAGGAGCAGCTATGGTACCATAGTCTGCCACAAAATTGCGATAATACCCCGTGAGTCCTAAGAAGGCTCTCACTTGGGTTTGCGTAGTGGGGGTAGGCCAGTCTTGTACTGCTTGTACTTTACTGGGTAGAGGCTGTATCCTCCCTCCACCTACTTCATGTCCAAGGTAAACCACTGAGCCTTGTCCAATCTGGCATTTACTAGCCTTTATGGTCAAGTGGGCTTTCTGAAGAGCCTGGAGCACAATCCTGAGGTGTTTCACATGGTCTTCCCAGGTGGCACTGAAAACTGCTATATCGTCCAGATATGCAAGACAGAATTCGTCCAACCCATTCAAAACATGATGCACAAGCCTCTGGAAAGTGGCAGGGGCATTCTTCAACCCGAACGGCATTACCCGGAATTGGTAAAGGCCGTCTGGAGTAGAAAATGCTGTCTTCTCCTTGGCATGTTCTGCTAAAGCTATTTGCCAATAGCCAGCAGTGAGGTCAAACGTGCTGAGGTACTTGGAGGCACCCAAAGTATCCACCAGCTCATCTGTTCGAGGCAAGGGGTGTGCATCTGTCTTGGTGACAGCATTCAGAGCCCTGTAATCCACGCAGAACCTCAATTCAGAAGTGCCTGCTTTTGGAACCAAAACCACAGGACTGGACCAAGGACTACTAGAGGGTTCAATCGCCCCAAGGTCTAACATCTTGTTGACCTCGGTCTTAATATAAGACCGTACTTTATCTGACATCCTGTATCCCCTACTTTTGGTAGGTACACTGTCTCCTGTGTCAATGTTATGTTTGCACCAAGGTGTCAAACCAGGGGACTGTGAAAACAGGGGGGAAAACTGCCTAAGCAAACTTTTCACCTCAGCCTGCTGATCAGAAGTCAGGTGAGGGGCCACTCGGACACCCTCAACAGAGCTATCTGAAGGACCGCTTTGGAACAGGTCGGGGAGAGGTTCTGACTCCTCTTCCTCAACATCTGAAGCCAGTAGCAGTGCTGCGATTTCGACTCTTGGGACGAAAGCCTTCAGCCTATTCACGTGGAACACTTTTGGAGCCTGTCCAGGCCTTCCAAGGTCCACTAAATAGTTCACCTCACCCAGGGGCTCCACCACTGTGTAAGGGCCTGACCATTTGTCCTGTAAAGCTCAAGGCCTTATTGGATTCATGATCAGGACTTGCTGACCAGGTGTAAAGTTGATGAGGGAAGCTTTCTGGTCGTACCAATGTTTCACCAGCGCTTGCCCTGCCTTCAATTTATCACTAGACAAGCCCATCAGAAGTACCATCCGTTTTCTGAGCCCTAGCACATAGTCAACTACATTGGTAGTAACAGGGGGAGTGGGCATCTCCCATCCCTCTTTAACGATGGCTAAGGGTCCCCGTACGGGATGACCGAACAGAAGTTCGAAGGGGCTGAAGCCAACACCCTCCTGTGGTACCTCTCGGTAGGCAAACAGTAGGCATGGTAAAAGAAGATCCCATTTTCTTCTCTGGGGCTCCTCCAGAGCCCCAATCATGCTCTTTAACGTTCTGTTGAAACGTTCCACCAGACCATTGGTCTGGGGGTGGTATGCAGAAGAGAACTTGTAGGTGACCCCACATTCTTTCCACATAGCCTGCATATACTTCGACATAAAGTTGCTGCCACGGTCTGACACAACTTCTTTAGGGAAGCCAACCCTAGTAAATATGCCGAGTAAAGCTTTTGCAACTGACTTGGCAGTTACAGTCTTCAATGGGATGGCCTCAGGATACCTGGTTGCATGGTCGACCAGCACCAGGATAAACCTATTGCCCGAGGATGTTTGCGGGTCAAGGGGACCAACGATGTCGATCCCTACCCTTTCAAATGGTACCCCCACAACTGGGAGCGGTACCAACGGAGCTTGGATTGTCGCGCCAACCTTACCAGACAACTGGCAGGAGGCACAACTCCTACAGTGACTTTCTACTTGCACCCCCATCTTGGGCCAGTAGAAGTGCATGGATAACCTTTGCTTGGTCCTCTTAATACCAAGGTGACCAGCAAGGGGAACTTCATGCGCCAACTGCAGGAGGAAGGGCCTAACAGCAAGGGGAACCACCAACCTCCTATGGTCTCCTTCTGTAGACTCTGTGGGTTCACTATACAGGAGTCCACCTTCCCAATAAATCCTATGCTTCCCAGGAGGTTCACCCTCAAGCTGGGAGCAGGCCTGTCTCCTTAGGCCTTCCAGAGATGGGCACTCACGTTGGCCTTTACTGAATTCGTCCCTATCAGGACCTCCTTCAACTAACAAGTCTTTTAGTTCAGGATGATCGTTGGGGTCGAATACTTCAGGCATCGCCACCTCCTCGTCAGGCCCGGGCGATTGACCAACTTCCTCCACCGCAGTGGTAGGCGAGCTCGGGGGAATATTCTCTTTCCCTCGTCTTGACTTGTAGACTCCTTTCGCCTTGGGTTTCCCCTTCGGCTGGGGCGGCGTATTGGACTTGGCCAATGCTGCCCGTGCTTGAGACTGTGTGTCGGGTCTTTCGGCAGTGTCTCCTACGAGCCCTAAAGCTCTGAGATCATTGCCCAACAAGACCTTTCCCGGGACGTTTCTCTGAATGCTCACTGGAATCCTGACTGCTGTACCATTTAAAGTAAGATTTACAGGGATCACGGGAAACATACGGAGGGGGCCGTCAGCCAATTTAGTGGGCATCAGAGTAGCTCTGGCAACTTCCTCTGAGTCTACCAAGGTAGAATCCACTACAGTTCGACTGCACCCACTATCCCTAAGAGCTGGAGTATCCACTCCATTGATCAGCACACTGTCTTTAAAGTAGTGCTTGGTATTATCCGGAATCCTAGCATAAGACTCTGCGACTTTAGGCTCCCAGGAACCCAGGGACACTAAAACTACCTCAGCCTCTATTCCGCTGGGAAATGAGTCTGAGGAGAAGGATGCTCCTGTAATCTCTTCTTCCTCGTAGAAGGAGAAGGCCAGATTAGCGGAGTGGACCCTCAAAGGTCGAACCTTACAACGGGGATCCCCCTTCACATGGTCAGTTGCTCCACAAGAAAAACAAGCCCCAGTGGGTCTGTTTACGTAGGGAGGCTTATTGTAACCAGAGTTCTGTTTTGGAGGCGGACCTCCACTACCCTGTGAGTTCTCTTGTGTCTTACCCTTGTTTTTCTTTTTGTGGCCCTTATGGGAAGAAGATTTAGCAGATTCCCCACCCTCCATATCTTTGGACTTTTTCCCTTCCTCCTGCTTACCAGGATGAGTTTTGTCCTTATGGGACACTCGATGTGACACCCATAAGTCTGCTGCAATGGCCAGCTTCTTAGGATCTATCTCCTTCGAATCGGCCAAATGCTGCTTAAGCTCCGGGGAAGAAGAAGCAAAAATGTGTTCCAGCATGACCAGATTGATCATGCCTTCGAAGGTAGAAACCTTATAACCTTCGACCCAGCCAGTTAAGTTTTTCAAAGATTCAGCGACATAAGATACCCAAGTACCACCTTCCTTTTTCTTATACTCTCGAAAACGCTTTAAATATTGGGCCGGAGTCTTCCCAAACTTTAAAATGAGAGTCTGCTTTAACATTGCGAAATCAGCCCGCTCAGCCTTCGACATTTCCATAATGGCACTACAGCCAGAATGGGGCAGTCTACTGAGCAACCACGCAATCTTATCAGCATCGTCAACTTCCTGGACCTCGCATGCATACTCAAACGCATTCAGCCAGTCCATAATGTCATTCCTTTCTTCATACACACTGAGCAGATCTTTCGGAAACCGTGGATGAGAGGAAGCCCCAGACCCATGTCTAGGACCCTTGGATCCATTTGCAACCTGAAGCTTGGCCAGTTCCAACTGGTGATCCCTGTCTTTCTGTTTTTCTGCCTGTTCGATTTTTAGTTTGGCTATGCTGAATTCAAGCTCCTGCTGCCTAAACCGCAGCTCCTGCTTCTTGAATTCAAGCATAGCCTCCCCATCAACACTGGCAGAGGAAACATTAGACATTACATCCTCCCTGTCCTCGTGGTCGCGATGGATCAGTGCAGCGGCAGAACCGTCGGTTCTGCCAGTGAGAGCAGCCCCACCACCTTCTGCACTGTCCTCGGAAGTTATAGCGTCAAGCTGCGCTTCTTGCCACGCCACGATTCTCTGGATCATTTCCAATTTTGTGCCTTGAGAGGAAACACCTCTCTCCGCACACATCTTTTTCAGCGTTTCTGATTTGGAAGCATTTAAAGTTAACAACGTATTTGTTTCCATGCTGTTTGATAGGACTATGGCCTTTTTAAAGTTATATTACAACAATTCACTACGTGTACTGGTAGGAATAACCTGAAATGCCTTAGTTCGAGCGCAACACTGGATACCTTCAGTCGTATCCCACCGCTGTACACCAATTTGTTAAGACGGATTTCTGAACTCTGTCCTGGTGGCGCAGAAGTTCAGAAGGCCAACCTAATTACTTGGAACAGGGTAACCTCTGGACAAGCCAGACCAATCAAGGTAGCGATCGCGGCGGTCAAGACTAGGTCTCAAGAGGGGTGAGGGTGACTGAAAGCCCGCAGTGAGCACACAAAGCAAGAGCGCTGACAAACTACTCCAAACAGTTGTTATATCAAAAATAGATACACATTTATTTTAAGGCCTTTAAAACAATGACCGTAGCGAGAAAATCACAATATCACAATATTAAACCAACACATACCATATCAACACAATATATATACAAATACACAGTCGCAAGCGTTTAAAGCACGAAATATGTAGTCCACCTGAAAGGAAAGGAAAACAGGCAGTGCGATAACGCTTTAGACTCAGTTCGCCTTCAGAGGCACCTAACTAGATGGAAGTCCGAGCCCTACGAAGAGTGGAGCCTTGTGCTCAAAGTACCTGCCACGCCAGTGCCGACGGGCACAAGGGGAAGCTCTTCGGAGGAAGTCAGGCGGTTCACGTTAGTGCACAGCAGAAGAAGAACAGGTTCCGCAACTCAAGCGCAGCCTCCACAGCGGGCAAAAGCAGAGCGCGAGCGCGGCAAAAGGGTGCTGTTTTTACACAGCAGGGAAAAGCAATGGGATACTGCAGGAGGGCGACCAGATCCTAGATATACTACTCACCGGTCCCCGAAGCAAGCAGACCCAGGTTTCTCCACGATAGTTTCAGCAGCTGGCAGGTTCAGAAGAGCAGGGAACGCTTTGTAGTCGTGTAGAGCAAAAAGACGTCCCAATCGACGAAACCGGCACAGTTTTGTTGCCGCACAGGACAACGGAGCGGCCGTGTGTATTCGAGCCAAATGAACCCTCCTCCCTTCAGACCTGGGGACGCCAAGCGTACGAAGCGTGGGAGAGGGACAAGGACTCGCAATACAACACAACCTGGCGGCGGTTACAGAGCCAAACTCCTTGGTAAGCTGGTCAGTCAACTGGATGGCCCAGAGACGCTTCCGAAGGCTTACTTGGCAGGAGATGGTTGAAGATGCCGGGAATAGCTGTTCCTGCTATTCCAAAGGTCGAAGCACCAGTACAGGCCTTCTGGTTCGATCAAAGGAGGACAGGGGCTCTCCGGACGACAGCAGTGCAAAGGAGGATTCCTTCAGCGGGTCACCAGCGATTCCTCGGTCCAGCCTCGTAGTTGCAGGATACTTGGCTCCTGTATTCCTTCGTTCGTGAGAACTCAGGAGATCGACCTGGTAGTGGTGTTTCCAGCCCCCTCTTATCCACGGTTCCCTTCGCGCCAAAACGGAGGGGAGCCAATGGGAGATCCGCACATCAACACACATACCATACGTGGACCAATCACGGACCACGGTGGTCCCAGGCATTCACACCACCCCAGACTCTCTGGCACCCAGGATGTGTATTGGGACCAGACATCCCAGCCCACACCCTGGAGGCACACAAACGACATGTAGAAGCCCGCGAAAGCAACCACGTTTCGCGGGAAAGTACATGCCCAAATAAGGAAGGCCCCGGGTCGCCCAACCTGGGGAAGGTGAAGGGAGCAAGACGGTCAGTGGACAAGACAAAGGAGCCTCGTGGTCTGGCCATTTTGGAGAGCCAGGCCACCATTTTGGGTTCAGTGCAAAAACGTGCTCAGAACGCCAAAAGGAGCTCAAAATAAACAAAACGATCGCTGCCACCATTCGAGTCCCTGAATGACTTGCACCGATCAAATACCATCCTAAAAGAGTATCTAGGGTCTGTAGAAGGCTAGAGACCCAAGAGAGCTGTAACTTAGCTTACAGTGCCCTCTTGTGTCGTGTTGCACTAAAGCTGCGACACGATAAAAGAAACTACGGGAAACCACGTTCCCCGGTACTGACTGTCTTAAGGGCATGTCAGTTTCCCCGTAAGAAAGGAGCGAAAGCCCAGAGAAGTGCGGCAGAAGGCTGTACTTCTCTGGCAAAGTCAAGAACAAGGTTAAAAACAATAGCAAAAAGTTTTAGGGGTTGCCACATGGAAGGAAAATTCCCTACAATTACGAAATCTTTCCTAACACCTTCCTATAGCATGAGATGTGATATCTCAATGCTTATACCAAATGTGAGACCCTTCCTATAGCATGAGATGTGATATCCAACTCCTTCCCATTCCAATCCTGAGACCCTTCCTATAGCATGAGAATTGATATCTCCATGCTTATACCAAACCTGAGACCCTTCCTATAGCATAAGATGTGATATCCAAATCCTTCCCATTCCAATCCTGAGACCCTTCCTATAGCATGAGATGTGATATCTCAATGCTTATACCAAACCTGAGACCCTTCCTATAGCATGAGATGTGATATCCAACTCCTTCCCATTCCAATCCTGAGACCCTTCCTATAGCATGAGATGTGATGTCTCAATGCTTCCAATACCAAACCTGAGATCCTTCCTATAACATGAGATGTGATATCCAACTCCTTCCCATTCCAATCCTGAGACCCTTATGATAGCATGAGATGTGATATCTCAATGCCTCTTATGCCAAACCTGAGATCCTTCCGATAGCATGAGATGTGATATCTCAATGCTTCTAATACCAAACCTGAGATCCTTCCTATAATATGAGATGTGATTTCCAAATCCTTCCCCTTCCAAACCTGAGACCCTCCCTTTAGCATGAGATGTGATATCCAACTCCTTCCCATTCCAATCCTGAGACCCTTCTGATAGCATGAGATGTGATATCTCAATGCCTCTAATACCAAACCTGAGATCCTACCACTAACATGAAATGTGATATCCATCTCCTTCCCTTTCCAAACCTGAGACCCTGCCTATAGCATGATATGTGATATCCAAGTCCTTCCCATTCCAATCCTGAGACCCTTCCTATAGCATGTGATGTGATATCTCAATGCTTATACCAAACCTGAGACCCTTCCTATGGCATGAGATGGCATAAACAACTCCTTCCCATTCCAATCCTGAGACCCTTCCTATAGCATGAGATGTGATATCTCAATGTTTATACCAAACCTGAGACACTTCCTATAGCATGAGATGTGATATCCAACTTCTTCCCATTCCAATCCTGAGACCCTTCCTATAGCATGAGATGTGATATCTCAATGCTTATACCAAACCTGAGACCCTTCCTATAGCTTGAGATGTGATATCCAACTCCTTCCCATTCCAATCCTGAGACCCTTCCTATAGCATGAGATGTGATATCTCAAGGCCTCTAATACCAAACCTGAGATCCTTCATCTAACATGAAATGTGATATCCAACTCCTTCCCATTCCAATCCTGAGACCCTTCCTATAGCATGAGATGTGATATCTCAATGCTTATACCAAATCTGAGACCCTTCCTATAGCATGAGATGTGATATCCAACTCCTTCCCATTCCAATCCTGAGACCCTTCCTATAGCATGAGAAGTGATATCTCCATGCTTATACCAAACCTGAGACCCTTCCTATAGCATAAGATGTGATATCCAAATCCTTCCCATTCCAATCCTGAGACCCTTCCTATAGCATGAGATGTGATATCTCAATGCTTATACCAAACCTGAGACCCTTCCTATAGCATGAGATGTGATATCCAACTCCTTCCCATTCCAATCCTGAGACCCTTCCTATAGCATGAGATGTGATGTCTCAATGCTTCTAATACCAAACCTGAGATCCTTCCTATAACATGAGATGTGATATCCAACTCCTTCCCATTCCAATCCTGAGACCCTTATGATAGCATGAGATGTGATATCTCAATGCCTCTTATACCAAACCTGAGATCCTTCCGATAGCATGAGATGTGATATCTCAATGCTTCTAATACCAAACCTGAGATCCTTCCTATAATATGAGATGTGATTTCCAAATCCTTCCCCTTCCAAACCTGAGACCCTCCCTTTAGCATGAAATGTGATATCCAACTCCTTCCCATTCCAATCCTGAGACCCTTCTGATAGCATGAGATGTGATATCTCAATGCCTCTAATACCAAACCTGAGATCCTACCTCTAACATGATATGTGATATCCATCTCCTTCCCTTTCCAAACCTGAGACCCTGCCTATAGCATGAGATATGATATCCAAGTCCTTCCCATTCCAATCCTGAGACCCTTCCTATAGCATGTGATGTGATATCTCAATGCTTATACCAAAACTGAGACCCTTCCTATGGCATGAGATGTCATATACAACTCCTTCCCATTCCAACCCTGAGACCCTTCCTATAGCATGAGATGTGATATCTCAATGCTTATACCAAACCTGAGACCCTTCCTATAGCATGAGATGTGATATCCAACGTCTTCCCATTCCAATCCTGAGACCCTTCCTATAGCATGAGATGTGATATCTCAATGCTTATACCAAACCTGAGACCCTTCCTATAGCATAAGATGTGATATCCAAATCCTTCCCATTCCAATCCTTAGACCCTTCCTATAGCATGAGATGTGATATCTCAATGCTTATAGCAAACCTGAGACCCTTCCTATAGCATGAGATGTGATATCAAACTCCTTCCCATTCCAATCCTGAGACCCTTCCTATAGCATGAGATGTGATGTCTCAATGCTTCTAATACCAAACCTGAGATCCTTCCTATAACATGAGATGTGATATCCAACTCCTTCCCATTCCAATCCTGAGACCCTTATGATAGCATAAGATGTGATATCTCAATGCCTCTTATACCAAACCTGAGAACCTTCCGATAGCATGAGATGTGATATCTCAATGCTTCTAATACCAAACCTGAGATCCTTCCTATGATATGAGATGTGATTTCCAAATCCTTCCCCTTCCAAACATGAGACCCTCCCTTTAGCATGAAATGTGATATCCAACTCCTTCCCATTCCAATCCTGAGACCCTTCTGATAGCATGAGATGTGATATCTCAATGCCTCTAATACCAAACCTGAGATCCTACCTCTAACATGAAATGTGATATCCATCTCCTTCCCTTTCCAAACCTGAGACCCTGCCTATAGCATGAGATGTGATATCCAAGTCCTTCCCATTCCAATCCTGAGACCCTTCCTATAGCATGTGATGTGATATCTCAATGCTTATACCAAACCTGAGACCCTTCCTATGGCATGAGATGTCATATACAACTCCTTCCCATTCCAACCCTGAGACCCTTCCTATAGCATGAGATGTGATATCTCAATGCTTATACCAAACCTGAGACCATTCCTATAGCATGAGATGTGATATCCAACTTCTTCCCATTCCAATCCTGAGACCCTTCCTATAGCATGAGATGTGATATCTCAATGCTTATTCCAAACCTGAGACCCTTCCTATAGCTTGAGATGTGATATCCAACTGCTTCCCATTCCAATCCTGATACCCTTCCTATAGCATGAGATGTGATATCTCAAGGCCTCTAATACCAAACCTGAGATCCTTCCTCTAACATGAAATGTGATATCCAACTCCTTCCCCTTCCAAACCTGAGAGCCTTCCTATAGCATGATATATGATATCCAAGTCCTTCCCATTCCAATCCTGAGACCCTTCCTATAACATGAAATGTGATATCCAACTCCTTCCCATTCTAACCTGAGACCCTTCCTATAGCATGAGATGGGATATCCAACTCCTTCCAAATCCAATACTGATACCCTTCCGATAGCATGTGATGTGATATCCCAATGCTTCTACCAAACCTGAGACCGATACTATGGCATGAGATGTGATATCAAACTCCTTCCCATTCCAATTCTGAGACCCTTCTTATACCATGAGACTTGATATCTCAATGCTTCTAATACCAAACCTGAGACCCGTCCTATAACATGAGATGTGATATCCAAATCCTTCCCCTTCCAAACCTTAGACCCTTCCTTTATAATGAGATGTGATATCCAACTCCTTCCCATTCCAATCCTGAGACCCTTCCGATATCATGAGATTTGTTATCTCAATGCTTCTAATATCAAACTTGAGACCCTCCCTATAGCATGAGATGTGACATCCAAGTCCTTCCCATTCCAATCCTGAGACCCTTCCTATAGCATGAGATGTGATATCAATGCTTCTAATACCAAACCTGAGACCCTTCCTATAACATGAGATGGGATATCCAACTCCTTCCCATTCCAATCCTGAGACCCTTCCGATAGCAGAGATGTGATATCTCAATGCTTATACCAAACCTGAGACCCTTCCTAAGGCCTGAGATGTCATATACAACTCCTTCCCATTCCAATCCTGAGACCCTTCCTATAGCATGAGATGTGATATCTCAATGCTTATACCAAATCTGAGACCCTTCCTATAGCATGAGATGTGATATCCAACACCTTCCCATTCCAATCCTGAGACCCTTCCTATAGCATGAGAAGTGATATCTCCATGCTTATACCAAACCTGAGACCCTTCCTATAGCATGAGATGTGATATCCAAATCCTTCTTATACCAAATCTGAGACCCTTCCTATAGCATGAGATGTAATATCCAACACCTTCCCATTCCAATCCTGAGACCCTTCCTATAGCATGAGAAGTGATATCTCCATGCTTATACCAAACCTGAGACCCTTCCTATAGCATGAGATGTGATATCCAAATCATTCCCATTCCAATCCTGAGACCCTTCCTATAGCATGAGATGTGATATCTCAATGCTTATACCAAACCTGAGAGCCTACCTATAGCATGAGATGTGATATCCAAGTCCATCCCATTCCAATCCTTAGACCCTTCCTACAGCATGCGATGTGATATCTCAATGATTCTAATACCAAACCAGAGACCCGTCCTTTAACATGAGATGGGATATCCAACTCCTTCCCATTCCAATCCTGAGCCACTCCTGATAGCAGAGATGTGATATCTCAATGCTTATACCAAACCTGAGACTCTTCCTATAACATGAGATGTGATATCCAACTCCTTCCCGTTCCAAACCTGAGACACTTCCTATAGCATATGTGATATTCAACTCCTTCCCATTCCAAACATGAGACCCTTCCTATAGCAAGAATGTAATATCCAACTCCTACCCATTCCAATCCTGAGACCATTCCTATAGCATGAGATGTGATGTCTCAATGCTTCCAATACCAAACCTGAGATCCTTCCTATAACATGAGATGTGATATCCAACTCCTTCCCATTCCAATCCTGAGACCCTTATGATAGCATGAGATGTGATATCTCAATGCCTCTTATACCAAACCTGAGATCCTTCCGATAGCATGAGATGTGATATCTCAATGCTTCTAATACCAAACCTGAGATCCTTCCTATAATATGAGATGTGATTTCCAAATCCTTCCCCTTCCAAACCTGAGACCCTCCCTTTAGCATGAGATGTGATATCCAACTCCTTCCCATTCCAATCCTGAGACCCTTCTGATAGCATGAGATGTGATATCTCAATGCCTCTAATATCAAACCTGAGATCCTACCTCTAACATGAAATGTGATATCCATCTCCTTCCCTTTCCAAACCTGAGACCCTTCCTATAGCATGAGATGTGATATCTCAATGCTTATACCAAATCTAAGACCCTTCCTATAGCATGAGATGTGATATCCAACTCCTTCCCATTCCAATCCTGAGACCCTTCCTATAGCATGAGATGTGATGTCTCAATGCTTCCAATACCAAACCTGAGATCCTTCCTATAACATGAGATGTGATATCCAACTCCTTCCCATTCCAATCCTGAGACCCTTATGATAGCATGAGATGTGATATCTCAATGCCTCTTATACCAAACCTGAGATCCTTCCGATAGCATGAGATGTGATATCTCAATGCTTCTAATACCAAACCTGAGATCCTTCCTATAATATGAGATGTGATTTCCAAATCCTTCCCCTTCCAAACCTGAGACCCTCCCTTTAGCATGAAATGTGATATCCAACTCCTTCCCATTCCAATCCTGAGACCCTTCTGATAGCATGAGATGTGATATCTCAATGCCTCTAATACCAAACCTGAGATCCTACCTCTAACATGATATGTGATATCCATCTCCTTCCCTTTCCAAACCTGAGACCCTGCCTATAGCATGATATATGATATCCAAGGCCTTCCCATTCCAATCCTGAGACCCTTCCTATAGCATGTGATGTGATATCTCAATGCTTATACCAAACCTGAGACCCTTCCTATGGCATGAGATGTCATATACAACTCCTTCCCATTCCAACCCTGAGACCCTTCCTATAGCATGAGATGTGATATCTCAATGCTTATACCAAACCTGAGACCCTTCCTATAGCATGAGATGTGATATCCAACTTCTTCCCATTCCAATCCTGAGACCCTTCCTATAGCATGAGATGTGATATCTCAATGCTTATACCAAACCTGAGACCCTTCCTATAGCATATGATGTGATATCCAAATCCTTCCCATTCCAATCCTGAGACCCTTCCTATAGCATGAGATGTGATATCTCAATGCTTATAGCAAACCTGAGACCCTGCCTATAGCATGAGATATGATATCCAAGGCCTTCCCATTCCAATCCTGAGACCCTTCCTATAGCATGAGATGTGATGTCTCAATGCTTCTAATACCAAACCTGAGATCCTTCCTATAACATGAGATGTGATATCCGACTCCTTCCCATTCCAATCCTGAGACCCTTATGATAGCATAAGATGTGATATCTCAATGCCTCTTATACCAAACCTGAGATCCTTCCTATAATATGAGATGTGATTTCCAAATCCTTCCCCTTCCAAACCTGAGACCCTCCCTTTAGCATGAAATGTGATATCCAACTCCTTCCCATTCCAATCCTGAGACCCTTCTGATAGCATGAGATGTGATATCTCAATGCCTCTAATACCAAACCTGAGATCCTACCTCTAACATGAAATGTGATATCCATCTCCTTCCCTTTCCAAACCTGAGACCCTGCCTATAGCATGAGATGTGATATCCAAGTCCTTCCCATTCCAATCCTGAGACCCTTCCTATAGCATGTGATGTGATATCTCAATGCTTATACCAAACCTGAGACCCTTCCTATGGCATGAGATGTCATATACAACTCCTTCCCATTCCAACCCTGAGACCCTTCCTATAGCATGAGATGTGATATCTCAAGGCCTCTAATACCAAACCTGAGATCCTTCCTATAACATGAGATGTGATATCCGACTCCTTCCCATTCCAATCCTGAGACCCTTATGATAGCATAAGATGTGATATCTCAATGCCTCTTATACCAAACCTGAGATCCTTCCGATAGCATGAGATGTGATATCTCAATGCTTCTAATACCAAACCTGAGATCCTTCCTATAATATGAGATGTGATTTCCAAATCCTTCCCCTTCCAAACCTGAGACCCTCCCTTTAGCATGAAATGTGATATCCAACTCCTTCCCATTCCAATCCTGAGACCCTTCTGATAGCATGAGATGTGATATCTCAATGCCTCTAATACCAAACTTGAGATCCTACCTCTAACATGAAATGTGATATCCATCTCCTTCCCTTTCCAAACCTGAGACCCTGCCTATAGCATGAGATGTGATATCCAAGTCCTTCCCATTCCAATCCTGAGACCCTTCCTATAGCATGTGATGTGATATCTCAATGCTTATACCAAACCTGAGACCCTTCCTATAGCATGAGATGTGATATCCAACTTCTTCCCATTCCAATCCTGAGACCCTTCCTATAGCATGAGATGTGATATCTCAATGCTTATACCAAACCTGAGACCCTTCCTATAGCTTGAGATGTGATATCCAACTCCTTCCCATTCCAATCCTGATACCCTTCCTATAGCATGAGATGTGATATCTCAAGGCCTCTAATACCAAACCTGAGATCCATCCTCTAACATGAAATGTGATATCCAACTCCTTCCCCTTCCAAACCTGAGAGCCTTCCTATAGCATGATATATGATATCCAAGTCCTTCCCATTCCAATCCTGAGACCCTTCCTATAACATGAAATGTGATATCCAACTCCTTCCCATTCTAACCTGAGACCCTTCCTATAGCATGAGATGGGATATCCAACTCCTTCCAAATCCAATACTGATACCCTTCCGATAGCATGTGATGTGATATCCCAATGCTTCTACCAAACCTGAGACCGATACTATGGCATGAGATGTGATATCAAACTCCTTCCCATTCCAATCCTGAGACGCTTCCTATAGCTTGAGATGTGATATCCAACTCCTTCCCATTCCAATTCTGAGACCCTTCTTATACCATGAGACTTGATATCTCAATGCTTCTAATACCAAACCTGAGACCCGTCCTATAACATGAGATGTGATATCCAAATCCTTCCCCTTCCAAACCTTAGACCCTTCCTTTATAATGAGATGTGATATCCAACTCCTTCCCATTCCAATCCTGAGACCCTTCCGATATCATGAGATTTGTTATCTCAATGCTTCTAAAATCAAACTTGAGACCCTCCCTATAGCATGAGATGTGACATCCAAGTCCTTCCCATTCCAATCCTGAGACCCTTCCTATAGCATGAGATGTGATATCAATGCTTCTAATACCAAACCTGAGACCCTTCCTATAACATGAGATGGGATATCCAACTCCTTCCCATTCCAATCCTGAGACCCTTCCGATAGCAGAGATGTGATATCTCAATGCTTATACCAAACCTGAGACCCTTCCTAAGGCCTGAGATGTCATATACAACTCCTTCCCATTCCAATCCTGAGACCCTTCCTATAGCATGAGATGTGATATCCAACACCTTCCCATTCCAATCCTGAGACCCTTCCTATAGCATGAGAAGTGATATCTCCATGCTTACACCAAACCTGAGACCCTTCCTATAGCATGAGATGTGATATCCAAATCCTTCTTATACCAAATCTGAAACCCTTCCTATAGCATGAGATGTAATATCCAACACCTTCCCATTCCAATCCTGAGACCCTTCCTATAGCATGAGAAGTGATATCTCCATGCTTATACCAAACCTGAGACCCTTCCTATAGCATGAGATGTGATATCCAAATCATTCCCATTCCAATCCTGAGACCCTTCCTATAGCATGAGATGTGATATCTCAATGCTTATACCAAACCTGAGAGCCTACCTATAGCATGAGATGTGATATCCAAGTCCATCCCATTCCAATCCTTAGACCCTTCCTACAGCATGCGATGTGATATCTCAATGATTCTAATACCAAACCAGAGACCCGTCCTTTAACATGAGATGGGATATCCAACTCCTTCCCATTCCAATCCTGAGCCACTCCTGATAGCAGAGATGTGATATCTCAATGCTTATACCAAACCTGAGACTCTTCCTATAACATGAGATGTGATATCTAACTCCTTCCCGTTCCAAACCTGAGACACTTCCTATAGCATATGTGATATTCAACTCCTTCCCATTCCAAACATGAGACCCTTCCTATAGCAAGAATGTAATATCCAACTCCTACCCATTCCAATCCTGAGACCATTCCTATAGCATGAGATGTGATGTCTCAATGCTTCCAATACCAAACCTGAGATCCTTCCTATAACATGAGATGTGATATCCAACTCCTTCCCATTCCAATCCTGAGACCCTTATGATAGCATGAGATGTGATATCTCAATGCTTCTAATACCAAACCTGAGATCCTTCCTATAATATGAGATGTGATTTCCAAATCCTTCCCCTTCCAAACCTGAGACCCTCCCTTTAGCATGAGATGTGATATCCAACTCCTTCCCATTCCAATCCTGAGACCCTTCTGATAGCATGAGATGTGATATCTCAATGCCTCTAATATCAAACCTGAGATCCTACCTCTAACATGAAATGTGATATCCATCTCCTTCCCTTTCCAAACCTGAGACCCTTCCTATAGCATGAGATGTGATATCTCAATGCTTATACCAAATCTAAGACCCTTCCTATAGCATGAGATGTGATATCCAACTCCTTCCCATTCCAATCCTGAGACCCTTCCTATAGCATGAGATGTGATGTCTCAATGCTTCCAATACCAAACCTAAGATCCTTCCTATAACATGAGATGTGATATCCAACTCCTTCCCATTCCAATCCTGAGACCCTTATGATAGCATGAGATGTGATATCTCAATGCCTCTTATGCCAAACCTGAGATCCTTCCGATAGCATGAGATGTGATATCTCAATGCTTCTAATACCAAACCTGAGATCCTTCCTATAATATGAGATGTAATTTCCAAATCCTTCCCCTTCCAAACCTGAGACCCTCCCTTTAGCATGAGATGTGATATCCAACTCCTTCCCATTCCAATCCTGAGACCCTTCTGATAGCATGAGATGTGATATCTCAATGCCTCTAATACCAAACCTGAGATCCTACCTCTAACATGAAATGTGATATCCATCTCCTTCCCTTTCCAAACCTGAGACCCTGCCTATAGCATGATATGTGATATCCAAGTCCTTCCCATTCCAATCCTGAGACCCTTCCTATAGCATGTGATGTGATATCTCAATGCTTATACCAAACCTGAGACCCTTCCTATGGCATGAGATGTGATATCCAACTTCTTCCCATTCCAATCCTGAGACCCTTCCTATAGCATGAGATGTGATATCTCAATGCTTATACCAAACCTGAGACCCTTCCTATAGCTTGAGATGTGATATCCAACTCCTTCCCATTCCAATCCTGAGACCCTTCCTATAGCATGAGATGTGATATCTCAAGGCCTCTAATACCAAACCTGAGATCCTTCCTCTAACATGAAATGTGATATCCAACTCCTTCCCCTTCCAAACCTGAGAGCCTTCCTATAGCATGAGATATGATATCCAAGTCCTTCCCATTCCAATCCTGAGACCCTTCCTATAACATGAAATGTGATATCCAACTCCTTCCCATTCCAACCTGAGACCCTTCCTATAGCATGAGATGGGATATCCAACTCCTTCCAAATCCAATACTGATACACTTCCGATAGCATGAGATATGATATCCCAATGCTTCTACCAAACCTGAGACCCATACTATGGCATGAGATGTGATATCAAACTCCTTCCCATTCCAATCCTGAGACCCTTCTTATACCATGAGACTTGATATCTCAATGCTTCTAATACCAAACCTGAGACCCGTCCTGTAACATGAGATGTGATATCCAAATCCTTCCCCTTCCAAACCTTAGACCCTTCCTTTATCATGAGATGTGATATCCAACTCCTTCCCATTCCAATCCTGAGACCCTTCCGATATCATGAGATGTGATATCTCAATGCTTATACCAAATCTGAGACCCTTCCTATGGCCTGAGATGTCATATACAACTCCTTCCCATTCCAATCCTGAGACCCTTCTGTTAAGACGGATTTCTGAACTCTGTCCTGGTGGCGCAGAAGTTCAGAAGGCCAACCTAATTACTTGGAACAGGGTAACCTCTGGACAAGCCAGACCAATCAAGGTAGCGATCGCGGCGGTCAAGACTAGGTCTCAAGAGGGGTGAGGGTGACTGAAAGCCCGCAGTGAGCACACAAAGCAAGAGCGCTGACAAACTACTCCAAACAGTTGTTATATCAAAAATAGATACACATTTATTTTAAGGCCTTTAAAACAATGACCGTAGCGAGAAAATCACAATATCACAATATTAAACCAACACATACCATATCAACACAATATATATACAAATACACAGTCGCAAGCGTTTAAAGCACGAAATATGTAGTCCACCTGAAAGGAAAGGAAAACAGGCAGTGCGATAACGCTTTAGACTCAGTTCGCCTTCAGAGGCACCTAACTAGATGGAAGTCCGAGCCCTACGAAGAGTGGAGCCTTGTGCTCAAAGTACCTGCCACGCCGGTGCCGACAGGCACAAGGGGAAGCTCTTCGGAGGAAGTCAGGCGGTTCACGTTAGTTAGTTCCGCAACTCAAGCGCAGCCTCCACAGCGGGCAGAAGCAGAGCGCGAGCGCGGCAAAAGGGTGGTGTTTTTCACAGCAGGGAAAAGCAATGGGATACTGCAGGAGGGCGACCAGATCCTAGATATACTACTCACCGGTCCCCGAAGCAAGCAGACCCAGGTTTCTCCACGATAGTTTCAGCAGCTGGCAGGTTCAGAAGAGCAGGGAACGCTTTGTAGTCGTGTAGAGAAAAAAGACGTCCCAATCAACGAAACCGGCACAGTTTTGTTGCCGCACAGGACAACGGAGCGGCCGTGTGTATTCGAGCCAAATGAACCCTCCTCCCTTCAGACCTGGGGACGCCAAGCGTACGAAGCGTGGGAGAGGGACAAGGACTCGCAATACAACACAACCTGGCGGCGGTTGCAGAGCCAAACTCCTTGGTAAGCTGGTCAGTCAACTGGATGGCCCAGAGACGCTTCCGAAGGCTTACTTGGCAGGAGATGGTTGAAGATGCCGGGAATAGCTGTTCCTGCTATTCCAAAGGTCGAAGCACCAGTACAGGCCTTCTGGTTCGATCAAAGGAGGACAGGGGCTCTCCGGACGACAGCAGTGCAAAGGAGGATTCCTTCAGCGGGTCACCAGCGATTCCTCGGTCCAGCCTCGTAGTTGCAGGATACTTGGCTCCTGTATTCCTTCGTTCGTGAGAACTCAGGAGATCGACCTGGTAGTGGTGTTTCCAGCCCCCTCTTATCCACGGTTCCCTTCGCGCCAAAACGGAGGGGAGCCAATGGGAGATCCGCCCATCAACACACATACCATACGTGGACCAATCACGGACCACGGTGGTCCCAGGCATTCACACCACCCCAGACTCTCTGGCACCCAGGATGTGTATTGGGACCAGACATCCCAGCCCACACCCTGGAGGCACACAAACGACATGTAGAAGCCCACGAAAGCAACCACGTTTCGCGGGAAAGTACATGCCCAAATAAGGAAGGCCCCGGGTCACCCGACCTGGGGAAGGTGAAGGGAGCAAGACGGTCAGTGGACAAGACAAAGGAGCCTCGTGGTCTGGCCATTTTGGAGAGCCAGGCCACCATTTTGGGTTCAGTGCAAAAACGTGCTCAGAACGCCAAAAGGAGCTCAAAATAAACAAAACGATCGCTGCCACCATTCGAGTCCCTGAATGACTTGCACCGATCAAATACCATCCTAAAAGAGTATCTAGGGTCTGTAGAAGGCTAGAGACCCAAGAGAGCTGTAACTTAGCTTACAGTGCCCTCTTGTGTCGTGTTGCACTAAAGCTGCGACACGATAAAAGAAACTACGGGAAACCACGTTCCCCGGTACTGACTGTCTTAAGGGCATGTCAGTTTCCCCGTAAGAAAGGAGCAAAAGCCCAGAGAAGTGCGGCAGAAGGCTGTACTTCTCTGGCAAAGTCAAGAACAAGGTTAAAAACAATAGCAAAACGTTTTAGGGGTTGCCACATGGAAGGAAAATTCCCTACAATTACGAAATCTTTCCTAACACTCGCCCCTCCCAGACTATGGACAGGGGGAACTAATCCACCCCTGGATGAGTCTCTTGTTCAGGTCGGTTAAACATTCTGGACAACCCATCAGCATTGCTATGTTGGACACCTGGCCTATGCTCAATAGTGAAGTCGAAGCCTTGTAGACTTATGGTCCACCTAAGCAACTTTGGATTCTCCCCCTTCATGTTCATTAGCCACTTTAACGGCTTATGGTCAGTCTGCACAGTGAAGTGGGTCCCATAGAGGTAGGGCCTCAGCTTCCTTAGGGCCCACACAACAGAGAAACATTCTTTCTCTACCGTGGACCATCTGAGCTCTCTGTCCTTAAGCTGGCGACTAATAAAACCGATAGGGTGTTCCTTACCCTTCTCATCTACTTGTGATAGTACAGCTCCTATCCCAGTGTCAGAGGCATCCGTCTGCACGATAAAAGGTCTTTGATAATCAGGGGCCCTGAGCACAGGGGCCTGGCACAAGGAGTCTTTTAAGCCATTGAAGGCCTTCTCACACTCGTCGGTCCAAGTTACCTTCTTGGGTTTCTTCGGAGTTGTGAGGGCAGTCAGAGGAGCAGCTATGGTACCATAGTCTGCCACAAAATTGCGATAATACCCCGTGAGTCCTAAGAAGGCTCTCACTTGGGTTTGCGTAGTGGGGGTAGGCCAGTCTTGTACTGCTTGTACTTTACTGGGTAGAGGCTGTATCCTCCCTCCACCTACTTCATGTCCAAGGTAAACCACTGAGCCTTGTCCAATCTGGCATTTACTAGCCTTTATGGTCAAGTGGGCTTTCTGAAGAGCCTGGAGCACAATCCTGAGGTGTTTCACATGGTCTTCCCAGGTGGCACTGAAAACTGCTATATCGTCTAGATATGCAAGACAGAATTCGTCCAACCCATTCAACACATGATTCACAAGCCTCTGGAAAGTGGCAGGGGCATTCTTCAACCCGAACGGCATTACCCGGAATTGGTAAAGGCCGTCTGGAGTAGAAAATGCTGTCTTCTCCTTGGCATGTTCTGCTAAAGCTATTTGCCAATAGCCAGCAGTGAGGTCAAACGTGCTGAGGTACTTGGAGGCACCCAAAGTATCCACCAGCTCATCTGTTCGAGGCAAGGGGTGTGCATCTGTCTTGGTGACAGCATTCAGAGCCCTGTAATCCACGCAGAACCTCAATTCAGAAGTGCCTGCTTTTGGAACCAAAACCACAGGACTGGACCAAGGACTACTAGAGGGTTCAATCACCCCAAGGTCTAACATCTTGTTGACCTCGGTCTTAATATAAGACCGTACTTTATCTGACATCCTGTATCCCCTACTTTTGGTAGGTACACTGTCTCCTGTGTCAATGTTATGTTTGCACCAAGGTGTCAAACCAGGGGACTGTGAAAACAGGGGGGAAAACTGCCTAAGCAAACTTTTCACCTCAGCCTGCTGATCAGAAGTCAGGTGAGGGGCCACTCGGACACCCTCAACGGAGCTATCTGAAGGACCGCTTTGGAACAGGTCGGGGAGAGGTTCTGACTCCTCTTCCTCAACATCTGAAGCCAGTAGCAGTGCTGCGATTTCGACTCTTGGGACGAAAGCCTTCAGCCTATTCACGTGGAACACTTTTGGAGCCTGTCCAGGCCTTCCAAGGTCCACTAAATAGTTCACCTCACCCAGGGGCTCCACCACTGTGTAAGGGCCTGACCATTTGTCCTGTAAAGCTCAAGGCCTTATTGGATTCATGATCAGGACTTGCTGACCAGGTGTAAAGTTGATGAGGGAAGCTTTCTGGTCGTACCAATGTTTCACCAGCGCTTGCCCTGCCTTCAATTTATCACTAGACAAGCCCATCAGAAGTACCATCCGTTTTCTGAGCCCTAGCACATAGTCAACTACATTGGTAGTAACAGGGGGAGTGGGCATCTCCCATCCCTCTTTAACGATGGCTAAGGGTCCCCGTACGGGATGACCGAACAGAAGTTCGAAGGGGCTGAAGCCAACACCCTCCTGTGGTACCTCTCGGTAGGCAAACAGTAGGCATGGTAAAAGAAGATCCCATTTTCTTCTCTGGGGCTCCTCCAGAGCCCCAATCATGCTCTTTAACGTTCTGTTGAAACGTTCCACCAGACCATTGGTCTGGGGGTGGTATGCAGAAGAGAACTTGTAGGTGACCCCACATTCTTTCCACATAGCCTGCATATACTTCGACATAAAGTTGCTGCCACGGTCTGACACAACTTCTTTAGGGAAGCCAACCCTAGTAAATATGCCGAGTAAAGCTTTTGCAACTGACTTGGCAGTTACAGTCTTCAATGGGATGGCCTCAGGATACCTGGTTGCATGGTCGACCAGCACCAGGATAAACCTATTGCCCGAGGATGTTTGCGGGTCAAGGGGACCAACGATGTCGATCCCTACCCTTTCAAATGGTACCCCCACAACTGGGAGCGGTACCAACGGAGCTTGGATTGTCGCGCCAACCTTACCAGACAACTGGCAGGAGGCACAACTCCTACAGTGACTTTCTACTTGCACCCCCATCTTGGGCCAGTAGAAGTGCATGGATAACCTTTGCTTGGTCCTCTTAATACCAAGGTGACCAGCAAGGGGAACTTCATGCGCCAACTGCAGGAGGAAGGGCCTAACAGCAAGGGGAACCACCAACCTCCTATGGTCTCCTTCTGTAGACTCTGTGGGCTCACTATACAGGAGTCCACCTTCCCAATAAATCCTATGCTTCCCAGGAGGTTCACCCTCAAGCTGGGAGCAGGCCTGTCTCCTTAGGCCTTCCAGAGATGGGCACTCACGTTGGCCTTTACTGAATTCGTCCCTATCAGGACCTCCTTCAACTAACAAGTCTTTTAGTTCAGGATGATCGTTGGGGTCGAATACTTCAGGCATCGCCACCTCCTCGTCAGGCCCGGGCGATTGACCAACTTCCTCCACCGCAGTGGTAGGCGAGCTCGGGGGAATATTCTCTTTCCCTCGTCTTGACTTGTAGACTCCTTTCGCCTTGGGTTTCCCCTTCGGCTGGGGCGGCGTATTGGACTTGGCCAATGCTGCCCGTGCTTGAGACCGTGTGTCGGGTCTTTCGGCAGTGTCTCCTACGAGCCCTAAAGCTCTGAGATCATTGCCCAACAAGACCTTTCCCGGGACGTTTCTCTGAATGCTCACTGGAATCCTGACTGCTGTACCATTTAAAGTAAGATTTACAGGGATCACGGGAAACATACGGAGGGGGCCGTCAGCCAATTTAGTGGGCATCAGAGTAGCTCTGGCAACTTCCTCTGAGTCTACCAAGGTAGAATCCACTACAGTTCGACTGCACCCACTATCCCTAAGAGCTGGAGTATCCACTCCATTGATCAGCACACTGTCTTTAAAGTAGTGCTTGGTATTATCCGGAATCCTAGCATAAGACTCTGCGACTTTAGGCTCCCAGGAACCCAGGGACACTAAAACTACCTCAGCCTCTATTCCGCTGGGAAATGAGTCTGAGGAGAAGGATGCTCCTGTAATCTCTTCTTCCTCGTAGAAGGAGAAGGCCAGATTAGCGGAGTGGACCCTCAAAGGTCGAACCTTACAACGGGGATCCCCCTTCACATGGTCAGTTGCTCCACAAGAAAAACAAGCCCCAGTGGGTCTGTTTACGTAGGGAGGCTTATTGTAACCAGAGTTCTGTTTTGGAGGCGGACCTCCACTACCCTGTGAGTTCTCTTGTGTCTTACCCTTGTTTTTCTTTTTGTGGCCCTTATGGGAAGAAGATTTAGCAGATTCCCCACCCTCCATATCTTTGGACTTTTTCCCTTCCTCCTGCTTACCAGGATGAGTTTTGTCCTTATGGGACACTCGATGTGACACCCATAAGTCTGCTGCAATGGCCAGCTTCTTAGGATCTATCTCCTTCGAATCGGCCAAATGCTGCTTAAGCTCCGGGGAAGAAGAAGCAAAAATGTGTTCCAGCATGACCAGATTGATCATGCCTTCGAAGGTAGAAACCTTATAACCTTCGACCCAGCCAGTTAAGTTTTTCAAAGATTCAGCGACATAAGATACCCAAGTACCACCTTCCTTTTTCTTATACTCTCGAAAACGCTTTAAATATTGGGCCGGAGTCTTCCCAAACTTTAAAATGAGAGTCTGCTTTAACATTGCGAAATCAGCCCGCTCAGCCTTCGACATTTCCATAATGGCACTACAGCCAGAATGGGGCAGTCTACTGAGCAACCACGCAATCTTATCAGCATCGTCAACTTCCTGGACCTCGCATGCATACTCAAACGCATTCAGCCAGTCCATAATGTCATTCCTTTCTTCATACACACTGAGCAGATCTTTCGGGAACCGTGGATGAGAGGAAGCCCCAGACCCATGTCTAGGACCCTTGGATCCATTTGCAACCTGAAGCTTGGCCAGTTCCAACTGGTGATCCCTGTCTTTCTGTTTTTCTGCCTGTTCGATTTTTAGTTTGGCTATGCTGAATTCAAGCTCCTGCTGCCTAAACCGCAGCTCCTGCTTCTTGAATTCAAGCATAGCCTCCCCATCAACACTGGCAGAGGAAACATTAGACATTACATCCTCCCTGTCCTCGTGGTCGCGATGGATCAGTGCAGCGGCAGAACCGTCGGTTCTGCCAGTGAGAGCAGCCCCACCACCTTCTGCACTGTCCTCGGAAGTTATAGCGTCAAGCTGCGCTTCTTGCCACGCCACGATTCTCTGGATCATTTCCAATTTTGTGCCTTGAGAGGAAACACCTCTCTCCGCACACATCTTTTTCAGCGTTTCTGATTTGGAAGCATTTAAAGTTAACAACGTATTTGTTTCCATGCTGTTTGATAGGACTATGGCCTTTTTAAAGTTATATTACAACAATTCACTACGTGTACTGGTAGGAATAACCTGAAATGCCTTAGTTCGAGCGCAACACTGGATACCTTCAGTCGTATCCCACCGCTGTACACCAATTTGTTAAGACGGATTTCTGAACTCTGTCCTGGTGGCGCAGAAGTTCAGAAGGCCAACCTAATTACTTGGAACAGGGTAACCTCTGGACAAGCCAGACCAATCAAGGTAGCGATCGCGGCGGTCAAGACTAGGTCTCAAGAGGGGTGAGGGTGACTGAAAGCCCGCAGTGAGCACACAAAGCAAGAGCGCTGACAAACTACTCCAAACAGTTGTTATATCAAAAATAGATACACATTTATTTTAAGGCCTTTAAAACAATGACCGTAGCGAGAAAATCACAATATCACAATATTAAACCAACACATACCATATCAACACAATATATATACAAATACACAGTCGCAAGCGTTTAAAGCACGAAATATGTAGTCCACCTGAAAGGAAAGGAAAACAGGCAGTGCGATAACGCTTTAGACTCAGTTCGCCTTCAGAGGCACCTAACTAGATGGAAGTCCGAGCCCTACGAAGAGTGGAGCCTTGTGCTCAAAGTACCTGCCACGCCAGTGCCGACGGGCACAAGGGGAAGCTCTTCGGAGGAAGTCAGGCGGTTCACGTTAGTGCACAGCAGAAGAAGAACAGGTTCCGCAACTCAAGCGCAGCCTCCACAGCGGGCAGAAGCAGAGCGCGAGCGCGGCAAAAGGGTGCTGTTTTTACACAGCAGGGAAAAGCAATGGGATACTGCAGGAGGGCGACCAGATCCTAGATATACTACTCACCGGTCCCCGAAGCAAGCAGACCCAGGTTTCTCCACGATAGTTTCAGCAGCTGGCAGGTTCAGAAGAGCAGGGAACGCTTTGTAGTCGTGTAGAGCAAAAAGACGTCCCAATCGACGAAACCGGCACAGTTTTGTTGCCGCACAGGACAACGGAGCGGCCGTGTGTATTCGAGCCAAATGAACCCTCCTCCCTTCAGACCTGGGGACGCCAAGCGTACGAAGCGTGGGAGAGGGACAAGGACTCGCAATACAACACAACCTGGCGGCGGTTGCAGAGCCAAACTCCTTGGTAAGCTGGTCAGTCAACTGGATGGCCCAGAGGCGCTTCCGAAGGCTTACTTGGCAGGAGATGGTTGAAGATGCCGGGAATAGCTGTTCCTGCTATTCCAAAGGTCGAAGCACCAGTACAGGCCTTCTGGTTCGATCAAAGGAGGACAGGGGCTCTCCGGACGACAGCAGTGCAAAGGAGGATTCCTTCAGCGGGTCACCAGCGATTCCTCGGTCCAGCCTCGTAGTTGCAGGATACTTGGCTCCTGTATTCCTTCGTTCGTGAGAACTCAGGAGATCGACCTGGTAGTGGTGTTTCCAGCCCCCTCTTATCCACGGTTCCCTTCGCGCCAAAACGGAGGGGAGCCAATGGGAGATCCGCACATCAACACACATACCATACGTGGACCAATCACGGACCACGGTGGTCCCAGGCATTCACACCACCCCAGACTCTCTGGCACCCAGGATGTGTATTGGGACCAGACATCCCAGCCCACACC
Source organism: Ambystoma mexicanum (assembly GCF_040938575.1). Taxonomy (NCBI): domain Eukaryota; kingdom Metazoa; phylum Chordata; class Amphibia; order Caudata; family Ambystomatidae; genus Ambystoma; species Ambystoma mexicanum. The sequence goes on from NC_090936.1 coordinate 324,905,241, forward strand.
CTGGAGGCACACAAACGACATGTAGAAGCCCGCGAAAGCAACCACGTTTCGCGGGAAAGTACATGCCCAAATAAGGAAGGCCCCGGGTCGCCCAACCTGGGGAAGGTGAAGGGAGCAAGACGGTCAGTGGACAAGACAAAGGAGCCTCGTGGTCTGGCCATTTTGGAGAGCCAGGCCACCATTTTGGGTTCAGTGCAAAAACGTGCTCAGAACGCCAAAAGGAGCTCAAAATAAACAAAACGATCGCTGCCACCATTCGAGTCCCTGAATGACTTGCACCGATCAAATACCATCCTAAAAGAGTATCTAGGGTCTGTAGAAGGCTAGAGACCCAAGAGAGCTGTAACTTAGCTTACAGTGCCCTCTTGTGTCGTGTTGCACTAAAGCTGCGACACGATAAAAGAAACTACGGGAAACCACGTTCCCCGGTACTGACTGTCTTAAGGGCATGTCAGTTTCCCCGTAAGAAAGGAGCGAAAGCCCAGAGAAGTGCGGCAGAAGGCTGTACTTCTCTGGCAAAGTCAAGAACAAGGTTAAAAACAATAGCAAAAAGTTTTAGGGGTTGCCACATGGAAGGAAAATTCCCTACAATTACGAAATCTTTCCTAACACCTTCCTATAGCATGAGATGTGATATCTCAATGCTTATACCAAATGTGAGACCCTTCCTATAGCATGAGATGTGATATCCAACTCCTTCCCATTCCAATCCTGAGACCCTTCCTATAGCATGAGAATTGATATCTCCATGCTTATACCAAACCTGAGACCCTTCCTATAGCATAAGATGTGATATCCAAATCCTTCCCATTCCAATCCTGAGACCCTTCCTATAGCATGAGATGTGATATCTCAATGCTTATACCAAACCTGAGACCCTTCCTATAGCATGAGATGTGATATCCAACTCCTTCCCATTCCAATCCTGAGACCCTTCCTATAGCATGAGATGTGATGTCTCAATGCTTCTAATACCAAACCTGAGATCCTTCCTATAACATGAGATGTGATATCCAACTCCTTCCCATTCCAATCCTGAGACCCTTATGATAGCATGAGATGTGATATCTCAATGCCTCTTATACCAAACCTGAGATCCTTCCGATAGCATGAGATGTGATATCTCAATGCTTCTAATACCAAACCTGAGATCCTTCCTATAATATGAGATGTGATTTCCAAATCCTTCCCCTTCCAAACCTGAGACCCTCCCTTTAGCATGAAATGTGATATCCAACTCCTTCCCATTCCAATCCTGAGACCCTTCTGATAGCATGAGATGTGATATCTCAATGCCTCTAATACCAAACCTGAGATCCTACCTCTAACATGATATGTGATATCCATCTCCTTCCCTTTCCAAACCTGAGACCCTGCCTATAGCATGAGATATGATATCCAAGTCCTTCCCATTCCAATCCTGAGACCCTTCCTATAGCATGTGATGTGATATCTCAATGCGTATACCAAACCTGAGACCCTTCCTATGGCATGAGATGTCATATACAACTCCTTCCCATTCCAACACTGAGACCCTTCCTATAGCATGAGATGTGATATCTCAATGCTTATACCAAACCTGAGACCCTTCCTATAGCATGAGATTTGATATCCAACTTCTTCCCATTCCAATCCTGAGACCCTTCCTATAGCATGAGATGTGATATCTCAATGCTTATACCAAACCTGAGACCCTTCCTATAGCATAAGATGTGATATCCAAATCCTTCCCATTCCAATCCTGAGACCCTTCCTATAGCATGAGATGTGATATCTCAATGCTTATAGCAAACCTGAGACCCTTCCTATAGCATGAGATGTGATATCAAACTCCTTCCCATTCCAATCCTGAGACCCTTCCTATAGCATGAGATGTGATGTCTCAATGCTTCTAATACCAAACCTGAGATCCTTCCTATAACATGAGATGTGATATCCAACTCCTTCCCATTCCAATCCTGAGACCCTTATGATAGCATAAGATGTGATATCTCAATGCCTCTTATACCAAACCTGAGATCCTTCCGATAGCATGAGATGTGATATCTCAATGCTTCTAATACCAAACCTGAGATCCTTCCTATAATATGAGATGTGATTTCCAAATCCTTCCCCTTCCAAACCTGAGACCCTCCCTTTAGCATGAAATGTGATATCCAACTCCTTCCCATTCCAATCCTGAGACCCTTCTGATAGCATGAGATGTGATATCTCAATGCCTCTAATACCAAACCTGAGATCCTACCTCTAACATGAAATGTGATATCCATCTCCTTCCCTTTCCAAACCTGAGACCCTGCCTATAGCATGAGATGTGATATCCAAGTCCTTCCCATTCCAATCCTGAGACCCTTCCTATAGCATGTGATGTGATATCTCAATGCTTATACCAAACCTGAGACCCTTCCTATGGCATGAGATGTCATATACAACTCCTTCCCATTCCAACCCTGAGACCCTTCCTATAGCATGAGATGTGATATCTCAATGCTTATACCAAACCTGAGACCCTTCCTATAGCATGAGATGTGATATCCAACTTCTTCCCATTCCAATCCTGAGACCCTTCCTATAGCATGAGATGTGATATCTCAATGCTTATACCAAACCTGAGACCCTTCCTATAGCTTGAGATGTGATATCCAACTCCTTCCCATTCCAATCCTGATACCCTTCCTATAGCATGAGATGTGATATCTCAAGGCCTCTAATACCAAACCTGAGATCCTTCCTCTAACATGAAATGTGATATCCAACTCCTTCCCCTTCCAAACCTGAGAGCCTTCCTATAGCATGATATATGATATCCAAGTCCTTCCCATTCCAATCCTGAGACCCTTCCTATAACATGAAATGTGATATCCAACTCCTTCCCATTCTAACCTGAGACCCTTCCTATAGCATGAGATGGGATATCCAACTCCTTCCAAATCCAATACTGATACCCTTCCGATAGCATGTGATGTGATATCCCAATGCTTCTACCAAACCTGAGACCGATACTATGGCATGAGATGTGATATCAAACTCCTTCCCATTCCAATCCTGAGACGCTTCCTATAGCTTGAGATGTGATATCCAACTCCTTCCCATTCCAATTCTGAGACCCTTCTTATACCATGAGACTTGATATCTCAATGCTTCTAATACCAAACCTGAGACCCGTCCTATAACATGAGATGTGATATCCAAATCCTTCCCCTTCCAAACCTTAGACCCTTCCTTTATAATGAGATGTGATATCCAACTCCTTCCCATTCCAATCCTGAGACCCTTCCTATAGCATGAGATGTGATATCAATGCTTCTAATACCAAACCTGAGACCCTCCCTATAGCATGAGATGTGACATCCAAGTCCTTCCCATTCCAATCCTGAGACCCTTCCTATAGCATGAGATGTGATATCAATGCTTCTAATACCAAACCTGAGACCCTTCCTATAACATGAGATGGGATATCCAACTCCTTCCCATTCCAATCCTGAGACCCTTCCGATAGCAGAGATGTGATATCTCAATGCTTATACCAAACCTGAGACCCTTCCTAAGGCCTGAGATGTCATATACAACTCCTTCCCATTCCAATCCTGAGACCCTTCCTATAGCATGAGATGTGATATCTCAATGCTTATACCAAATCTGAGACCCTTCCTATAGCATGAGATGTGATATCCAACACCTTCCCATTCCAATCCTGAGACCCTTCCTATAGCATGAGAAGTGATATCTCCATGCTTATACCAAACCTGAGACCCTTCCTATAGCATGAGATGTGATATCCAAATCCTTCTTATACCAAATCTGAGACCCTTCCTATAGCATGAGATGTAATATCCAACACCTTCCCATTCAAATCCTGAGACCCTTCCTATAGCATGAGAAGTGATATCTCCATGCTTATACCAAACCTGAGACCCTTCCTATAGCATGGGATGTGATATCCAAATCATTCCCATTCCAATCCTGAGACCCTTCCTATAGCATGAGATGTGATATCTCAATGCTTATACCAAACCTGAGAGCCTACCTATAGCATGAGATGTGATATCCAAGTCCATCCCATTCCAATCCTTAGACCCTTCCTACAGAATGCGATGTGATATCTCAATGATTCTAATACCAAACCAGAGACCCGTCCTTTAACATGAGATGAGATATCCAACTCCTTCCCATTCCAATCCTGAGCCACTCCTGATAGCAGAGATGTGATATCTCAATGCTTATACAAAACCTGAGACTCTTCCTATAACATGAGATGTGATATCCAACTCCTTCCCGTTCCAAACCTGAGACACTTCCTATAGCATATGTGATATTCAACTCCTTCCCATTCCAAACATGAGACCCTTCCTATAGCAAGAATGTAATATCCAACTCCTACCCATTCCAATCCTGAGACCATTCCTATAGCATGAGATGTGATGTCTCAATGCTTCCAATACCAAACCTGAGATCCTTCCTATAACATGAGATGTGATATCCAACTCCTTCCCATTCCAATCCTGAGACCCTTATGATAGCATGAGATGTGATATCTCAATGCCTCTTATACCAAACCTGAGATCCTTCCGATAGCATGAGATGTGATATCTCAATGCTTCTAATACCAAGCCTGAGATCCTTCCTATAATATGAGATGTGATTTCCAAATCCTTCCCCTTCCAAACCTGAGACCCTCCCTTTAGCATGAGATGTGATATCCAACTCCTTCCCATTCCAATCCTGAGACCCTTCTGATAGCATGATATGTGATATCTCAATGCCTCTAATACCAAACCTGAGATCCTACCTCTAACATGAAATGTGATATCCATCTCCTTCCCTTTCCAAACCTGAGACCCTGCCTATAGCATGATATGTGATATCCAAGTCCTTCCCATTCCAATCCTGAGACCCTTCCTATAGCATGTGATGTGATATCTCAATGCTTATACCAAACCTGAGACCCTTCCTATGGCATGAGATGGCATATACAACTCCTTCCCATTCCAATCCTGAGACCCTTCCTATAGCATGAGATGTGATATCTCAATGCTTTACCAAACCTGAGACCCTTCCTATAGCATGAGATGTGATATCCAACTTCTTCCCATTCCAATCCTGAGACCCTTCCTATAGCATGAGATGTGATATCTCAATGCTTATACCAAACCTGAGACCCTTCCTATAGCTTGAGATGTGATATCCAACTCCTTCCCATTCCAATCCTGAGACCCTTCCTATAGCATGAGATGTGATATCCAAGCCCTTCCCATTGCAATCCTGAGACCCTTCCTATAACATGAAATGTGATATCCAACTCCTTCCCATTCCAACCTGAGACCCTTCCTATAGCATGAGATGGGATATCCAACTCCTTCCAAATTCAATACTGATACCCTTCCGATAGCATGAGATGTGATATCCCAATGCTTCTACCAAACCTGAGACCCATACTATGGCATGAGATGTGATATCAAACTCCTTCCCATTCCAATCCTGAGACCCTTCTTATACCATGAGACTTGATATCTCAATGCTTCTAATACCAAATCTGAGACCCTTCCTATAGCATGAGATGTGATATCCAACTCCTTCCCATTCCAATCCTGAGACCCTTCCTATAGCATGAGAAGTGATATCTCCATGCTTATACCAAACCTGAGACCCTTCCTATGGCATAAAATGTGATATCCAACTCCTTCCCATTCCAATCCTGAGACCCTTCCTATAGCATGAGATGTGATGTCTCAATGCTTCTAATACCAAACCTGAGATCCTTCCTATAACATGAGATGTGATATCCAACTCCTTCCCATTCCAATCCTGAGACCCTTATGATAGCATGAGATGTGATATCTCAATGCCTCTTATACCAAACCTGAGATCCTTCCGATAGCATGAGATGTGATATCTCAATGCTTCTAATAGCAAACCTGAGATACTTCCTATAATATGAGATGTGATTTCCAAATCCTTCCCCTTCCAAACCTGAGACCCTCCCTTTAGCATGAAATGTGATATCCAACTCCTTCCCATTCCAATCCTGAGACCCTTCTGATAGCATGAGATGTGATATCTCAATGCCTCTAATACCAAACCTGAGATCCTACCTCTAACATGAAATGTGATATCCATCTCCTTCCCTTTCCAAACCTGAGACCCTGCCTATAGCATGAGATGTGATATCCAAGTCCTTCCCATTCCAATCCTGAGACCCTTCCTATAGCATGTGATGTGATATCTCAATGCTTATACCAAACCTGAGACCCTTCCTATGGCATGAGATGTCATATACAACTTCTTCCCATTCCAACCCTGAGACCCTTTCTATAGCATGAGATGTGATATCTCAATGCTTATACCAAACCTGAGACCCTTCCTATAGCATGAGATGTGATATCCAACTTCTTCCCATTCCAATCCTGAGACCCTTCCTATAGCATGAGATGTGATATCTCAATGCTTATACCAAACCTGAGACCCTTCCTATAGCTTGAGATGTGATATCCAACTCCTTCCCATTCCAATCCTGAGACCCTTCCTATAGCATGAGATGTGATATCTCAAGGCCTCTAATACCAAACCTGAGATCCTTCCTCTAACATGAAATGTGATATCCAACTCCTTCCCCTTCCAAACCTGAGAGCCTTCCTATAGCATGAGATATGATATCCAAGTCCTTCCCATTCCAATCCTGAGACCCTTCCTATAACATGAAATGTGATATCCAACTCCTTCCCATTCTAATCTGAGACCCTTCCTATAGCTTGAGATGTGATATCCAACTCCTTCCCATTCCAATCCTGAGACCCTTCCTATAGCATGAGATGTGATATCCCAATGCTTCTACCAAACCTGAGACCCATACTATGACATGAGATGTGATATCAAACTCCTTCCCATTCCAATCCTGAGACGCTTCCTATAGCTTGAGATGTGATATCCAACTCCTTCCCATTCCAATTCTGAGACCCTTCTTATACCATGAGACTTGATATCCCAATGCTTCTAATACCAAACCTGAGACCCGTCCTATAACATGAGATGTGATATCGAAATCCTTCCCCTTCCAAACCTTAGACCCTTCCTTTATGATGAGATGTGATATCCAACTCCTTCCCATTCCAATCCTGAGACCCTTCCGATATCATGAGATTTGTTATCTCAATGCTTCTAATATCAAACTTGAGACCCTCCCTATAGCATGAGATGTGACATCCAAGTCCTTCCCATTCCAATCCTGAGACCCTTCCGATAGCAGAGATGTGATATCTCAATGCTTATACCAAACCTGAGACCCTTCCTAAGGCCTGAGATGTCATATACAACTCCTTCCCATTCCAATCCTGAGACCCTTCCTATAGCATGAGATGTGATATCTCAATGCTTATACCAAATCTGAGACCCTTCCTATAGCATGAGATGTGATATCCAACACCTTCCCATTCCAATCCTGAGACCCTTCCTATAGCTTGAGAAGTGATATCTCCATGCTTATACCAAACCTGAGACCCTTCCTATAGCATGAGATGTGATATCCAAATCCTTCTTATACCAAATCTGAGACCCTTCCTATAGCATGAGATGTGATATCCAACACCTTTCCATTCCAATCCTGAGACCCTTCCTATAGCATGAGAAGTGATATCTCCATGCTTATACCAAACCTGAGACCCTTCCTATAGCATGAGATGTGATATCCAAATCCTTCCCATTCCAATCCTGAGGCCCTTCCTATAGCATGAGATGTGATATCTCAATGCTTATACCAAACCTGAGAGCCTACCTATAGCATGAGATGTGATATCCAAGTCCATCCCATTCCAATCCTTAGACCCTTCCTACAGCATGCGATGTGATATCTCAATGATTCTAATACCAAACCAGAGACCCGTCCTTTAACATGAGATGGGATATCCAACTCCTTCCCATTCCAATCCTGAGCCACTCCTGATAGAGATGTGATATCTCAATGCTTATACCAAACCTGAGACTCTTCCTATAACATGAGATGTGATATCCAACTCCTTCCCGTTCCAAACCTGAGACACTTCCTATAGCATATGTGATATCCAACTCCTTACCAATCCAAACATGAGACCCTTCCTATAGCAAGAATGTAATATCCAACTCCTACCCATTCCAATCCTGAGACCATTCCTATAGCATGAGATGTGATGTCTCAATGCTTATACCAAACCTGAGACCCTTCCTATAGCTTGAGATGTGATATCCAACTCCTTCCCATTCCAATCCTGAGATCCTTCCTATAGCATGAGATGTGATATCTCAAGGCCTCTAATACCAAACCTGAGATCCTTCCTCTAACATGAAATGTGATATCCAACTCCTTCCCCTTCCAAACCTGAGAGCATTCCTATAGCATGAGATGTGATGTCTCAATGCTTCCAATACCAAACCTGAGATCCTTCCTATAACATGAGATGTGATATCCAACTCCTTCCCATTCCAATCCTGAGACCCTTATGATAGCATGAGATGTGCTATCTCAATGCCTCTTATACCAAACCTGAGATCCTTCCGATAGCATGAGATGTGATATCTCAATGCTTCTAATACCAAGCCTGAGATCCTTCCTATAATATGAGATGTGATTTCCAAATCCTTCCCCTTCCAAACGTGAGACCCTCCCTTTAGCATGAGATGTGATATCCAACTCCTTCCCATTCCAATCCTGAGACCCTTCTGATAGCATGATATGTGATATCTCAATGCCTCTAATACCAAACCTGAGATCCTACCTCTAACATGAAATGTGATATCCATCTCCTTCCCTTTCCAAACCTGAGACCCTGCCTATAGCATGATATGTGATATCCAAGTCCTTCCCATTCCAATCCTGAGACCCTTCCTATAGCATGTGATGTGATATCTCAATGCTTATACCAAACCTGAGACCCTTCCTATGGCATGAGATGGCATATACAACTCCTTCCCATTCCAATCCTGAGACCCTTCCTATAGCATGAGATGTGATATCTCAATGCTTTACCAAACCTGAGACCCTTCCTATAGCATGAGATGTGATATCCAACTTCTTCCCATTCCAATCCTGAGACCCTTCCTATAGCATGAGATGTGATATCTCAATGCTTATACCAAACCTGAGACCCTTCCTATAGCTTGAGATGTGATATCCAACTCCTTCCCATTCCAATCCTGAGACCCTTCCTATAGCATGAGATGTGATATCCAAGCCCTTCCCATTGCAATCCTGAGACCCTTCCTATAACATGAAATGTGATATCCAACTCCTTCCCATTCCAACCTGAGACCCTTCCTATAGCATGAGATGGGATATCCAACTCCTTCCAAATTCAATACTGATACCCTTCCGATAGCATGAGATGTGATATCCCAATGCTTCTACCAAACCTGAGACCCATACTATGGCATGAGATGTGATATCAAACTCCTTCCCATTCCAATCCTGAGACCCTTCTTATACCATGAGACTTGATATCTCAATGCTTCTAATACCAAATCTGAGACCCTTCCTAGAGCATGAGATGTGATATCCAACTCCTTCCCATTCCAATCCTGAGACCCTTCCTATAGCATGAGAAGTGATATCTCCATGCTTATACCAAACCTGAGACCCTTCCTATGGCATAAAATGTGATATCCAACTCCTTCCCATTCCAATCCTGAGACCCTTCCTATAGCATGAGATGTGATGTCTCAATGCTTCTAATACCAAACCTGAGATCCTTCCTATAACATGAGATGTGATATCCAACTCCTTCCCATTCCAATCCTGAGACCCTTATGATAGCATGAGATGTGATATCTCAATGCCTCTTATACCAAACCTGAGATCCTTCCGATAGCATGAGATGTGATATCTCAATGCTTCTAATAGCAAACCTGAGATCCTTCCTATAATATGAGATGTGATTTCCAAATCCTTCCCCTTCCAAACCTGAGACCCTCCCTTTAGCATGAAATGTGATATCCAACTCCTTCCCATTCCAATCCTGAGACCCTTCTGATAGCATGAGATGTGATATCTCAATGCCTCTAATACCAAACCTGAGATCCTACCTCTAACATGAAATGTGATATCCATCTCCTTCCCTTTCCAAACCTGAGACCCTGCCTATAGCATGAGATGTGATATCCAAGTCCTTCCCATTCCAATCCTGAGACCCTTCCTATAGCATGTGATGTGATATCTCAATGCTTATACCAAACCTGAGACCCTTCCTATGGCATGAGATGTCATATACACCTTCTTCCCATTCCAACCCTGAGACCCTTTCTATAGCATGAGATGTGATATCTCAATGCTTATACCAAACCTGAGACCCTTCCTATAGCATGAGATGTGATATCCAACTTCTTCCCATTCCAATCCTGAGACCCTTCCTATAGCATGAGATGTGATATCTCAATGCTTATACCAAACCTGAGACCCTTCCTATAGCTTGAGATGTGATATCCAACTCCTTCCCATTCCAATCCTGAGACCCTTCCTATAGCATGAGATGTGATATCTCAAGGCCTCTAATACCAAACCTGAGATCCTTCCTCTAACATGAAATGTGATATCCAACTCCTTCCCCTTCCAAACCTGAGAGCCTTCCTATAGCATGAGATATGATATCCAAGTCCTTCCCATTCCAATCCTGAGACCCTTCCTATAACATGAAATGTGATATCCAACTCCTTCCCATTCTAATCTGAGACCCTTCCTATAGCTTGAGATGTGATATCCAACTCCTTCCCATTCCAATCCTGAGACCCTTCCTATAGCATGAGATGTGATATCCCAATGCTTCTACCAAACCTGAGACCCATACTATGACATGAGATGTGATATCAAACTCCTTCCCATTCCAATCCTGAGACGCTTCCTATAGCTTGAGATGTGATATCTCAATGCTTTACCAAACCTGAGACCCTTCCTATAGCATGAGATGTGATATCCAACTTCTTCCCATTCCAATCCTGAGACCCTTCCTATAGCATGAGATGTGATATCTCAATGCTTATACCAAACCTGAGACCCTTCCTATAGCTTGAGATGTGATATCCAACTCCTTCCCATTCCAATCCTGAGACCCTTCCTATAGCATGAGATGTGATATCTCAAGGCCTCTAATACCAAACCTGAGATCCTTCCTCTAACATGAAATGTGATATCCAACTCCCTCCCCTTCCAAACCTGAGAGCCTTCCTATAGCATGAGATATGATATCCAAGCCCTTCCCATTCCAATCCTGAGACCCTTCCTATAACATGAAATGTGATATCCAACTCCTTCCCATTCCAACCTGAGACCCTTCCTATAGCATGAGATGGGATATCCAACTCCTTCCAAATCCAATACTGATACCCTTCCGATAGCATGAGATGTGATATCCCAATGCTTCTACCAAACCTGAGACCCATACTATGGCATGAGATGTGATATCAAACTCCTTCCCATTCCAATCCTGAGACCCTTCTTATACCATGAGACTTGATATCTCAATGCTTCTAATACCAAACATGAGACCCGTCCTATAACATGAGATGTGATATCCAAATCCTTCCCCTTCCAAACCTTAGACCCTTCCTTTATCATGAGATGTGATATCCAACTCCTTCCCATTCCAATCCTGAGACCCTTCCGATATCATGAGATGTGATATCTCAATGCTTATACCAAATCAGAGACCCTTCCTATGGCAAGAGATGTCATATACAACTCCTTCCCATTCCAATCCTGAGACCCTTCCTATAGCATGAGATGTGATAACTCAATGCTTATACCAAATTGAGACCCTTCCTATAGCATGAGATGTGATATCCAACTCCTTCCCATTCCAATCCTGAGACCCTTCCTATAGCATGAGAAGTGATATCTCCATGCTTATACCAAACCTGAGACCCTTCCTATAGCATAAGATGTGATATCCAACTCCTTCCCATTCCAATCCTGAGACCCTTCCTATAGCATGAGATGTGATGTCTCAATGCTTCTAATACCAAACCTGAGATCCTTCCTATAACATGAGATGTGATATCCAACTCCTTCCCATTCCAATCCTGAGACCCTTATGATAGCATGAGATGTGATATCTCAATGCTTCTAATAGCAAACCTGAGATCCTTCCTATAATATGAGATGTGATTTCCAAATCCTTCCCCTTCCAAACCTGAGACCCTCCCTTTAGCATGAAATGTGATATCCAACTCCTTCCCATTCCAATCCTGAGACCCTTCTGATAGCATGAGATGTGATATCTCAATGCCTCTAATACCAAACCTGAGATCCTACCTCTAACATGAAATGTGATATCCATCTCCTTCCCTTTCCAAACCTGAGACCCTGCCTATAGCATGAGATGTGATATCCAAGTCCTTCCCATTCCAATCCTGAGACCCTTCCTATAGCATGTGATGTGATATCTCAATGCTTATAGCAAACCTGAGACCCTTCCTATGGCATGAGATGTCATATACAACTCCTTCCCATTCCAACCCTGAGACCCTTCCTATAGCATGAGATGTGATATCTCAATGCCTCTAATACCAAACCTGAGATCCTACCTCTAACATGAAATGTGATATCCATCTCCTTCCCTTTCCAAACCTGAGACCCTGCCTATAGCATGAGATGTGATATCCAAGTCCTTCCCATTCCAATCCTGAGACCCTTCCTATAGCATGTGATGTGATATCTCAATGCTTATACCAAACCTGAGACCCTTCCTATAGCATGAGATGTGATATCCAACTCCTTCCCATTCCAATCCTGAGACCCTTCCTATAGCATGAGATGTGATGTCTCAATGCTTCTAATACCAAACCTGAGATCCTTCCTATAACATGAGATGTGATATCCAACTCCTTCCCATTCCAATCCTGAGACCCTTATGATAGCATGAGATGTGATATCTCAATGCCTCTTATACCAAACCTGAGATCCTTCCGATAGCATGAGATGTGATATCTCAATGCTTCTAATACCAAACCTGAGATCCTTCCTATAATATGAGATGTGATTTCCAAATCCTTCCCCTTCCAAACCTGAGACCCTCCCTTTAGCATGAAATGTGATATCCAACTCCTTCCCATTCCAATCCTGAGACCCTTCTGATAGCATGAGATGTGATATCTCAATGCCTCTAATACCAAACCTGAGATCCTACCTCTAACATGAAATGTGATATCCATCTCCTTCCCTTTCCAAACCTGAGACCCTGCCTATAGCATGAGATGTGATATCCAACTCCTTCCCATTCCAATCCTGAGACACATCCTATAGCATGAGATGTGATATCACAATGCTTCTAATACCAAACCTGAGACCCGTCCTATAGCATGAGATGTGATATCCAAGTCCTTCCCATTCCAATCCTGAGACCCTTCCTATAGCATGTGATGTGATATCTCAATGCTTATAGCAAACCTGAGACCCTTCCTATGGCATGAGATGTCATATACAACTCCTTCCCATTCCAACCCTGAGACCCTTCCTATAGCATGAGATGTGATATCTCAATGCCTCTAATACCAAACCTGAGATCCTACCTCTAACATGAAATGTGATATCCATCTCCTTCCCTTTCCAAACCTGAGACCCTGCCTATAGCATGAGATGTGATATCCAAGTCCTTCCCATTCCAATCCTGAGACCCTTCCTATAGCATGTGATGTGATATCTCAATGCTTATACCAAACCTGAGACCCTTCCTATGGCATGAGATGTCATATACAACTCCTTCCCATTCCAATCCTGAGACCCTTCCTATAGCATGAGATGTGATGTCTCAATGCTTCTAATACCAAACCTGAGATCCTTCCTATAACATGAGATGTGATATCCAACTCCTTCCCATTCCAATCCTGAGACCCTTATGATAGCATGAGATGTGATATCTCAATGCCTCTTATACCAAACCTGAGATCCTTCCGATAGCATGAGATGTGATATCTCAATGCTTCTAATACCAAACCTGAGATCCTTCCTATAATATGAAATGTGATTTCCAAATCCTTCCCCTTCCAAACCTGAGACCCTCCCTTTAGCATGAAATGTGATATCCAACTCCTTCCCATTCCAATCCTGAGACCCTTCTGATAGCATGAGATGTGATATCTCAATGCCTCTAATACCAAACCTGAGATCCTACCTCTAACATGAAATGTGATATCCATCTCCTTCCCTTTCCAAACCTGAGACCCTGCCTATAGCATGAGATGTGATATCCAACTCCTTCCCATTCCAATCCTGAGACACATCCTATAGCATGAGATGTGATATCACAATGCTTCTAATACCAAACCTGAGACCCGTCCTATAACATGAGATGTGATATCCAAATCCTTCCCCTTCCAAACCTGAGACCCTTCCTTTAGCATGAGATGTGATATCCAGCTCCTCCCATTCCAATCCTGAGACCCTTCCGATAGCAGAGATGTGATATTTCAATGCTTATACCAAAGAGACCCTTCCCATAGCATGAGATGTGATATCCAACTCCTTCCCATTCCAATCCTGAGACCCTTCCTATAGCATGAGATGTGATATCTCAATGCTTCTAATACCAAACCTGAGATCCTTCCTATAACATGAGATGTGATATCCAACTCCTTCCCATTCCAATCCCAAGACCCTTCCTATAGCATGAGATGTGATATCTCAATGCTTCTAATACCAAACCTAAGGTCCTTCCTATAACATGAGATGTGATATCCAAATCCTTCCCATTCCAAACCTGAGACCCTCCCTTTAGCATGAGATGTGATATCCAACTCCTTCTATTCCAACCTGAGACCCTTCCTATAGCATGAGATGGGATATCCAACTCCTTCCAAATCCAATCTTGATACCCTTCCGATAGCATGAGATGTGATATCCCAATGCTTCTACAAACCCTGAGACCCATACCATGGCATGAGATGTGATATCAAACTCCCGTCCTATACCATGAGACTTCATATCTCAATGCTTCTAATACCAAACCTGAGACCGGTCCAATAACATGAGATGTGATATCCAAATCCTTCCCCTTCCAAACCTTAGACCCTTCCTTTATCATGAGATGTGATATCCAAGTCCTTCCCATTCCATTCCTGAGACCCTTCCTATAGCATGAGATGTGATATCTCAATGCTTCTAATTCCAAACCTGAGACCCTTCCTATAACATGAGATGTGATATCCAAGTCCTTCCCATTCCAATCCTGAGACCCTTCCTATAACATGAGATGTGATATCCAACTCCTTCCCATTCCAATCATGAGAACCTTCCTATAGCTTGAGATGTGATATCCAACTCCTTTTCATTCCAATTCTGAGACCCGTCCTATACCATGAGACTTGATATCTCAATGCTTCTAATACCAAACCTGAGACCGGTCCTATAACATGAGATGTGATACCCAAATCCGTCCCCTTCCAAACCTTAGACCCTTCCTATAGCATGAGATGTGATATCTCATTGCTTCTAATACCAAACCTGAAACCCTTCCTATAACGAGATGGGATATCCAACTCCTTCCCATTCCAATCCTGAGACCCTTCAGATAGCAGAGATGTGATATCCAACTCCTTCCCATTCCAAACCTGAGACCCTTCCTATAGCATGAGATGTTATAATTTAATGCTTCTAAAACCAAACCTGAGAACTGTTAGGAAAGATTTCGTTATTGTAGGGAACTTTCCTTCCATGTGGCAACCCCTAAACTTTTTGCTATTGTTTTCAACCTGTTTTCTTGACTTTGCCAGAGAAGTGCAGCCTTCTGCTGTACTCCTCTGGGCTTTCGCTCCTTTCTTACGGGGAAACTGACATGCCCTTAAGACAGTCAGTACCGGGGAACGCTGTTTCCCGTAGTTTCTCTTATCGTGTCGCCATTTTAGTGCAACACGACACAAGAGGGCACTGTAAGCTAAGTTACAGCTCTCTTGGGTCTCTAGCCTTCTACAGACCCTAGACACTCTTGTAGGATGGTTTTTGGATCGGTGCAAGTCATTCAGGGACTGGGCTGGTGGCAGCGATCATTTGGTTTATTTTGAGCTCCTTTTGCCGTTCTGAGCACGTTTTTGCCGCGAACACAAAAGGGTGGCCCGGCTACACAAAATGGCCGGACCACGAGGCTCCTTTGTCTAGTCCACTGTCCGTCTTGCTCCCTTTACCTTCCCCCGGGTCAGGCGACCCGGGGCCTTCCTTATTTGGGCATGTAGTTTCCCGCGAAACACGGTTGCGTTCGCGGGCTTCTACATGTCGTTTGAGTGCCCCCAGGATGTGGGCTGGGCTGTCTGGTCCCAATACACATCCTGGGTGCCAGAGAGTCTAGGGTGGTGCGAATGCCTGGGACCACCGTGGTCCGTGATTGGTCCACGTATGGTATGTGTGTTGATGAGCGGATCTCCCATTGGCTCCCCTCCGTTTTGGCGCGAAGGGAACCGTGGATAAGAGGGAGCTGGAAACACCACTACCATGTCGATCTCCTGAGTTCTCACGAACCCAGGGATACAGGAGCCAAGTATCCTGCGAACAAGAGGCTGGACCGAGGAATCACTGGTGACCCCCTGAAGAACTTCTGCTCCTCATTGCTGTCGTCCGGTGAAGCCCTTTCCACCTAAGATCGAACAAGAAGGCCTGTACTGGCGCTTCGACCTATTGGAATAGCAGGACCAGCTATTCCCGGCACCTTCATCAACTCCTGCTGTAAGCCTTCGGAAGTGTCTCTGGGCCATCCAGTTGACTGACCAGCTTACTAAGGAGGCCTGCTCTGTAATCGCCGACAGGTTGGGTGGTATTCTGAGTCCGGGGCACGCTCACACGCTTCGTTTGCTTAGCATCCCTAAGCTAGAGGTGAGCAGTGCTCGTTTGGCTTGAATACACCCGGCCGTTCCGTTGCCCTGCTGTGGCGACAAAACTGTGCTTGTTTCTTCGATCGGGACGTCTTTTTACTCTGCACGACGACGAGACGTTCCCTGCTCTCCAGAACCTGCCAGAAGCTGCATCTATCGAGGAGAAGCTCGGGCCTGCTTGCTTCGGGGACCGGTGAGTAGATTAGCTAGGATCTGGTCGCCCTCCTGCAGTGCCCTTTGCTTTTCCCCGCTGTGAATACAGCACCCCTTGTCCGTACTCGCGCCCTGCTTCTGCCTCACAGTGGAGGCTGCGCTAGAGTCGCGGACCGTGTTCTCCTTCATTAGGGCGCCCTACAGAGCTGTCCAACGTCCTCCGAAGAGCTTCACCTTCTGCCCATTGGCACCGGCGTGTGCAGGTACTTTTGAGCGCTAGGCTCCACTCTTCGTAGGGATTGGACTACCATCTAGTTAGGGGCCTCAGAAGGCGGACATATCACAAGCATTGGTTCGCACTGCCTGTTTTCCTTCCCCTGCAGGTGGATAACATATTTCGTGCTGCTAATGCTGTGAAACTGTGTATTCTGTATATATATTGGGTGGATAGTGTATGTGTTGGTTTAATATCGTTGTATGTTGCTGCTTTTACTGTGGTCATTAGTTTTGAGGCCTTATAATAAATGTGTATCTATTTTTGATATAAACAACTGTTTGGAGTAGTTTGTAAGCGCTCTTGCTTTGTGTGCTCATTGCGGGCTTTCAGTCACCCTCACCCCTCTTGAGACCTAGTCTTGACCGCCGCGATCGCTACCTTGATTGGTCTGGCTTGTCCAGAGGTTACCCTGTTCCAAGTAATTAGGTTGGCCTTCTGAACCTCTGCGCCACCAGGACAGAGTTCAGAAATCCGTCTTAACAAATTGGTGTACAGCGGTGGGATACGACTGAAGGTATCCAGTGTTGCGCACGAGCTAAGGCGTTTTCAGGTTATTCCAACCAGGACACGCAGTAAAGTATTGAATATAACGTTAAAAAGGCCATAGTCCTATCGACAGTATGGAAACGAATACTTTATTAACCTTAAATGCTTCGAAATCTGAAACATTGAAGAAGATGTGTGCGGAGAGAGGGGTTTCCTCTCAAGGCACTAAATTGGAAATGATCCAGAGAATCGTGGCGTGGCAAGAAGCGCAGCTTGACGCTATAACTTCCGAGGACAGTGCAGAAGGTGGTGGGGCTGCTCTCACTGGCAGAACCGACGGTTCTGCCGCTGCACTGATCCATCACGACCACGAGGACAGGGAGGATGTAATGTCTAACGTTTCCTCTGCCAGTGTTGATGGGGAGGCTATGCTTGAATTCAAGAAGCAAGAGCTGCGGTTTAGGCAGCAGGAGCTTGAATTCAGCATAGCCAAACTGAAAATCGACCAGGCAGAAAAACAAAAAGACAGGGATCACCAGTTGGAACTGGCCAAGCTTCAGTTCGCAAATGGGTCCAAGGGTCCTGGACATGGTTCTGGGGCTTCCTCTCATCCACGGTTTCCAAAAGATCTGCTCAGTGTATATGAGGAACGAAATGACATTATGGACTGGTTAAATGCGTTTGAGTATGCATGCGAGGTTCAAGAGGTTGATAATGCGGATAAGATTGCATGGTTACTCAGCAGACTGCCCCATTCTGGTTGCAGTGCCATTATGGAAATGTCGAAGGCTGAGCGCGCTGATTTTGCAATGTTGAAGCAGACTCTCATTTTAAAGTTTGGGAAGACTCCGACCCAATATTTGAAAAGGTTTAGAGAGTATAAGAAAAAGGAAGGTGGTACTTGGGTGTCGTATGTAGCTGAGTCCCTGAAAAACTTGACTGGCTGGGTTGAAGGTTATAAGGTTTCTACCTTCGAAGGCATGATCAATCTGGTCATGCTGGAACACATTTTTGCTTCTTCTTCCCCGGAGCTTAAGCAGCATTTGGCCGATTCGAAGGAGATAGATCCTAAGAAGCTGGCCATTGCAGCAGATTTATGGGTGTCACATCGAGTGTCCCATAAGGACAAAACTCATCCTGGTAAGCAGGAGGAAGGGAAAAAGTCCAAAGATGTGGAGGGTGGGGAATCTGCTAAATCTTCTTCCCATAAGGGCCACAAAAAGAAAAATAAGGGTAAGCCATCCGAGAACTCACAGGGTAGTGGAGGTTCGCCTCCGAAACAGAACTCTGGTTATAATAAGCCTCCCTACGTAAACAGACCCAATGGGGCTTGTTTTTCTTGTGGAGCAACTGACCATGTGAAGGGGGATCCCCGTTGTAAGGTTAGACCTTTGGGGGTCCACTCCGCTAATCTGGCCTTCTCCTCCTACGAGGAAGAAGAGATTACAGGAGCATCCTTCTCCTCAGACTCATTTCCCAGCGGAATAGAGGCTGAGGTAGTTTTAGTGTCCCTGGGTTCCTGGGAGCCTAAAATCGCAGAGGCGTATGCTAGGATTCCGGATAATACCAAGCACTACTTTAAAGACAGTGTGCTGATCAATGGAGTGGATACTCCAGCTCTTAGGGATAGTGGGTGCAGTCGAACTGTAGTGGATTCTACCTTGGTAGACTCAGAGGAAGTTGCCAGAGCTACTCTGATGCCCACTAAGTTGGCTGACGGCCCCCTCCGTATGTTTCCCGTGATCCCTGTTAATCTAACTTTAAATGGTACAGCAGTTAGGATTCCAGTGAGCATTCAGAGAAACGTCCCGGGAAAGGTCTTGTTGGGCAATGATCTCAGAGCTCTAGGGCTCGTAGGAGACACTGCCGAAAGACCCTACACACGGTCTCAAGCACGGGCAGCATTGGCCAAGTCCAATACGCCGCCCCAGCCGAAGGGGAAACCCAAGGCGAAAGGAGTCAACAAGTCCCGACGGGGGAAAGAGAATATTCCCCCGAACTCGCCTACCACTGCGGTGGAGGGAGTTGGTCAATCGCCCGAGCCTGACGAGGAGGTGGCGATGCCTGAAGTGTTCGACCCCAACGACCATCCTGAACTAAAAGACTTGTTAGTTGAAGGAGGTCCTGATAGGGACGACTTCAGTAAGGGCCAACGTGAGTGCCCATCTCTGGAAGGCCTAAGGAGACAGGCCTGCTCCCAGCTTGAGGGTGAACCTCATGGGTTGCAAAGGATTTACCAGGAAGGTGGACTCCTTTATAGTGAGCCCACAGAGTCTACAGAAGGAGACCATAGGAGGTTGGTGGTTTCCCTTGCTGTTAGGCCCTTCCTCCTGCAGTTGGCGCATGTCGTTCCCCTTGCTGGTCACCTTGGTATGAGGAGGACCAAGCAAAGGTTATCCATGCACTTCTACTGGCCCAAGATGGGGGAGCAAGTAGAAAGTCACTGCAGGAGTTGTGCCGCCTGCCAGTTGTCTGGTAAGGTTGGTGCGACAATCCAAGCTCCGTTGGTACCGCTCCCAGTTGTGGGGGTACCATTTGAAAGGGTAGGGATCGACATGGTTGGTCCCCTTGACCCGCAAACATCCTCAGGCAATAGGTTTATCCTGGTGCTGGTCGACCATGCCACCAGGTATCCTGAGGCCGTCCCATTTACAACTGTAACTGCCAAGCCAGTTGCAGAAGCTTTACTCGGCATGTTTACTAGGGTTGGCTTCCCTAAAGAAGTTGTGCCGGATGATGGCAGCAACTTTATGTCGAAGTATAGGCAGGCTATGTGGAAAGAATGTGGGGTCACCTACAGGTTCTCTTCTGCATACCGCCCCCAGACCGATGGTCTGGGGGGGCGTCTTAACAGGACGTTAAAAAGCATGATTGGGGCTCTGGAGGAGCCTCAGAGAAGAAAATGGGATCTTCTTGTTTCATGCTTGCTGTTTGCCTACCGAGAGGTACCACAGGAGGGTGTTGGCTTCAGCCCCTTCGAACTTCTGTTCGGTCATCCCGTACGGGGACCCTTAGCCATTGTCAAGGAGGGATGGGAGATGCCCACTCCCCCTGTTACTACCAATGTAGTTGATTATGTGCTAGGGCTCAGAAAACGGATGGTACTTCTGATGGGCTTGGCTAGTGCTAAATTGAAGGCAGGGCAAGCGCTGGTGAAACATTGGTACGACCAGAAAGCTTCCCTCATCAACTTTACACATGGCCAGCAAGTCCTGATCGTGAATCCCATAAGGCCTCGAGCTTTACAGGACAAATGGTCAGGCCCTTACCCAGTGGTGGAGCCCCTGGGTGAGGTTAGCTATTCAGTGGACCTTGGAAGGCCTGGACAGGCTCTAAAAGTGTTTCACGTGAATAGGCTGAAGGCTTTCGTCCCAAGCGGCGAAATCGCAGCACTGCTATTGGCTTCAGACGTTGAGGAAGAGGAGTCTGAACCTCTCCCTGACCTGTTCCAAAGCAGTCCTTCAGAAAGCTCTTTTGAGGGTGTCCGAGTGGCCCCTCACCAAAATGGACAAGGCTCAGTGGTTTGCCTTGGACATGAAGTAGGTGGAGGGAGGAGACAGCCTCTATCCAGTAAGGTACCAGCGGTACAAGACTGGCCTACCCCCACTACGCAAACCCAAGTGAGAGCCTTCTTAGGACTCACGGGTTATTACCGCAATTTTGTGGCAGACTATGGCACCATAGCTGCTCCTCTGACTGCCCTCACAACTCCGAAGAAACCCAAGAAGGTAACTTGGACTGACGAGTGTGAGAAGGCCTTCAATGGCTTGAAAGACTCCTTGTGCCAGGCCCCTGTGCTCAGGGCCCCTGATTATCAAAGACCTTTTATCGTGCAGACGGATGCCTCTGACACTGGGATAGGAGCTGTACTATCACAAGTAGATGAGAAGGGTAAGGAACACCCTATCGGTTTTATTAGTCGCCAGCTTAAGGACAGAGAGCTCAGATGGTCCACGGTAGAGAAAGAATGTTTCTCTGTTGTGTGGGCCCTAAGGAAGCTGCGGCCCTACCTCTATGGGACCCACTTCACTGTGCAGACTGACCATAAGCCGTTAAAGTGGCTAATGAACATGAAGGGGGAGAATCCAAAGTTGCTTAGGTGGTCCATAAGTCTACAAGGCTTCGACTTCACTATTGAGCATAGGCCAGGTGTCCAACATAGCAATGCTGATGGGTTGTCCAGAATGTTTTACCGACCTGAACAAGAGACTCATCCAGGGGTGGATTAGTTCCCCCTGTCCATAGTCTGGGAGGGGCGAGTGTTAGGAAAGATTTCGTTATTGTAGGGAACTTTCCTTCCATGTGGCAACCCCTAAACTTTTTGCTATTGTTTTCAACCTGTTTTCTTGACTTTGCCAGAGAAGTGCAGCCTTCTGCTGTACTCCTCTGGGCTTTCGCTCCTTTCTTACGGGGAAACTGACATGCCCTTAAGACAGTCAGTACCGGGGAACGCTGTTTCCCGTAGTTTCTCTTATCGTGTCGCCATTTTAGTGCAACACGACACAAGAGGGCACTGTAAGCTAAGTTACAGCTCTCTTGGGTCTCTAGCCTTCTACAGACCCTAGACACTCTTGTAGGATGGTTTTTGGATCGGTGCAAGTCATTCAGGGACTGGGCTGGTGGCAGCGATCATTTGGTTTATTTTGAGCTCCTTTTGCCGTTCTGAGCACGTTTTTGCCGCGAACACAAAAGGGTGGCCCGGCTACACAAAATGGCCGGACCACGAGGCTCCTTTGTCTAGTCCACTGTCCGTCTTGCTCCCTTTACCTTCCCCCGGGTCAGGCGACCCGGGGCCTTCCTTATTTGGGCATGTAGTTTCCCGCGAAACACGGTTGCGTTCGCGGGCTTCTACATGTCGTTTGAGTGCCCCCAGGATGTGGGCTGGGCTGTCTGGTCCCAATACACATCCTGGGTGCCAGAGAGTCTAGGGTGGTGCGAATGCCTGGGACCACCGTGGTCCGTGATTGGTCCACGTATGGTATGTGTGTTGATGAGCGGATCTCCCATTGGCTCCCCTCCGTTTTGGCGCGAAGGGAACCGTGGATAAGAGGGAGCTGGAAACACCACTACCATGTCGATCTCCTGAGTTCTCACGAACCCAGGGATACAGGAGCCAAGTATCCTGCGAACAAGAGGCTGGACCGAGGAATCACTGGTGACCCCCTGAAGAACTTCTGCTCCTCATTGCTGTCGTCCGGTGAAGCCCTTTCCACCTAAGATCGAACAAGAAGGCCTGTACTGGCGCTTCGACCTATTGGAATAGCAGGACCAGCTATTCCCGGCACCTTCATCAACTCCTGCTGTAAGCCTTCGGAAGTGTCTCTGGGCCATCCAGTTGACTGACCAGCTTACTAAGGAGGCCTGCTCTGTAATCGCCGACAGGTTGGGTGGTATTCTGAGTCCGGGGCACGCTCACACGCTTCGTTTGCTTAGCATCCCTAAGCTAGAGGTGAGCAGTGCTCGTTTGGCTTGAATACACCCGGCCGTTCCGTTGCCCTGCTGTGGCGACAAAACTGTGCTTGTTTCTTCGATCGGGACGTCTTTTTACTCTGCACGACGACGAGACGTTCCCTGCTCTCCAGAACCTGCCAGAAGCTGCATCTATCGAGGAGAAGCTCGGGCCTGCTTGCTTCGGGGACCGGTGAGTAGATTAGCTAGGATCTGGTCGCCCTCCTGCAGTGCCCTTTGCTTTTCCCCGCTGTGAATACAGCACCCCTTGTCCGTACTCGCGCCCTGCTTCTGCCTCACAGTGGAGGCTGCGCTAGAGTCGCGGACCGTGTTCTCCTTCATTAGGGCGCCCTACAGAGCTGTCCAACGTCCTCCGAAGAGCTTCACCTTCTGCCCATTGGCACCGGCGTGTGCAGGTACTTTTGAGCGCTAGGCTCCACTCTTCGTAGGGATTGGACTACCATCTAGTTAGGGGCCTCAGAAGGCGGACATATCACAAGCATTGGTTCGCACTGCCTGTTTTCCTTCCCCTGCAGGTGGATAACATATTTCGTGCTGCTAATGCTGTGAAACTGTGTATTCTGTATATATATTGGGTGGATAGTGTATGTGTTGGTTTAATATCGTTGTATGTTGCTGCTTTTACTGTGGTCATTAGTTTTGAGGCCTTATAATAAATGTGTATCTATTTTTGATATAAACAACTGTTTGGAGTAGTTTGTAAGCGCTCTTGCTTTGTGTGCTCATTGCGGGCTTTCAGTCACCCTCACCCCTCTTGAGACCTAGTCTTGACCGCCGCGATCGCTACCTTGATTGGTCTGGCTTGTCCAGAGGTTACCCTGTTCCAAGTAATTAGGTTGGCCTTCTGAACCTCTGCGCCACCAGGACAGAGTTCAGAAATCCGTCTTAACAAGAACCATCCTATAACATGTGAAATCCAAATCCTTCCCTTTCCTGAGACCCTTCCGATAGCATGAGATGTGATATCTCAATGCTTCTAAAACCAAACATGAGAACCATCCTATAACATGAGATGTGAAATCCAAATCCTTCCCTTTCCAAACCTAAGACCCTTCCTATAGCTTGAGATGAAATATCAAACTCCTTCCCATTCCAATCCTGAGATAGCTTGAGATGTGAAAGCCAACTCCATCCCATTCCAATCCTGAGACCCTTCCGATAGCATGAGATGTGATAGCTCAATGCTTCTAATATCAAAACTGAGACCCTTCCTATGGCATTAGATGTGATATCCAACTCCTTCCCATTCCAATCCTGAGTTCCTTCCTATAGCATGAGATGTGATATCTCAATGCTTCTATCAAACCTGATACCCTTCCTTTAGCATGAGATGTGATATTCAACTCCTTCCCATTCCAATCCTGAGACCCTTCCTATAACATGAGACGTGATATCCAACTCCTTCCCATTCCAATCCTGAGACTCCTCCTATAGCATGAGATGTGATATCTCAATGCTTCTAATACCAGACCTGGGACCGGTCCTATAACATGAGATATGATATCCAAATCCTTCCCCTTCCAAACCTGAGACCCTTCCTATCGCAAGAGATGTGATATCCAATTTCTTCCCATTCCAATTCTGAGACCCTTCCTATAACGAGATGTGATATCCAACTCCTTCCCATTCCAACCTGAGACCCTTCCTGTAGCATGAGAAGGGAGATCCAACTCCTTCCCATTCCAATCCTGAGACCCTTCCTATACCATGAGATGTGATATCTCAATGCTTCTAATACCAAACCTGGGACCCGACATTTAACATGAGATACGTCCTATAACATGAGATATGATATCCAAATCCTTCCCCTTCCAAACCTGAGACCCTTCCTTTAGCATGAGATGTGATATCCAAATCCTTCCCATTCCAATACTGAAACCCTTCCTATAGCATGAGATGTCATATCTCAATGTTTCTAATAGAAAACCTGAGACCCTTCCTATAGCAAGAGATGTGATATCCAAATCCTTCCCATTTCAATCTTGAGACCCTTCCTATAACATGAGATGTGATATCCAACTCCTACCCATTCCAACCTGAGACCCTTCCTATAGCATGAGAAGGGATATCCAATTCCTTCCCAATCCAATCCTTAGACCCTTCCGATAGCAGAGATGTGATATCTCAATGCTTATACCAAACCTGAGACCCTTCCTTTAGCATGAGATTTGATATCCAAATCCTTCACATTCCAACCCTGACACCCTTCCTATAGCATGAGATGTGATATCTCAATGCTTCTAATACAACCTGAGACCCTTCCTATAGCATGAGATGGGATATCCAACTCCTTCCAAATCCAATCTTGATACCCTTCCGAAAGCATGAGATGTGATATCCCAATGCTTCTACAAACCCTGAGACCCATACCATGGCATGAGATGTGATATCAAACTCCCGTCCTATACCATGAGACTTCATATCTCAATGCTTCTAATACCAAACCTGAGACCGGTCCAATAACATGAGATGTGATATCCAAATCCTTCCCCTTCCAAACCTTAGACCCTTCCTTTATCATGAGATGTGATATCCAAGTCCTTCCCATTCCATTCCTGAGACCCTTCCTATAGCATGAGATGTGATATCTCAATGCTTCTAATTCCAAACCTGAGACCCTTCCTATAACATGAGATGTGATATCCAAGTCCTTCCCATTCCAATCCTGAGACCCTTCCTATAACATGAGATGTGATATCCAACTCCTTCCCATTCCAATCATGAGAACCTTCCTATAGCTTGAGATGTGATATCCAACTCCTTTTCATTCCAATTCTGAGACCCGTCCTATACCATGAGACTTGATATCTCAATGCTTCAAATACCAAACCTGAGACCGGTCCTATAACATGAGATGTGATACCCAAATCCGTCCCCTTCCAAACCTTAGACCCTTCCTATAGCATGAGATGTGATATCTCATTGCTTCTAATACCAAACCTGAAACCCTTCCTATAACGAGATGGGATATCCAACTCCTTCCCATTCCAATCCTGAGACCCTTCAGATAGCAGAGATGTGATATCCAACTCCTTCCCATTCCAAACCTGAGACCCTTCCTATAGCATGAGATGTTATAATTTAATGCTTCTAAAACCAAACCTGAGAACCATCCTATAACATGTGAAATCCAAATCCTTCCCTTTCCTGAGACCCTTCCGATAGCATGAGATGTGATATCTCAATGCTTCTAAAACCAAACATGAGAACCATCCTATAACATGAGATGTGAAATCCAAATCCTTCCCTTTCCAAACCTAAGACCCTTCCTATAGCTTGAGATGAAATATCAAACTCCTTCCCATTCCAATCCTGAGATAGCTTGAGATGTGATAGCCAACTCCATCCCATTCCAATCCTGAGACCCTTCCGATAGCATGAGATGTGATAGCTCAATGCTTCTAATATCAAAACTGAGACCCTTCCTATGGCATTAGATGTGATATCCAACTCCTTCCCATTCCAATCCTGAGTTCCTTCCTATAGCATGAGATGTGATATCTCAATGCTTCTATCAAAACTGATACCCTTCCTTTAGCATGAGATGTGATATTCAACTCCTTCCCATTCCAATCCTGAGACCCTTCCTATAACATGAGACGTGATATCCAACTCCTTCCCATTCCAATCCTGAGACTCCTCCTATAGCATGAGATGTGATATCTCAATGCTTCTAATACCAGACCTGGGACCGGTCCTATAACATGAGATATGATATCCAAATCCTTCCCCTTCCAAACCTGAGACCCTTCCTATAGCAAGAGATGTGATATCCAATTTCTTCCCATTCCAATCCTGAGACCCTTCCTATAACGAGATGTGATATCCAACTCCTTCCCATTCCAACCTGAGACCCTTCCTGTAGCATGAGAAGGGAGATCCAACTCCTTCCCATTCCAATCCTGAGACCCTTCCTATACCATGAGATGTGATATCTCAATGCTTCTAATACCAAACCTGGGACCCGACATATAACATGAGATACGTCCTATAACATGAGATATGATATCCAAATCCTTCCCCTTCCAAACCTGAGACCCTTCCTTTAGCATGAGATGTGATATCCAAATCCATCCCATTCCAATACTGAAACCCTCCTATAGCATGAGATGTCATATCTCAATGTTTCTAATAGAAAACCTGAGACCCTTCCTATAGCAAGAGATGTGATATCCAAATCCTTCCCATTTCAATCTTGAGACCCTTCCTATAACATGAGATGTGATATCCAACTCCTACCCATTCCAACCTGAGACCCTTCCTATAGCATGAGAAGGGATATCCAATTCCTTCCCAATCCAATCCTTAGACCCTTCCGATAGCAGAGATGTGATATCTCAATGCTTATACCAAACCTGAGACCCTTCCTTTAGCATGAGATTTGATATCCAAATCCTTCACATTCCAACCCTGACACCCTTCCTATAGCATGAGATGTGATATCTCAATGCTTCTAATACAAAACCTGAGATCCTTCCTATAACATGAGATGTGATATCCAAGTCCTTCCCATTCCAATCCTGAGACCCTTCCTATAACATGAGATGTGATATCCAACTCCTTCTATTCCAACCTGAGACCCTTCCTATAGCATGAGATGGGATATCCAACTCCTTTCAAATCCACTCCTGATACCCTTCCGATAGCATGAGATGTGATATCCCAATGCTTCTACAAAACCTGAGACCCCTACCATGGCATGAGATATGATATCAAACTCCCGTCCTATACCATGAGACTTGATATCTCAATGCTTCTAATACCAAACCTGAGACCGGTCCAATAACATGAGATGTGATATCCAAATCCTTCCCCTTCCAAACCTTAGACCCTTCCTTTATCATGAGATGTGATATCCAAGTCCTTCCCATTCCATTCCTGAGACCCTTCCCATAGCATGAGATGTGATATCTCAATGCTTCTCAAACCAAACATGAGAACCATCCTATAACATGAGATGTGAAATCCAAATCCTTCCCTTTCCAAACCTAAGACCCTTCCTATAGCTTGAGATGAAATATCAAACTCCTTCCCATTCCAATCCTGAGATAGCTTGAGATGTGAGATCCAAATCCTTCCCCTTCCAAACCTGAGACCCTTCCTATAGCTTGATATGTGATATCAAACTCCTTCCCATTACAATCCTGAGATCGCTTGAGATGTGATATCCAACTCCATCCCATTCCAAAACTGAGACCCTCCCTATAGTATGAGATGTGAAATCTAAGTCCTTCCCATTCCTATCCTGAGACCCTTCCGATAGCAGAGATGTGATATCTCAATGCTTATACCGAACCTGATGACCCTTCCTTTAGCATGAGATGTGATATTCAACTCCTTCCCATTCCAATCCTGAGACCCTTCCTATAACATGAAACGTGATATCCAACTCCTTCCCATTCCAAACCTGAGACCTTTCCTTTAGCATATGTGATATCCAACAACTTCCCATTCCAATCCTGAGACCCTTCCGATAGCATGAGATGTGATATCCAACTCCTTCCAATTCCAATACTGAGAGCCTTCCAATAGCATATGTGATATCTCAATGCTTCTAATATCAAAACTGAGACCCTCACTATAACATGAGAGGTGATATCCAACTCCTTCCTATTCCAATACTGAGACCCTTCCAATAGCATATGTGATATCTCAATGCTTCTAATATCAAAACTGAGACCCTTCCTATAACATGATATGTGATATCTCTATGCTTCTAATACCAAACCTGAGGCCCTTCCCGTAGTATATGTGAAATCCAACTCCTTCATATTCCAAACTTGTGACCCTTCCTGTAGCATGAAATGTGATTTTTCACCCCTTCCAATACCATACCCGAGACCATTCCCACAGCCTGAGATATGAAATCTCATTTCTTCCAATACCAAACCCGAGACCCTTCCGATAGGATGTGATTTGATATCTCAGTGCTTCTAATACCAAATCTGAGACCCTCCCTATAACAAGAGATATCATATCCAACTCCTTCCCATTCCAATCCTGAGACTCTTCCTATAGCATGACATGTGATATCGAACTTCCCATTCAAATCCTGAGACTCAGACCTCCACGTCTAACCTCACCACTCCTAGCTCCCGGATTGATAATGCACTCCTGCTGTGTCTTCTCTCCCTTCTTCTGCTTCCTTTCCTCTCTCCTTCCTCATGTGCCCTAGGTCAGGCTCCTTCTACACCTCCGCAAGGATTACTGATTTGTACCCCTCCCCACTCTCAACTCTCACTCAGTTAACACTCATCTGACATCTGCCATTTCCTGGAAGAACCCGACCTTGATGTCCTTGGTCTAACCGAGACATGGATGACGGCCAGCGCTGTCTCGAGCTCTGACACTTTCCTCCCTGATGACAAGTTCCTCTCCATGCCCAGATCCAACCGTTCTTGAGGGAGAGTATCCTTGATTCCTGTAGTAAATTGCTTTCCTTTGCAGGCCGACTCCTCTCACGAATGCCTTGTCTGCATGCATTCTCTCTTTCCTGGCCATTCTCTCACCGTGGCTATTTGCCTACCCCCTTCCTCAGTGGATGGACTTCTCCATCCTAGCCTCCTACCACTCAACTCCGCCTACTTGGAGAATTCAAAATGAACCTGTATGCTTCCTGACCTGGACTTTTACGAGACCTGCAATTCTTCATGTCTCTGGCCCTACACACTGCAGAGAATACTCAGGATTTTCTGATCTCAGACATCCCCCTATGTAACCCTCTCAACAATCCTCTCCCGTGGTGATCATGTTCTCATCTCCAAAGAAGGCTAACTACCAGCTGTTCCTCCTCAGTGGAGTTCTCCCTTTCTGTCCCTGCTCTCTGCACCGTTTCGCGTTGCAAACACTCGCTTCCCTGCTCTCTGGTTTAGACGCTTTTCCTTCTTCCTTTCTGTGCTTGTTCTCTGCATCGTTTCGCGTTGCAGAGAACAACTCGCTTCCCAGCTCTCTGGTTTAGACGTGTGTTCCCTGCCTTCTCTCCTCTTCCCGCTGCCTTCAAATCAACAAATGAGCTTCAAAAGATACACGGTGCTCAGAAAGCTTTATAACACCCATTATTCAAGATATAGCTGTAACCCGCTAGACGTATTGAAAAGTGATAAAAAAAATAGCAAAAATAGCTAGAAAATGTTCTTTCCTCGCGTTTTGGTAAATACGAATTCTGGTGGATTCCCATTTTGTACTCTGTCCGTGCACTCGTCACCCATACAAGGGGGGGATCAAAATCTACTGTTCACAGGCTGAATGTATACTGCTGAAATCGTCAATGCATTATCGGGTAAACCGACTGTTCTGGAAAGTGTATTTGCCATCTGTTATTCCAGTCAGCATATTTTCATCGTCCCTTCTTGTTTCAAGGCTGCACTCCCGTGGTGATCACATTCTCCTCTCGAGAGCAGGCTAACTACCAGCTGCTCCTCCTCAGAGGCGTTCCACCTTTCTGTCCCTGCTCCCTGCACCGTTTCGCGTTGCATGTAGTCGCTTCCCAGCTCTCTGGTTTAGATGCGTGTTCCCTGCCTTCTCTCCTCTTCCTACAGCCTTCCAATGAGCTCCACAAGATAGTGTTCAGAATGCTTTATAACACCCATTATTCAACATATAGCTGTAACCCGCTAGACGTATTGAAACGTGCTAAAAACTAGCAAAAACAGCTAGAAAATGTACTTCTCTCGCGTTTTGGTAAATGCAGGGTATACGCGTCTAAACCAGAGAGCAGGGAAGCGAGCATTTCAGCAGTATAAATTCAGCCTGTGAACAACACATTTTGACCCTCCCTTGTATGGGAGAAGAGTGGTTCAAAAGACCAGGATTCGACTGAACAAACGCACGAACAGAGTACAAAATGGGAATCCACCAGAATTCGCATTTACCAAAACGCGAGGAAAGTACATTTTCTAGCTGTTTCTGCTCGTTTTTAGCACGTTTCAATACGTCTAGCGGGTTACAGCTATATGTTGAATAATGGGTGTTATAAAGCATTCTGAACACTGTATCTTGTGGAGCTCATTGGAAGGCTGTAGGAAGAGGAGAGAAGGCAGGGAACACGCATCTAAACCAGAGAGCTGGGAAGCGAGTACATGCAACGCGAAACGGTGCAGGGAGCAGGGACAGAAAGGATGAACGCCTATGAGGAGGAGCAGCTGGTAGTCAGCCTGCTCTGGAGAGGAGCATGTGATCACCAGGGGAGTGCAGCCTGTAAAGTAGAAGGGACGATGAACACAGGGCGACTGCATTAACAGATGGCAAATACACGTTCCAAAACAGTCAGGAAAGCTGATAATGCCTTGAAGATTTCAGCCGTATACATTCAGCCTGTGAACAGCAGTAGACGTTGACCCCCCCCTTGTATGGGAGAACAGTGGTTAAAAACTTCAGGATTCGACAACAAACGCACGGACAGTACATACATGGGAACCCATCAGAATTAGCATTTACAAAAACGCGAGGAAAGTACATTTTCTAGCTGTTTTTGCTAGTTTACAGCACGTTTCAATACGTCTAGCGGGTTACGGCTATATGTTGAATAATGGGTGTTATAGAGCATTCTGAGCACCGTGTATCTTTTGGAGCTCATTTTTTGATTTGAAGGCAGCGGGAAGAGGAGAGAAGGCAGGGAACACGCGTCTAAACCAGAGAGCTGGGAAGCGAGTACTTGCAACGCGAAAAGGGCAGAAAGGAAGAAGGCCTCTGAGAAGGAAAAGCGTCTAAACCAGAGAGCAGGGAAGCGAGTGTTTGCAACGCGAAACGGTGCAGGGAGCAGGGACAGAAAGGGAGAACTCCTCTGAGGAGGAAAAGCTGGCAGTTAGCCTTTTTTGGAGATGAGAACTTGATCACCACGGGAGAGGATTGTTGAGAGGGTTACAGAGGGGGAGGTCTGAGATCACAAAATCCTGAGTATTCCCTGCAGTGTGTAGGGCCAGCGACATGAAGAGTTGCAGATCTCGTAAAAGTCCAGGTCAGGAAGCATACAGGTTCATGTTGAATTCTCCAAGTAGGCGGAGTTGAGTGGTAGGAGGCTAGGATGGAGAAGTCCATCCACTGAGAGAGGAAGGGGGTAGGCAGATAGCCACAGTGAGAGAATGGCCAGGAGAGAATGTATGCAGACAAGGCATTCGTGACAGGAGTCGGCCTGCAAAGGAAATCAATTTACTACAGGAATCAAGGATAAGCATTGAGATAACACATCTCATGCTATAGGAAGGGTCTCAGGATTGGAATGGGAAGGACTTAGATATCACATATGCTATAGGGAGGGTCTCAGTTTTGATATTAGAAGCATTGAGATATCACATCTCATGCTATCGGAAGTGTCTCAGGATTGGAATGGGATGGAGCTGGATATCACATATGCTAAAGGAAGGGTCTCAGGTTTGTAACGGGAAGGAGTTGGATATCACATCTCATGTTATAGGAAGGGTCTCAGGTTTGGTATAAACATTGAGATATCACATCTCTGCTATCGGAAGTGTCTCAGGATTGGAATGGGAAGGAGTTGGATATCCCATCTCATGCTATAGATAGGCTCTCAGGTTTGGAAAGTGAAGGAGTTGGATATCATATTTCATGTTAGAGGAAGGGTCTCAGGTTTTGTTATAAGCATTGAGATATCACATCTCATGCTATAGGAAGGGTCTCAGGATTGGAATGGGAAGGACTTGGATATCACATCTCATGATAAAGGAAGGGTCTAAGGTTTGGAAGGGGAAGGATTTGGATATCACATCTCATGTTATAGGACGGGTCTCGGGTTTGGTATTAGAAGCATTGAGATATCAAGTCTCATGGTATAGGAAGGGTCTCAGAATTGGAATGGGAAGGAGTTGGATATCACATCTCAAGCTATAGGAAGGGTCTCAGGATTAGAAATGGAAGGAGTTTGATATCACATCTCATGCCATAGTATGGGTCTCAGGTTTGGTAGAAGCATTGGGATATCACATCTCATGCTATCGGAAGGGTATCGGGATTGTATTTGGAAGGAGTTGGATATCCCATCTCATGCTATAGGAAGGCTCTCAGGTTTGCAAGGGGAAAGTTGGATATCACATTTCATGTTAGAGGTAGGATCTCAGGTTTGGTATTCGAAGTATTGAGATATCACCTCTCATGCTATCAGAAGGATCTCAGGTTTGGTATAGAAGCATTGAGATATCATATCTTATGCTATCAGAAGAGTCTCAGGATTGGAATGGGAAGGAGTTGGATATCGCATCTCATGCTAAAGGGAGGGTCTCAGGTTTGGAAGATAAGGATTTGGATATCACATCTCATGTTATAGGAAGGATCTCAGGTTTGGTATTAGAAGTATTGAGATATCACATCTCATGCTATCGGAAGGATCTCAGGTTTGGTATAGAAGCATTGAGATATCATATTTTATGCTATCAGAAGGGTCTCAGGATTGGAATGGGAAGGAGTTGGATATCGCATATCATGCTAAAGGGAGGGTCTCAGGTTTGGAAGGGGAAGGATTTGGATATCACATCTCATGTTATAGGATGGATCTCAGGTTTGGTATTAGAAGTATTGAGATATCACATCTCATGTTATCGGAAGGATCTCAGGTTTGGTATTAGAAGTATTGAGATATCACATCTCATGCTATAGGAAGGGTCTCAGGATTGGAATGGGAAGGAGTTGGATATCACATCTCATGCTATAGGAAGGGTCTCAGGATTGGAATGGGAAGGACTTAGATATCACATATGCTATAGGGAGGGTCTCAGTTTTGATATTAGAAGCATTGAGATATCACATCTCATGCTATCGGAAGTGTCTCAGGATTGGAATGGGAAGGAGCTGGATATCACATCTCATGCTAAAGGTAGGGTCTCAGGTTTGGAACGGGAAGGAGTTGGATATCAAATCTCATGTTATAGGAAGGGTCTCAGGTTTGGTATAAACATTGAGATATCACATCTCTGCTATCGGAAGTGTCTCAGGATTGGAATGGGAAGGAGTTGGATATCCCATCTCATGTTATAGGACGAGTCTCAGGTTTTTTATTAGAATCATTGAGATATCATATTGCATGCTGTAGGAAGGGTCTAAGGATTGGAATGGGAAGGACTTGGATATCACATCTCATGCTATAGATAGGCTCTCAGGTTTGGAAAGTGAAGGAGTTAGATATCCCATTTCATGTTAGAGGAAGGATCTCAGGTTTGGTATTAGAGGCATTGAGATATCACATCTCAGGCTATAGGAAGGGTCTCAGGTTTGGTATAAGCAGTGAGATATCACATCTCATGCTATAGGAAGTGTCTCAGGATTGGAATGGGAAGGAGTTGGAAATCACATCTCATGTTATAGGAAGGATCTCAGGTTTGGTATAAGCATTGCGATATCACATCTCTGCTATCGGAAGGGTCTCAGGATTGGAATGGGAAGGAGTTGGATATTCCCATCTCATGTTATAGGAAGGGTCTCAGGTTTGGTATTAGAAGCATTGAGATATCAAGTCTCATGGTATAGGAAGGGTCTCAGAATTGGAATGGGAAGGAGTTGGATATCACATCTCAAGCTATAGGAAGGGTCTCAGG
The DNA here is from genome assembly GCF_040938575.1 of Ambystoma mexicanum. Lineage (NCBI taxonomy): Eukaryota > Metazoa > Chordata > Amphibia > Caudata > Ambystomatidae > Ambystoma > Ambystoma mexicanum. The sequence continues at coordinate 324,939,981 of NC_090936.1, forward strand.
ATTAGAAAGGGAAGGAGTTTGATATCACATCTCATGCCATAGTATGGGTCTCAGGTTTGGTAGAAGCATTGGGCTATCACATCTCATGCTATCGGAAGGGTATCGGGATTGGATTTGGAAGGAGTTGGATATCCCATCTCATGCTATAGGAAGGCTCTCAGGTTTGCAAGGGGAAAGTTGGATATCACATTTCATGTTAGAGGTAGGATCTCTGGTTTGGTATTCGAAGTATTGAGATATCACCTCTCATGCTATCAGAAGGATCTCAGGTTTGGTATAGAAGCATTGAGATATCATATCTTATGTTATCAGAAGAGTCTCAGGATTGGAATGGGAAGGAGTTGGATATCGCATCTCATGCTAAAGGGAGGGTCTCAGGTTTGGAAGATAAGGATTTGGATATCACATCTCATGTTATAGGAAGGATCTCAGGTTTGGTATTAGAAGTATTGAGATATCACATCTCATGCTATCGGAAGAATCTCAGGTTTGGTATAGAAGCATTGAGATATCATATTTTATGCTATCAGAAGGGTCTCAGGATTGGAATGGGAAGGAGTTGGATATCGCATCTCATGCTAAAGGGAGGGTCTCAGGTTTGGAAGGGGAAGGAATTGGATATCACATCTCATGTTATAGGATGGATCTCAGGTTTGGTATTAGAAGTATTGAGATATCACATTTCATGTTATCGGAAGGATCTCAGGTTTGGTATTAGAAGTATTGAGATATCACATCTCATGCTATAGGAAGGGTCTCAGGATTGGAATGGGAAGGAGTTGGATATCACATCTCATGCTAAAGGAAGGGTCTCAGGTTTGGTAAAAGCATTGAGATATCACACTCCATGCTATAGGAAGGGTCTCAGGATTGGAATGGGAAGGACTTAGATATCACATATGCTATAGGGAGGGTCTCAGTTTTGATATTAGAAGCATTGAGATATCACATCTCATGCTATCGGAAGTGTCTCAGGATTGGAATGGGAAGGAGCTGGATATCACATCTCATGCTAAAGGTAGGGTCTCAGGTTTGGAACGGGAAGGAGTTGGATATCAAATCTCATGTTATAGGAAGGGTCTCAGGTTTGGTATAAACATTGAGATATCACATCTCTGCTATCGGAAGTGTCTCAGGATTGGAATGGGAAGGAGTTGGATATCCCATCTCATGTTATAGGACGAGTCTCAGGTTTTTTATTAGAATCATTGAGATATCATATTGCATGCTGTAGGAAGGGTCTAAGGATTGGAATGGGAAGGACTTGGATATCACATCTCATGCTATAGATAGGGTCTCAGGTTTGGAAAGTGAAGGAGTTGGATATCCCATTTCATGTTAGAGGAAGGATCTCAGGTTTGGTATTAGAGGCATTGAGATATCACATCTCAGGCTATAGGAAGGGTCTCAGGTTTGGTATAAGCAGTGAGATATCACATCTCATGCTATAGGAAGTGTCTCAGGATTGGAATGGGAAAGAGTTGGATATTCCCATCTCATGTTATAGGAAGGGTCTCAGGTTTGGTATTAGAAGCATTGAGATATCACATCTCATGCTATAGGAAGGGTCTCAGGATTGGAATGGGAAGGACTTGGATATCACATCTCATGCTATAGGGAGGGTCTCAAGTTTGATATTAGAAGCATTGAGATATCACATTTCATGATATCGGAAGGGTCTCAGGATTGGTATAAGCAGTGAGATATCACATCTCATGCTATAGGAAGTGTCTCAGGATTGGAATGGGAAGGAGTTGGAAATCACATCTCATGTTATAGGAAGGATCTCAGGTTTGGTATAAGCATTGAGATATCACATCTCTGCTATCGGAAGGGTCTCAGGATTGGAATGGGAAGGAGTTGGATATTCCCATCTCATGTTATAGGAAGGGTCTCAGGTTTGGTATTAGAAGCATTGAGATATCACATCTCATGCTATAGGAAGGTGTTAAGACGGATTTCTGAACTCTGTCCTGGTGGCGCAGAGGTTCAGAAGGCCAACCTAATTACTTGGAACAGGGTAACCTCTGGACAAGCCAGACCAATCAAGGTAGCGATCGCGGCGGTCAAGACTAGGTCTCAAGAGGGGTGAGGGTGACTGAAAGCCCACAGTGAGCACACAAAGCAAGAGCGCTTACAAACTACTCCAAACAGTTGTTTATATCAAAAATAGATACACATTTATTATAAGGCCTTGAAACTAATAACTACAGTAAAAGCAGCAATATACAACGATATTAAACCAACACATACACTATCCACCCAATATATATACAGAATACACAGTTTCACAGCATTAGCAGCACGAAATATGTTATCCACCTGCAGGGGAAGGAAAACAGGCAGTGCGAACCAATGCGTGTGATATGTCCGCCTTCTGAGGCCCCTAACTAGATGGTAGTCCAATCCCTACGAAGAGTGGAGCCTAGCGCTCAAAAGTACCTGCACACGCCGGTGCCAATGGGCAGAAGGTGAAGCTCTTCGGAGGACGTTGAACAGCTCTGTAGGGAGCTCTAATGAAGGAGAACACGGTCCGCGACTCTAGCGCAGCCTCCACTGTGAGGCAGAAGCAGGGCGCGAGTACGGACAAGGGGTGCTGTATTCACAGCGGGGAAAAGCAAAGGGCACTGCAGGAGGGCGACCAGATCCTAGCTAATCTACTCACCGGTCCCCGAAGCAAGCAGGCCCGAGCTTCTCCTCGATAGATGCAGCTTCTGGCAGGTTCTGAAGAGCAGGGAACGTCTCGTCGTCGTGCAGAGTAAAAAGACGTCCCGATCGAAGAAACAAGCACAGTTTTGTCGCCACAGCAGGGCAACGGAACGGCCGGGTGTATTCAAGCCAAACGAGCACTGCTCACCTCTAGCTTAGGGTTGCTAAGCAAACGAAGCGTGTGAGCGTGCCCCGGACTCAGAATACCACTCAACCTGTCGGCGATTACAGAGCAGGCCTCCTTAGTAAGCTGGTCAGTCAACTGGATGGCCCAGAGACACTTCCGAAGGCTTACAGCAGGAGTTGATGAAGGTGCCGGGAATAGCTGGTCCTGCTATTCCAATAGGTCGAAGCGCCAGTACAGGCCTTCTTGTTCGATCTTAGGTGGAAAGGGCTTCACCGGACGACAGCAATGAGGAGCAGAAGTTCTTCAGGGGGTCACCAGCGATTCCTCGGTCCAGCCTCGTGTTCGCAGGATACTTGGCTCCTGTATCCCTGGGTTCGTAAGAACTCAGGAGATCGACATGGTAGTGGTGTTTCCAGCTCCCTCTTATCCACGGTTCCCTTCGCGCCAAAACGGAGGGGAGCCAATGGGAGATCCGCTCATCAACACACATACCATACGTGGACCAATCACGGACCACAGTGGTCCCAGGCATTCACACCACCCTAGACTCTCTGGCACCCAGGATGTGTATTGGGACCAGACAGCCCATCCCACATCCTGGGGGCACTCAAACGACATGTAGAAGCCCGCGAACGCAACCGTGTTCCGCGGGAAACTACATGCCCAAATAAGGAAGGCCCCGGGTCGCCTGACCCGGGGGAAGGTAAAGGGAGCAAGACGGACAGTGGACTAGACAAAGGAGCCTCGTGGTCCGGCCATTTTGTGTAGCCGGGCCACCCTTTTGTGTTCGCGGCAAAAACGTGCTCAGAACGGCAAAAGGAGCTCAAAATAAACCAAATGATCGCTGCCACCAGCCCAGTCCCTGAATGACTTGCACCGATCCAAAAACCATCCTATAAGAGTGTCTAGGGTCTGTAGAAGGCTAGAGACCCAAGAGAGCTGTAACTTAGCTTACAGTGCCCTCTTGTGTCGTGTTGCACTAAAATGGCGACACGATAAAAGAAACTACGGGAAACAGCGTTCCCCGGTACTGACTGTCTTAAGGGCATGTCAGTTTCCCCGTAAGAAAGGAGCGAAAGCCCAGAGGAGTACGGCAGACGGCTGCACTTCTCTGGCAAAGTCAAGAAAACAGGTTGAAACAATAGCAAAAAGTTTAGGGGTTGCCACATGGAAGGAAAGTTCCCTACAATAACGAAATCTTTCCTAACACTCGCCCCTCCCAGACTATGGACAGGGGGAACTAATCCACCCCTGGATGAGTCTCTTGTTCAGGTCGGTAAAACATTCTGGACAACCCATCAGCATTGCTATGTTGGACACCTGGCCTATGCTCAATAGTGAAGTCGAAGCCTTGTAGACTTATGGACCACCTAAGCAACTTTGGATTCTCCCCCTTCATGTTCATTAGCCACTTTAACGGCTTATGGTCAGTCTGCACAGTGAAGTGGGTCCCATAGAGGTAGGGCCGCAGCTTCCTTAGGGCCCACACAACAGAGAAACATTCTTTCTCTACCGTGGACCATCTGAGCTCTCTGTCCTTAAGCTGGCGACTAATAAAACCGATAGGGTGTTCCTTACCCTTCTCATCTACTTGTGATAGTACAGCTCCTATCCCAGTGTCAGAGGCATCCGTCTGCACGATAAAAGGTCTTTGATAATCAGGGGCCCTGAGCACAGGGGCCTGGCACAAGGAGTCTTTCAAGCCATTGAAGGCCTTCTCACACTCGTCAGTCCAAGTTACCTTCTTGGGTTTCTTCGGAGTTGTGAGGGCAGTCAGAGGAGCAGCTATGGTGCCATAGTCTGCCACAAAATTGCGGTAATAACCCGTGAGTCCTAAGACGGCTCTCACTTGGGTTTGCGTAGTGGGGGTAGGCCAGTCTTGTACCGCTGGTACCTTACTGGATAGAGGCTGTCTCCTCCCTCCACCTACTTCATGTCCAAGGCAAACCACTGAGCCTTGTCCATTTTGGTGAGGGGCCACTCGGACACCCTCAAAAGAGCTTTCTGAAGGACTGCTTTGGAACAGGTCAGGGAGAGGTTCAGACTCCTCTTCCTCAACGTCTGAAGCCAATAGCAGTGCTGCGATTTCGCCGCTTGGGACGAAAGCCTTCAGCCTATTCACGTGAAACACTTTTAGAGCCTGTCCAGGCCTTCCAAGGTCCACTGAATAGCTAACCTCACCCAGGGGCTCCACCACTGGGTAAGGGCCTGACCATTTGTCCTGTAAAGCTCGAGGCCTTATGGGATTCACGATCAGGACTTGCTGGCCATGTGTAAAGTTGATGAGGGAAGCTTTCTGGTCGTACCAATGTTTCACCAGCGCTTGCCCTGCCTTCAATTTAGCACTAGCCAAGCCCATCAGAAGTACCATCCGTTTTCTGAGCCCTAGCACATAATCAACTACATTGGTAGTAACAGGGGGAGTGGGCATCTCCCATCCCTCCTTGACAATGGCTAAGGGTCCCCGTACGGGATGACCGAACAGAAGTTCGAAGGGGCTGAAGCCAACACCCTCCTGTGGTACCTCTCGGTAGGCAAACAGCAAGCATGAAACAAGAAGATCCCATTTTCTTCTCTGAGGCTCCTCCAGAGCCCCAATCATGCTTTTTAACGTCCTGTTAAGACGCCCCCCCAGACCATCGGTCTGGGGGCGGTATGCAGAAGAGAACCTGTAGGTGACCCCACATTCTTTCCACATAGCCTGCCTATACTTCGACATAAAGTTGCTGCCATGATCCGACACAACTTCTTTAGGGAAGCCAACCCTAGTAAACATGCCGAGTAAAGCTTCTGCAACTGGCTTGGCAGTTACAGTTGTAAATGGGACGGCCTCAGGATACCTGGTTGCATGGTCGACCAGCACCAGGATAAACCTATTGCCTGAGGATGTTTGCGGGTCAAGGGGACCAACCATGTCGATCCCTACCCTTTCAAATGGTACCCCCACAACTGGGAGCGGTACCAACGGAGCTTGGATTGTCGCGCCAACCTTACCAGACAACTGGCAGGAGGCACAACTCCTGCAGTGACTTTCTACTTGCACCCCCATCTTGGGCCAGTAGAAGTGCATAGATAACCTTTGCTTGGTCCTCTTCATTCCAAGGTGACCAGCAAGGGGAACTTCATGCGCCAACTGCAGGAGGAAGGGTCTAACAGAAAGGGGAACCACCAACCTCCTATGGTCTCCTTCTGTAGACTCTGTGGGCTCACTGTACAGGAGTCCACCTTCCCAATAAATCCGATGCTTCCCAGGAGGTTCACCCTCAAGCTGGGAGCAGGCCTGTCTCCTTAGGCCTTCCAGAGATGGGCACTCACGTTGGCCCTTACTGACGTCGTCCCTATCAGGACCTCCTTCAACTAACAAGTCTTTTAGTTCAGGATGGTCGTTGGGGTCGAACACTTCAGGCATCGCCACCTCCTCGTCAGGCTCGGGCGATTGACCAACTCCCTCCACCGCAGTGGTAGGCGAGCTCGGGGGAATATTCTCTTTCCCCCGTCGGGACTTGTTGACTCCTTTCGCCTTGGGTTTCCCCTTCGGCTGGGGCGGCGTATTGGACTTGGCCAATGCTGCCCGTGCTTGAGACCGTGTGTAGGGTCTTTCGGCAGTGTCTCCTACGAGCCCTAGAGCTCTGAGATCATTGCCCAACAAGACCTTTCCCGGGACGTTTCTCTGAATGCTCACTGGAATCCTAACTGCTGTACCATTTAAAGTTAGATTAACAGGGATCACGGGAAACATACGGAGGGGGCCGTCAGCCAACTTAGTGGGCATCAGAGTAGCTCTGGCAACTTCCTCTGAGTCTACCAAGGTAGAATCCACTACAGTTCGACTGCACCCACTATCCCTAAGAGCTGGAGTATCCACTCCATTGATCAGCACACTGTCTTTAAAGTAGTGCTTGGTATTATCTGGAATCCTAGCATACGCCTCTGCGACTTTAGGCTCCCAGGAACCCAGGGACACTAAAACTACCTCAGCCTCTATTCCGCTGGGAAATGAGTCTGAGGAGAAGGATGCTCCTGTAATCTCTTCTTCCTCGTAGGAGGAGAAGGCCAGATTAGCGGAGTGGACCCCCAAAGGTCTAACCTTACAACGGGGATCCCCCTTCACATGGTCAGTTGCTCCACAAGAAAAACAAGCCCCATTGGGTCTGTTTACGTAGGGAGGCTTATTATAACCAGAGTTCTGTTTCGGAGGCGAACCTCCACTACCCTGTGAGTTCTCGGATGGCTTACCCTTATTTTTCTTTTTGTGGCCCTTATGGGAAGATGATTTAGCAGATTCCCCACCCTCCATATCTTTGGTCTTTTTCCCTTCCTCCTGCTTACCAGGATGAGTTTTGTCCTTATGGGACACTCGATGTGACACCCATAAGTCTGCTGCAATGGCCAGCTTCTTAGGATCTATCTCCTTCGAATCGGCCAAATGCTGCTTAAGCTCCGGGGAAGAAGAAGCAAAAATGTGTTCCAGCATGACCAGATTGATCATGCCTTCGAAGGTAGAAACCTTATAACCTTCAACCCAGCCAGTTACGTTTTTTAGGGACTCAGCTACATACGACACCCAAGTACCACCTTCCTTTTTCTTATACTCTCTAAACCTTTTCAAATATTGGGTCGGAGTCTTCCCAAACTTTAAAATGAGAGTCTGCTTCAACATTGCAAAATCAGCGCGCTCAGCCTTCGACATTTCCATAATGGCACTGCAACCAGAATGGGGCAGTCTGCTGAGTAACCATGCAATCTTATCCGCATTATCAACCTCTTGAACCTCGCATGCATACTCAAACGCATTTAACCAGTCCATAATGTCATTTCGTTCCTCATACACACTGAGCAGATCTTTTGGAAACCGTGGATGAGAGGAAGCCCCAGAACCATGTCCAGGACCCTTGGACCCATTTGCGAACTGAAGCTTGGCCAGTTCCAACTGGTGATCCCTGTCTTTTTGTTTTTCTGCCTGGTCGATTTTCAGTTTGGCTATGCTGAATTCAAGCTCCTGCTGCCTAAACCGCAGCTCTTGCTTCTTGAATTCAAGCATAGCCTCCCCATCAACACTGGCAGAGGAAACGTTAGACATTACATCCTCCCTGTCCTCGTGGTCGTGATGGATCAGTGCAGCGGCAGAACCGTCGGTTCTGCCAGTGAGAGCAGCCCCACCACCTTCTGCACTGTCCTCGGAAGTTATAGCGTCAAGCTGCGCTTCTTGCCACGCCACGATTCTCTGGATCATTTCCAATTTAGTGCCTTGAGAGGAAACCCCTCTCTCCGCACACATCTTCTTCAATGTTTCAGATTTCGAAGCATTTAAGGTTAATAAAGTATTCGTTTCCATACTGTTGATAGGACTATGGCCTTTTTAACGTTATATTCAATACTTTACTGCGTGTCCTGGTTGGAATAACCTGAAAACGCCTTAGCTCGTGCGCAACACTGGATACCTTCAGTCGTATCCCACCGCTGTACACCAATTTGTTAAGACGGATTTCTGAACTCTGTCCTGGTGGCGCAGAGGTTCAGAAGGCCAACCTAATTACTTGGAACAGGGTAACCTCTGGACAAGCCAGACCAATCAAGGTAGCGATCGCGGCGGTCAAGACTAGGTCTCAAGAGGGGTGAGGGTGACTGAAAGCCCACAGTGAGCACACAAAGCAAGAGCGCTTACAAACTACTCCAAACAGTTGTTTATATCAAAAATAGATACACATTTATTATAAGGCCTTGAAACTAATAACTACAGTAAAAGCAGCAATATACAACGATATTAAACCAACACATACACTATCCACCCAATATATATACAGAATACACAGTTTCACAGCATTAGCAGCACGAAATATGTTATCCACCTGCAGGGGAAGGAAAACAGGCAGTGCGAACCAATGCGTGTGATATGTCCGCCTTCTGAGGCCCCTAACTAGATGGTAGTCCAATCCCTACGAAGAGTGGAGCCTAGCGCTCAAAAGTACCTGCACACGCCGGTGCCAATGGGCAGAAGGTGAAGCTCTTCGGAGGACGTTGAACAGCTCTGTAGGGAGCTCTAATGAAGGAGAACACGGTCCGCGACTCTAGCGCAGCCTCCACTGTGAGGCAGAAGCAGGGCGCGAGTACGGACAAGGGGTGCTGTATTCACAGCGGGGAAAAGCAAAGGGCACTGCAGGAGGGCGACCAGATCCTAGCTAATCTACTCACCGGTCCCCGAAGCAAGCAGGCCCGAGCTTCTCCTCGATAGATGCAGCTTCTGGCAGGTTCTGAAGAGCAGGGAACGTCTCGTCGTCGTGCAGAGTAAAAAGACGTCCCGATCGAAGAAACAAGCACAGTTTTGTCGCCACAGCAGGGCAACGGAACGGCCGGGTGTATTCAAGCCAAACGAGCACTGCTCACCTCTAGCTTAGGGTTGCTAAGCAAACGAAGCGTGTGAGCGTGCCCCGGACTCAGAATACCACCCAACCTGTCGGCGATTACAGAGCAGGCCTCCTTAGTAAGCTGGTCAGTCAACTGGATGGCCCAGAGACACTTCCGAAGGCTTACAGCAGGAGTTGATGAAGGTGCCGGGAATAGCTGGTCCTGCTATTCCAATAGGTCGAAGCGCCAGTACAGGCCTTCTTGTTCGATCTTAGGTGGAAAGGGCTTCACCGGACGACAGCAATGAGGAGCAGAAGTTCTTCAGGGGGTCACCAGCGATTCCTCGGTCCAGCCTCGTGTTCGCAGGATACTTGGCTCCTGTATCCCTGGGTTCGTAAGAACTCAGGAGATCGACATGGTAGTGGTGTTTCCAGCTCCCTCTTATCCACGGTTCCCTTCGCGCCAAAACGGAGGGGAGCCAATGGGAGATCCGCTCATCAACACACATACCATACGTGGACCAATCACGGACCACAGTGGTCCCAGGCATTCACACCACCCTAGACTCTCTGGCACCCAGGATGTGTATTGGGACCAGACAGCCCATCCCACATCCTGGGGGCACTCAAACGACATGTAGAAGCCCGCGAACGCAACCGTGTTCCGCGGGAAACTACATGCCCAAATAAGGAAGGCCCCGGGTCGCCTGACCCGGGGGAAGGTAAAGGGAGCAAGACGGACAGTGGACTAGACAAAGGAGCCTCGTGGTCCGGCCATTTTGTGTAGCCGGGCCACCCTTTTGTGTTCGCGGCAAAAACGTGCTCAGAACGGCAAAAGGAGCTCAAAATAAACCAAATGATCGCTGCCACCAGCCCAGTCCCTGAATGACTTGCACCGATCCAAAAACCATCCTATAAGAGTGTCTAGGGTCTGTAGAAGGCTAGAGACCCAAGAGAGCTGTAACTTAGCTTACAGTGCCCTCTTGTGTCGTGTTGCACTAAAATGGCGACACGATAAAAGAAACTACGGGAAACAGCGTTCCCCGGTACTGACTGTCTTAAGGGCATGTCAGTTTCCCCGTAAGAAAGGAGCGAAAGCCCAGAGGAGTACGGCAGACGGCTGCACTTCTCTGGCAAAGTCAAGAAAACAGGTTGAAACAATAGCAAAAAGTTTAGGGGTTGCCACATGGAAGGAAAGTTCCCTACAATAACGAAATCTTTCCTAACAGAAGGGTCTCAGGATTGGAATGGGAAGGACTTGGATATCACATCTCATGCTATAGGGAGGGTCTCAAGTTTGATATTAGAAGCATTGAGATATCACATTTCATGATATCGGAAGGGTTTCAAGATTGGAATGGGAAGGAGTTGGATATCACATCTCATGATAAAGGAAGGGTCTAAGGTTTGGAAGGGGAAGGATTTGGATATCACATCTCATGTTATAGGACGGGTCTCAGGTTTGGTATTAGAAGCATTGAGATATCAAGTCTCATGGTATAGGAAGGGTCTCAGAATTGGAATGGGAAGGAGTTGGATATCACATCTCAAGCTATAGGAAGGGTCTCAGGATTAGAAAGGGAAGGAGTTTGATATCACATCTCATGCCATAGTATGGGTCCCAGGTTTGGTAGAAGCATTGGGATATCACATCCCATGCTATCGGAAGGGTATCGGGATTGGATTTGGAAGGAGTTGGATATCCCATCTCATGCTATAGGAAGGCTCTCAGGTTTGCAAGGGGAAAGTTGGATATCACATTTCATGTTAGAGGTAGGATCTCAGGTTTGGTATTCGAAGTATTGAGATATCACCTCTCATGCTATCAGAAGGATCTCAGGTTTGGTATAGAAGCATTGAGATATCATATCTTATGCTATCAGAAGAGTCTCAGGATTGGAATGGGAAGGAGTTGGATATCACATCTCATGCTAAAGGGAGGGTCTCAGGTTTGGAAGATAAGGATTTGGATATCACATCTCATGTTATAGGAAGGATCTCAGGTTTGGTATTAGAAGTATTGAGATATCACATCTCATGCTATCGGGAGGGTCTCAGTTTTGATATTAGAAGCATTGAGATATCACATCTCATGCTATCGGAAGTGTCTCAGGATTGGAATGGGAAGGAGCTGGATATCACATCTCATGCTAAAGGTAGGGTCTCAGGTTTGGAACGGGAAGGAGTTGGATATCAAATCTCATGTTATAGGAAGGGTCTCAGGTTTGGTATAAACATTGAAATATCACATCTCTGCTATCGGAAGTGTCTCAGGATTGGAATGGGAAGGGGTTGGATATCCCATCTCATGTTATAGGACGAGTCTCAGGTTTTTTATTAGAATCATTGAGATATCATATTGCATGCTGTAGGAAGGGTCTAAGGATTGGAATGGGAAGGACTTGGATATCACATCTCATGCTATAGATAGGCTCTCAGGTTTGGAAAGTGAAGGAGTTGGATATCCCATTTCATGTTAGAGGAAGGATCTCAGGTTTGGTATTAGAGGCATTGAGATATCACATCTCAGGCTATAGGAAGGGTCTCAGGATTGGAATGGGAAGGAGTTGGATATCACATCTCATGCTATAGGAAGGGTCTCAGGTTTGGTATAAGCATTGAGATATCACATCTCATGCTATAGGAAGGGTCTCAGGATTGGAATGGAAGGAGTTGGATATCACATCTCATGTTATAGGAAGGATCTCAGGTTTGGTATTAGAAGCATTGAGACATCACATCTCATGCTATAGGAAGGGTCTCAGGATTGGAATGGGATGGAGTTGGATATCACATCTCATGCTATAGGAAGGGTCTCAGGATTGGAATGGGAAGGAGTTGAATATGACATCTCAGGCCGTAGGAAGGTTCTCAGGTTTGGTATAAGCATTGAGATATCACATCTCCGCTATCGGAAAGGTCTCAGGATTGGAATGGGAAGGAGTTGGATATCCCATCTCATGTTATAGGAAGAGTCTCAGGTTTGGTATTAGAAGCATTGAGATATCACATCTCATGCTATGGGAAGGGTCTCAGGTTTGGTATAAGCATTGAGATATCACATCTCTGCTATCGGAAGGGTCTCAGGATTGGAATGGGAAGGAGTTGGATATTCCCATCTGATGTTATATGAAGGGTCTCAGGTTTGGTATTAGAAGCATTGAGATATCACATCTCATGCTATAGGAAGGGTCTCAGGATTGGAATGGGAAGGACTTGGATATCACATCTCATGCTATAGGGAGGGTCTCAAGTTTGATATAGAAGCTTTGAGATATCACATCTCATGATATCGGAAGGGTCTCAGGATTGGAATGGGAAGGAGTTGGATATCACATCTCATGATAAAGGAAGGGTCTAAGGTTTGGAAGGGGAAGGATTTGGATATCACATGTCATGTTATATTACGGGTCTCAGGTTTGGTATTAGAAGCATTGAGATATCAAGTCTCATAGTATAGGAAGGGTCTCAGAATTGGAATGGGAAGGAGTTGGATATCACATCTCAAGCTATAGGAAAAGGTCTCAGGATTGGAATGGGAAGGACTTGGATATCACATCTCATGCTATAGGAAGGCTCTCAGGTTTGGAAGGGGAAAGAGTTGGATATCACATTTCATGTTAGAGGTAGGATCTTAGGTTTGGTATTAGAGGCATTGAGATATCACATCTCATGCTATCAGAAGGGTCTCAGGAATGGAATGGGAAGGAGTTGGATATCACATCTCATGCTAAAGCGAGGGTCTCAGGTTTGGAAGGGGAAGGATTTGGATATCACATCTCATGTTATAGGAAGGATCTCAGGTTTGGTATTAGAAGCCTTGAGATATCACATCTCATGCTATCGGAAGGATCTCAGGTTTGGTATTAGAAGCATTGAGATATCACATCTCATGCTATCAGAAGAGTCTCAGGATTGGAAGGGGAAGGATTTGGATATCACATCTCATGTTATCGGAAGGATCTCACGTTTGGTATTAGAAGTATTGAGATATCATATCTCATGCTATAGGAAGGGTCTCAGGATTGGAATGGGAAGGAGTTGGATATCACATCTCATGCTATAGGGAGGGTCTCAGGATTGGAATGGGAAGGACTTAGATATCACATATGCTATAGGGAGGGTCTCAGTTTTGATATTAGAAGCATTGAGATATCACATCTCATGCTATCGGAAGTGTCTCAGGATTGGAATGGGAAGGAGCTGGATATCACATCTCATGCTAAAGGAAGGGTCTCAGGTTTGGAACGGGAAGGATTTGGATATCACATCTCATGTTATAGGAAGGGTCTCAGGTTTGGTATAAGCATTGAGATATCACATCTCTGCTATCGGAAGTGTCTCAGGATTGGAATGGGAAGGAGTTGGATATCCCATCTCATGTTATAGGACGGGTCTCAGGTTTGTTATTAGAATCATTGAGCTATCATATTGCATGCTGTAGGAAGGGTCTAAGGGTTGGAATGTGAAGGACTTGGATATCACATCTCATGCTATAGATAGGCTCTTAGGTTTGGAAAGGGAAGGAGTTGGATATCACATTTCATGTTAGAGGAAGGATCTCAGGTTTGGTATTAGAAGCATTGAGATATCACATCTCATGCTATAGGAAGGGTCTCAGGATTGGAATGGGAAGCAGTTGGATATCACATCTCATGCTATAGGAAGGGTCTCAGGTTTGGTATAAGCATTGAGATATCACATCTCATGCTATAGGACGGGTCTCAGGATTGGAATGGAAGGAGTTGGATATCACATCTCATGTTATAGGAAGGATCTCAGGTTTGGAATTAGAAGCATTGAGACATCACATCTCATGCTATAGGAAGGGTCTCAGAGTTGGAATGGGAAGGAGTTGGATATCACATCTCATCCAATAGGAAGGGTCTCAGGTTTGGAATGGGAAGGAATTGGATATCACATCTCATGTTATAGGAAGGATCTCAGGTTTGGTATTAGAAGCATTGAGATATCACATCTCATGCTATAGGAAGGGTCTCAGGATTGGAATGTGAAGGATTTGGATATCACATCTCATGCTAAAGGAAGGGTCTCAGGTTTGGTAGAAGCATTGAGATATCACGTCTCTGCTATCGGAAGGGTCTCAGGATTGGATTGGGAAGGAGTTGGATATCCCTTCTCATGCTATAGGAAGGGTCTCAGGATTTGAATGGCAAGGAGTTGGATATCACATCTCATGCCATAGGAAGGGTCTCAGGTTTGGTATAAGCATTGAGATATCACATCTCTGCTATCGGAAGGGTCTCAGGATTGGATTGGGAAGGAGTTGGATATCCCTTCTCATGCTATAGGAAGTTTCTCAGGTTGGAATGGGAAGGAGTTGGATATCACATCTCATGCTAAAGCGAGGGTCTCAGGTTTGGAAGGGGAAGGATTAGGATATCACATCTCATGTTATAGGAAGGATCTCAGGTTTGGTATTAGAAGCATTGAGATATCACATCTCATGCTATCGGAAGGATCTCAGGTTTGGTATTAGAAGCATTGAGATATCACATCTCATGCTATCAGAAGAGTCTCAGGATTGGAATAGGAAGGAGTTGGATATCACATCTCATGCTAAAGGGAGGGTCTCAGGTTTGGAAGGGGAAGGATTTGGATATCACATCTCATGTTATCGGAAGGATCTCACGTTTTGTATTAGAAGTATTGAGATATCATATCTCATGCTATAGGAAAGGTCTCAGGATTGGAATGGGAAGGAGTTGGATATCACATCTCATGCTATAGGGAGGGTCTCAGGATTGGAATGGGAAGGACTTAGATATCACATATCATGCTATAGGGAGGGTCTCAGTTTTGATATTAGAAGCATTGAGATATCACATCTCATGCTATCGGAAGTGTCTCAGGATTGGAATGGGAAGGAGCTGGATATCACATCTCATGCTAAAGGAAGGGTCTCAGGTTTGGAACGGGAAGGATTTGGATATCAAATCTCATGTTATAGGACGGGTCTCAGGTTTGTTATTAGAATCATTCAGATATCATATTGCATGCTGTAGGAAGGGTCTAAGGGTTGGAATGTGAAGGATTTGGATATCACATCTCTTGCTATAGGAAGGGTCTCAGGATTGGAATGGGTAGGAGTTGGATATTACTTTCTTGCTATAGGAAGGGTCTCATGTTTGGAATGGGAAGGAGTTGGATATCACATATGCTATAGTTAGTGTCTCAGGTTTGGAACGGGAAGTAGTTGGATATCATATCTCATGTTATAGGAAGGGTCTCAGGTTTGGTATAAGCATTGAGATATCACATCTCTGCTATCGGAAGCGGCTCAGGATTGGAATGGGAAGGAGTTGGATATCCCATCTCATGTTATAGGAAGAGTCTCTGGTTTGGTATTAGAATCATTGAGATATCACATCGCATGCTGTAGGAAGGGTCTAAGGATTGGAATGGGATGGACTTGGATATCACATCTCATGCTATAGGTAGGCTAACAGGTTTGGTATAAGCATTGAGATATCACATCTCATGCTATAGGAAGGGTCTCAGGATTGGAATGGGAAGGAATTGGATATCACATCTCTTGCTATAGGAAGGGTCTCAGATTTGGTATAAGCATTGAGATATCACATCTCATGCTAAAGGAAGGGTCTCAGGATTGGAATGGGAAGGAGTTGTATATGACATCTCAGGCCATAGGAAGGTTCTCAGGTTTGGTATAAGCATTGAGATATCACATCTCCGCTATCGGAAAGGTCTCAGGATTGGAATGGGAAGGAGTTGGATATCCCATCTCATGTTATAGGAAGGGTCTCAGGTTTGGTATTAGAAGCATAGAGATATCACATCTCATGCTATAGGAAGGGTCTCAGGATTGGAATGGGAAGGACTTGGATGTCACATCTCATGCTATAGGGAGGGTCTCAAGTTTGATATTAGAAGCATTGAGATAACAAATCTCATGATATCGGAAGGGTCTCAGGATTGGAATGGGAAGGAGTTGGATATCACACCTCAAGCCATAGTATGGGTCTCAGGTTTGGTAGAAGCATTGGGATATCACATCTCATGCTATCGGAAGGGTATCAGTATTGGATTTGGAAGAAGTTGGATATCCCATCTCATGCTATAGGAAGGGTCTCAGGTTGGAATGGGAAGGAGTTGAATATCACATTTCATGTTATAGGAAGGGTCTCAGGATTGGAATGGGAAGGACTTGGATATCATATCTCATGCTATAGGACGGGTCTCAGGTTTGTTATTAGAATCATTGAGATATCATATTGCATGCTGTAGGAAGGGTCTAAGGATTGGAATGGGAAGGACCTGGATATCACATCTCATGCTATAGATAGGCTCTTAGGTTTGGAAAGGGAAGGAGTTGGATATCACATTTCATGTTAGAGGAAGGATCTCAGGTTTGGTATTAGAAGCATTGAGATATCACATCTCATGCTATAGGAAGGGTCTCAGGATTGGAATGGGAAGTAGTTGGATATCACATCTCATGTTATAGGAAGGATCTCAGGTTTGGTATTAGAAGCATTGAGATATCACATCTCATGCTATCGGAAGGATCTCAGGTTTGGTATTAGAAGCATTGAGATATCACATCTCATGCTATCAGAAGAGTCTCAGGATTGGAATAGGAAGGAGTTGGATATCACATTTCATGTTAGAGGAAGGATCTCAGGTTTGGTATTAGAAGCATTGAGATATCACATCTCATGCTATAGGAAGGGTCTCAGGATTGGAATGGGAAGTAGTTGGATATCACATCTCATGTTATAGGAAGGATCTCAGGTTTGGTATTAGAAGCATTGAGATATCACATCTCATGTTATCGGAAGGATCTCATGTTTGGTATTAGAAGTATTGAGATATCATATCTCATGCTATAGGAAGGGTCTCAGGTTTGGTATAAGCATTGAGATATCACATCTCATGCTATAGGAAGGGTCTCAGGATTGGAATGGGAAGGAGTTGGATATCACATCTCATGCTATAGGAAGGGTCTCAGGATTGGAATGGGAAGGAGTTGTATATGACATCTCATGCCGTAGGGAGGGTCTCAGGTTTGGTATAAACATTGAGATATCACATCTCTGCTATCGAAAGGGTCTCAGGATTGGAATGGAAAGGAGTTGGATATCCCATCTCATGTTATAGGAAGAGTCTCAGGTTTGGTATTAGAAGCATTGAGATATCACATCTCATGCTATAGGAAGTGTCTCAGGATTGGAATGGGAAGGACTTGGGTATCACATCTCATGCTATAGGGAGGGTCTCAAGTTTGATATTAGAAGCATTGAGATATCACATCTCATGCTATAGGAAGGGTCTCAGGATTGGAATGGGAAGGAGTTGGATACCACATCTCATGTTATAGGAAGGGTCTCAGGATTGGAATGGGAAGTAGTTGGATATCACATCTCATGTTATAGGAAGGATCTCAGGTTTGGTATTAGAAGCATTGAGATATCACATCTCATGCTATCAGGGGTTCTCAGGTTTGGTATTAGAAGCATTGAGATATCACATCTCATGCTATCAGAAGAGTCTCAGGATTGGAATAGGAAGGAGTTGGATATCACATCTCATGCTAAAGGGAGGGTCTCAGGTTTGGAAGGGGAAGGATTTGGATATCACATCCATGTTATCGGAAGGATCTCACGTTTGGTATTAGAAGTATTGAGATATCATATCTCATGCTATAGGAAGGGTCTCAGGATTGGAATGGGAAGGAGTTGGATATCACATCTCATGCTATAGGAAGGGTCTCAGGTTTGGTATAAGCATTGAGATATCACATCTCAAGCTATAGGAAGGGTCTCAGGATTGGAATGGGAAGGAGTTGGAGATCACATCTCATGCTATAGGAAGGGTCTCAGGATTGGAATGGGAAGGAGTTGATTATGACATCTCATGCCGTAGGGAGGGTCTCAGGTTTGGTATAAACATTGAGATATCACATCTCTGCTATCGAAAGGGTCTCAGGATTGGAATGGAAAGGAGTTGGATATCCCATCTCATGTTATAGGAAGAGTCTCAGGTTTGGTATTAGAAGCATTGAGATATCACATCTCATGCTATAGGAAGTGTCTCAGGATTGGAATGGGAAGGACTTGGGTATCACATCTCATGCTATAGGGAGGGTCTCAAGTTTGATATTAGAAGCATTGAGATATCACATCTCATGCTATAGGAAGGGTCTCAGGATTGGAATGGGAAGGAGTTGGATATCACATCTCATGCTATAGGAAGGGTCTCAGGTTTGGTATAAGCAGTGAGATATCACATCTCATGCTATAGGAAGTGTCTCAGGATTGGAATGGGAAGGAGTTGGATATCACATCTCATGTTATAGGAAGGATCTCAGGTTTGGTATAAGCATTGAGATATCCCATCTCTGCTATCGGAAGGGTCTCAGGATTGGAATGGGAAGGAGTTGGATATTCCCATCTCATGTTATGGAAAGTGTCTCAGGTTTGGTATTAGAAGCATTGAGATATCACATCTCATGCTATAGGAAGGGTCTCAGGATTGGAATGGGAAGGACTTGGATAGCACATCTCATGCTATAGGGAGGGTCTCAAGTTTGATATTAGAAGCATTGAGATATCACATTTCATGATTGTTAGGAAAGATTTCGTAATTGTAGGTAACTTTCCTCCCATGTGGCAACCCCTAAACCTTTTGCTGTTGTTTTTCACCTTGTTCTTGACTTTGCCAGAGAAGTGCAGCCTTCTGCCGCACTCCTCTGGGCTTTCGCTCCTTTTCTTATGGGGAAACTGACATGCCCTTAAGACAGTCAGTACCGGGGAACGCTGTTTCCCATAGTTTCTTTTATCGTGTTGCGGCTTTAGTGCAACATGACACAAGATTGCACTGTAAGCTAAGTTACAGCTCTCTTGGGTCTCTAGCCTTCTACAGGCCCTAGATACTCTTTTAGGATGGTATTTGATCGGTGCAAGTCATTCAGGGACTGGAATGGTGGCAGCGATCGTTTTGTTTATTTTGAGCTCCTTTTGGCGTTCTGAGCACGTTTTTCGCACTGAACCCAAAATGGTGGCCTGGCTCCCAAAATGGCCAGACCACGAGGCTCCTTTGTCTTGTCCACTGACCATCTTGCTCCCTTCACCTTCCCCAGGTCGAGCGACCCGGGGCCTTCCTTATTTGGGCATGTACTTTCCCGCGAAACGTGGTTGCTTTCGCGGGCTTCTACATGTCGTTTGTGTGCCTCCAGGGTGTGGGCTGGGATGTCTGGTCCCAATACACATCCTGGGTGCCAGAGAGTCTAGGGTGGTGTGAATGCCTGGGACCACCGTGGTCCGTGATTGGTCCACGTATGGTATGTGTGTTGATGAGCGGATCTCCCATTGGCTCCCCTTCGTTTTGGCGCGAAGGGAACCGTGGATAAGAGGGGGCTGGAAACACCACTACCATGTCGATCTCCTGAGTTCTCACGAACGAAGGAATACAGGAGCCAAGTATCCTGCAACCAAGAGGCTGGACCGAGGAATCGCTGGTGACCCGCTGAAGGAATCCTCCTTTGCACTGCTGTCGTCCTGTGAAACCCTTTCCTCCTTTGATCGAACCAGAAGGCCTGTACTGGTGCTTCTACCTTTGGAATAGCAGGAACAGCTATTCCCGGCGACTTCATCAACTCCTGCCAAGTAAGCCTTCGGAAGTGTCTCTGGGCCATCCAGTTGACTGACCAGCTTACAAGGGAGTCCTGCTCTGTAACCGCCGCCAGGTTGTGTTGTATTTCGAGTCCTGGTCACTCTCCCACGCTTCGTACACTTGGCGTTCCCAAGTCTGAAGGGAGGAGTGTACATTTGGCTCGAATACACACGGCCGCTCCGTTGTCCTGCTGCGGCAACAAACTGTGCTGGTTTCGTCGATTGGGACATTTTTTTGCTCTACACGACTACGAGGCGTTCCCTGCTCTTCTGAACCTGCCAGCTGCTGAAACTAACGTGGAGAAGCCTGGGTCTGCTTGCTTCGGGGACCGGTGAGTAGTTTAGCTAGGATCTGGTCGCCCTCCTGCAGTATCCCATTGCTTTTCCCTGCTGTGTAAAAACAGCACCCTTTTGGCCGTACTCGCGCTCTGCTTCTGCCCGCTGTGGAGGCTGCGCTTGAGTTGCGGAACCTGTTCTCCTTCTGCTGTGCACTAACCCGAACTGCCTGACTTCCTCCGAAGAGCTTCTCCTTTTGCCCGTTGGCACCGGCGTGGCAGGTACTTTGAGCACAAGGCTCCACTCTTCGCAGGGCTCGGACTTCCATCTAGTTAGGTGCCTCTGAAGGCGAACTGAGTCTAAAACGTTATCGCACTGCCTGTTTTCCTTCCCTTTCAGGTGGACTACATATTTCGTGCTTATAACGCTAGCGACTGTTGTATTTGTATATATATTGTGTTGATATTGGTTTAATATTGTGATATTGTGATTTTCTCGCTACGGTCGTTGTTTTAAAGGCCTTAAAATAAATGTGTTTATATTTTTGATATAACACCTCTTTAGAGTAGTTTGTAAGCGCTCTTGCTTTGTGGGCTCATTGCGGGATTTCAGTCACCCTCACCCCTCTTGAGACCTAGTCTTGACCGCCGCGATCGCTACCTTGATTGGTCTGGCTTGGCCAGAGGTTACCCTGTTCCAAGTAATTAGGTTGGCCTTCTGAACTTCTGCGCCACCAGGACAGAGTTCAGAAATCCGTCTTAACAATGATATCGGAAGGGTCTCAAGATTGGAATGGGAAGGAGTTGGATATCACATCTCATGATAAAGGAAGGGTCTAAGGTTTGGAAGGGGAAGGATTTGGATATCACATCTCATGTTATAGGACGGGTCTCAGGTTTGGTATTAGAAGCATTGAGATATCAAGTCTCATGGTATAGGAAGGGTCTCAGAATTGGAATGGGAAGGAGTTGGATATCACATCTCAAGCTATAGGAAGGGTCTCAGGATTAGAAAGGGAAGGAGTTTGATATCACATCTCATGCCATAGTATGGGTCTCAGGTTTGGTAGAAGCATTGGGATATCACATCTCATGCTATCGGAAGGGTATCGGGATTGGATTTGGAAGGAGTTGGATATCCCATCTCATGCTATAGGAAGGGTCTCAGGTTGGAATGGGAAGGAGTTGGATATCACATCTCATGTTATAGGAAGGGTCTCAGGATTGGAATGGGAAGGACTTGGATATCACATCTCATGCTATAGGAAGGCTCTCAGGTTTGCAAGGGGAAAGAGTTGGATATCACATTTCATGTTAGAGGTAGGATCTCAGGTTTGGTATTCGAAGTATTGAGATATCACCTCTCATGCTATCAGAAGGATCTCAGGTTTGGTATAGAAGCATTGAGATATCATATCTTATGCTATCAGAAGAGTCTCAGGATTGGAATGGGAAGGAGTTGGATATCACATCTCATGCTAAAGGGAGGGTCTCAGGTTTGGAAGATAAGGATTTGGATATCACATCTCATGTTATAGGAAGGATCTCAGGTTTGGTATTAGAAGTATTGAGATATCACATCTCATGCTATCGGAAGGATCTCAGGTTTGGTATAGAAGCATTGAGATATCATATCTTATGCTATCAGAAGGGTCTCAGGATTGGAATGGGAAGGAGTTGGATATCACATCTCATGCTAAAGGGAGGGTCTCAGGTTTGGAAGGGGAAGGATTTGGATATCACATCTCATGTTATAGGATGGATCTCAGGTTTGGTATTAGAAGTATTGAGATATCACATCTCATGTTATCGGAAGGATCTCAGGTTTGGTATTAGAAGTATTGAGATATCACATCTCATGCAAAAGGAAGGGTCTCAGGTTTGGTAGAAGCATTGAGATATCACATCTCATGCTATAGGAAGGGTCTCAGGATTGGAATAGGAAGGACTTAGATATCACATATCATGCTATAGGGAGGGTCTCAGTTTTGATATTAGAAGCATTGAGATATCACATCTCATGCTATCGGAAGTGTCTCAGGATTGGAATGGGAAAGAGCTGGATATCACATCTCATGCTAAAGGAAGGGTCTCAGGTTTGGAACGGGAAGGAGTTGGATATCAAATCTCATGTTATAGGAAGGGTCTCAGGTTTGGTATAAACATTGAGATATCACATCTCTGCTATCGGAAGTGTCTCAGGATTGGAATGGGAAGGAGTTGGATATCCCATCTCATGTTATAGGACGAGTCTCAGGTTTTTAATTAGAATCATTGAGATATCATATTGCATGCTGTAGGAAGGGTCTAAGGATTGGAATGGGAAGGACTTGGATATCACATCTCATGCTATAGATAGGCTCTCAGGTTTGGAAAGTGAAGGAGTTGGATATCCCATTTCATGTTAGAGGAAGGATCTCAGGTTTGGTATTAGAGGCATTGAGATATCACATCTCATGCTATAGGAAGGGTTTCAGGATTGGAATGGGAAGGAGTTGGATATCACATCTCATGCTATAGGAAGCGTCTCAGGTTTGGTATAAGCATTGAGATATCACATCTCATGCTATAGGAAGGGTCTCAGGATTGGAATGGAAGGAGTTGGATATCACATCTCATGTTATAGGAAGGATCTCAGGTTTGGTATTAGAAGCATTGAGACATCACATCTCATGCTATAGGAAGGGTCTCAGGATTGGAATGGGAAGGAGTTGGATATCACATCTCATGCTATAGGAAGGGTCTCAGGATTGGAATGGGAAGGAGTTGAATATGACATCTCATGCCGTAGGAAGGGTCTCAGGTTTGGTATAAACATTGAGATATCACATCTCTGCTATCAAAAGGGTCTCAGGATTGGAATGGGAAGGAGTTGGATATCCCATCTCATGTTATAGGAAGAGTCTCAGGTTTGGTATTAGAAGCATTGAGATATCACATCTCATGCTATAGGAAGTGTCTCAGGATTGGAATGGGAAGGACTTGGATATCACATCTCATGCTCTAGGTAGGGTCTCAAGTTTGATATTAGAAGCATTGAGATATCACATCTCATGCTATAGGAAGGGTCTGAGGATTGGAATGGGAAGGAGTTGGATATCACATCTCATGCTATGGGAAGGGTCTCAGGTTTGGTATAAGCAGTGAGATATCACATCTCATGCTATAGGAAGGGTCTCAGGATTGGAATGGAAGGAGTTGGATATCACATCTCATGTTATAGGAAGGATCTCAGGTTTGGTATTAGAAGCATTGAGACATCACATCTCATGCTATAGGAAGGGTCTCAGGATTGGAATGGGAAGGAGTTGGATATCACATCTCATGCTATAGGGAGGGTCTCAGTTTTGATATTAGAAGCATTGAGATATCACATCTCATGCTATCGGAAGTGTCTCAGTATTGGAATGGGAAGGAGCTGGATATCACATCTCATGCTAAAGGAAGGGTCTCAGGATTGGAATGGGAAGGAGTTGGATATCACATCTCATGCTATAGGAAGGGTCTCAGGTTTGGTATAAGCAGTGAGATATCACATCTCATGCTATAGGAAGTGTCTCAGGATTGGAATGGGAAGGAGTTGGAAATCACATCTCATGTTATAGGAAGGATCTCAGGTTTGGTATAAGCATTGAGATATCACATCTCTGCTATCGGAAGGGTCTCAGGATTGGAATGGGAAGGAGTTGGATATTCCCATCTCATGTTATAGGAAGGGTCTCAGGTTTGGTATTAGAAGCAGTGAGATATCACATCTCATGCGATAGGAAGGGTCTCAGGATTGGAATGGGAAGGACTTGGATATCACATCTCATGCTATAGGGAGGGTCTCAAGTTTGATATTAGAAGCATTGAGATATCACATTTCATGATATCGGAAGGGTCTCAAGATTGGAATGGGAAGGAGTTGGATATCACATCTCATGATAAAGGAAGGGTCTAAGGTTTGGAAGGGGAAGGATTTGGATATCACATCTCATGTTATAGGACGGGTCTCGGGTTTGGTATTAGAAGCATTGAGATATCAAGTCTCATGGTATTGGAAGGGTCTCAGAATTGGAATGGGAAGGAGTTGGATATCACATCTCAAGCTATAGGAAGGGTCTCAGGATTAGAAAGGGAAGGAGTTTGATATCACATCTCATGCCATAGTATGGGTCTCAGGTTTGGTAGAAGCATTGGGATATCACATCTCATGCTATCGGAAGGGTATCGGGATTGGATTTGGAAGGAGTTGGATATCCCATCTCATGCTATAGGAAGGCTCTCAGGTTTGCAAGGGGAAAGTTGGATATCACATTTCATGTTAGAGGTAGGATCTCAGGTTTGGTATTCGAAGTATTGAGATATCACCTCTCATGCTATCAGAAGGATCTCAGGTTTGGTATAGAAGCATTGAGATATCATATCTTATGCTATCAGAAGAGTCTCAGGATTGGAATGGGAAGGAGTTGGATATCGCATCTCATGCTAAAGGGAGGGTCTCAGGTTTGGAAGATAAGGATTTGGATATCACATCTCATGTTATAGGAAGGATCTCAGGTTTGGTATTAGAAGTATTGAGATATCACATCTCATGCTATCGGAAGGATCTCAGGTTTGGTATAGAAGCATTGAGATATCATATCTTATGCTATCAGAAGGGTCTCAGGATTGGAATGGGAAGGAGTTGGATATCGCATCTCATGCTAAAGGGAGGGTCTCAGGTTTGGAAGGGGAAGGATTTGGATATCACATCTCATGTTATAGGATGGATCTCAGGTTTGGTATTAGAAGTATTGAGATATCACATCTCATGTTATCGGAAGGATCTCAGGTTTGGTATTAGAAGTATTGAGATATCACATCTCATGCTATAGGAAGGGTCTCAGGATTGGAATGGGAAGGAGTTGGATATCACATCTCATGCTAAAGGAAGGGTCTCAGGTTTGGTAGAAGCATTGAGATATCACACTCCATGCTATAGGAAGGGTCTCAGGATTGGAATGGGAAGGACTTAGATATCACATATGCTATAGGGAGGGTCTCAGTTTTGATATTAGAAGCATTGAGATATCACATCTCATGCTATCGGAAGTGTCTCAGGATTGGAATGGGAAGGAGCTGGATATCACATCTCATGCTAAAGGTAGGGTCTCAGGTTTGGAACGGGAAGGAGTTGGATATCAAATCTCATGTTATAGGAAGGGTCTCAGGTTTGGTATAAACATTGAGATATCACATCTCTGCTATGGGAAGTGTCTCAGGATTGGAATGGGAAGGAGTTGGATATCCCATCTCATGTTATAGGACGAGTCTCAGGTTTTTTATTAGAATCATTGAGATATCATGTTGCATGCTGTAGGAAGGGTCGAAGGATTGGAATGGGAAGGACTTGGATATCACATCTCATGCTATAGATAGGCTCTCAGGTTTGGAAAGTGAAGGAGTTAGATATCCCATTTCATGTTAGAGGAAGGATCTCAGGTTTGGTATTAGAGGCATTGAGATATCACATCTCAGGCTATAGGAAGGGTCTCAGGTTTGGTATAAGCAGTGAGATATCACATCTCATGCTATAGGAAGTGTCTCAGGATTGGAATGGGAAGGAGTTGGAAATCACATCTCATGTTATAGGAAGGATCTCAGGTTTGGTATAAGCATTGAGATATCACATCTCTGCTATCGGAAGGGTCTCAGGATTGGAATGGGAAGGAGTTGGATATTCCCATCTCATGTTATAGGAAGGGTCTCAGGTTTGGTATTAGAAGCATTGAGATATCACATCTCATGCTATAGGAAGGGTCTCAGGATTGGAATGGGAAGGACTTGGATATCACATCTCATGCTATAGGGAGGGTCTCAAGTTTGATATTAGAAGCATTGAGATATCACATTTCATGATATCGGAAGGGTCTCAAGATTGGAATGGGAAGGAGTTGGATATCACATCTCATGATAAAGGAAGGGTCTAACGTTTGGAAGGGGAAGGATTTGGATATCACATCTCATGTTATAGGACGGGTCTCAGGTTTGGTATTAGAAGCATTGAGATATCAAGTCTCATGGTATAGGAAGGGTCTCAGAATTGGAATGGGAAGGAGTTGGATATCACATCTCAAGCTATAGGAAGGGTCTCAGGATTAGAAAGGGAAGGAGTTTGATATCACATCTCATGCCATAGTATGGGTCTCAGGTTTGGTAGAAGCATTGGGATATCACATCTCATGCTATCGGAAGGGTATCGGGATTGGATTTGGAAGGAGTTGGATATCCCATCTCATGCTATAGGAAGGCTCTCAGGTTTGCAAGGGGAAAGTTGGATATCACATTTCATGTTAGAGGTAGGATCTCAGGTTTGGTATTCGAAGTATTGAGATATCACCTCTCATGCTATCAGAAGGATCTCAGGTTTGGTATAGAAGCATTGAGATATCATATCTTATGCTATCAGAAGAGTCTCAGGATTGGAATGGGAAGGAGTTGGATATCACATCTCATGCTAAAGGGAGGGTCTCAGGTTTGGAAGATAAGGATTTGGATATCACATCTCATGTTATAGGAAGGATCTCAGGTTTGGTATTAGAAGTATTGAGATATCACATCTCATGCTATCGGAAGGATCTCAGGTTTGGTATAGAAGCATTGAGATATCATATCTTATGCTATCAGAAGGGTCTCAGGATTGGAATGGGAAGGAGTTGGATATCGCATCTCATGCTAAAGGGAGGGTCTCAGGTTTGGAAGGGGAAGGATTTGGATATCACATCTCATGTTATAGGATGGATCTCAGGTTTGGTATTAGAAGTATTGAGATATCACATCTCATGCTATCGGAAGGGTCTCAGGATTGGAATGGGAAGGAGTTGGATATCACATCTCATGCTAAAGGAAGGGTCTCAGGTTTGGTAGAAGCATTGAGATATCACATCTCATGCTATAGGAAGGGTCTCAGGATTGGAATGGGAAGGACTTAGATATCACATATCATGCTATAGGGAGGGTCTCAGTTTTGATATTAGAAGCATTGAGATATCACATCTCATGCTATCGGAAGTGTCTCAGGATTGGAATGGGAAGGAGCTGGATATCACATCTCATGCTAAAGGTAGGGTCTCAGGTTTGGAACGGGAAGGAGTTGGATATCAAATCTCATGTTATAGGAAGGGTCTCAGGTTTGGTATAAACATTGAGATATCACATCTCTGCTATCGGAAGTGTCTCAGGATTGGAATGGGAAGGAGTTGGATATCCCATCTCATGTTATAGGACGAGTCTCAGGTTTTTTATTAGAATCATTGAGATATCATATTGCATGCTGTAGGAAGGGTCTAAGGATTGGAATGGGAAGGACTTGGATATCACATCTCATGCTATAGATAGGCTCTCAGGTTTGGAAAGTGAAGGAGTTGGATATCCCATTTCATGTTAGAGGAAGGATCTCAGGTTTGGTATTAGAGGCTTTGAGATATCACATCTCAGGCTATAGGAAGGGTCTCAGGTTTGGTATAAGCAGTGAGATATCACATCTCATGCTATAGGAAGTGTCTCAGGATTGGAAGGGGAAGGAGTTGGAAATCACATCTCATGTTATAGGAAGGATCTCAGGTTTGGTATAAGCATTGAGATATCACATCTCTGCTATCGGAAGGGTCTCGGGATTGGAATGGGAAGGAGTTGGATATTCCCATCTCATGTTATAGGAAGGGTCTCAAGTTTGGTATTAGAAGCAGTGAGATATCACATCTCATGCTATAGGAAGGGTCTCAGGATTGGAATGGGAAGGACTTGGATATCACATCTCATGCTATAGGGAGGGTCTCAAGTTTGATATTAGAAGCATTGAGATATCACATTTCATGATATCGGAAGGGTCTCAAGATTGGAATGGGAAGGAGTTGGATATCACATCTCATGATAAAGGAAGGGTCTAAGGTTTGGAAGGGAAAGGATTTGGATATCACATCTCATGTTATAGGACGGGTCTCGGGTTTGGTATTAGAAGCATTGAGATATCAAGTCTCATGGTATAGGAAGGGTCTCAGAATTGGAATGGGAAGGAGTTGGATATCACATCTCAAGCTATAGGAAGGGTCTCAGGATTAGAAAGGGAAGGAGTTTGATATCACATCTCATGCCATAGTATGGGTCTCAGGTTTGGTAGAAGCATTGGGATATCACATCTCATGCTATCGGAAGGGTATCGGGATTGGATTTGGAAGGAGTTGGATATCCCATCTCATGCTATAGGAAGGCACTCAGGTTTGCAAGGGGAAAGTTGTATATCACATTTCATGTTAGAGGTAGGATCTCAGGTTTGGTATTCGAAGTATTGAGATATCACCTCTCATGCTATCAGAAGGATCTCAGGTTTGGTATAGAAGCATTGAGATATCATATCTTATGTTATCAGAAGAGTCTCAGGATTGGAATGGGAAGGAGTTGGATATCGCATCTCATGCTAAAGGGAGGGTCTCAGGTTTGGAAGATAAGGATTTGGATATCACATCTCATGTTATAGGAAGGATCTCAGGTTTGGTATTAGAAGTATTGAGATATCACATCTCATGCTATCGGAAGGATCTCAGGTTTGGTATAGAAGCATTGAGATATCATATCTTATGCTATCAGAAGGGTCTCAGGATTGGAATGGGAAGGAGTTGGATATCGCATCTCATGCTAAAGGGAGGGTCTCAGGTTTGGAAGGGGAAGGATTTGGATATCACATCTCATGTTATAGGATGGATCTCAGGTTTGGTATTAGAAGCATTGAGATATCACATCTCATGTTATCGGAAGGATCTCAGGTTTGGTATTAGAAGTATTGAGATATCACATCTCATGCTATAGGAAGGGTCTCAGGATTGGAATGGGAAGGAGTTGGATATCACATCTCATGCTAAAGGAAGGGTCTCAGGTTTGGTAGAAGCATTGAGATATCACACTCCATGCTATAGGAAGGGTCTCAGGATTGGAATGGGAAGGACTTAGATATCACATATGCTATAGGGAGGGTCTCAGTTTTGATATTAGAAGCATTGAGATATCACATCTCATGCTATCGGAAGTGTCTCAGGATTGGAATGGGAAGGAGCTGGATATCACATCTCATGCTAAAGGTAGGGTCTCAGGTTTGGAACGGGAAGGAGTTGGATATCAAATCTCATGTTATAGGAAGGGTCTCAGGTTTGGTATAAACATTGAGATATCACATCTCTGCTATCGGAAGTGTCTCAGGATTGGAATGGGAAGGAGTTGGATATCCCATCTCATGTTATAGGACGAGTCTCAGGTTTTTTATTAGAATCATTGAGATATCATATTGCATGCTGTAGGAAGGGTCTAAGGATTGGAATGGGAAGGACTTGGATATCACATCTCATGCTATAGATAGGCTCTCAGGTTTGGAAAGTGAAGGAGTTGGATATCCCATTTCATGTTAGAGGAAGGATCTCAGGTTTGGTATTAGAGGCATTGAGATATCACATCTCAGGCTATAGGAAGGGTCTCAGGTTTGGTATAAGCAGTGAGATATCACATCTCATGCTATAGGAAGTGTCTCAGGATTGGAATGGGAAGGAGTTGGAAATCACATCTCATGTTATAGGAAGGATCTCAGGTTTGGTATAAGCATTGAGATATCACATCTCTGCTATCGGAAGGGTCTCAGGATTGGAATGGGAAGGAGTTGGATATTCCCATCTCATGTTATAGGAAGGGTCTCAGGTTTGGTATTAGAAGCATTGAGATATCACATCTCATGCTATAGGAAGGGTCTCAGGATTGGAATGGGAAGGACTTGGATATCACATCTCATGCTATAGGGAGGGTCTCAAGTTTGATATTAGAAGCATTGATATATCACATTTCATGATATCGGAAGGGTCTCAAGATTGGAATGGGAAGGAGTTGGATATCACATCTCATGATAAAGGAAGGGTCTAAGGTTTGGAAGGGGAAGGATTTGGATATCACATCTCATGTTATAGGACGGGTCTCAGGTTTGGTATTAGAAGCATTGAGATATCAAGTCTCATGGTATAGGAAGGGTCTCAGAATTGGAATGGGAAGGAGTTGGATATCACATCTCAAGCTATAGGAAGGGTCTCAGGATTAGAAAGGGAAGGAGTTTGATATCACATCTCATGCCATAGTATGGGTCTCAGGTTTGGTAGAAGCATTGGGATATCACATCTCATGCTATCGGAAGGGTATCGGGATTGGATTTGGAAGGAGTTGGATATCCCATCTCATGCTATAGGAAGGCTCTCAGGTTTGCAAGGGGAAAGTTGGATATCACATTTCATGTTAGAGGTAGGATCTCAGGTTTGGTATTCGAAGTATTGAGATATCACCTCTCATGCTATCAGAAGGATCTCAGGTTTGGTATAGAAGCATTGAGATATCATATCTTATGCTATCAGAAGAGTCTCAGGATTGGAATGGGAAGGAGTTGGATATCACATCTCATGCTAAAGGGAGGGTCTCAGGTTTGGAAGATAAGGATTTGGATATCACATCTCATGTTATAGGAAGGATCTCAGGTTTGGTATTAGAAGTATTGAGATATCACATCTCATGCTATCGGAAGGATCTCAGGTTTGGTATAGAAGCATTGAGATATCATATCTTATGCTATCAGAAGGGTCTCAGGATTGGAATGGGAAGGAGTTGGATATCGCATCTCATGCTAAAGGGAGGGTCTCAGGTTTGGAAGGGGAAGGATTTGGATATCACATCTCATGTTATAGGATGGATCTCAGGTTTGGTATTAGAAGTATTGAGATATCACATCTCATGCTATAGGAAGGGTCTCAGGATTGGAATGGGAAGGAGTTGGATATCACATCTCATGCTAAAGGAAGGGTCTCAGGTTTGGTAGAAGCATTGAGATATCACATCTCATGCTATAGGAAGGGTCTCAGGATTGGAATGGGAAGGACTTAGATATCACATATCATGCTATAGGGAGGGTCTCAGTTTTGATATTAGAAGCATTGAGATATCACATCTCATGCTATCGGAAGTGTCTCAGGATTGGAATGGGAAGGAGCTGGATATCACATCTCATGCTAAAGGTAGGGTCTCAGGTTTGGAACGGGAAGGAGTTGGATATCAAATCTCATGTTATAGGAAGGGTCTCAGGTTTGGTATAAACATTGAGATATCACATCTCTGCTATCGGAAGTGTCTCAGGATTGGAATGGGAAGGAGTTGGATATCCCATCTCATGTTATAGGACGAGTCTCAGGTTTTTTATTAGAATCATTGAGATATCATATTGCATGCTGTAGGAAGGGTCTAAGGATTGGAATGGGAAGGACTTGGATATCACATCTCATGCTATAGATAGGCTCTCAGGTTTGGAAAGTGAAGGAGTTGGATATCCCATTTCATGTTAGAGGAAGGATCTCAGGTTTGGTATTAGAGGCTTTGAGATATCACATCTCAGGCTATAGGAAGGGTCTCAGGTTTGGTATAAGCAGTGAGATATCACATCTCATGCTATAGGAAGTGTCTCAGGATTGGAAGGGGAAGGAGTTGGAAATCACATCTCATGTTATAGGAAGGATCTCAGGTTTGGTATAAGCATTGAGATATCACATCTCTGCTATCGGAAGGGTCTCGGGATTGGAATGGGAAGGACTTGGATATCACATCTCATGCTATAGGGAGGGTCTCAAGTTTGATATTAGAAGCATTGAGATATCACATTTCATGATATCGGAAGGGTCTCAAGATTGGAATGGGAAGGAGTTGGATATCACATCTCATGATAAAGGAAGGGTCTAAGGTTTGGAAGGGAAAGGATTTGGATATCACATCTCATGTTATAGGACGGGTCTCGGGTTTGGTATTAGAAGCATTGAGATATCAAGTCTCATGGTATAGGAAGGGTCTCAGAATTGGAATGGGAAGGAGTTGGATATCACATCTCAAGCTATAGGAAGGGTCTCAGGATTAGAAAGGGAAGGAGTTTGATATCACATCTCATGCCATAGTATGGGTCTCAGGTTTGGTAGAAGCATTGGGATATCACATCTCATGCTATCGGAAGGGTATCGGGATTGGATTTGGAAGGAGTTGGATATCCCATCTCATGCTATAGGAAGGCACTCAGGTTTGCAAGGGGAAAGTTGGATATCACATTTCATGTTAGAGGTAGGATCTCAGGTTTGGTATTCGAAGTATTGAGATATCACCTCTCATGCTATCAGAAGGATCACAGGTTTGGTATAGAAGCATTGAGATATCATATCTTATGTTATCAGAAGAGTCTCAGGATTGGAATGGGAAGGAGTTGGATATCGCATCTCATGCTAAAGGGAGGGTCTCAGGTTTGGAAGATAAGGATTTGGATATCACATCTCATGTTATAGGAAGGATCTCAGGTTTGGTATTAGAAGTATTGAGATATCACATCTCATGCTATCGGAAGGATCTCAGGTTTGGTATAGAAGCATTGAGATATCATATCTTATGCTATCAGAAGGGTCTCAGGATTGGAATGGGAAGGAGTTGGATATCGCATCTCATGCTAAAGGGAGGGTCTGAGGTTTGGAAGGGGAAGGATTTGGATATCACATCTCATGTTATAGGATGGATCTCAGGTTTGGTATTAGAAGTATTGAGATATCACATCTCATGTTATCGGAAGGATCTCAGGTTTGGTATTAGAAGTATTGAGATATCACATCTCATGCTATAGGAAGGGTCTCAGGATTGGAATGGGAAGGAGTTGGATATCACATCTCATGCTAAAGGAAGGGTCTCAGGTTTGGTAGAAGCATTGAGATATCACACTCCATGCTATAGGAAGGGTCTCAGGATTGGAATGGGAAGGACTTAGATATCACATATGCTATAGGGAGGGTCTCAGTTTTGATATTAGAAGCATTGAGATATCACATCTCATGCTATCGGAAGTGTCTCAGGATTGGAATGGGAAGGAGCTGGATATCACATCTCATGCTAAAGGTAGGGTCTCAGGTTTGGAACGGGAAGGAGTTGGATATCAAATCTCATGTTATAGGAAGGGTCTCAGGTTTGGTATAAACATTGAGATATCACATCTCTGCTATCGGAAGTGTCTCAGGATTGGAATGGGAAGGAGTTGGATATCCCATCTCATGTTATAGGACGAGTCTCAGGTTTTTTATTAGAATCATTGAGATATCATATTGCATGCTGTAGGAAGGGTCTAAGGATTGGAATGGGAAGGACTTGGATATCACATCTCATGCTATAGATAGGCTCTCAGGTTTGGAAAGTGAAGGAGTTGGATATCCCATTTCATGTTAGAGGAAGGATCTCAGGTTTGGTATTAGAGGCATTGAGATATCACATCTCAGGCTATAGGAAGGGTCTCAGGTTTGGTATAAGCAGTGAGATATCACATCTCATGCTATAGGAAGTGTCTCAGGATTGGAATGGGAAGGAGTTGGAAATCACATCTCATGTTATAGGAAGGATCTCAGGTTTGGTATAAGCATTGAGATATCACATCTCTGCTATCGGAAGGGTCTCAGGATTGGAATGGGAAGGAGTTGGATATTCCCATCTCATGTTATAGGAAGGGTCTCAGGTTTGGTATTAGAAGCATTGAGATATCACATCTCATGCTATAGGAAGGGTCTCAGGATTGGAATGGGAAGGACTTGGATATCACATCTCATGCTATAGGGAGGGTCTCAAGTTTGATATTAGAAGCATTGAGATATCACATTTCATGATATCGGAAGGGTCTCAAGATTGGAATGGGAAGGAGTTGGATATCACATCTCATGATAAAGGAAGGGTCTAAGGTTTGGAAGGGGAAGGATTTGGATATCACATCTCATGTTATAGGACGGGTCTCAGGTTTGGTATTAGAAGCATTGAGATATCAAGTCTCATGGTATAGGAAGGGTCTCAGAATTGGAATGGGAAGGAGTTGGATATCACATCTCAAGCTATAGGAAGGGTCTCAGGATTAGAAAGGGAAGGAGTTTGATATCACATCTCATGCCATAGTATGGGTCTCAGGTTTGGTAGAAGCATTGGGATATCACATCTCATGCTATCGGAAGGGTATCGGGATTGGATTTGGAAGGAGTTGGATATCCCATCTCATGCTATAGGAAGGCTCTCAGGTTTGCAAGGGGAAAGTTGGATATCACATTTCATGTTAGAGGTAGGATCTCAGGTTTGGTATTCGAAGTATTGAGATATCACCTCTCATGCTATCAGAAGGATCTCAGGTTTGGTATAGAAGCATTGAGATATCATATCTTATGCTATCAGAAGAGTCTCAGGATTGGAATGGGAAGGAGTTGGATATCACATCTCATGCTAAAGGGAGGGTCTCAGGTTTGGAAGATAAGGATTTGGATATCACATCTCATGTTATAGGAAGGATCTCAGGTTTGGTATTAGAAGTATTGAGATATCACATCTCATGCTATCGGAAGGATCTCAGGTTTGGTATAGAAGCATTGAGATATCATATCTTATGCTATCAGAAGGGTCTCAGGATTGGAATGGGAAGGAGTTGGATATCGCATCTCATGCTAAAGGGAGGGTCTCAGGTTTGGAAGGGGAAGGATTTGGATATCACATCTCATGTTATAGGATGGATCTCAGGTTTGGTATTAGAAGTATTGAGATATCACATCTCATGTTATCGGAAGGATCTCAGGTTTGGTATTAGAAGTATTGAGATATCACATCTCATGCTATAGGAAGGGTCTCAGGATTGGAATGGGAAGGAGTTGGATATCACATCTCATGCTAAAGGAAGGGTCTCAGGTTTGGTAGAAGCATTGAGATATCACATCTCATGCTATAGGAAGGGTCTCAGGATTGGAATGGGAAGGACTTAGATATCACATATCATGCTATAGGAAGGATCTCAGGTTTGGTATTAGAAGTATTGAGATATCACATCTCATGCTATCGGAAGGATCTCAGGTTTGGTATAGAAGCATTGAGATATCATATCTTATGCTATCAGAAGGGTCTCAGGATTGGAATGGGAAGGAGTTGGATATCGCATCTCATGCTAAAGGGAGGGTCTCAGGTTTGGAAGGGGAAGGATTTGGATATTGCATCTCATGTTATAGGATGGATCTCAGGTTTGGTATTAGAAGTATTGAGATATCACATCTCATGTTATCGGAAGGATCTCAGGTTTGGTATTAGAAGTATTGAGATATCACATCTCATGCTATAGGAAGGGTCTCAGGTTTGGAACGGGAAGGAGTTGGATATCAAATCTCATGTTATAGGAAGGGTCTCAGGTTTGGTATAAGCATTGAGATATCACATCTCATGCTATAGGAAGGGTCTCAGGATTGGAATGGGAAGGAGTTGGATATCACATCTCATGCTAAAGGAAGGGTCTCAGGTTTGGTAGAAGCATTGAGATATCACACTCCATGCTATAGGAAGGGTCTCAGGATTGGAATGGGAAGGACTTAGATATCACATATGCTATAGGGAGGGTCTCAGTTTTGATATTAGAAGCATTGAGATATCACATCTCATGCTATCGGAAGTGTCTCAGGATTGGAATGGGAAGGAGCTGGATATCACATCTCATGCTAAAGGTAGGGTCTCAGGTTTGGAACGGGAAGGAGTTGGATATCAAATCTCATGTTATAGGAAGGGTCTCAGGTTTGGTATAAACATTGAGATATCACATCTCATGCTATAGGAAGTGTCTCAGGATTGGAATGGGAAGGAGTTGGAAATCACATCTCATGTTATAGGAAGGATCTCAGGTTTGGTATAAGCATTGAGATATCACATCTCTGCTATCGGAAGGGTCTCAGGATTGGAATGGGAAGGAGTTGGATATTCCCATCTCATGTTATAGGAAGGATCTCAGGTTTGGTATTAGAAGCATTGAGATATCACATCTCATGATATAGGAAGGGTCTCAGGATTGGAATGGGAAGGACTTGGATATCACATCTCATGCTATAGGGAGGGTCTCAAGTTTGATATTAGAAGCATTGAGATATCACATTTCATGATATCGGAAGGGTCTCAAGATTGGAATGGGAAGGAGTTGGATATCACATCTCATGATAAAGGAAGGGTCTAAGGTTTGGAAGGGGAAGGATTTGGATATCACATCTCATGTTATAGGACGGGTCTCAGGTTTGGTATTAGAAGCATTGAGATATCAAGTCTCATGGTATAGGAAGGGTCTCAGAATTGGAATGGGAAGGAGTTGGATATCACATCTCAAGCTATAGGAAGGGTCTCAGGATTAGAAAGGGAAGGAGTTTGATATCACATCTCATGCCATAGTATGGGTCTCAGGTTTGGTAGAAGCATTGGGATATCACATCTCATGCTATCGGAAGGGTATCGGGATTGGATTTGGAAGGAGTTGGATATCCCATCTCATGCTATAGGAAGGCTCTCAGGTTTGCAAGGGGAAAGTTGGATATCACATTTCATGTTAGAGGTAGGATCTCAGGTTTGGTATTCGAAGTATTGAGATATCACCTCTCATGCTATCAGAAGGATCTCAGGTTTGGTATAGAAGCATTGAGATATCATATCTTATGCTATCAGAAGAGTCTCAGGATTGGAATGGGAAGGAGTTGGATATCACATCTCATGCTAAAGGGAGGGTCTCAGGTTTGGAAGATAAGGATTTGGATATCACATCTCATGTTATAGGAAGGATCTCAGGTTTGGTATTAGAAGTATTGAGATATCACATCTCATGCTATCGGAAGGATCTCAGGTTTGGAATGGGAAGGAGTTGGATATCACATCTCATGTTATAGGAAGGATCTCATGTTTGGTATTAGAAGCATTGAGATATCACATCTCATGCTATAGGAAGGGTCTCCGGATTGGAATGTGAAGGATTTGGATATTACATCTCATGCTAAAGGAAGGGTCTCAGGTTTGGAAGGGGAAGGATTTGGATATCACATCTCATGTTATAGGATGGATCTCAGGTTTGGTATTAGAAGTATTGAGATATCACATCTCATGTTATCGGAAGGATCTCAGGTTTGGTATTAGAAGTATTGAGATATCACATCTCATGCTATAGGAAGGGTCTCAGGATTGGAATGGGAAGGAGTTGGATATCACATCTCATGCTAAAGGAAGGGTCTCAGGTTTGGTAGAAGCATTGAGATATCACATCTCATGCTATAGGAAGGGTCTCAGGATTGGAATGGGAAGGACTTAGATATCACATATCATGCTATAGGGAGGGTCTCAGATTTGATATTAGAAGCATTGAAATATCACATCTCATGCTATCGGAAGTGTCTCAGGATTGGAATGGGAAGGAGCTGGATATCACATCTCATGCTAAAGGTAGGGTCTCAGGTTTGGAACGGGAAGGAGTTGGATATCAAATCTCATGTTATAGGAAGGGTCTCAGGTTTGGTATAAACATTGAGATATCACATCTCTGCTATCGGAAGTGTCTCAGGATTGGAATGGGAAGGAGTTGGATATCCCATCTCATGTTATAGGACGAGTCTCAGGTTTTTTATTAGAATCATTGAGATATCATATTGCATGCTGTAGGAAGGGTCTAAGGATTGGAATGGGAAGGACTTGGATATCACATCTCATGCTATAGATAGGCTCTCAGGTTTGGAAAGTGAAGGAGTTGGATATCCCATTTCATGTAAGAGGAAGGATCTCAGGTTTGGTATTAGAGGCATTGAGATATCACATCTCAGGCTATAGGAAGGGTCTCAGGATTGGAATGGGAAGGAGTTGGATATCACATCTCATGCTATAGGAAGGGTCTCAGGTTTGGTATAAGCATTGAGATATCACATCTCATGCTATAGGAAGGGTCTCAGGATTGGAATGGAAGGAGTTGGATATCACATCTCATGTTATAGGAAGGATCTCAGGTTTGGTATTAGAAGCATTGAGACATCACATCTCATGCTATAGGAAGGGTCTCAGGATTGGAATGGGAAGGAGTTGGATATCACATCTCATGCTATAGGAAGGGTCTCAGGATTGGAATGGGAAGGAGTTGAATATGACATCTCATGCCGTAGGAAGGGTCTCAGGTTTGGTATAAACATTGAGATATCACATCTCTGCTATCAAAAGGGTCTCAGGATTGGAATGAGAAGGAGTTGGATATCCCATCTCATGTTATAGGAAGAGTCTCAGGTTTGGTATTAGAAGCATTGAGATATCACATCTCATGCTATAGGAAGTGTCTCAGGATTGGAATGGGAAGGACTTGGATATCACATCTCATGCTATAGGTAGGGTCTCAAGTTTGATATTAGAAGCATTGAGATATCACATCTCATGCTATAGGAAGGGTCTGAGGATTGGAATGGGAAGGAGTTGGATATCACATCTCATGCTATGGGAAGGGTCTCAGGTTTGGTATAAGCATTGAGATATCACATCTCTGCTATCGGAAGGGTCTCAGGATTCGAATGGGAAGGAGTTGGATATTCCCATCTGATGTTATATGAAGGGTCTCAGGTTTGGTATTAGAAGCATTGAGATATCACATCTCATGCTATAGGAAGGGTCTCAGGATTGGAATGGGAAGGACTTGGATATCACAGCTCATGCTATAGGGAGGGTCTCAAGTTTGATATTAGAAGCTTTGAGATATCACATCTCATGATATCGGAAGGGTCTCAGGATTGGAATGGGAAGGAGTTGGATATCACATCTCATGATAAAGGAAGGGTCTAAGGTTTGGAAGGGGAAGGATTTGGATATCACACGTCATGTTATATTACGGGTCTCAGGTTTGGTATTAGAAGCATTGAGATATCAAGTCTCATAGTATAGGAAGGGTCTCAGAATTGGAATGGGAAGGAGTTGGATATCACATCTCAAGCTATAGGAAAAGGTCTCAGGATTGGAATGGGAAGGACTTGAATATCACATCTCATGCTATAGGAAGGCTCTCAGGTTTGGAAGGGGAAAGAGTTGGATATCACATTTCATGTTAGAGGTAGGATCTTAGGTTTGGTATTAGAGGCATTGAGATATCACATCTCATGCTATTAGAAGGGTCTCAGGAATGGAATGGGAAGGAGTTGGATATCACATCTCATGCTAAAGCGAGGGTCTCAGGTTTGGAAGGGGAAGGATTTGGATATCACATCTCATGTTATAGGAAGGATCTCAGGTTTGGTATTAGAAGCCTTGAGATATCACATCTCATGCTATCGGAAGGATCTCAGGTTTGGTATTAGAAGCATTGAGATATCACATCTCATGCTATCAGAAGAGTCTCAGGATTGAAAGGGGAAGGATTTGGATATCACATCTCATGTTATCGGAAGGATCTCACGTTTGGTATTAGAAGTATTGAGATATCATATCTCATGCTATAGGAAGGGTCTCAGGATTGGAATGGGAAGGAGTTGGATATCACATCTCATGCTATAGGGAGGGTCTCAGGATTGGAATGGGAAGGACTTAGATATCACATATGCTATAGGGAGGGTCTCAGTTTTGATATTAGAAGCATTGAGATATCACATCTCATGCTATCGGAAGTGTCTCAGGATTGGAATGGGAAGGAGCTGGATATCACATCTCATGCTAAAGGAAGGGTCTCAGGTTTGGAACGGGAAGGATTTGGATATCACATCTCATGTTATAGGAAGGGTCTCAGGTTTGGTATAAGCATTGAGATATCACATCTCTGCTATCGGAAGTGTCTCAGGATTGGAATGGGAAGGAGTTGGATATCCCATCTCATGTTATAGGACGGGTCTCAGGTTTGTTATTAGAATCATTGCGATATCATATTGCATGCTGTAGGAAGGGTCTAAGGGTTGGAATGTGAAGGACTTGGATATCACATCTCATGCTATAGATAGGCTCTTAGGTTTGGAAAGGGAAGGAGTTGGATATCACATTTCATGTTAGATGAAGGATCTCAGGTTTGGTATTAGAAGCATTGAGATATCACATCTCATGCTATAGGAAGGGTCACAGGATTGGAATGGGAAGCAGTTGGATATCACATCTCATGCTATAGGAAGGGTCTCAGGTTTGGTATAAGCATTGAGATATCACATCTCATGCTATAGGACGGGTCTCAGGATTGGAATGGAAGGAGTTGGATATCACATCTCATGTTATAGGAAGGATCTCAGGTTTGGAATTAGAAGCATTGAGACATCACATCTCATGCTATAGGAAGGGTCTCAGGGTTGGAATGGGAAGGAGTTGGATATCACATCTCATCCAATAGGAAGGGTCTCAGGTTTGGAATGGGAAGGAATTGGATATCACATCTCATGTTATAGGAAGGTTCTCAGGTTTGGTATTAGAAGCATTGAGATATCACATCTCATGCTATAGGAAGGGTCTCAGGATTGGAATGTGAAGGATTTGGATATCACATCTCATGCTAAAGGAAGGGTCTCAGGTTTGGTAGAAGCATTGATATATCACGTCTCTGCTATCGGAAGGGTCTCAGGATTGGATTGGGAAGGAGTTGGATATCCCTTCTCATGCTATAGGAAGGGTCTCAGGATTTGAATGGCAAGGAGTTGGATATCACATCTCATGCCATAGGAAGGGTCTCAGGTTTGGTATAAGCATTGAGATATCACATCTCTGCTATCGGAAGGGTCTCAGGATTGGATTGGGAAGGAGTTGGATATCCCTTCTCATGCTATAGGAAGTTTCTCAGGTTGGAATGGGAAGGAGTTGGATATCACATCTCATGCTAAAGCGAGGGTCTCAGGTTTGGAAGGGGAAGGATTAGGATATCACATCTCATGTTATAGGAAGGATCTCAGGTTTGGTATTAGAAGCATTGAGATATCACATCTCATGCTATCGGAAGGATCTCAGGTTTGGTATTAGAAGCATTGAGATATCACATCTCATGCTATCAGAAGAGTCTCAGGATTGGAATAGGAAGGAGTTGGATATCACATCTCATGCTAATGGGAGGGTCTCAGGTTTGGAAGGGGAAGGATTTGGATATCACATCTCATGTTATCGGAAGGATCTCACGTTTTGTATTAGAAGTATTGAGATATCATATCTCATGCTATAGGAAAGGTCTCAGGATTGGAATGGGAAGGAGTTGCATATCACATCTCATGCTATAGGGAGGGTCTCAGGATTGGAATGGGAAGGACTTAGATATCACATATCATGCTATAGGGAGGGTCTTAGTTTTGATATTAGAAGCATTGAGATATCACATCTCATGCTATAGATAGGCTCTTAGGTTTGGCAAGGGAAGGAGTTGGATATCACATTTCATGTTAGAGGAAGGATCTCAGGTTTGGTATTAGAAGCATTGAGATATCACATCTCATGCTATAGGAAGGGTCTCAGGATTGGAATGGGAAGCAGTTGGATATCACATCTCATGCTATAGGAAGGGTCTCAGGTTTGGTATAAGCATTGAGATATCACATCTCATGCTATAGGACGGGTCTCAGGATTGGAATGGAAGGAGTTGGATATCACATCTCATGTTATAGGAAGGATCTCAGGTTTGGAATTAGAAGCATTGAGACATCACATCTCATGCTATAGGAAGGGTCTCAGGGTTGGAATGGGAAGGAGTTGGATATCACATCTCATCCAATAGGAAGGGTCTCAGGTTTGGAATGGGAAGGAATTGGATATCACATCTCATGTTATAGGAAGGAACTCAGGTTTGGTATTAGAAGCATTGAGATATCACATCTCATGCTATAGGAAGGGTCTCAGGATTGGAATGTGAAGGATTTGGATATCACATCTCATGCTAAAGGAAGGGTCTCAGGTTTGGTAGAAGCATTGAGATATCACGTCTCTGCTATCGGAAGGGTCTCAGGATTGGATTGGGAAGGAGTTGGATATCCCTTCTCATGCTATAGGAAGGGTCTCAGGATTTGAATGGCAAGGAGTTGGATATCACATCTCATGCCATAGGAAGGGTCTCAGGTTTGGTATAAGCATTGAGATATCACATCTCTGCTATCGGAAGGGTCTCAGGATTGGATTGGGAAGGAGTTGGATATCCCTTCTCATGCTATAGGAAGTTTCTCAGGTTGGAATGGGAAGGAGTTGGATATCACATCTCATGCTAAAGCGAGGGTCTCAGGTTTGGAAGGGGAAGGATTAGGATATCACATCTCATGTTATAGGAAGGATCTCAGGTTTGGTATTAGAAGCATTGAGATATCACATCTCATGCTATCGGAAGGATCTCAGGTTTGGTATTAGAAGCATTGAGATATCACATCTCATGCTATCAGAAGAGTCTCAGGATTGGAATAGGAAGGAGTTGGATATCACATCTCATGCTAAAGGGAGGGTCTCAGGTTTGGAAGGGGAAGGATTTGGATATCACATCTCATGTTATCGGAAGGATCTCACGTTTTGTATTAGAAGTATTGAGATATCATATCTCATGCTATGGGAAAGGTCTCAGGATTGGAATGGGAAGGAGTTGGATATCACATCTCATGCTATAGGGAGGGTCTCAGGATTGGAATGGGAAGGACTTAGATATCACATATCATGCTATAGGGAGGGTCTCAGTTTTGATATTAGAAGCATTGAGATATCACATCTCATGCTATCGGAAGTGTCTCAGGATTGGAATGGGAAGGAGCTGGATATCACATCTCATGCTAAAGGAAGGGTCTCAGGTTTGGAACGGGAAGGATTTGGATATCACATCTCATGTTATAGGACGGGTCTCACGTTTGTTATTAGAATCATTCAGATATCATATTGCATGCTGTAGGAAGGGTCTAAGGGTTGGAATGTGAAGGATTTGGATATCACATCTCTTGCTATAGGAAGGGTCTCAGGATTGGAATGGGTAGGAGTTGGATATTACTTTCTTGCTATAGGAAGGGTCTCATGTTTGGAATGGGAAGGAGTTGGATATCACATATGCTATAGTTAGTGTCTCAGGTTTGGAACGGGAAGGAGTTGGATATCATATCTCATGTTATAGGAAGGGTCTCAGGTTTGGTATAAGCATTGAGATATCACATCTCTGCTATCGGAAACGGCTCAGGATTGGAATGGGAAGGAGTTGGATATCCCATCTCATGTTATAGGAAGAGTCTCTGGTTTGGTATTAGAATCATTGAGATATCACATCGCATGCTGTAGGAAGGGTCTAAGGATTGGAATGGGATGGACTTGGATATCACATCTCATGCTATAGGTAGGCTCTCAGGTTTGGTATAAGCATTGAGATATCACATCTCATGCTCTAGGAAGGGTCTCAGGATTGGAATGGGAAGGAATTGGATATCACATTTCTTGCTATAGGAAGGGTCTCAGATTTGGTATAAGCATTGAGATATCACATCTCATGCTAAAGGAAGGGTCTCAGGATTGGAATGGGAAGGAGTTGTATATGACATCTCAGGCCATAGGAAGGTTCTCAGGTTTGGTATAAGCATTGAGATATCACATCTCCGCTATCGGAAAGGTCTCAGGATTGGAATGGGAAGGAGTTGGCTATCCCATCTCATGTTATAGGAAGGGTCTCAGGTTTGGTATTAGAAGCATAGAGATATCACATCTCATGCTATAGGAAGGGTCTCAGGATTGGAATGGGAAGGACTTGGATGTCACATCTCATGCTATAGGGAGGGTCTCAGGATTGGAATGGGAAGGAGTTTGATATCACATCTCATGCCATAGTATGGGTCTCAGGTTTGGTAGAAGCATTGGGATATCACATCTCATGCTATCGGAAGGGTATCAGTATTGGATTTGGAAGAAGTTGGATATCCCATCTCATGCTATAGGAAGGGTCTCAGGTTGGAATGGGAAGGAGTTGAATATCACATTTCATGTTATAGGAAGGGTCTCAGGATTGGAATGGGAAGGACTTGGATATCATATCTCATGCTATAGGACGGGTCTCAGGTTTGTTATTAGAATCATTGAGATATCATATTGCATGCTGTAGGAAGGGTCTAAGGATTGGAATGGGAAGGACCTGGATATCACATCTCATGCTATAGATAGGCTCTTAGGTTTGGAAAGGGAAGGAGTTGGATATCACATTTCATGTTAGAGGAAGGATCTCAGGTTTGGTATTAGAAGCATTGAGATATCACATCTCATGCTATAGGAAGGGTCTCAGGATTGGAATGGGAAGTAGTTGGATATCACATCTCATGTTATAGGAAGGATCTCAGGTTTGGTATTAGAAGCATTGAGATATCACATCTCATGCTATCGGAAGGATCTCAGGTTTGGTATTAGAAGCATTGAGATATCACATCTCATGCTATCAGAAGAGTCTCAGGATTGGAATAGGAAGGAGTTGGATATCACATCTCATGCTAAAGGGAGGGTCTCAGGTTTGGAAGGGGAAGGATTTGGATATCACATCTCATGTTATCGGAAGGATCTCACGTTTGGTATTAGAAGTATTGAGATATCATATCTCATGCTATAGGAAGGGTCTCAGGATTGGAATGGGAAGGAGTTGGATATCACATCTCATGCTATAGGAAGGGTCTCAGGTTTGGTATAAGCATTGAGATATCACATCTCATGCTATAGGAAGGGTCTCAGGATTGGAATGGGAAGGAGTTGGATATCACATCTCATGCTATAGGAAGGGTCTCAGGATTGGAATGGGAAGGAGTTGTATATGACATCTCATGCCGTAGGGAGGGTCTCAGGTTTGGTATAAACATTGAGATATCACATCTCTGCTATCGAAAGGGTCTCAGGATTGGAATGGAAAGGAGTTGG
Source organism: Ambystoma mexicanum (assembly GCF_040938575.1). NCBI lineage: Eukaryota > Metazoa > Chordata > Amphibia > Caudata > Ambystomatidae > Ambystoma > Ambystoma mexicanum. The sequence continues at coordinate 324,984,784 of NC_090936.1, forward strand.
ATATCCCATCTCATGTTATAGGAAGAGTCTCAGGTTTGGTATTAGAAGCATTGAGATATCACATCTCATGCTATAGGAAGTGTCTCAGGATTGGAATGGGAAGGACTTGGGTATCACATCTCATGCTATAGGGAGGGTCTCAAGTTTGATATTAGAAGCATTGAGATATCACATCTCATGCTATAGGAAGGGTCTCAGGATTGGAATGGGAAGGAGTTGGATATCACATCTCATGCTATAGGAAGGGTCTCAGGATTGGAATGGGAAGTAGTTGGATATCACATCTCATGTTATAGGAAGGATCTCAGGTTTGGTATTAGAAGCATTGAGATATCACATCTCATGCTATCAGGGGTTCTCAGGTTTGGTATTAGAAGCATTGAGATATCACATCTCATGCTATCAGAAGAGTCTCAGGATTGGAATAGGAAGGAGTTGGATATCACATCTCATGCTAAAGGGAGGGTCTCAGGTTTGGAAGGGGAAGGATTTGGATATCACATCTCATGTTATCGGAAGGATCTCACGTTTGGTATTAGAAGTATTGAGATATCATATCTCATGCTATAGGAAGGGTCTCAGGATTGGAATGGGAAGGAGTTGGATATCACATCTCATGCTATAGGAAGGGTCTCAGGTTTGGTATAAGCATTGAGATATCACATCTCATGCTATAGGAAGGGTCTCAGGATTGGAATGGGAAGGAGTTGGAGATCACATCTCATGCTATAGGAAGGGTCTCAGGATTGGAATGGGAAGGAGTTGTATATGACATCTCATGCCGTAGGGAGGGTCTCAGGTTTGGTATAAACATTGAGATATCACATCTCTGCTATCGAAAGGGTCTCAGGATTGGAATGGAAAGGAGTTGGATATCTCATCTCATGTTATTGGAAGAGTCTCAGGTTTGGTATTAGAAGCATTGAGATATCACATCTCATGCTATAGGAAGTGTCTCAGGATTGGAATGGGAAGGACTTGGGTATCACATCTCATGCTATAGGGAGGGTCTCAAGTTTGATATTAGAAGCATTGAGATATCACATCTCATGCTATATGAAGGGTCTCAGGATTGGAATGGGAAGGAGTTGGATATCACATCTCATGCTATAGGAAGGGTCTCAGGTTTGGTATAAGCAGTGAGATATCACATCTCATGCTATAGGAAGTGTCTCAGGATTGGAATGGGAAGGAGTTGGATATCACATCTCATGTTATAGGAAGGATCTCAGGTTTGGTATAAGCATTGAGATATCACATCTCTGCTATCGGAAGGGTCTCAGGATTGGAATGGGAAGGAGTTGGATATTCTAATCTCATGTTATAGGAAGTGTCTCAGGTTTGGTATTAGAAGCATTGAGATATCACATCTCATGCTATAGGAAGGGTCTCAGGATTGGAATGGGAAGGACTTGGATATCACATCTCATGCTATAGGGAGGGTCTCAAGTTTGATATTAGAAGCATTGAGATATCACATTTCATGATTGTTAAGAAAGATTTCGTAATTGTAGGTAACTTTCCTTCCATGTGGCAACCCCTAAACTTTTTGCTGTTGTTTTTCACCTTGTTCTTGACTTTGCCAGAGAAGTGCAGCCTTCTGCCGCACTCCTCTGGGCTTTCGCTCCTTTTCTTATGGGGAAACTGACATGCCCTTAAGACAGTCAGTACCGGGGAACGCTGTTTCCCGTAGTTTCTTTTATCGTGTTGCGGCTTTAGTGCAACATGACACAAGATTGCACTGTAAGCTAAGTTACAGCTCTCTTGGGTCTCTAGCCTTCTACAGGCCCTAGATACTCTTTTAGGATGGTATCTGATCGGTGCAAGTCATTCAGGGACTGGAATGGTGGCAGCGATCGTTTTGTTTATTTTGAGCTCCTTTTGGCGTTCTGAGCACGTTTTTCGCACTGAACCCAAAATGGTGGCCTGGCTCCCAAAATGGCCAGACCACGAGGCTCCTTTGTCTTGTCCACTGACCGTCTTGCTCCCTTCACCTTCCCCAGGTCGAGCGACCCGGGGCCTTCCTTATTTGGGCATGTACTTTCCCGCGAAACGTGGTTGCTTTCGCGGGCTTCTACATGTCGTTTGTGTGCCTCCAGGGTGTGGGCTGGGATGTCTGGTCCCAATACACATCCTGGGTGCCAGAGAGTCTAGGGTGGTGTGAATGCCTGGGACCACCGTGGTCCGTGATTGGTCCACGTATGGTATGTGTGTTGATGAGCGGATCTCCCATTGGCTCCCCTTCGTTTTGGCGCGAAGGGAACCGTGGATAAGAGGGGGCTGGAAACACCACTACCATGTCGATCTCCTGAGTTCTCACGAACGAAGGAATACAGGAGCCAAGTATCCTGCAACCAAGAGGCTGGACCGAGGAATCGCTGGTGACCCGCTGAAGGAATCCTCCTTTGCACTTCTGTCGTCCTGTGAAACCCTTTCCTCCTTTGATCAAACCAGAAGGCCTGTACTGGTGCTTCTACCTTTGGAATAGCAGGAACAGCTATTCCCGGCGACTTCATCAACTCCTGCCAAGTAAGCATTCGGAAGTGTCTCTGGGCCATCCAGTTGACTGACCAGCTTACAAGGGAGTCCTGCTCTGTAACCGCCGCCAGGTTGTGTTGTATTTCGAGTCCTGGTCACTCTCCCACGCTTCGTACACTTGGCGTTCCCAAGTCTGAAGGGAGGAGTGTACATTTGGCTCGAATACACACGGCCGCTCCGTTGTCCTGCTGCGGCAACAAACTGTGCTGGTTTCGTCGATTGGGACGTTTTTTTGCTCTACACGACTACGAGGCGTTCCCTGCTCTTCTGAACCTGCCAGCTGCTGAAACTAACGTGGAGAAGCCTGGGTCTGCTTGCTTCGGGGACCGGTGAGTAGTTTAGCTAGGATCTGGTCGCCCTCCTGCAGTATCCCATTGCTTTTCCCTGCTGTGTAAAAACAGCACCCTTTTGGCCGTACTCGCGCTCTGCTTCTGCCCGCTGTGGAGGCTGCGCTTGAGTTGCGGAACCTGTTCTCCTTCTGCTGTGCACTAACCCGAACTGCCTGACTTCCTCCGAAGAGCTTCTCCTTTTGCCCGTTGGCACCGGCGTGGCAGGTACTTTGAGCACAAGGCTCCACTCTTCGCAGGGCTCGGACTTCCATCTAGTTAGGTGCCTCTGAAGGCGAACTGAGTCTAAAACGTTATCGCACTGCCTGTTTTCCTTCCCTTTCAGGTGGACTACATATTTTGTGCTTATAACGCTAGCGACTGTTGTATTTGTATATATATTGTGTTGATATTGGTTTAATATTGTGATATTGTGATTTTCTCGCTACGGTCATTGTTTTACAGGCCTTAAAATAAATGTGTTTATATTTTTGATATAACACCTCTTTGGAGTAGTTTGTAAGCGCTCTTGCTTTGTGTGCTCATTGCGGGCTTTCAGTCACCCTCACCCCTCTTGAGACCTAGTCTTGACCGCCGCGATCGCTACCTTGATTGGTCTGGCTTGTCCAGAGGTTACCCTGTTCCAAGTAATTAGGTTGGCCTTCTGAACTTCTGCGCCACCAGGACAGAGTTCAGAAATCCGTCTTAACAATGATATCGGAAGGGTCTCAAGATTGGAATGGGAAGGAGTTGGATATCACATCTCATGATAAAGGAAGGGTCTAAGGTTTGGAAGGGGAAGGATTTGGATATCACATCTCATGTTATAGGACGGGTCTCAGGTTTGGTATTAGAAGCATTGAGATATCAAGTCTCATGTTATAGGAAGGGTCTCAGAATTGGAATGGGAAGGAGTTGGATATCACATCTCAAGCTATAGGAATGGTCTCAGGATTAGAATGGGAAGGAGTTTGATATCACATCTCATGCCATAGTATGGGTCTCAGGTTTGGTAGAAGCATTGGGATATCACATCTCATGCTATCGGAAGGGTATCAGGATTGGATTTGGAAGGAGTTGGATATCCCATCTCATGCTATAGGAAGGGTCTCAGGTTGGAATGGGAAGGAGTTGGATATCACATCTCATGTTATAGGAAGGGTCTCAGGATTGGAATGGGAAGGACTTGGATATCACATCTCATGCTATAGGAAGGCTCTCAGGTTTGCAAGGGGAAAGAGTTGGATATCACATTTCATGTTAGAGGTAGGATCTCAGGTTTGGTATTCGAAGTATTGAGATATCACCTCTCATGCTATCAGAAGGATCTCAGGTTTGGTATAGAAGCATTGAGATATCATATCTTATACTATCAGAAGAGTCTCAGGATTGGAATGGGAAGGAGTTGGATATCACATCTCATGCTAAAGGGAGGGTCTCAGGTTTGGAAGATAAGGATTTGGATATCACATCTCATGTTATAGGAAGGATCTCAGGTTTGGTATTAGAAGTATTGAGATATCACATCTCATGCTATCGGAAGGATCTCAGGTTTGGTATAGAAGCATTGAGATATCATATCTTATGCTATCAGAAGGGTCTCAGGATTGGAATGGTAAGGAGTTGGATATCACATCTCATGCTAAAGGGAGGGTCTCAGGTTTGGAAGGGGAAGGATTTGGATATCACATCTCATGTTATAGGATGGATCTCAGGTTTGGTATTAGAAGTATTGAGATATCACATCTCATGTTATCGGAAGGATCTCAGGTTTGGTATTAGAAGTATTGAGATATCACATCTCATGCTATAGGAAGGGTCTCAGGATTGGAATGGGAAGGAGTTGGATATCACATCTCATGCAAAAGGAAGGGTCTCAGGTTTGGTAGAAGCATTGAGATATCACATCTCATGCTATAGGAAGGGTCTCAGGATTGGAATGGGAAGGACTTAGATATCACATATCATGCTATAGGGAGGGTCTCAGTTTTGATATTAGAAGCATTGAGATATCACATCTCATGCTATCGGAAGTGTCTCAGGATTGGAATGGGAAAGAGCTGGATTTCACATCTCATGCTAAAGGAAGGGTCTCAGGTTTGGAACGGGAAGGAGTTGGATATCAAATCTCATGTTATAGGAAGGGTCTCAGGTTTGGTATAAACATTGAGGTATCACATCTCTGCTATCGGAAGTGTCTCAGGATTGGAATGGGAAGGAGTTGGATATCCCATCTCATGTTATAGGACGAGTCTCAGGTTTTTAATTAGAATCATTGAGATATCATATTGCATGCTGTAGGAAGGGTCTAAGGATTGGAATGGGAAGGACTTGGATATCACATCTCATGCTATAGATAGGCTCTCAGGTTTGGATAGTGAAGGAGTTGGATATCCCATTTCATGTTAGAGGAAGGATCTCAGGTTTGGTATTAGAGGCATTGAGATATCACATCTCAGGCTATAGGAAGGGTCTCAGGATTGGAATGGGGAGGAGTTGGATATCACATCTCATGCTAAAGGGAGGGTCTCAGGTTTGGAAGGGGAAGGATTTGGATATCACATCTCATGTTATAGGATGGATCTCAGGTTTGGTATTAGAAGTATTGAGATATCACATCTCATGTTATCGGAAGGATCTCAGGTTTGGTATTAGAAGTATTGAGATATCACATCTCATGCTATAGGAAGGGTCTCAGGATTGGAATGGGAAGGAGTTGGATATCACATCTCATGCAAAAGGAAGGGTCTCAGGTTTGGTAGAAGCATTGAGATATCACATCTCATGCTATAGGAAGGGTCTCAGGATTGGAATGGGAAGGACTTAGATATCACATATCATGCTATAGGGAGGGTCTCAGTTTTGATATTAGAAGCATTGAGATATCACATCTCATGCTATCGGAAGTGTCTCAGGATTGGAATGGGAAAGAGCTGGATTTCACATCTCATGCTAAAGGAAGGGTCTCAGGTTTGGAACGGGAAGGAGTTGGATATCAAATCTCATGTTATAGGAAGGGTCTCAGGTTTGGTATAAACATTGAGGTATCACATCTCTGCTATCGGAAGTGTCTCAGGATTGGAATGGGAAGGAGTTGGATATCCCATCTCATGTTATAGGACGAGTCTCAGGTTTTTAATTAGAATCATTGAGATATCATATTGCATGCTGTAGGAAGGGTCTAAGGATTGGAATGGGAAGGACTTGGATATCACATCTCATGCTATAGATAGGCTCTCAGGTTTGGATAGTGAAGGAGTTGGATATCCCATTTCATGTTAGAGGAAGGATCTCAGGTTTGGTATTAGAGGCATTGAGATATCACATCTCAGGCTATAGGAAGGGTCTCAGGATTGGAATGGGAAGGAGTTGGATATCACATCTCATGCTATAGGAAGGGTCTCAGGTTTGGTATAAGCATTGAGATATCACATCTCATGCTATAGGAAGGGTCTCAGGATTGGAATGGAAGGAGTTGGATATCACATCTCATGTTATAGGAAGGTTCTCAGGTTTGGTATTAGAAGCATCGAGACATCACATCTCATGCTATAGGAAGGGTCTCAGGATTGGAATGGGAAGGAGTTGGATATCACATCTCATGCTATAGGAAGGGTCTCAGGATTGGAATGGGAAGGAGTTGAATATGACATCTCATGCCGTAGGAAGGGTCTCAGGTTTGGTATAAACATTGAGATATCACATCAGTGCTATCAAAAGGGTCTCAGGATTGGAATGGGAAGGAGTTGGATATCCCATCTCATGTTATAGGAAGAGTCTCAGGTTTGGTATTAGAAGCATTGAGATATCACATCTCATGCTATAGGAAGTGTCTCAGGATTGGAATGGGAAGGACTTGGATATCACATCTCATGCTATAGGTAGGGTCTCAAGTTTGATATTAGAAGCATTGAGATATCACATCTCATGCTATAGGAAGGGTCTGAGGATTGGAATGGGAAGGAGTTGGATATCACATATCATGCTATGGGAAGGGTCTCAGGTTTGGTATAAGCAGTGAGATATCACATCTCATGCTATAGGAAGGGTCTCAGGATTGGAATGGAAGGAGTTGGATATCACATCTCATGTTATAGGAAGGATCTCAGGTTTGGTATAAGCATTGAGATATCACATCTCTGCTATCGGAAGGGTCTCAGGATTGGAATGGGAAGGAGTTGGATATTCCCATCTCATGTTATAGGAAGGGTCTCAGGTTTGGTATTAGAAGCATTGAGATATCACATCTCATGCTATAGGAAGGGTCTCAGGATTGGAATGGGAAGGACTTGGATATCACATCTCATGCTATAGGGAGGGTCTCAAGTTTGATATTAGAAGCTTTGAGATATCACATCTCATGATATCGGAAGGGTCTCAGGATTGGAATGGGAAGAAGTTGGATATCACATCTCATGATAAAGGAAGGGTCTAAGGTTTGGAAGGGGAAGGATTTGGATATCACATCTCATGTTATATTACGGGTCTCAGGTTTGGTATTAGAAGCATTGAGATATCAAGTCTCATAGTATAGGAAGGGTCTCAGAATTGGAATGGGAAGGAGTTGGATATCACATCTCAAGCTATAGGAAGGGTCTCAGGATTGGAATGGGAAGGACTTGGATATCACATCTCATGCTATAGGAAGGCTCTCAGGTTTGGAAGGGGAAAGAGTTGGATATCACATTTCATGTTAGAGGTAGGATCTTAGGTTTGGTATTAGAGGCATTGAGCTATCACATCTCATGCTATCAGAATGGTCTCAGGAATGGAATGGGAAGGAGTTGGATATCACATCTCATGCTAAAGCGAGGGTCTCAGGTTTGGAAGGGGAAGGATTTGGATATCACATCTCATGTTATAGGAATGATCTCAGGTTTGGTATTAGAAGCATTGAGATATCACATCTCATGCTATCGGAAGGATCTCAGGTTTGGTATTAGAAGCATTGAGATATCACATCTCATGCTATCAGAAGAGTCTCAGGATTGGAATAGGAAGGAGTTGGATATCACATCTCATGCTAAAGGGAGGGTCTCAGGTTTGGAAGGGGAAGGATTTGGATATCACATCTCATGTTATCGGAAGGATCTCACGTTTGGTATTAGAAGTATTGATATATCATATCTCATGCTATAGGAAGGGTCTCAGGATTGGAATGGGAAGGAGTTGGATATCACATCTCATGCTACAGGGAGGGACTCAGGATTGGAATGGGAAGGACTTAGATATCACATATCATGCTATAGGGAGGGTCTCAGTTTTGATATTAGAAGCATTGAGATATCACATCTCATGCTATCGGAAGTGTCTCAGGATTGGAATGGGAAGGAGCTGGATATCACATCTCATGCTAAAGGAAGGGTCTCAGGTTTGGAACGGGAAGGATTTGGATATCACATCTCATGTTATAGGAAGGGTCTCAGGTTTGTTATAAGCATTGAGATATCACATCTCTGCTATCGGAAGTGTCTCAGGATTGGAATGGGAAGGAGTTGGATATCCCATCTCATGTTATAGGACGGGTCTCAGGTTTGTTATTAGAATCATTGAGATATCATATTGCATGCTGTAGGAAGGGTCTAAGGGTTGGAATGTGAAGGACTTGGATATCACATCTCATGCTATAGATAGGCTCTTAGGTTTGGAAAGGGAAGGAGTTGGATATCACATTTCATGTTATAGGAAGGATCTCAGATTTGGTATAAGCATTGAGATATCACATCTCATGCTAAAGGAAGGGTCTCAGGATTGGAATGGGAAGGAGTTGTATATGACATCTCAGGCCATAGGAAGGTTCTCAGGTTTGGTATAAGCATTGAGATATCACATCTCCGCTATCGGAAAGGTCTCAGGATTGGAATGGGAAGGAGTTGGCTATCCCATCTCATGTTATAGGAAGGGTCTCAGGTTTGGTATTAGAAGCATAGAGATATCACATCTCATGCTATAGGAAGGGTCTCAGGATTGGAATGGGAAGGACTTGGATGTCACATCTCATGCTATAGGGAGGGTCTCAGGATTGGAATGGGAAGGAGTTTGATATCACATCTCATGCCATAGTATGGGTCTCAGGTTTGGTAGAAGCATTGGGATATCACATCTCATGCTATCGGAAGGGTATCAGTATTGGATTTGGAAGAAGTTGGATATCCCATCTCATGCTATAGGAAGGGTCTCAGGTTGGAATGGGAAGGAGTTGAATATCACATTTCATGTTATAGGAAGGGTCTCAGGATTGGAATGGGAAGGACTTGGATATCATATCTCATGCTATAGGACGGGTCTCAGGTTTGTTATTAGAATCATTGAGATATCATATTGCATGCTGTAGGAAGGGTCTAAGGATTGGAATGGGAAGGACCTGGATATCACATCTCATGCTATAGATAGGCTCTTAGGTTTGGAAAGGGAAGGAGTTGGATATCACATTTCATGTTAGAGGAAGGATCTCAGGTTTGGTATTAGAAGCATTGAGATATCACATCTCATGCTATAGGAAGGGTCTCAGGATTGGAATGGGAAGTAGTTGGATATCACATCTCATGTTATAGGAAGGATCTCAGGTTTGGTATTAGAAGCATTGAGATATCACATCTCATGCTATCGGAAGGATCTCAGGTTTGGTATTAGAAGCATTGAGATATCACATCTCATGCTATCAGAAGAGTCTCAGGATTGGAATAGGAAGGAGTTGGATATCACATCTCATGCTAAAGGGAGGGTCTCAGGTTTGGAAGGGGAAGGATTTGGATATCACATCTCATGTTATCGGAAGGATCTCACGTTTGGTATTAGAAGTATTGAGATATCATATCTCATGCTATAGGAAGGGTCTCAGGATTGGAATGGGAAGGAGTTGGATATCACATCTCATGCTATAGGAAGGGTCTCAGGTTTGGTATAAGCATTGAGATATCACATCTCATGCTATAGGAAGGGTCTCAGGATTGGAATGGGAAGGAGTTGGATATCACATCTCATGCTATAGGAAGGGTCTCAGGATTGGAATGGGAAGGAGTTGTATATGACATCTCATGCCGTAGGGAGGGTCTCAGGTTTGGTATAAACATTGAGATATCACATCTCTGCTATCGAAAGGGTCTCAGGATTGGAATGGAAAGGAGTTGGATATCCCATCTCATGTTATAGGAAGAGTCTCAGGTTTGGTATTAGAAGCATTGAGATATCACATCTCATGCTATAGGAAGTGTCTCAGGATTGGAATGGGAAGGACTTGGGTATCACATCTCATGCTATAGGGAGGGTCTCAAGTTTGATATTAGAAGCATTGAGATATCACATCTCATGCTATAGGAAGGGTCTCAGGATTGGAATGGGAAGGAGTTGGATATCACATCTCATGCTATAGGAAGGGTCTCAGGATTGGAATGGGAAGTAGTTGGATATCACATCTCATGTTATAGGAAGGATCTCAGGTTTGGTATTAGAAGCATTGAGATATCACATCTCATGCTATCAGGGGTTCTCAGGTTTGGTATTAGAAGCATTGAGATATCACATCTCATGCTATCAGAAGAGTCTCAGGATTGGAATAGGAAGGAGTTGGATATCACATCTCATGCTAAAGGGAGGGTCTCAGGTTTGGAAGGGGAAGGATTTGGATATCACATCTCATGTTATCGGAAGGAGCTCACGTTTGGTATTAGAAGTATTGAGATATCATATCTCATGCTATAGGAAGGGTCTCAGGATTGGAATGGGAAGGAGTTGGATATCACATCTCATGCTATAGGAAGGGTCTCAGGTTTGGTATAAGCATTGAGATATCACATCTCATGCTATAGGAAGGGTCTCAGGATTGGAATGGGAAGGAGTTGGAGATCACATCTCATGCTATAGGAAGGGTCTCAGGATTGGAATGGGAAGGAGTTGTATATGACATCTCATGCCGTAGGGAGGGTCTCAGGTTTGGTATAAACATTGAGATATCACATCTCTGCTATCGAAAGGGTCTCAGGATTGGAATGGAAAGGAGTTGGATATCCCATCTCATGTTATAGGAAGAGTCTCAGGTTTGGTATTAGAAGCATTGAGATATCACATCTCATGCTATAGGAAGTGTCTCAGGATTGGAATGGGAAGGACTTGGGTATCACATCTCATGCTATAGGGAGGGTCTCAAGTTTGATATTAGAAGCATTGAGATATCACATCTCATGCTATATGAAGGGTCTCAGGATTGGAATGGGAAGGAGTTGGATATCACATCTCATGCTATAGGAAGGGTCTCAGGTTTGGTATAAGCAGTGAGATATCACATCTCATGCTATAGGAAGTGTCTCAGGATTGGAATGGGAAGGAGTTGGATATCACATCTCATGTTATAGGAAGGATCTCAGGTTTGGTATAAGCATTGAGATATCACATCTCTGCTATCGGAAGGGTCTCAGGATTGGAATGGGAAGGAGTTGGATATTCTAATCTCATGTTATAGGAAGTGTCTCAGGTTTGGTATTAGAAGCATTGAGATATCACATCTCATGCTATAGGAAGGGTCTCAGGATTGGAATGGGAAGGACTTGGATATCACATCTTATGCTATAGGGAGGGTCTCAAGTTTGATATTAGAAGCATTGAGATATCACATTTCATGATTGTTAAGAAAGATTTCGTAATTGTAGGTAACTTTCCTTCCATGTGGCAACCCCTAAACTTTTTGCTGTTGTTTTTCACCTTGTTCTTGACTTTGCCAGAGAAGTGCAGCCTTCTGCCGCACTCCTCTGGGCTTTCGCTCCTTTTCTTATGGGGAAACTGACATGCCCTTAAGACAGTCAGTACCGGGGAACGCTGTTTCCCGTAGTTTCTTTTATCGTGTTGCGGCTTTAGTGCAACATGACACAAGATTGCACTGTAAGCTAAGTTACAGCTCTCTTGGGTCTCTAGCCTTCTACAGGCCCTAGATACTCTTTTAGGATGGTATTTGATCGGTGCAAGTCATTCAGGGACTGGAATGGTGGCAGCGATCGTTTTGTTTATTTTGAGCTCCTTTTGGCGTTCTGAGCACGTTTTTCGCACTGAACCCAAAATGGTGGCCTGGCTCCCAAAATGGCCAGACCACGAGGCTCCTTTGTCTTGTCCACTGACCGTCTTGCTCCCTTCACCTTCCCCAGGTCGAGCGACCCGGGGCCTTCCTTATTTGGGCATGTACTTTCCCGCGAAACGTGGTTGCTTTCGCGGGCTTCTACATGTCGTTTGTGTGCCTCCAGGGTGTGGGCTGGGATGTCTGGTCCCAATACACATCCTGGGTGCCAGAGAGTCTAGGGTGGTGTGAATGCCTGGGACCACCGTGGTCCGTGATTGGTCCACGTATGGTATGTGTGTTGATGAGCGGATCTCCCATTGGCTCCCCTTCGTTTTGGCGCGAAGGGAACCGTGGATAAGAGGGGGCTGGAAACACCACTACCATGTCGATCTCCTGAGTTCTCACGAACGAAGGAATACAGGAGCCAAGTATCCTGCAACCAAGAGGCTGGACCGAGGAATCGCTGGTGACCCGCTGAAGGAATCCTCCTTTGCACTGCTGTCGTCCTGTGAAACCCTTTCCTCCTTTGATCAAACCAGAAGGCCTGTACTGGTGCTTCTACCTTTGGAATAGCAGGAACAGCTATTCCCGGCGACTTCATCAACTCCTGCCAAGTAAGCATTCGGAAGTGTCTCTGGGCCATCCAGTTGACTGACCAGCTTACAAGGGAGTCCTGCTCTGTAACCGCCGCCAGGTTGTGTTGTATTTCGAGTCCTGGTCACTCTCCCACGCTTCGTACACTTGGCGTTCCCAAGTCTGAAGGGAGGAGTGTACATTTGGCTCGAATACACACGGCCGCTCCGTTGTCCTGCTGCGGCAACAAACTGTGCTGGTTTCGTCGATTGGGACGTTTTTTTGCTCTACACGACTACGAGGCGTTCCCTGCTCTTCTGAACCTGCCAGCTGCTGAAACTAACGTGGAGAAGCCTGGGTCTGCTTGCTTCGGGGACCGGTGAGTAGTTTAGCTAGGATCTGGTCGCCCTCCTGCAGTATCCCATTGCTTTTCCCTGCTGTGTAAAAACAGCACCCTTTTGGCCGTACTCGCGCTCTGCTTCTGCCCGCTGTGGAGGCTGCGCTTGAGTTGCGGAACCTGTTCTCCTTCTGCTGTGCACTAACCCGAACTGCCTGACTTCCTCCGAAGAGCTTCTCCTTTTGCCCGTTGGCACCGGCGTGGCAGGTACTTTGAGCACAAGGCTCCACTCTTCGCAGGGCTCGGACTTCCATCTAGTTAGGTGCCTCTGAAGGCGAACTGAGTCTAAAACGTTATCGCACTGCCTGTTTTCCTTCCCTTTCAGGTGGACTACATATTTTGTGCTTATAACGCTAGCGACTGTTGTATTTGTATATATATTGTGTTGATATTGGTTTAATATTGTGATATTGTGATTTTCTCGCTACGGTCGTTGTTTTAAAGGCCTTAAAATAAATGTGTTTATATTTTTGATATAACACCTCTTTGGAGTAGTTTGTAAGCGCTCTTGCTTTGTGTGCTCATTGCGGGCTTTCAGTCACCCTCACCCCTCTTGAGACCTAGTCTTGACCGCCGCGATCGCTACCTTGATTGGTCTGGCTTGTCCAGAGGTTACCCTGTTCCAAGTAATTAGGTTGGCCTTCTGAACTTCTGCGCCACCAGGACAGAGTTCAGAAATCCGTCTTAACAATGATATCGGAAGGGTCTCAAGATTGGAATGGGAAGGAGTTGGATATCACATCTCATGATAAAGGAAGGGTCTAAGGTTTGGAAGGGGAAGGATTTGGATATCACATCTCATGTTATAGGACGGGTCTCAGGTTTGGTATTAGAAGCATTGAGATATCAAGTCTCATGTTATAGGAAGGGTCTCAGAATTGGAATGGGAAGGAGTTGGATATCACATCTCAAGCTATAGGAATGGTCTCAGGATTAGAATGGGAAGGAGTTTGATATCACATCTCATGCCATAGTATGGGTCTCAGGTTTGGTAGAAGCATTGGGATATCACATCTCATGCTATCGGAAGGGTATCAGGATTGGATTTGGAAGGAGTTGGATATCCCATCTCATGCTATAGGAAGGGTCTCAGGTTGGAATGGGAAGGAGTTGGATATCACATCTCATGTTATAGGAAGGGTCTCAGGATTGGAATGGGAAGGACTTGGATATCACATCTCATGCTATAGGAAGGCTCTCAGGTTTGCAAGGGGAAAGAGTTGGATATCACATTTCATGTTAGAGGTAGGATCTCAGGTTTGGTATTCGAAGTATTGAGATATCACCTCTCATGCTATCAGAAGGATCTCAGGTTTGGTATAGAAGCATTGAGATATCATATCTTATACTATCAGAAGAGTCTCAGGATTGGAATGGGAAGGAGTTGGATATCACATCTCATGCTAAAGGGAGGGTCTCAGGTTTGGAAGATAAGGATTTGGATATCACATCTCATGTTATAGGAAGGATCTCAGGTTTGGTATTAGAAGTATTGAGATATCACATCTCATGCTATCGGAAGGATCTCAGGTTTGGTATAGAAGCATTGAGATATCATATCTTATGCTATCAGAAGGGTCTCAGGATTGGAATGGTAAGGAGTTGGATATCACATCTCATGCTAAAGGGAGGGTCTCAGGTTTGGAAGGGGAAGGATTTGGATATCACATCTCATGTTATAGGATGGATCTCAGGTTTGGTATTAGAAGTATTGAGATATCACATCTCATGTTATCGGAAGGATCTCAGGTTTGGTATTAGAAGTATTGAGATATCACATCTCATGCTATAGGAAGGGTCTCAGGATTGGAATGGGAAGGAGTTGGATATCACATCTCATGCAAAAGGAAGGGTCTCAGGTTTGGTAGAAGCATTGAGATATCACATCTCATGCTATAGGAAGGGTCTCAGGATTGGAATGGGAAGGACTTAGATATCACATATCATGCTATAGGGAGGGTCTCAGTTTTGATATTAGAAGCATTGAGATATCACATCTCATGCTATCGGAAGTGTCTCAGGATTGGAATGGGAAAGAGCTGGATTTCACATCTCATGCTAAAGGAAGGGTCTCAGGTTTGGAACGGGAAGGAGTTGGATATCAAATCTCATGTTATAGGAAGGGTCTCAGGTTTGGTATAAACATTGAGGTATCACATCTCTGCTATCGGAAGTGTCTCAGGATTGGAATGGGAAGGAGTTGGATATCCCATCTCATGTTATAGGACGAGTCTCAGGTTTTTAATTAGAATCATTGAGATATCATATTGCATGCTGTAGGAAGGGTCTAAGGATTGGAATGGGAAGGACTTGGATATCACATCTCATGCTATAGATAGGCTCTCAGGTTTGGATAGTGAAGGAGTTGGATATCCCATTTCATGTTAGAGGAAGGATCTCAGGTTTGGTATTAGAGGCATTGAGATATCACATCTCAGGCTATAGGAAGGGTCTCAGGATTGGAATGGGAAGGAGTTGGATATCACATCTCATGCTAAAGGGAGGGTCTCAGGTTTGGAAGGGGAAGGATTTGGATATCACATCTCATGTTATAGGATGGATCTCAGGTTTGGTATTAGAAGTATTGAGATATCACATCTCATGTTATCGGAAGGATCTCAGGTTTGGTATTAGAAGTATTGAGATATCACATCTCATGCTATAGGAAGGGTCTCAGGATTGGAATGGGAAGGAGTTGGATATCACATCTCATGCAAAAGGAAGGGTCTCAGGTTTGGTAGAAGCATTGAGATATCACATCTCATGCTATAGGAAGGGTCTCAGGATTGGAATGGGAAGGACTTAGATATCACATATCATGCTATAGGGAGGGTCTCAGTTTTGATATTAGAAGCATTGAGATATCACATCTCATGCTATCGGAAGTGTCTCAGGATTGGAATTGGAAAGAGCTGGATTTCACATCTCATGCTAAAGGAAGGGTCTCAGGTTTGGAACGGGAAGGAGTTGGATATCAAATCTCATGTTA
This sequence comes from Ambystoma mexicanum, assembly GCF_040938575.1. NCBI lineage: Eukaryota > Metazoa > Chordata > Amphibia > Caudata > Ambystomatidae > Ambystoma > Ambystoma mexicanum. The sequence goes on from NC_090936.1 coordinate 325,000,653, forward strand.
TAGGAAGGGTCTCAGGTTTGGTATAAACATTGAGGTATCACATCTCTGCTATCGGAAGTGTCTCAGGATTGGAATGGGAAGGAGTTGGATATCCCATCTCATGTTATAGGACGAGTCTCAGGTTTTTAATTAGAATCATTGAGATATCATATTGCATGCTGTAGGAAGGGTCTAAGGATTGGAATGGGAAGGACTTGGATATCACATCTCATGCTATAGATAGGCTCTCAGGTTTGGATAGTGAAGGAGTTGGATATCCCATTTCATGTTAGAGGAAGGATCTCAGGTTTGGTATTAGAGGCATTGAGATATCACATCTCAGGCTATAGGAAGGGTCTCAGGATTGGAATGGGAAGGAGTTGGATATCACATCTCATGCTATAGGAAGGGTCTCAGGTTTGGTATAAGCATTGAGATATCACATCTCATGCTATAGGAAGGGTCTCAGGATTGGAATGGAAGGAGTTGGATATCACATCTCATGTTATAGGAAGGATCTCAGGTTTGGTATTAGAAGCATCGAGACATCACATCTCATGCTATAGGAAGGGTCTCAGGATTGGAATGGGAAGGAGTTGGATATCACATCTCATGCTATAGGAAGGGTCTCAGGATTGGAATGGGAAGGAGTTGAATATGACATCTCATGCCGTAGGAAGGGTCTCAGGTTTGGTATAAACATTGAGATATCACATCAGTGCTATCAAAAGGGTCTCAGGATTGGAATGGGAAGGAGTTGGATATCCCATCTCATGTTATAGGAAGAGTCTCAGGTTTGGTATTAGAAGCATTGAGATATCACATCTCATGCTATAGGAAGTGTCTCAGGATTGGAATGGGAAGGACTTGGATATCACATCTCATGCTATAGGTAGGGTCTCAAGTTTGATATTAGAAGCATTGAGATATCACATCTCATGCTATAGGAAGGGTCTGAGGATTGGAATGGGAAGGAGTTGGATATCACATATCATGCTATGGGAAGGGTCTCAGGTTTGGTATAAGCAGTGAGATATCACATCTCATGCTATAGGAAGGGTCTCAGGATTGGAATGGAAGGAGTTGGATATCACATCTCATGTTATAGGAAGGATCTCAGGTTTGGTATAAGCATTGAGATATCACATCTCTGCTATCGGAAGGGTCTCAGGATTGGAATGGGAAGGAGTTGGATATTCCCATCTCATGTTATAGGAAGGGTCTCAGGTTTGGTATTAGAAGCATTGAGATATCACATCTCATGCTATAGGAAGGGTCTCAGGATTGGAATGGGAAGGACTTGGATATCACATCTCATGCTATAGGGAGGGTCTCAAGTTTGATATTAGAAGCTTTGAGATATCACATCTCATGATATCGGAAGGGTCTCAGGATTGGAATGGGAAGAAGTTGGATATCACATCTCATGATAAAGGAAGGGTCTAAGGTTTGGAAGGGGAAGGATTTGGATATCACATCTCATGTTATATTACGGGTCTCAGGTTTGGTATTAGAAGCATTGAGATATCAAGTCTCATAGTATAGGAAGGGTCTCAGAATTGGAATGGGAAGGAGTTGGATATCACATCTCAAGCTATAGGAAGGGTCTCAGGATTGGAATGGGAAGGACTTGGATATCACATCTCATGCTATAGGAAGGCTCTCAGGTTTGGAAGGGGAAAGAGTTGGATATCACATTTCATGTTAGAGGTAGGATCTTAGGTTTGGTATTAGAGGCATTGAGCTATCACATCTCATGCTATCAGAATGGTCTCAGGAATGGAATGGGAAGGAGTTGGATATCACATCTCATGCTAAAGCGAGGGTCTCAGGTTTGGAAGGGGAAGGATTTGGATATCACATCTCATGTTATAGGAATGATCTCAGGTTTGGTATTAGAAGCATTGAGATATCACATCTCATGCTATCGGAAGGATCTCAGGTTTGGTATTAGAAGCATTGAGATATCACATCTCATGCTATCAGAAGAGTCTCAGGATTGGAATAGGAAGGAGTTGGATATCACATCTCATGCTAAAGGGAGGGTCTCAGGTTTGGAAGGGGAAGGATTTGGATATCACATCTCATGTTATCGGAAGGATCTCACGTTTGGTATTAGAAGTATTGATATATCATATCTCATGCTATAGGAAGGGTCTCAGGATTGGAATGGGAAGGAGTTGGATATCACATCTCATGCTACAGGGAGGGACTCAGGATTGGAATGGGAAGGACTTAGATATCACATATCATGCTATAGGGAGGGTCTCAGTTTTGATATTAGAAGCATTGAGATATCACATCTCATGCTATCGGAAGTGTCTCAGGATTGGAATGGGAAGGAGCTGGATATCACATCTCATGCTAAAGGAAGGGTCTCAGGTTTGGAACGGGAAGGATTTGGATATCACATCTCATGTTATAGGAAGGGTCTCAGGTTTGTTATAAGCATTGAGATATCACATCTCTGCTATCGGAAGTGTCTCAGGATTGGAATGGGAAGGAGTTGGATATCCCATCTCATGTTATAGGACGGGTCTCAGGTTTGTTATTAGAATCATTGAGATATCATATTGCATGCTGTAGGAAGGGTCTAAGGGTTGGAATGTGAAGGACTTGGATATCACATCTCATGCTATAGATAGGCTCTTAGGTTTGGAAAGGGAAGGAGTTGGATATCACATTTCATGTTATAGGAAGGATCTCAGGTTTGGTATTAGAAGCATTGAGATATCACATCTCATGCTATAGGAAGGGTCTCAGGATTGGAATGGGAAGCAGTTGGATATCATATCTCATGCTATAGGAAGGGTCTCAGGTTTGGTATACGCATTGAGATATCACATCTCATGCTATAGGACGGGTCTCAGGATTGGAATGGAAGGAGTTGGATATCACATCTCATGTTATAGGAAGGATCTCAGGTTTGGTATTAGAAGCATTGAGACATCACATCTCATGCTATAGGAAGGGTCTCAGGGTTGGAATGGGAAGGAGTTGGATATCACATCTCATCCAATAGGAAGGGTCTCAGGTTTGGAATGGGAAGGAATTGGATATCACATCTCATGTTATAGGAAGGATTTCAGGTTTGGTATTAGAAGCATTGAGATATCACATCTCATGCTATAGGAAGGGTCTCAGGATTGGAATGTGAAGGATTTGGATATCACATCTCATGCTAAAGGAAGGGTCTCAGGTTTGGTAGAAGCATTGAGATATCACGTCTCTGCTATCGGAAGGGTCTCGGGATTGGATTGGGAAGGAGTTGGATATCCCTTCTCATGCTATAGGAAGGGTCTCAGGATTTGAATGGCAAGGAGTTGGATATCACATCTCATGCCATAGGAAGGGTCTCAGGTTTGGTATAAGCATTGAGATATCACATCTCTGCTATCGGAAGGGTCTCAGGATTGGATTGGGAAGGAGTTGGATATCCCTTCTCATGCTATAGGAAGTGTCTCAGGTTGGAATGGGAAGCGAGTTGGATATCACATCTCATGTTATAGGAAGGGTCTCAGGATTGGAATGGGAAGGATTTGGATATCACATCTCTTGCTATAGGAAGGGTCTCAGGATTGGAATGGGTAGGAGTTGGATATTACTTTCTTGCTATAGGAAGTGTCTCAGGTTGGAATGGGAAGGAGTTGGATATCACATTTGCTATAGTTAGTGTCTCAGGTTTGGAACGGGAAGGAGTTGGATATCACATCTCATGTTATAGGAAGGGTCTCAGGTTTGGTATAAGCATTGAGATATCACATCTCTGCTATCGGAAGCGGCTCAGGATTGGAATGGGAAGGAGTTGGATATCCCATCTCATGTTATAGGAAGAGTCTCTGGTTTGGTATTAGAATCATTGAGATATCACATCGCATGCTGTAGGAAGGGTCTAAGGATTGGAATGGGATGGACTTGGATATCACATCTCATGCTATAGGTAGGCTCTCAGGTTTGGTATAAGCATTGAGATATCACATCTCATGCTATAGGAAGGGTCTCAGGATTGGAATGGGAAGGAATTGGATATCACATCTCATGCTATAGGAAGGGTCTCAGATTTGGTATAAGCATTGAGATATCACATCTCATGCTAAAGGAAGGGTCTCAGGATTGGAATGGGAAGGAGTTGTATATGACATCTCAGGCCATAGGAAGGTTCTCAGGTTTGGTATAAGCATTGAGATATCACATTCTGCTATCGGAAAGGTCTCAGGATTGGAATGGGAAGGAGTTGGATATCCCATCTCATGTTATAGGAAGGGTCTCAGGATTGGTATTAGAAGCATAGAGATATCACATCACATGCTATAGGAAGGGTCTCAGGATTGGAATGGGAAGGACTTGGATGTCACATCTCATGCTATAGGGAGGGTCTCAAGTTTGATATTAGAAGCATTGAGATAACAAATCTCATGATATCGGAAGGGTCTCAAGATTGGAATGAGAAGGAGTTGGATATCACATCTCATGATAAAGGAAGGGTCTAAGGTTTGGAAGGGGAAGGATTTGGATATCACATCTCATGTTAGAGGAGGGGTCTCAGGTTTGGTATTAGAAGCATTGAGATATCAAGTCTCATGGTATAAGAAGGGTCTCAGAATTGGAATGGGAAGGAGTTGGATATCACACCTCAAGCTATAGGAAGGGTCTCAGGATTGGAATGGGAAGGAGTTGTATATGACATCTCAGGCCATAGGAAGGTTCTCAGGTTTGGTATAAGCATTGAGATATCACATCTCTGCTATCGGAAAGGTCTCAGGATTGGAATGGGAAGGAGTTGGATATCCCATCTCATGTTATAGGAAGGGTCTCAGGTTTGGTATTAGAAGCATAGAGATATCACATCACATGCTATAGGAAGGGTCTCAGGATTGGAATGGGAAGGACTTGGATGTCACATCTCAGGCTATAGGAAGGGTCTCAGGATTGGAATGGGAAGGAGTTGGATATCACATCTCATGCTAAAGGGAGGGTCTCAGGTTTGGAAGGGGAAGGATTTGGATATCACATCTCATGTTATAGGATGGATCTCAGGTTTGGTATTAGAAGTATTGAGATATCACATCTCATGTTATCGGAAGGATCTCAGGTTTGGTATTAGAAGTATTGAGATATCACATCTCATACTATAGGAAGGGTCTCAGGATTGGAATGGGAAGGAGTTGGATATCACATCTCATGCAAAAGGAAGGGTCTCAGGTTTGGTAGAAGCATTGAGATATCACATCTCATGCTATAGGAAGGGTCTCAGGATTGGAATGGGAAGGACTTAGATATCACATATCATGCTATAGGGAGGGTCTCAGTTTTGATATTAGAAGCATTGAGATATCACATCTCATGCTATCGGAAGTGTCTCAGGATTGGAATGGGAAAGAGCTGGATTTCACATCTCATGCTAAAGGAAGGGTCTCAGGTTTGGAACGGGAAGGAGTTGGATATCAAATCTCATGTTATAGGAAGGGTCTCAGGTTTGGTATAAACATTGAGGTATCACATCTCTGCTATCGGAAGTGTCTCAGGATTGGAATGGGAAGGAGTTGGATATCCCATCTCATGTTATAGGACGAGTCTCAGGTTTTTAATTAGAATCATTGAGATATCATATTGCATGCTGTAGGAAGGGTCTAAGGATTGGAATGGGAAGGACTTGGATATCACATCTCATGCTATAGATAGGCTCTCAGGTTTGGATAGTGAAGGAGTTGGATATCCCATTTCATGTTAGAGGAAGGATCTCAGGTTTGGTATTAGAGGCATTGAGATATCACATCTCAGGCTATAGGAAGGGTCTCAGGATTGGAATGGGAAGGAGTTGGATATCACATCTCATGCTATAGGAAGGGTCTCAGGTTTGGTATAAGCATTGAGATATCACATCTCATGCTATAGGAAGGGTCTCAGGATTGGAATGGAAGGAGTTGGATATCACATCTCATGTTATAGGAAGGATCTCAGGTTTGGTATTAGAAGCATTGAGACATCACATCTCATGCTATAGGAAGGGTCTCAGGATTGGAATGGGAAGGAGTTGGATATCACATCTCATGCTATAGGAAGGGTCTCAGGATTGGAATGGGAAGGAGTTGAATATGACATCTCATGCCGTAGGAAGGGTCTCAGGTTTGGTATAAACATTGAGATATCACATCTCTGCTATCAAAAGGGTCTCAGGATTGGAATGGGAAGGAGTTGGATATCCCATCTCATGTTATAGGAAGAGTCTCAGGTTTGGTATTAGAAGCATTGAGATATCACATCTCATGCTATAGGAAGTGTCTCAGGATTGGAATGGGAAGGACTTGGATATCACATCTCATGCTATAGGTAGGGTCTCAAGTTTGATATTAGAAGCATTGAGATATCACATCTCATGCTATAGGAAGGGTCTGAGGATTGGAATGGGAAGGAGTTGGATATCACATATCATGCTATGGGAAGGGTCTCAGGTTTGGTATAAGCAGTGAGATATCACATCTCATGCTATAGGAAGGGTCTCAGGATTGGAATGGAAGGAGTTGGATATCACATCTCATGTTATAGGAAGGATCTCAGGTTTGGTATAAGCATTGAGATATCACATCTCTGCTATCGGAAGGGTCTCAGGATTGGAATGGGAAGGAGTTGGATATTCCCATCTCATGTTATAGGAAGGGTCTCAGGTTTGGTATTAGAAGCATTGAGATATCACATCTCATGCTATAGGAAGGGTCTCAGGATTGGAATGGGAAGGACTTGGATATCACATCTCATGCTATAGGGAGGGTCTCAAGTTTGATATTAGAAGCTTTGAGATATCACATCTCATGATATCGGAAGGGTCTCAGGATTGGAATGGGAAGGAGTTGGATATCACATCTCATGATAAAGGAAGGGTCTAAGGTTTGGAAGGGGAAGGATTTGGATATCACATCTCATGTTATATTACGGGTCTCAGGTTTGGTATTAGAAGCATTGAGATATCAAGTCTCATAGTATAGGAAGGGTCTCAGAATTGGAATGGGAAGGAGTTGGATATCACATCTCAAGCTATAGGAAGGGTCTCAGGATTGGAATGGGAAGGACTTGGATATCACATCTCATGCTATAGGAAGGCTCTCAGGTTTGGAAGGGGAAAGAGTTGGATATCACATTTCATGTTAGAGGTAGGATCTTAGGTTTGGTATTAGAGGCATTGAGATATCACATCTCATGCTATCGGAAGGATCTCAGGTTTGGTATTAGAAGCATTGAGATATCACATCTCATGCTATCAGAAGAGTCTCAGGATTGGAATAGGAAGGAGTTGGATATCACATCTCATGCTAAAGGGAGGGTCTCAGGTTTGGAAGGGGAAGGATTTGGATATCACATCTCATGTTATCGGAAGGATCTCACGTTTGGTATTAGAAGTATTGAGATATCATATCTCATGCTATAGGAAGGGTCTCAGGATTGGAATGGGAAGGAGTTGGATATCACATCTCATGCTACAGGGAGGGTCTCAGGATTGGAATGGGAAGGACTTAGATATCACATATCATGCTATAGGGAGGGTCTCAGTTTTGATATTAGAAGCATTGAGATATCACATCTCATGCTATCGGAAGTGTCTCAGGATTGGAATGGGAAGGAGCTGGATATCACATCTCATGCTAAAGGAAGGGTCTCAGGTTTGGAACGGGAAGGATTTGGATATCACATCTCATGTTATAGGAAGGGTCTCAGGTTTGGTATAAGCATTGAGATATCACATCTCTGCTATCGGAAGTGTCTCAGGATTGGAATGGGAAGGAGTTGGATATCCCATCTCATGTTATAGGACGGGTCTCAGGTTTGTTATTAGAATCATTGAGATATCATATTGCATGCTGTAGGAAGGGTCTAAGGGTTGGAATGTGAAGGACTTGGATATCACATCTCATGCTATAGATAGGCTCTTAGGTTTGGAAAGGGAAGGAGTTGGATATCACATTTCATGTTAGAGGAAGGATCTCAGGTTTGGTATTAGAAGCATTGAGATATCACATCTCATGCTATAGGAAGGGTCTCAGGATTGGAATGGGAAGCAGTTGGATATCACATCTCATGCTATAGGAAGGGTCTCAGGTTTGGTATAAGCATTGAGATATCACATCTCATGCTATAGGACGGGTCTCAGGATTGGAATGGAAGGAGTTGGATATCACATCTCATGTTATAGGAAGGATCTCAGGTTTGGTATTAGAAGCATTGAGACATCACATCTCATGCTATAGGAAGGGTCTCAGGGTTGGAATGGGAAGGAGTTGGATATCACATCTCATCCAATAGGAAGGGTCTCAGGTTTGGAATGGGAAGGAATTGGATATCACATCTCATGTTATAGGAAGGATTTCAGGTTTGGTATTAGAAGCATTGAGATATCACATCTCATGCTATAGGAAGGGTCTCAGGATTGGAATGTGAAGGATTTGGATATCACATCTCATGCTAAAGGAAGGGTCTCAGGTTTGGTAGAAGCATTGAGATATCACGTCTCTGCTATCGAAGGGTCTCGGGATTGGATTGGGAAGGAGTTGGATATCCCTTCTCATGCTATAGGAAGGGTCTCAGGATTTGAATGGCAAGGAGTTGGATATCACATCTCATGCCATAGGAAGGGTCTCAGGTTTGGTATAAGCATTGAGATATCACATCTCTGCTATCGGAAGGGTCTCAGGATTGGATTGGGAAGGAGTTGGATATCCCTTCTCATGCTATAGGAAGTGTCTCAGGTTGGAATGGGAAGGAGTTGGATATCACATCTCATGTTATAGGAAGGGTCTCAGGATTGGAATGGGAAGGATTTGGATATCACATCTCTTGCTATAGGAAGGGTCTCAGGATTGGAATGGGTAGGAGTTGGATATTACTTTCTTGCTATAGGAAGTGTCTCAGGTTGGAATGGGAAGGAGTTGGATATCACATTTGCTATAGTTAGTGTCTCAGGTTTGGAACGGGAAGGAGTTGGATATCACATCTCATGTTATAGGAAGGGTCTCAGGTTTGGTATAAGCATTGAGATATCACATCTCTGCTATCGGAAGCGGCTCAGGATTGGAATGGGAAGGAGTTGGATATCCCATCTCATGTTATAGGAAGAGTCTCTGGTTTGGTATTAGAATCATTGAGATATCACATCGCATGCTGTAGGAAGGGTCTAAGGATTGGAATGGGATGGACTTGGATATCACATCTCATGCTATAGGTAGGCTCTCAGGTTTGGTATAAGCATTGAGATATCACATCTCATGCTATAGGAAGGGTCTCAGGATTGGAATGGGAAGGAATTGGATATCACATCTCATGCTATAGGAAGGGTCTCAGATTTGGTATAAGCATTGAGATATCACATCTCATGCTAAAGGAAGGGTCTCAGGATTGGAATGGGAAGGAGTTGTATATGACATCTCAGGCCATAGGAAGGTTCTCAGGTTTGGTATAAGCATTGAGATATCACATCTCTGCTATCGGAAAGGTCTCAGGATTGGAATGGGAAGGAGTTGGATATCCCATCTCATGTTATAGGAAGGGTCTCAGGTTTGGTATTAGAAGCATAGAGATATCACATCACATGCTATAGGAAGGGTCTCAGGATTGGAATGGGAAGGACTTGGATGTCACATCTCATGCTATAGGGAGGGTCTCAAGTTTGATATTAGAAGCATTGAGATAACAAATCTCATGATATCGGAAGGGTCTCAAGATTGGAATGAGAAGGAGTTGGATATCACATCTCATGATAAAGGAAGGGTCTAAGGTTTGGAAGGGGAAGGATTTGGATATCACATCTCATGTTAGAGGAGGGGTCTCAGGTTTGGTATTAGAAGCATTGAGATATCAAGTCTCATGGTATAAGAAGGGTCTCAGAATTGGAATGGGAAGGAGTTGGATATCACACCTCAAGCTATAGGAAGGGTCTCAGGATTGGAATGGGAAGGAGTTTGATATCACATCTCATGCCATAGTATGGGTCTCAGGTTTGGTAGAAGCATTGGGATATCACATCTCATGCTATCGGAAGGGTATCAGTATTGGATTTGGAAGAAGTTGGATATCCCATCTCATGCTATAGGAAGGGTCTCAGGTTGGAATGGGAAGGAGTTGGATATCACATTTCATGTTATAGGAAGGGTCTCAGGATTGGAATGGGAAGGACTTGGATATCATATCTCATGCTATAGGACGGGTCTCAGGTTTGTTATTAGAATCATTGAGATATCATATTGCATGCTGTAGGAAGGGTCTAAGGATTGGAATGGGAAGGACCTGGATATCACATCTCATGCTATAGATAGGCTCTTAGGTTTGGAAAGGGAAGGAGTTGGATATCACATTTCATGTTAGAGGAAGGATCTCAGGTTTGGTATTAGAAGCATTGAGATATCACATCTCATGCTATAGGAAGGGTCTCAGGATTGGAATGGGAAGTAGTTGGATATCACATCTCATGTTATAGGAAGGATCTCAGGTTTGGTATTAGAAGCATTGAGATATCACATCTCATGCTATAGGAAGGGTCTGAGGATTGGAATGGGAAGGAGTTGGATATCACATCTCATGCTATGGGAAGGGTCTCAGGTTTGGTATAAGCAGTGAGATATCACATCTCATGCTATAGGAAGGGTCTCAGGATTGGAATGGAAGGAGTTGGATATCACATCTCATGTTATAGGAAGGATCTCAGGTTTGGTATAAGCATTGAGATATCACATCTCTGCTATCGGAAGGGTCTCAGGATTGGAATGGGAAGGAGTTGGATATTCCCATCTCATGTTATAGGAAGGGTCTCAGGTTTGGTATTAGAAGCATTGAGATATCACATCTCATGCTATAGGAAGGGCCTCAGGATTGGAATGGGAAGGGCTTGGATATCACATCTCATGCTATAGGGAGGGTCTCAAGTTTGATATTAGAAGCTTTGAGATATCACATCTCATGATATCGGAAGGGTCTCAGGATTGGAATGGGAAGGAGTTGGATATCACATCTCATGATAAAGGAAGGGTCTAAGGTTTGGAAGCGGAAGGATTTGGATATCACATCTCATGTTATATTACGGGTCTCAGGTTTGGTATTAGAAGCATTGAGATATCAAGTCTCATAGTATAGGAAGGGTCTCAGAATTGGAATGGGAAGGAGTTGGATATCACATCTCAAGCTATAGGAAGGGTCTCAGGATTGGAATGGGAAGGACTTGGATATCACATCTCATGCTATAGGAAGGCTCTCAGGTTTGGAAGGGGAAAGAGTTGGATATCACATTTCATGTTAGAGGTAGGATCTTAGGTTTGGTATTAGAGGCATTGAGATATCACATCTCATGCTATCAGAATGGTCTCAGGAATGGAATGGGAAGGAGTTGGATATCACATCTCATGCTAAAGCGAGGGTCTCAGGTTTGGAAGGGGAAGGATTTGGATATCACATCTCATGTTATAGGAATGATCTCAGGTTTGGTATTAGAAGCATTGAGATATCACATCTCATGCTATCGGAAGGATCTCAGGTTTGGTATTAGAAGCATTGAGATATCACATCTCATGCTATCAGAAGAGTCTCAGGATTGGAATAGGAAGGAGTTGGATATCACATCTCATGCTAAAGGGAGGGTCTCAGGTTTGGAAGGGGAAGGATTTGGATATCACATCTCATGTTATCGGAAGGATCTCACGTTTGGTATTAGAAGTATTGAGATATCATATCTCATGCTATAGGAAGGGTCTCAGGATTGGAATGGGAAGGAGTTGGATATCACATCTCATGCTACAGGGAGGGTCTCAAGATTGGAATGGGAAGGACTTAGATATCACATATCATGCTGTAGGGAGGGTCTCAGTTTTGATATTAGAAGCATTGAGATACCACATCTCATGCTATCGGAAGTGTCTCAGGATTGGAATGGGAAGGACCTGGATATCACATCTCATGCTAAAGGAAGGGTCTCAGGTTTGGAACGGGAAGGATTTGGATATCACATCTCATGTTATAGGAAGGGTCTCAGGTTTGGTATAAGCATTGAGATATCACATCTCTGCTATCGGAAGTGTCTCAGGATTGGAATGGGAAGGAGTTGGATATCCCATCTCATGTTATAGGACGGGTCTCAGGTTTGTTATTAGAATCATTGAGATATCATATTGCATGCTGTAGGAAGGGTCTAAGGGTTGGAATGTGAAGGACTTGGATATCACATCTCATGCTATAGATAGGCTCTTAGGTTTGGAAAGGGAAGGAGTTGGATATCACATCTCATGTTAGAGGAAGGATCTCAGGTTTGGTATTAGAAGCATTGAGATATCACATCTCATGCTATAGGAAGGGTCTCAGGATTGGAATGGGAAGAAGTTGGATATCACATCTCATGCTATAGGAAGGGTCTCAGGTTTGGTATAAGCATTGAGATATCACATCTCATGCTATAGGACGGGTCTCAGGATTGGAATGGAAGGAGTTGGATATCATATCTCATGTTATAGGAAGGATCTCAGGTTTGGTATTAGAAGCATTGAGACATCACATCTCATGCTATAGGAAGGGTCTCAGGGTTGGAATGGGAAGGAGTTGGATATCACATCTCATCCAATAGGAAGGGTCTCAGGTTTGGAATGGGAAGGAATTGGATATCCCTTCTCATGCTATAGGAAGGGTCTCAGGATTTGAATGGCAAGGAGTTGGATATCACATCTCATGCCATAGGAAGGGTCTCAGGTTTGGTATAAGCATTGAGATATCACATCTCTGCTATCGGAAGGGTCTCAGGATTGGATTGGGAAGGAGTTGGATATCCCTTCTCATGCTATAGGAAGTGTCTCAGGTTGGAATGGGAAGGAGTTGGATATCACATCTCATGTTATAGGAAGGGTCTCAGGATTGGAATGGGAAGGATTTGGATATCACATCTCTTGCTATAGGAAGGGTCTCAGGATTGGAATGGGTAGGAGTTGGATATTACTTTCTTGCTATAGGAAGTGTCTCAGGTTGGAATGGGAAGGAGTTGGATATCACATTTGCTATAGTTAGTGTCTCAGGTTTGGAACGGGAAGGAGTTGGATATCACATCTCATGTTATAGGAAGGGTCTCAGGTTTGGTATAAGCATTGAGATATCACATCTCTGCTATCGGAAGCGGCTCAGGATTGGAATGGGAAGGAGTTGGATATTCCATCTCATGTTATAGGAAGAGTCTCTGGTTTGGTATTAGAATCATTGAGATATCACATCGCATGCTGTAGGAAGGGTCTAAGGATTGGAATGGGATGGACTTGGATATCACATCTCATGCTATAGGTAGGCTCTCAGGTTTGGTATAAGCATTGAGATATCACATCTCATGCTATAGGAAGGGTCTCAGGATTGGAATGGGAAGGAATTGGATATCACATCTCATGCTGTAGGAAGGGTCTCAGATTTGGTATAAGCATTGAGATATCACATCTCATGCTAAAGGAAGGGTCTCAGGATTGGAATGGGAAGGAGTTGTATATGACATCTCAGGCCATAGGAAGGTTCTCAGGTTTGGTATAAGCATTGAGATATCACATCTCTGCTATCGGAAAGGTCTCAGGATTGGAATGGGAAGGAGTTGGATATCCCATCTCATGTTATAGGAAGGGTCTAAGGTTTGGAAGGGGAAGGATTTGGATATCACATCTCATGTTAGAGGAGGGGTCTCAGGTTTGGTATTAGAAGCATTGAGATATCAAGTTTCATGGTATAAGAAGGGTCTCAGAATTGGAATGGGAAGGAGTTGGATATCACACCTCAAGCTATAGGAAGGGTCTCAGGATTGGAATGGGAAGGAGTTTGATATCACATCTCATGCCATAGTATGGGTCTCAGGTTTGGTAGAAGCATTGGGATATCACATCTCATGCTATCGGAAGGGTATCAGTATTGGATTTGGAAGAAGTTGGATATCCCATCTCATGCTATAGGAAGGGTCTCAGGTTGGAATGGGAAGGAGTTGGATATCACATTTCATGTTATAGGAAGGGTCTCAGGATTGGAATGGGAAGGACTTGGATATCATATCTCATGCTATAGGACGGGTCTCAGGTTTGTTATTAGAATCATTGAGATATCATATTGCATGCTGTAGGAAGGGTCTAAGGATTGGAATGGGAAGGACCTGGATATCACATCTCATGCTATAGGACGGGTCTCAGGTTTGTTATTAGAATCATTGAGATATCATATTGCATGCTGTAGGAAGGGTCTAAGGATTGGAATGGGAAGGACCTGGATATCACATCTCATGCTATAGGAAGGGTCTCAGGATTGGAATGGGAAGTAGTTGGATATCACATCTCATGTTATAGGAAGGATCTCAGGTTTGGTATTAGAAGCATTGAGATATCACATCTCATGCTATCGGAAGGATCTCAGGTTTGGTATTAGAAGCATTGAGATATCACATCTCATGCTATCAGAAGAGTCCCATGATTGGAATAGGAAGGAGTTGGATATCACATCTCCTGCTAAAGGGAGGGTCTCAGGTTTGGAAGGGGAAGGATTTGGATATCACATCTCATGTTATCGGAAGGATCTCACGTTTGGTATTATAAGTATTGAGATATCATATCTCATGCTATAGGAAGGGTCTCAGGATTGGAATGGGAAGGAGTTGGATATCACATCTCATGCTATAGGGAGGGTCTCAGGATTGGAATGGGAAGGACTTAGATATCACATATCATGCTATAGGGAGGGTCTCAGTTTTGATATTAGAAGCATTGAGATATCACATCTCATGCTATCGGAAGTGTCTCAGGATTGGAATGTGAAGGAGCTGGATATCACATCTCATGCTAAAGGAAGGGTCTCAGGTTTGGAACGGGAAGGATTTGGATATCACATCTCATGTTATAGGAAGGGTCTCAGGTTTGGTATAAGCATTGAGATATCACATCTCTGCTATCGGAAGTGTCTCAGGATTGGAATGGGAAGGAGTTGGATATCCCATCTCATGTTATAGGACGGGTCTCAGGTTTGTTATTAGAATCATTGAGATATCATATTGCATGCTGTAGGAAGGGTCTAAGGGTTGGAATGTGAAGGACTTGGATATCACATCTCATGCTATAGATAGGCTCTTAGGTTTGGAAAGGGAAGGAGTTGGATATCACATTTCATGTTAGAGGAAGGATCTCAGGTTTGGTATTAGAAGCATTGAGATATCACATCTCATGCTATAGGAAGGCTCTCAGGATTGGAATGGGAAGCAGTTGGATATCACATCTCATGCTATAGGAAGGGTCTCAGGTTTGGTATAAGCATTGAGATATCACATCTCATGCTATAGGACGGGTCTCAGGATTGGAATGGAAGGAGTTGGATATCACATCTCATGTTATAGGAAGGATCTCAGGTTTGGTATTAGAAGCATTGAGACATCACATCTCATGCTATAGGAAGGGTCTCAGGGTTGGAATGGGAAGGAGTTGGATATCACATCTCATCCAACAGGAAGGGTCTCAGGTTTGGAATGGGAAGGAATTGGATATCACATCTCATGTTATAGGAAGGATCTCAGGTTTGGTATTAGAAGCATTGAGATATCACATCTCATGCTATAGGAAGGGTCTCAGGATTGGAATGTGAAGGATTTGGATATCACATCTCATGCTAAAGGAAGGGTCTCAGGTTTGGTAGAAGCATTGAGATATCACGTCTCTGCTATCGGAAGGGTCTCAGGATTGGATTGGGAAGGAGTTGGATATCCCTTCTCATGCTATAGGAAGGGTCTCAGGATTTGAATAGCAAGGAGTTGGATATCACATCTCATGCCATAGGAAGGGTCTCAGGTTTGGTATAAGCATTGAGATATCACATCTCTGCTATCGGAAGGGTCTCAGGATTGGATTGGGAAGGAGTTGGATATCCCTTCTCATGCTATAGGAAGTGTCTCAGGTTGGAATGGGAAGGAGTTGGATATCACATCTCATGTTATAGGAAGGGACTCAGGATTGGAATGGGAAGGATTTGGATATCACATCTCTTGCTATAGGAAGGGTCTCAGGATTGGAATGGGTAGGAGTTGGATATTACTTTCTTGCTATAGGAAGGGTCTCATGTTTGGAATGGGAAGGAGTTGGATATCACATATGCTATAGTTAGTGTCTCAGGTTTGGAACGGGAAGGAGTTGGATATCACATCTCATGTTATAGGAAGGGTCTCAGGTTTGGTATAAGCATTGAGATATCACATCTCTGCTATCGGAAGCGGCTCAGGATTGGAATGGGAAGGAGTTGGATATCCCATCTCATGTTATAGGAAGAGTCTCTGGTTTGGTATTAGAATCATTGAGATATCACATCGCATGCTGTAGGAAGGGTCTAAGGATTGGAATGGGATGGACTTGGATATCACATCTCATGCTATAGGTAGGCTCTCAGGTTTGGTATAAGCATTGAGATATCACATCTCATGCTATAGGAAGGGTCTCAGGATTGGAATGGGAAGGAATTGGATATCACATATCATGCTATAGGGAGGGTCTCAGTTTTGATATTAGAAGCATTGAGATATCACATCTCATGCTATCGGAAGTGTCTCAGGATTGAAATGGGAAGGAGCTGGATATCACATCTCATGCTAAAGGAAGGGTCTCAGGTTTGGAACGGGAAGGATTTGGATATCACATCTCATGTTATAGGAAGGGTCTCAGGTTTGGTATAAGCATTGAGATATCACATCTCTGCTATCGGAAGTGTCTCAGGATTGGAATGGGAAGGAGTTGGATATCCCATCTCATGTTATAGGACGGGTCTCAGGTTTGTTATTAGAATCATTGAGATATCATATTGCATGCTGTAGGAAGGGTCTAAGGGTTGGAATGTGAAGGACTTGGATATCACATCTCATGCTATAGATAGGCTCTTAGGTTTGGAAAGGGAAGGAGTTGGATATCACATTTCATGTTAGAGGAAGGATCTCAGGTTTGGTATTAGAAGCATTGAGATATCACATCTCATGCTATAGGAAGGGTCTCAGGATTGGAATGGGAAGCAGTTGGATATCACATCTCATGCTATAGGAAGGGTCTCAGGTTTGGTATAAGCATTGAGATATCACATCTCATGCTATAGGACTGGTCTCAGGATTGGAATGGAAGGAGTTGGATATCACATCTCATGTTATAGGAAGGATCTCAGGTTTGGTATTAGAAGCATTGAGACATCACATCTCATGCTATAGGAAGGGTCTCAGGGTTGGAATGGGAAGGAGTTGGATATCACATCTCATCCAACAGGAAGGGTCTCAGGTTTGGAATGGGAAGGAATTGGATATCACATCTCATGTTATAGGAAGGATCTCAGGTTTGGTATTAGAAGCATTGAGATATCACATCTCATGCTATAGGAAGGGTCTCAGGATTGGAATGTGAAGGATTTGGATATCACATCTCATGCCATAGGAAGGGTCTCAGGTTTGGTATAAGCATTGAGATATCACATCTCTGCTATCGGAAGGGTCTCAGGATTGGATTGGGAAGGAGTTGGATATCCCTTCTCATGCTATAGGAAGTGTCTCAGGTTGGAATGGGAAGGAGTTGGATATCACATCTCATGTTATAGGAAGGGTCTCAGGATTGGAATGGGAAGGATTTGGATATCACATCTCTTGCTATAGGAAGGGTCTCAGGATTGGAATGGGTAGGAGTTGGATATTACTTTCTTGCTATAGGAAGGGTCTCATGTTTGGAATGGGAAGGAGTTGGATATCACATATGCTATAGTTAGTGTCTCAGGTTTGGAACGGGAAGGAGTTGGATATCACATCTCATGTTATAGGAAGGGTCTCAGGTTTGGTATAAGCATTGAGATATCACATCTCTGCTATCGGAAGCGGCTCAGGATTGGAATGGGAAGGAGTTGGATATCCCATCTCATGTTATAGGAAGAGTCTCTGGTTTGGTATTAGAATCATTGAGATATCACATCGCATGCTGTAGGAAGGGTCTAAGGATTGGAATGGGATGGACTTGGATATCACATCTCATGCTATAGGTAGGCTCTCAGGTTTGGTATAAGCATTGAGATATCACATCTCATGCTATAGGAAGGGTCTCAGGATTGGAATGGGAAGGAATTGGATATCACATATCATGCTATAGGGAGGGTCTCAGTTTTGATATTAGAAGCATTGAGATATCACATCTCATGCTATCGGAAGTGTCTCAGGATTGGAATGGGAAGGAGCTGGATATCACATCTCATGCTAAAGGAAGGGTCTCAGGTTTGGAACGGGAAGGAGTTGGATATCACATCTCATGTTATAGGAAGGGTCTCAGGTTTGGTATAAGCATTGAGATATCACATCTCTGCTATCGGAAGTGTCTCAGGATTGGAATGGGAAGGACTTGGATATCACATTTCATGCTATAGATAGGCTCTCAGGTTTGGAAAGAGAAGGAGTTGGATATCACATTTCATGTTAGAGGAAGGATCTCAGGTTTGGTATTAGAGGCATTGAGATATCAGATCTCAGGCTATAGGAAGGGTCTCAGGATTGGAATGGGAAGGAGTTGGATATCACATCTCATGCTATAGGAAGGGCCTCGGGATTGGAATGGGAAGGAGTTGGATATCACATCTCATGCTAGAGGAAGGGTCTCAGGTTTGGTATAAGCATTGAGATATCACATCTCGTGCTATAGGAAGGGTCTCAGGATTGGAATGGGAAGGAGTTGTATATGACATCTCATGCCGTAGGAAGGGTCTCAGGTTTGGTATAAGCATTGAGATATCACATCTCTGCTATCGAAAGGGTCTTAGGATTGGAATGGGAAGGAGTTGGATATCCCATCTCATGTTATAGGAAGAGTCTCAGGTTTGGTATTAGAAGCATTGAGATATCCCATCTCATGATATAGGAAGGGTCTCAGGTTGGAATGGGAAGGAGTTGGATATCACATTTCATGTTATAGGAAGGGTCTCAGGATTGGAATGGGAAGGACTTGGATATCATATCCCATGCTATAGGAAGGCTCTCAGGTTTGGAAGGGGAAGGAGTTGGATATCACATTTCATGTTAAAGGAAGGATCTCAGGTTTGGTATTAGAGGCCTTGAGATATCACATCTCATGCTATAGGAAGGGTCTCTGGATTGGAATGGGAAGGAGTTGGATATCACATCTCAAGCTATAGGAACGGTCTCAGGTTTGGTATAAGCATTGTGATATCACATCTCATGCTATAGGAAGGGTCTCAGGATTGGAATGGGAAGGAGTTGGATATCACATCTCATGTTATAGGAAAGATCTCAGGTTTGGTATTAGAAGCATTGAGACATCACATCTCATGTTATAGGAAGGGTCTCAGGATTGGAATGGGAAGAAGTTGGATATCACATCTCTTGCTATAGGAAGGGTCTCAGATTTGGTATAAGCATTGAGATATCACATCTCATGCTATAGGAAGGGTCTCATGATTGGAATGGGAAGGAGTTGTATATGACATCTCATGCCATAGGAAGGGTCTCAGGTTTGGTACAAGCATTGAGATATCACATCACATGCTATAGGAAGGGTCTCAGGATTGGAATGGGAAGGACTTGGATATCACATCTCATGCTATAGGCAGGGTCTCAGGTTTGGAAAGGGAATGAGATGGATATCACATTTCATGTTAGAGGTAGGATCTCAGGTTTGGTATTAGAGGCATTGAGATATCACATCTCATGCTATCAGAAGGGTCTCAGGATTGGAATGGGAAGGAGTTGGATAATCCATCTCATGCTAAAGGGAGGGTCTCAGGTTTGGAAGGGGAAGGATTTGGAAATCACATCTCATGTTATAGGAAGGATCTCAGGTTTGGTATTAGAAGCATTGAGATATCACATCTCATGCTTTCATAAGGGTCTCAGGATTGGAATGGGAAGAAGTTGGATATCACATCTCATGTTATAGGAAGGATCTCAGGTTTGGTATTAGAAGCATTGAGACATCACATCTCATGCTATAATAAGGGTCTCAGGATTGGAATGGGAAGGAGTTGGATATCACATCTAATGCTATAGGAAGGGTCTCATATTTGGTATAAGCATTGAGATATCACATCTCATGCTATAGGGAGGGTCTCAGGATTGGAATGGGAAGGAGTTGTATATGACATCTCAGGCCATAGGAAGGGTCTCAGGTTTGGTATAAGCATTGAGATATCACATCTCTGCTATCGGAAGGGTCTCAGGATTGGAATGGGAAGGAATTGGATATCACATTTCATGTTATAGGAAGGATCTCAGGTTTGGTATTAGAAGCATTGAGATATCCTTTCTCATGCTATAGGAAGGGTCTCAGGATTGGAATGTGAAGGATTTGGATATCACATCTCATGCTAAAGGAAGGGTCTCAGGTTTGGTAGAAGCATTGAGACATCATGTCTCTGCTATCGGAAGGGTCTCAGGATTGGATTGGGAAGGAGTTGGATATCCCTTCTCATGCTATAGGAAGTGTCTCAGGTTGGAATGGGAAGGAGTTGGATATCACATCTCATGTTATAGGAAGGGTCTCAGGATTGGAATGGGAAGGATTTGGATATCACATCTCTTGCTATAGGAAGGGTCTCAGGATTGGAATGGGTAGGAGTTGGATATTACTTTCTTGCTATAGGAAGGGTCTCATGTTTGGAATGGGAAGGAGTTGGATATCACATATGCTATAGTTAGTGTCTCAGGTTTGGAACGGGAAGGAGTTGGATATCACATCTCATGTTATAGGAAGGGTCTGAGGTTTGGTATAAGCATTGAGATATCACATCTCTGCTATCGGAAGTGGCTCAGGATTGGAATGGGAAGGAGTTGGATATCCCATCTCATGTTATAGGACGAGTCTCTGGTTTGGTATTAGAATCATTGAGATATCACATCACATGATGTAGGAAGGGTCTAAGGATTGGAATGGGATGGACTTGGATATCACATCTCATGCTATAGGTAGGCTCTCAGGTTTGGTATAAGCATTGAGATATCACATCTCATGCTATAGGAAGGGTCTCAGGATTGGAATGGGAAGGAATTGGATATCACATCTCATGCTATAGGAAGGGTCTCAGATTTGGTATAAGCATTGAGATATCACATCTCTGCTATCGGAAGGGTCTCAGGATTGGATTGGGAAGGAGTTGGATATCCCTTCTCATGCTATAGGAAGTGTCTCAGGTTGGAATGGGAAGGAGTTGGATATCACATCTCATGTTATAGGAAGGGTCTCAGGATTGGAATGGGAAGGATTTGGATATCACATCTCTTGCTATAGGAAGGGTCTCAGGATTGGAATGGGAAGGAATTGGATATCACATCTCATGTTATAGGAAGGATCTCAGGTTTGGTATTAGAAGCATTGAGATATCACATCTCATGCTATAGGAAGGGTCTCAGGATTGGAATGTGAAGGATTTGGATATCACATCTCATGCCATAGGAAGGGTCTCAGGTTTGGTATAAGCATTGAGATATCACATCTCTGCTATCGGAAGGGTCTCAGGATTGGATTGGGAAGGAGTTGGATATCCCTTCTCATGCTATAGGAAGTGTCTCAGGTTGGAATGGGAAGGAGTTGGATATCACATCTCATGTTATAGGAAGGGTCTCAGGATTGGAATGGGAAGGATTTGGATATCACATCTCTTGCTATAGGAAGGGTCTCAGGATTGGAATGGGTAGGAGTTGGATATTACTTTCTTGCTATAGGAAGGGTCTCATGTTTGGAATGGGAAGGAGTTGGATATCACATATGCTATAGTTAGTGTCTCAGGTTTGGAACGGGAAGGAGTTGGATATCACATCTCATGTTATAGGAAGGGTCTCAGGTTTGGTATAAGCATTGAGATATCACATCTCTGCTATCGGAAGCGGCTCAGGATTGGAATGGGAAGGAGTTGGATATCCCATCTCATGTTATAGGAAGAGTCTCTGGTTTGGTATTAGAATCATTGAGATATCACATCGCATGCTGTAGGAAGGGTCTAAGGATTGGAATGGGATGGACTTGGATATCACATCTCATGCTATAGGTAGGCTCTCAGGTTTGGTATAAGCATTGAGATATCACATCTCATGCTATAGGAAGGGTCTCAGGATTGGAATGGGAAGGAATTGGATATCACATATCATGCTATAGGGAGGGTCTCAGTTTTGATATTAGAAGCATTGAGATATCACATCTCATGCTATCGGAAGTGTCTCAGGATTGGAATGGGAAGGAGCTGGATATCACATCTCATGCTAAAGGAAGGGTCTCAGGTTTGGAACGGGAAGGAGTTGGATATCACATCTCATGTTATAGGAAGGGTCTCAGGTTTGGTATAAGCATTGAGATATCACATCTCTGCTATCGGAAGTGTCTCAGGATTGGAATGGGAAGGACTTGGATATCACATTTCATGCTATAGATAGGCTCTCAGGTTTGGAAAGAGAAGGAGTTGGATATCACATTTCATGTTAGAGGAAGGATCTCAGGTTTGGTATTAGAGGCATTGAGATATCAGATCTCAGGCTATAGGAAGGGTCTCAGGATTGGAATGGGAAGGAGTTGGATATCACATCTCATGCTATAGGAAGGGCCTCGGGATTGGAATGGGAAGGAGTTGGATATCACATCTCATGCTAGAGGAAGGGTCTCAGGTTTGGTATAAGCATTGAGATATCACATCTCGTGCTATAGGAAGGGTCTCAGGATTGGAATGGGAAGGAGTTGTATATGACATCTCATGCCGTAGGAAGGGTCTCAGGTTTGGTATAAGCATTGAGATATCACATCTCTGCTATCGAAAGGGTCTTAGGATTGGAATGGGAAGGAGTTGGATATCCCATCTCATGTTATAGGAAGAGTCTCAGGTTTGGTATTAGAAGCATTGAGATATCCCATCTCATGATATAGGAAGGGTCTCAGGTTGGAATGGGAAGGAGTTGGATATCACATTTCATGTTATAGGAAGGGTCTCAGGATTGGAATGGGAAGGACTTGGATATCATATCCCATGCTATAGGAAGGCTCTCAGGTTTGGAAGGGGAAGGAGTTGGATATCACATTTCATGTTAGAGGAAGGATCTCAGGTTTGGTATTAGAGGCCTTGAGATATCACATCTCATGCTATAGGAAGGGTCTCTGGATTGGAATGGGAAGGAGTTGGATATCACATCTCAAGCTATAGGAACGGTCTCAGGTTTGGTATAAGCATTGTGATATCACATCTCATGCTATAGGAAGGGTCTCAGGATTGGAATGGGAAGGAGTTGGATATCACATCTCATGTTATAGGAAAGATCTCAGGTTTGGTATTAGAAGCATTGAGACATCACATCTCATGTTATAGGAAGGGTCTCAGGATTGGAATGGGAAGAAGTTGGATATCACATCTCTTGCTATAGGAAGGGTCTCAGATTTGGTATAAGCATTGAGATATCACATCTCATGCTATAGGAAGGGTCTCATGATTGGAATGGGAAGGAGTTGTATATGACATCTCATGCCATAGGAAGGGTCTCAGGTTTGGTACAAGCATTGAGATATCACATCACATGCTATAGGAAGGGTCTCAGGATTGGAATGGGAAGGACTTGGATATCACATCTCATGCTATAGGCAGGGTCTCAGGTTTGGAAAGGGAATGAGATGGATATCACATTTCATGTTAGAGGTAGGATCTCAGGTTTGGTATTAGAGGCATTGAGATATCACATCTCATGCTATCAGAAGGGTCTCAGGATTGGAATGGGAAGGAGTTGGATAATCCATCTCATGCTAAAGGGAGGGTCTCAGGTTTGGAAGGGGAAGGATTTGGAAATCACATCTCATGTTATAGGAAGGGTCTCAGGTTTGGTATTAGAAGCATTGAGATATCACATCTCATGCTTTCATAAGGGTCTCAGGATTGGAATGGGAAGGAGTTGGATATCACATCTCATGTTATAGGAAGGATCTCAGGTTTGGTATTAGAAGCATTGAGACATCACATCTCATGCTATAGGAAGGGTCTCAGGATTGGAATGGGAAGGAGTTGGATATCACATCTAATGCTATAGGAAGGGTCTCATATTTGGTATAAGCATTGAGATATCACATCTCATGCTATATGGAGGGTCTCAGGATTGGAATGGGAAGGAGTTGTATATGACATCTCAGGCCATAGGAAGGGTCTCAGGTTTGGTATAAGCATTGAGATATCACATCTCTGCTATCGGAAGGGTCTCAGGATTGGAATGGGAAGGAATTGGATATCACATTTCATGTTATAGGAAGGATCTCAGGTTTGGTATTAGAAGCATTGAGATATCCTTTCTCATGCTATAGGAAGGGTCTCAGGATTGGAATGTGAAGGATTTGGATATCACATCTCATGCTAAAGGAAGGGTCTCAGGTTTGGTAGAAGCATTGAGACATCATGTCTCTGCTATCGGAAGGGTCTCAGGATTGGATTGGGAAGGAGTTGGATATCCCTTCTCATGCTATAGGAAGGGTCTCAGGTTTGGTATAAGCATTGCGATATCACATCTCTGCTATCGGAAGGGTCTCAGGATTGGATTGGGAAGGAGTTGGATATCCCTTCTCATGCTATAGGAAGTGTCTCAGGTTGGAATGGGAAGGAGTTGGATATCACATCTCATGTTATAGGAAGGGTCTCAGGATTGGAATGGGAAGGATTTGGATATCACATCTCTTGCTATAGGAAGGGTCTCAGGATTGGAATGGGTAGGAGTTGGATATTACTTTCTTGCTATAGGAAGGGTCTCATGTTTGGAATGGGAAGGAGTTGGATATCACATATGCTATAGTTAGTGTCTCAGGTTTGGAACGGGAAGGAGTTGGATATCACATCTCATGTTATAGGAAGGGTCTGAGGTTTGGTATAAGCATTGAGATATCACATCTCTGCTATCGGAAGTGGCTCAGGATTGGAATGGGAAGGAGTTGGATATCCCATCTCATGTTATAGGACGAGTCTCTGGTTTGGTATTAGAATCATTGAGATATCACATCACATGATGTAGGAAGGGTCTAAGGATTGGAATGGGATGGACTTGGATATCACATCTCATGCTATAGGTAGGCTCTCAGGTTTGGTATAAGCATTGAGATATCACATCTCATGCTATAGGAAGGGTCTCAGGATTGGAATGGGAAGGAATTGGATATCACATTTCATGCTATAGGAAGGGTCTCAGATTTGGTATAAGCATTGAGATATCACATCTCATGCTATAGGAAGGGTCTCAGGATTGGAATGGGAAGGAGTTGTATATGACATCCCAGGCCATAGGAAGGGTCTCAGGTTTGGTATAAGCATTGAGATATCACATCTCTGCTATCGGAAGGGTCTCAGGATTGGAATGGGAAGGAGTTGGATATCCCATCTCATGTTATAGGAAGGGTCTCAGGTTTGGTATTAGAAGCATAGAGATATCACATCTCATGCTATAGGAAGGGTCTCAGGATTGGAATGGGAAGGACTTGGATTTCACATCTCATGCTATAGGGAGGGTCTCAAGTTTGATATTAGAAGCATTGAGATAACAAATCTCATGATATCGGAAGGGTCTCAGGATTGGAATGGGAAGGAGTTGGATATCACATCTCATGATAAAGGAAGGGTCTGAGGTTTGGAAGGGGAAGGATTTGGATATCACATCTCATGTTATAGGACGGGTCTCAGGTTTGGTATTAGAAGCATTGAGATATCAAGTCTCATGGTATAAGAAGGGTCTCAGAATTGGAATGGGAAGGAGTTGGATATCACACCTCAAGCTATAGGAAGGGTCTCAGGATTGGAATGGGAAGGAGTTTGATATCACATCTCATGCCATAGTATGGGTCTCAGGTTTGGTAGAAGCATTGGGATATCACATCTCATGCTATCGGAAGGGTATCAGTATTGGATTTGGAAGGAGTTGGATATCCCATCTCATGCTATAGGAAGGGTCTCAGGTTGGAATGGGAAGGAGTTGGATATCACATTTCATGTTATAGAAAGGGTCTCAGGATTGGAATGGGAAGGACTTGGATATCATATCTCATGCTATAGGAAGGCTCTCAGGTTTGGAAGGGGAAGGAGTTGGATATCACATTTCATGTCAGAGGAAGGATCTCAGGTTTGTTATTAGAGGCCTTGAGATATCACATCTCATGCTACAGGAAGGGTCTCTGGATTGGAATGGGAAGGAGTTGGATATCACATCTCAAGCTATAGGAAGGGTCTCAGGTTTGGTATAAGCATTGAGATATCACATCTCATGCTATAGGAAGGGTCTCAGGATTGGAATGGGAAGGAGTTGGATATCACATCTCATATTATAGGAAATATCTCAGGTTTGGTATTAGAAGCATTGAGATATCCCATCTCATGATATAGGAAGGGTCTCAGGTTGGAATGGGAAGGAGTTGGATATCACATTTCATGTTATAGGAAGGGTCTCAGGATTGGAATGGGAAGGACTTGGATATCATATCCCATGCTATAGGAAGGCTCTCAGGTTTGGAAGGGGAAGGAGTTGGATATCACATTTCATGTTAGAGGAAGGATCTCAGGTTTGGTATTAGAGGCCTTGAGATATCACATCTCATGCTATAGGAAGGGTCTCTGGATTGGAATGGGAAGGAGTTGGATATCACATCTCAAGCTATAGGAACGGTCTCAGGTTTGGTATAAGCATTGTGATATCACATCTCATGCTATAGGAAGGGTCTCAGGATTGGAATGGGAAGGAGTTGGATATCACATCTCATGTTATAGGAAAGATCTCAGGTTTGGTATTAGAAGCATTGAGACATCACATCTCATGTTATAGGAAGGGTCTCAGGATTGGAATGGGAAGAAGTTGGATATCACATCTCTTGCTATAGGAAGGGTCTCAGATTTGGTATAAGCATTGAGATATCACATCTCATGCTATAGGAAGGGTCTCATGATTGGAATGGGAAGGAGTTGTATATGACATCTCATGCCATAGGAAGGGTCTCAGGTTTGGTACAAGCATTGAGATATCACATCACATGCTATAGGAAGGGTCTCAGGATTGGAATGGGAAGGACTTGGATATCACATCTCATGCTATAGGCAGGGTCTCAGGTTTGGAAAGGGAATGAGATGGATATCACATTTCATGTTAGAGGTAGGATCTCAGGTTTGGTATTAGAGGCATTGAGATATCACATCTCATGCTATCAGAAGGGTCTCAGGATTGGAATGGGAAGGAGTTGGATAATCCATCTCATGCTAAAGGGAGGGTCTCAGGTTTGGAAGGGGAAGGATTTGGAAATCACATCTCATGTTATAGGAAGGATCTCAGGTTTGGTATTAGAAGCATTGAGATATCACATCTCATGCTTTCATAAGGGTCTCAGGATTGGAATGGGAAGGAGTTGGATATCACATCTCATGTTATAGGAAGGATCTCAGGTTTGGTATTAGAAGCATTGAGACATCACATCTCATGCTATAGGAAGGGTCTCAGGATTGGAATGGGAAGGAGTTGGATATCACATCTAATGCTATAGGAAGGGTCTCATATTTGGTATAAGCATTGAGATATCACATCTCATGCTATAGGAAGGGTCACAGGTTTGGAATGGGAAGGAGTTGTATATGACATCTCAGGCCATAGGAAGGGTCTCAGGTTTGGTATAAGCATTGAGATATCACATCTCTGCTATCGGAAGGGTCTCAGGATTGGAATGGGAAGGAATTGGATATCACATCTCATGTTATAGGAAGGATCTCAGGTTTGGTATTAGAAGCATTGAGATATCCTTTCTCATGCTATAGGAAGGGTCTCAGGATTGGAATGTGAAGGATTTGGTATCACATCTCATGCTAAAGGAAGGGTCTCAGGTTTGGTAGAAGCATTGAGATATCACGTCTCTGCTATCGGAAGGGTCTCAGGATTGGATTGGGAAGGAGTTGGATATCCCTTCTCATGCTATAGGAAGGGTCTCAGGTTTGGTATAAGCATTGAGATATCACATCTCTGCTATCGGAAGGGTCTCAGGATTGGATTGGGAAGGAGTTGGATATCCCTTCTCATGCTATAGGATTTGGATATCACACCACATGTTATAAGAAGGATCTCAGGTTTGGTATTAGAAGCATTGAGATATCACATCTCATGCTATCGGAAGGGTCTCAGGATTGGAATGGGAAGGAGTTGGATATCACATCTTATGCTATAGGAAGGGTCTCAGGTTTGGAACGGGAAGGAGTTGGATATCACATCTCATGTTATAGGAAGAGTCTCAGGTTTGGTATAAGCATTGAGATATCACATCTCTGCAATCGGAAGTGTCTCAGGATTGGGATGGGAAGGAGTTGGATATCACATCTCATGCTATAGGAAGGGTCTCAGGTTTGGAACGGGAAGGAGTTGTATATCCCATCTCATGTTATAGGACGGGTCTCAGGTTTGGTATTAGAATCATTGAGATATCACATCGCATGCTGTAGGAAGGGTCTCAGGATTGGAATGGGAAGGAGTTGGATATTACATTCTTGCTATAGGAAGGGTCTCATGTTTGGAATGGGAAGGAGTTGGATATCACATATGCTATAGGAAGGGTCTCAGGTTTGGAACGGGAAGGAGTTGGATATCACATCTCATGCTATAGGAAGGGTCTCAGGTTTGGAATAAGCATTGAGATATCACATCTCTGCTATCAGAAGTGTCTCAGGATTGGAATGGGAAGGAGTTGGATATCACATCTCATGTTATAGGACGGGTCTCAGGTTTGTTATTAGAATCATTGAGATATCATATTGTATGCTGTAGGAAGGGTCTAAGGATTGGAATGGGAAGGTCTTGGATATCACATCTCATGCTATAGGTAGGCTCTCAGGTTTGGAAAGGGAAGGAGTTGGATATCACATTTCATGTTAGAGGAAGGATCTCAGGTTTGGTATTAGAGGCATTGAGATATCACATCTCATGCTATAGGAAGGGTCTCAGGATTGGAATGGGAAGGAGTTGGATATCACATCTCATGCTATAGGAAGGGTCTCATGTTTGGAATGGGAAGGAGTTGGATATCACATATGCTATAGGAAGGGTCTCAGGTTTGGAACGGGAAGGAGTTGGATATCACATCTCATGCTATAGGAAGGGTCTCAGGTTTGGAATAAGCATTGAGATATCACATCTCTGCTATTGGAAGTGTCTCAGGATTGGAATGGGAAGGAGTTGGATATCACATCTCATGTTATAGGACGGGTCTCAGGTTTGTTATTAGAATCATTGAGATATCATATTGTATGCTGTAGGAAGGGTCTAAGGATTGGAATGGGAAGGTCTTGGATATCACATCTCATGCTATAGGTAGGCTCTCAGGTTTGGAAAGGGAAGGAGTTGGATATCACATTTCATGTTAGAGGAAGGATCTCAGATTTGGTATTAGAGGCATTGAGATATCACATCTCATGCTATAGGAAGGGTCTCAGGATTGGAATGGGAAGGAGTTGGATATCACATCTCATGCTATAGGAAGGGTCTCAGGTTTGGTATAAGCATTGAGATATCACATCTCATGCTATAGGAAGGGTCTCAGGATTGGAATGGGAAGGAGTTGTATAGGAAGGGTCTCAGGATTGGAATGGGAAGGAGTTGTATATGACATCTCATGCCATAGGAAGGGTCTCAGGTTTGGTATAAGCATTGAGATATCACATCTCTGCTATCGGAAGGGTCTCAGGATTGGAATGGGAAGGAGTTGGATATCCCATCTCATGTTATAGCAAGAGTCTCAGGTTTGGTATTAGAAGCATTGAGATATCACATCTCATGCTATAGGAATGGTCTCAGTATTGGAATGGGAAGGAGTTTGATATCACATCTCATGCCATGTATGGGTCTCAGGTTTGGTATAAGCATTGAGATATCACATCTCATGCTATAGGAAGGGTCTCAGGATTGGAATGGGAAGGAGTTGTATATGACATCTCATGCCATAGGAAGGGTCTCAGGTTTGGTATAAGCATTGAGATATCACATCTCTGCTATCAGAAGGGTCTCAGGATTGGAATGGGAAGGAGTTGGATATCCCATCTCATGTTATAGGAAGAGTCTCAGGTTTGGTATTAGAAGCATTGAGATATCACATCTCATGCTATAGGAAGTGTCTCAGGATTGGAATGGGAAGGAGTTTGATATCACATCTCATGCCATGTATGGGTCTCAGGTTTTGTAGAAGCATTGGGATATCACATCTCATGCTATCGGAAGGGTATCAGGATTGGATTTGGAAGGATTTGGATATCACATTTCATGTTATAGGAAGGATCTCAGGTTTGGTATTAGAAGCATTGAGATATCACATCTCATGCTATCGGAAGGATCTCAGGTTTGGTATTATAGGCATTGAGATATCACTTCTCATGCTATCAGAAGGGTCTCAGGATTGGAATGGGAAGGAGTCGGATATCACATCTCATGCTAAAGGGAGGGTCTCAGGTTTGGAAGTGGAAGGATTTGGATATCACATCTCATGTTATAGGAAGGATCTCAGGTTTGGTATTAGAAGCATTGAGATATCACATCTCATGCTATAGGAAGGGTCTCAGGATTGGAATGGGAAGGAGTTGCATATCACATCTCAAGCTATAGGAAGGGTCTCAGGATTGGAATGAGAAGGAGTTGGATATCACATCTCATGCTATAGGAAGGGTCTCAGGTCTGGAATCGGAAGGAGTTGTATATGACATTTCATGCCATAGGAAGGGTCTCAGGTTTGGTATAAGCATTGAGATATCACATCTCTGCTATTGGAAGGGTCTCAGGATTGGAATGGGAAGGAGTTGGATATCCCATCTCATTATAGGAAGGGTCTCAGGTTTGGTATTAGAAGCATTGAGATATCACATATCATGGTATAGGACGGGTCTCAGGATTGGAATGGGAAGGACAAGGATATCACATCTCTTGTTATAGGAAGGGTCTCAGGTTTGGTATTAGAAGCATTGAGATATCACATCTCATGCTATAGGAAGGGTCTCAGGATTGGAATGGGAAGGACTTGGATATCCCATCTCATGTTATAGGAAGGGTCCCAGGTTTGGTATTAGAAGCATTGAGATATCACATCTCATGCTATAGGAAGGGTCTCAGAATTGGAATGGGGAGGAGTTGGATATCACATCGCAAGCTATAGGAAGGGTCTCAGGATTGGAATGGGAAGGACTTGGATATCAAATCTCATGCTATAGGAAGGCTCTCAGGTTTGGAAGGGGAAGGAGTTGGATATCACATTTCATGTTAGAAGTAGGATCTCAGGTTTGGTATTAGAGGCATTGAGATATCACATCTCATGCTATCAGAAGGATCTCAGGATTGGAATGGAAAGGAGTTGGATATCACATCTCATGCTAAAGGGAGGGTCTCAGGTTTGGAAGGGGAAGGATTTGGATATTACATCTCGTGTTATAGGAATGATCTCAGGTTTGGTATTAGAAGCATTGAGATATCACATCTCATGCTATCGGAAGGATCTCAGGTTTGGTGTTAGAAGCATTGAGATATCAAATCTCATGCTATAGGAAGGGTCTCAGGATTGGAATGGGAAGGAGTTGGATATCACATCTCATGCTATAGGAAGGGTCTCAGGATTGGAATGGGAAGGAGTTGTATATGACATCTCATGCCACAGGAAGGGTCTCAGGTTTGGTATAAGCATTGAGATATCACAGCTCTGCTATCGGAAGGGTCTCAGGATTGGAATGGGAAGGAGTTGGATATCCCATCTTATGTTATAGGAAGGGTCTCAGGTTTGGTATTAGAAGCATTGAGATATCACATCTCATGCTATCAGAAGGGTCTCAGGATTGGAATGGGAAGGAGTCGGATATCACATCTCATGCTAAAGGGAGGGTCTCAGGTTTGGTATTAGAAGCATTGAGATATCACATCTCATGTTATAGGAAGAATCTCAGGTTTGGTATTAGAGGCATTGAGATATCACATCTCATGCTATCAGAAGGGTCTCAGGATTGGTATGGGAAGGAGTCGGATATCACATCTCATGCTAAAGGGAGAGTCTCAGGTTTGGTATTAGAAGCATTGAGATATCACATCTCATGTTATAGGAAGAATCTCAGGTTTGGTATTAGAGGCATTGAGATATCACATCTCATGCTATAGGAAGGGTCTCAGGATTGGAATGGGAAGGAGTTGGATATCACATCTCAAGCTATAGGAAGGGTCTCAGGTTTGGTATAAGCATTGAGATATCACATCTCATGCTATAGGAATGGTCTCAGGATTGGAATGGGAAGGAGTTGGATATCACATCTCATGTTATAGGAAAGATCTCAGGTTTGGTATTAGAAGCATTGAGATATCACATCTCATGCTATAAGCAGGGTCTCAGGACTGGAATGGGAAGGAGTTGTATATGGCATCTCATGCCATAGGAAGGGTCTCAGGTTTGGTATAAGCATTGAGATATCACATCTCATGCTATAGGAAGGGTCTCAGGATTGGGATGGGAAGGACTTGGATATCACATCTCATGCTATAGGCAGGATCTCAGGTTTGGAAAGGGAAGGAGTTGGATATCATATTTCATGTTAGAGGTAGGATCTCAGGTTTGGTATTAGAGGCATTGAGATATCACATCTCATGCTATCAGAAGGGTCTCAGGATTGGAATGGGAAGGAGTTGGATATCACATCTCATGCTAAAGGGAGGGTCTCAGGTTTGGAAGGGGAAGGATTTGGATATCACATCTCATGTTATAGGAAGGGTCTCAGGTTTGGTATTAGAAACATTGAGATATCACATCTCATGCTATCGGAAGTATCTCAGGTTTGGTATTAGAGGCATTGAGATATCACATCTCATGCTATCATAAGGGTCTCAGGATTGGAATGGGAAGGAGTTGGATATCACATTTCATGCTAAAGGGAGGGTCTCAGGTTTGGAAGGGGAAGGATTTGGATATCACACCACATGTTATAAGAAGGATCTCAGGTTTGGTATTAGAAGCATTGAGATATCACATCTCATGCTATCGGAAGGGTCTCAGGATTGGAATGGGAAGGAGTTGGATATCACATCTTATGCTATAGGAAGGGTCTCAGGTTTGGAACGGGAAGGAGTTGGATATCACATCTCATGTTATAGGAAGAGTCTCAGGTTTGGTATAAGCATTGAGATATCACATCTCTGCAATCGGAAGTGTCTCAGGATTGGGATGGGAAGGAGTTGGATATCACATCTCATGCTATAGGAAGGGTCTCAGGTTTGGAACGGGAAGGAGTTGGATATCCCATCTCATGTTATAGGACGGGTCTCAGGTTTGGTATTAGAAGCATTGAGATATCACATTGCATGCTGTAGGAAGGGTCTCAGGATTGGAATGGGAAGGAGTTGGATATTACATTCTTGCTATAGGAAGGGTCTCATGTTTGGAATGGGAAGGAGTTGGATATCACATATGCTATAGGAAGGGTCTCAGGTTTGGAACGGGAAGGAGTTGAATATCAGATCTCATGCTATAGGAAGGGTCTCAGGTTTGGAATAAGCATTGAGATATCACATCTCTGCTATCGGAAGTGTCTCAGGATTGGAATGGGAAGGAGTTGGATATCACATCTCATGTTATAGGACGGGTCTCAGGTTTGTTATTAGAATCATTGAGATATCATATTGTATGCTGTAGGTAGGGTCTAAGGATTGGAATGGGAAGGTCTTGGATATCACATCTCATGCTATAGGTAGGCTCTCAGGTTTGGAAAGGGAAGGAGTTGGATATCACATTTCATGTTAGAGGAAGGATCTCAGGTTTGGTATTAGAGGCATTGAGATATCACATCTCATGCTATAGGAAGGGTCTCAGGATTGGAATGGGAAGGAGTTGGATATCACATCTCATGCTATAGGAAGGGTCTCATGTTTGGAATGGGAAGGAGTTGGATATCACATATGCTATAGGAAGGGTCTCAGGTTTGGAACGGGAAGGAGTTGGATATCACATCTCATGCTATAGGAAGGGTCTCAGGTTTGGAATAAGCATTGAGATATCACATCTCTGCTATTGGAAGTGTCTCAGGATTGGAATGGGAAGGAGTTGGATATCACATCTCATGTTATAGGACGGGTCTCAGGTTTGTTATTAGAATCATTGAGATATCATATTGTATGCTGTAGGAAGGGTCTAAGGATTGGAATGGGAAGGTCTTGGATATCACATCTCATGCTATAGGTAGGCTCTCAGGTTTGGAAAGGGAAGGAGTTGGATATCACATTTCATGTTAGAGGAAGGATCTCAGATTTGGTATTAGAGGCATTGAGATATCACATCTCATGCTATAGGAAGGGTCTCAGGATTGGAATGGGAAGGAGTTGGATATCACATCTCATGCTATAGGAAGGGTCTCAGGTTTGGTATAAACATTGAGATATCACATCTCATGCTATAGGAAGGGTCTCAGGATTGGAATGGGAAGGAGTTGGATATCACATCTGATGTTATAGGAAGGATCTCAGGTTTGGTATTAGAAGCATTGAGACATCACATCTCATGCTATAGGAAGGGTCTCAGGATTGAAATGGGAAGGAGTTGGATATCACATCTCATGCTATAGGAAGGGTCTCAGGTTTGGTATAAGCATTGAGATATCACATCTCATGCTATAGGAAGGGTCTCAGGATTGGAATGGGAAGGAGTTGTATATGATAACTCATGCCATAGGAAGGGTCTCAGGTTTGGTATAAGCATTGAGATATCACATCTCTGCTATCGGAAGGGTCTCAGGATTGGAATGGGAAGGAGTTGGATATCCCATCTCATGTTATAGGAAGAGACTCAGGTTTGGTATTAGAAGCATTGAGATATCACATCTCATGCTATAGGAATTGTCTCAGTATTGGAATGGGAAGGAGTTTGATGTCACATCTCATGCCATGTATGGGTCTCAGGTTTGGTATAAGCATTGAGATATCACATCTCATGCTATAGGAAGGGTCTCAGGATTGGAATGGGAAGGAGTTGTATATGACATCTCATGCCATAGGAAGGGTCTCAGGTTTGGTATAAGCATTGAGATATCACATCTCTGCTATCGGAAGGGTCTCAGGATTGGAATGGGAAGGAGTTGGATATCCCATCTCATGTTATAGGAAGAGTCTCAGGTTTGGTATTAGAAGCATTGAGATATCACATCTCATGCTATAGGAAGTGTCTCAGGATTGGAATGGGAAGGAGTTTGATATCACATCTCATGCCATGTATGGGTCTCAGGTTTTGTAGAAGCATTGGGATATCACATCTCATGCTATCGGAAGGGTATCAGGATTGGATTTGGAAGGATTTGGATATCACATTTCATGTTATAGGAAGGATCTCAGGTTTGGTATTAGAAGCATTGAGATATCACATCTCATGCTATCGGAAGGATCTCAGGTTTGGTATTATAGGCATTGAGATATCACATCTCATGCTATCAGAAGGGTCTCAGGTTTGGAATGGGAAGGAGTCGGATATCACATCTCATGCTAAAGGGAGGGTCTCAGGTTTGGAAGTGGAAGGATTTGGATATCACATCTCATGTTATAGGAAGGATCTCAGGTTTGGTATTAGAAGCATTGAGATATCACACCTCATGCTATAGGAAGGGTCTCAGGAATGGAATGGGAAGGAGTTGGATATCACATCTCAAGCTATAGGAAGGGTCTCAGGATTGGAATGAGAAGGAGTTGGATATCACATCTCATGCTATAGGAAGGGTCTCAGGTCTGGAATCGGAAGGAGTTGTATATGACATTTCATGCCATAGGAAGGGTCTCAGGTTTGGTATAAGCATTGAGATATCACATCTCTGCTATTGGAAGGGTCTCAGGATTGGAATGGGAAGGAGTTGGATATCCCATCTCATTATAGGAAGGGTCTCAGGTTTGGTATTAGAAGCATTGAGATATCACATCTCATGGTATAGGACGGGTCTCAGGATTGGAATGGGAAGGACATGGATATCACATCTCTTGTTATAGGAAGGGTCTCAGGTTTGGTATTAGAAGCATTGAGATATCACATCTCATGCTATAGGAAGGGTCTCAGGATTGGAATGGGAAGGACTTGGATATCCCATCTCATGTTATAGGAAGGGTCCCAGGTTTGGTATTAGAAGCATTGAGATATCACATCTCATGCTATAGGAAGGGTCTCAGAATTGGAATGGGGAGGAGTTGGATATCACATCTCAAGCTATAG
Organism: Ambystoma mexicanum; assembly: GCF_040938575.1. Taxonomy (NCBI): domain Eukaryota; kingdom Metazoa; phylum Chordata; class Amphibia; order Caudata; family Ambystomatidae; genus Ambystoma; species Ambystoma mexicanum. The sequence goes on from NC_090936.1 coordinate 325,036,826, forward strand.
GAAGGGTCTCAGGATTGGAATGGGAAGGACTTGGATATCACATCTCATGCTATAGGAAGGCTCTCAGGTTTGGAAGGGGAAGGAGTTGGATATCACATTTCATGTTAGAGGTAGGATCTCAGGTTTGGTATTAGAGGCATTGAGATGTCACATGTCATGCTATCAGAAGGATCTCAGGATTGGAATGTAAAGGAGTTGGATATCACATCTCATGCTAAAGGGAGGGTCTCAGGTTTGGAAGGGGAAGGATTTGGATATTACATCTCGTGTTATAGGAATGATCTCAGGTTTGGTATTAGAAGCATTGAGATATCACATCTCATGCTATCGGAAGGATCTCAGGTTTGGTGTTAGAAGCATTGAGATATCAAATCTCATGCTATAGGAAGGGTCTCAGGATTGGAATGGGATGGAGTTGGATATCACATCTCATGCTATAGGAAGGGTCTCAGGATTGGAATGGGAAGGAGTTGTATATGACATCTCATGCCACAGGAAGGGTCTCAGGTTTGGTATAAGCATTGAGATATCACAGCTCTGCTATCGGAAGGGTCTCAGGATTGGAATGGGAAGGAGTTGGATATCCCATCTTATGTTATAGGAAGGGTCTCAGGTTTGGTATTAGAAGCATTGAGATATCACATCTCATGCTATCAGAAGGGTCTCAGGATTGGAATGGGAAGGAGTCGGATATCACATCTCATGCTAAAGGGAGGGTCTCAGGTTTGGTATTAGAAGCATTGAGATATCACATCTCATGTTATAGGAAGAATCTCAGGTTTGGTATTAGAGGCATTGAGATATCACATCTCATGCTATCAGAAGGGTCTCAGGATCAGTATGGGAAGGAGTCGGATATCACATCTCATGCTAAAGGGAGAGTCTCAGGTTTGGTATTAGAAGCATTGAGATATCACATCTCATGTTATAGGAAGAATCTCAGGTTTGGTATTAGAGGCATTGAGATATCACATCTCATGCTATAGGAAGGGTCTCAGGATTGGAATGGGAAGGACTTGGATATCACATCTCATGCTAAAGGAAGGGTCTCAGTTTTGGTAGAAGCATTGAGATATCACATCTCATGGTATAGGAAGGGTCTCAGTATTGGAATGGGAAGGAGTTGGATATCACATCTCATCTAATAGGAAGGATCTCAGGATTGGAATGGGAAGGATTTGGATGTCACATCTCTTGCTATAGGAAGGGTCTCAGTTTTTTTATTAGAAACATTGAGATATCACATCTCATGCTATAGGAAGGGTTTCCGGATTGGAATGGGAAGGATTTGTATATCACATCTCATGCTAAAGGAAGGGTCTCAGGTTTGGAAGGGTAAGGATTTGGATATCATATCTCATGTTATAGGACGGGTCACAGGTTTGGTATTAGAAGCTTTGAGATATCACATCTCATGCTATAGGAAGGTCTCAGGATTGGAATGGGAAGGAGTTGGATATCCCTTCTCATGCTATAGGAAGGTTCTCAGGTTGGAATGGAAAGGAGTTGGATATCACATCTCATGTTATAGGAAGGGTCTCAGGATTGGAATGGGAAGGATTTGGATATCACATCTCTTGCTATAGGAAGGGTCTCAGGTTTTTTATTAGAAACATTGAGATATCACATCTCATGCTATAGGAAGGGTTTCAGGATTGGAATGGGAAGGATTTGGATATCACATCTCATGCTAAAGGAAGGGTCTCAGGTTTGGAAGGGGAAGGATTTGGATATCATATCTCATGTTATAGGACGGGTCCCAGGTTTGGTATTAGAAGCTTTGAGATATCACATCTCATGCTATAGGAATTGTCTCAGGATTGGAATGGGAAGGAGTTGGATATCACATCTCATGCTAATGGAAGGGACTCAGGTTTGATAGAAGCATTGAGATATCACATCTCATGCTATAGGAAGGGTCTCAGGATTGGAATGGGAAGGAGTTGGATATCACATCTCATGCCATAGGAAGGGTCTCAGGTTTGGTACAAGCATTGAGATATCACATCTCTGCTATCGGAAGGGTCTCAGGATAGGAATGGGAAGGAGTTGGACAGCACATCTCAAGCTATCTCAGGATTGGAATGGGAAGGAGTTTGATATCACATCTCAAGCTATAGGAAGGTTCTCAGGTTTGGAAGGGGAAGGATTTGGATCTCACATCTCATGTTTTAGGACGGGTCTCAGGTTTGGTATTAGAAGCATTGAGATATCACATCTCATGGTATAGGAAGGGTCTCAGGATTGGAATGGGAAGGAGTTGGATATCACATCTCAAGCTATCACAGGATTGGAATGGGAAGGAGTTTGATATCACATCTCAAGCTATAGGAAGGGTCTCAGGTTTGGAAAGGGAAGGATTTGGATTTCACATCTCATGTTATAGGATGGTTCTCATGTTTGGTTTTAGAAGCATTGAGATATCACATCTAAAGCTATCGGAAGGGTCTCAGGTTTGGAAAGGGAAGGATTTGGATTTCACATATGTTATTGGATGGTTCTCAGGTTTGGTTTTAGAAGCATTAAGATATCACATCTCATGCTATAGGAAGGGTCTCAGGTTTTGGAATGGGAAGGAGTTGGATACACATCTCATGTTATAGGAAGGATCTCAGGTTTGGTATTAGAAAAATTGTGATATCACATATCATGCTATAGGAACGGTCTCAGGATTGGAATGGGAAGGAGTTGGATATGACATCTCATGCCACAGGAAGGGTCTCAGGTTTGGTATAAGCATTGAGATATCACATCTCTGCTATCGGAAGGGTCTCAGGATTGGAATGGGAAGGAGTTGGATATCCCATCTTATGTTATAGGAAGGGTCTCAGGTTTGGTGTTAGAAGCATTGAGATATCACATCTCATGCTATCAGAAGGGTCTCAGGATTGGAATGGGAAGGAGTCGGATATCACATCTCATGCTAAAGGGAGGGTCTCAGGTTTGGTATTAGAAGCATTGAGATATCACATCTCATGTTATAGGAAGAATCTCTGGTTTGGTATTAGAGGCATTGAGATATCACATCTCATGCTATCAGAAGCGTCTCAGGATTGGAATGGGAAGGAGTCGGATATCACATCTCATGCTAAAGGGAGGGTCTCAGGTTTGGTATTAGAAGCATTGAGATATCACATCTCATGTTATAGGAAGAATCTCAGGTTTGGTATTAGAGGCATTGAGATATCACATCTCATGTTATAGGAAGGGTCTCAGGATTGGAATGGGAAGGATTTGGATATCACATCTCTTGCTATAGGAAGAGTCTCAGGTTTTTTATTAGAAACATTGAGATATCACATCTCATGCTATAGGAAGGGTTTCAGGATTGGAATGGGAAGGATTTGGATATCACATCTCATGCTAAAGGAAGGGTCTCAGGTTTGGAAGGGGAAGGATTTGGATATCATATCTCATGTTATAGGACCAGTCCCAGGTTTGGTATTAGAAGCTTTGAAATATCACATCTCATGCTATAGGAAGGGTCTCAGGATTGGAATGGGAAGGAGTTGGATATCACATCTCATGCTAAAGGAAGGGACTCAGGTTTGATAGAAGCATTGAGATATCACATCTCATGCTATAGGAAGGGTCTCAGGATTGGAATGGGAAGGAGTTGGATATCACATCTCATGTCATAGGAAGGGTCTCAGGTTTGGTCCAAGCATTGAGATATCACATCTCTGCTATCGAAAGGGTCTCAGGATAGGAATGGGGAGGACTTAGATATCACATCCCATGCTATAGGGAGGGTCTCAGGTTTGGAAAGGGAAGGATTTGGATTTCACATCTCATGTTATAGGATGGTTCTCATGTTTGGTTTTAGAAGCATTGAGATATCACATCTCAGGCTATAGGAAGGGTCTCAGGTTTGGAATGGGAAGGAGTTGGATACACATCTCATGTTATAGGAAGGATCTCAGGTTTGGTATTAGAAAAATTGTGATATCACATATCATGCTATAGGAAGGGTCTCAGGATTGGAATGGGAAGGAGTTGGATATCACATCTCATGCTAAATGAAAGATCTCAGGTTTGGAAGGGGAAGGATTTGGATCTCACATCTCATGTTTTAGGACGGGTGTCAGGTTTGGTATTAGAAGCATTGAGATATCACATCTCATGGTATAGGAAGGGTCTCAGGATTGGAATGGGAAGGAGTTTGATATCACATCTCATGCAATCGGAAGGGTCTCAGGTTTGGAATGGGAAGGAGTTGGATATCACATCTCATGTTATAGGAAGGATCTCAGGTTTATTATTAGAAGCATTGAGATATCACATCTCATGCTATAGGAAGGGTCTCAGGATTGGAATCGGAAGGAGTTGTATTTGACATCTCATGCCATAGGAAGGGTCTCAGGTTTGGTATAAGCATTGAGATATCACATCTCTGCTATCGGAAGGGTCTCAGGATTGGAATGGGAAGGAGTTGGATATCCCATCTCATTATAGGAAGGGTCTCAGGTTTGGTATTAGAAGCATTGAGATATCACATCTCATGCTATAGGAAGGGTCTCAGGATTGGAATGGGAAGGACTTGAATATCACATCTCATGTTATAGCAAGGGTCTCAGGTTTGGTATTAGAAGCATTGAGATATCACATCTCATGCTATAGGAAGGGTCTCAGGATTGGAATGGGAAGGACTTGGATATCACATCTCATGATAAAGGAAGGGTCTAAGGTTTGGAAGGGGAAGGATTTGGATATCACATCTCATGTTATAGGACCGCTCTCAGGTTTGGTATTAGAAGCATTGAGATATCAAGTCCCATGGTATAGGACGGGTCTCAGAATTGGAATGGGAAGGAGTTGGAAATCACATCTCAAGCTATAGGAAGGGTGTCAGGATTGGAATGGGAAGGAGTTTGATATCACATCTCATGCCATGGTATGGGTCTCAGGTTTTGTAGAAGCATTGGGATATCACATCTCATGCTATCGGAAGGGTATCAGGATTGGATTTGGAAGGAGTTGGATATCCCATCTCATGCTATAGGAAGGGTCTCAGGTTGGAATGGGAAGGAATTGGATATCACATCTCATGTTATAGGAAGGGTATCAGGATTGGAATGGGAAGGACTTGGATATCACATCTCATGATATAGGAAGGCTATCAGGTTTGGAAGGGGAAGGAGTTGCATATCAAATTTCATTTTAGAGGTAGGATCTCAGGTTTGGTATTAGAGGCATTGAGATATCACATCTCTTGCTATAGGAAGGGTCTCACGATTGGAATGGGAAGGATTTGGATATCACATCTCATGCTATAGGAAGGGTCTCAGGTTTGGTATAAGCATTGAGATATCACATCTCATGCTATAGAAACGGTCTCAAGATTGCAAAGGGAAGGAGTTGGATATCACATCTCATGTTATAGGAAGGATCTCAGATTTGGTATTAGAAGCATTGAGACATCACATCTCATGCTATAGGAAGGGTCTCAGTATTGGAATGGGAAGGAGTTGGATATAACATCTCATGTTATAGGAAGGCTCTCAGGATTGGAATGGGAAGCACTTTGATATCACATCTCATGTTATAGGAAGGCTCCCAGGTTTAGAAGGGGAAGGAGTTGGATATCACATTTCATGTTAGAGGTAGGATCTCAGGTTTGGTATTAGAGGCATTGAGATATAACATCTCATGCTATCAGAAGGGTCTCAGGATTGGAATGGGAAGGAGTTGGATATCACATCTCATGCTAAAGGGAGGGTCTCAGGTTTGGAAGGGGAAGGATTTGGATATCACATCTCATGCTATAGGAAGGGTCTCAGGATTGGAATGGGAAGGATTTGGATATCACATCTCATGCTATAGGAAGGGTCTCAGGTTTGGTATAAGCATTGAGATATCACATCTCATGCTATAGGAAGGGTCTCAGGATTGGAATGGGAAATAGTTGGATATCACATCTCATGCTATAGGTAGGCTCTCAGTTTTGGAAAGGGAAGGTTTTGGATATCACATCTCATGCTATAGGAAGGGTCTCACGATTGGAATGGGAAGGATTTGGATATCACATCTCATGCTATAGGAAGGGTCTCAGGATTGGAATGGGAAGGAGTTGGATATCACATCTCATGCTATAGGAAGGGTCTCAGGAATGGAATGGGAAGGAGTTTTATATGACATCTCATGCCATAGGAAGGATCTCAGGTTTGGTATTAGAAGCATTGAGACATCACATCTCATGTTATAGGAAGGGTCTCAGGATTGGAATGGGAAGGAGTTGGATATCACATCTCATGCTATAGGAAGGGTCTCAGGTTTGGTATAAGCATTGAGATATCACATCTCATGCTATAGGAAGGGTCTCAGGATTGGAATGGGAAGGAGTTGTATATGACATCTCATGCCATAGGAAGGGTCTCAGGTTTGGTATAAGCATTGAGATATCACATCCCTGCTATCGGAAGGGTCTCAGGATTGGAATGGGAAGGAGTTGGATATCCCATCTTATGTTATAGGAAGGGTCTCAGGTTTGGTATTAGAAGCATTGAGATATCACATCTCATGCTATAGGAAGGGTCTCAGGATTGGAATGGGAAGGAGTTGGATATCACATCTCATGCTATAGGTAGGCTCTCAGTTTTGGAAAGGGAAGGTTTTGGATATCACATCTCATGCTATAGGAAGGGTCTCACGATTGGAATGGGAAGGATTTGGATATCACATCTCATGCTATAGGAAGGGTCTCAGGATTGGAATGGGAAGGCGTTGGATATCACATCTCATGCTATAGGAAGGGTCTCAGGAATGGAATGGGAAGGAGTTTTATATGACATCTCATGCCATAGGAAGGATCTCAGGTTTGGTATTAGAAGCATTGAGACATCACATCTCATGTTATAGGAAGGGTCTAAGGATTGGAATGGGAAGGAGTTGGATATCACATCTCATGCTATAGGAAGGGTCTCAGGTTTGGTATAAGCATTGAGATATCACATCTCATGCTATAGGAAGGGTCTCAGGATTGGAATGGGAAGGAGTTGTATATGACATCTCATGCCATAGGAAGGGTCTCAGGTTTGGTATCAGCATTGAGATATCACATCTCTGCTATCGGAAGGGTCTCAGGATTGGAATGGGAAGGAGTTGGATATCCCATTTTATGTTATAGGAAGGGTCTCAGGTTTGGTATTAGAAGCATTGAGATATCACATCTCATGCTATAGGAAGGGTCTCAGGATTGGAATGGGAAGGACTTGAATATCCCATCTCATGCTATAGGGAGGCTCTCACGTTTGGAAAGGGAAGGAGTTGGATATCACATTTCATGTTAGAGGTAGGATCTCTGGTTTGGTATTAGAGGCATTGAATATCACATCTCATGCTATCAGAAGGGTCTCAGGATTGGAATGGGAAGGAGTTGGATATCACATCTCATGCTAAAGGGAGGATCTCAGGTTTGGAAGGGGAAGGATTTTGATATCACATCTCATGTTATAGGAAGGATCTCAGGTTTGGTATTAGAGGGATTGAGATATCACATCTCATGCTATCGGAAGGGTATCAGGATTGGATTTGGAAGTAGTTGGATATCCCATCTCATGCTATAGGAAGGGTCTCAGGTTGGAATGGGAAGGAGTTGGATATCACATCTCATGTTATAGGAAGGGTCTCAGGATTGCAAGGGGAAGGAGTTGGATATCACATTTCATGTTAGAGGTAGGATCTCAGGTTTGGTATTAGAGGCATTGAGATATCACATCTCATGCTATCAGAAATGTCTCAGGATTGGAATGGGAAGGAGTTGGATATTAGATTCTTGCTATAGAAAGGGTCTCAGGTTTGGAACGGGAAGGAGTTGGATATCACATCTCATGTTATAGGAAGGGTCTCAGGTTTGGTCTAAGCATTGAGATATCACATCTCTGCTATCAGAAGTTTCTCAGGATTGAAATGGGAAGGAGTTGGATATCCCATCTCATGTTATAGGACGGGTCTCAGGTTTGGTAATAGAATCATTGAGATATCACATCTCATGCTGTAGGAAGTGTCTAAGGATTGGAATGGGAAGGACTTGGATATCACATCTCATGCTATAGGTAGACTCTCAGGTTTGGAAAGGGAAGGAGTGGGATATCACATTTCATGTTCAAGGAAGGATCTCAGGTTTGGTATTAGAGGCATTGAGATATCACATCTCATGCTATAGGAAAGGTCTCAGGATTGGAATGGGAAGGATTTGGATATCACATCTCATGCTATAGGAAGGGTCTCAGGTTTGGTATAAGCATTGAGATATCACATCTCATGCTATAGGAAGGGTCTCAGGATTGGAATGGGAAGGAGTTGGATATCACATCTCATGCTATAGGTAGGCTCTCAGGTTTGGAAAGGGAAGGATTTGGATATCACATTTCATGTTAGAGGAAGGATCTCAGGTTTGGTATTAGAGGCATTGAGATATCACATCTCATGCTATAGGAAGGGTCTCACGATTGGAATGGGAAGGGTTTGGATATCACATCTCATGCTATAGGAAGGGTCTCAGGTTTGGTATAAGCATTGAAATATCACATCCCATGCTATAGGAAGGGTCTCAGGATTGGAATGGAAGGAGTTGGATATCACATCTCATGTTATAGGAAGGATCTCAGATTTGGTATTAGAAGCATTGAGACATCACATCTCATGCTATAGGAAGGGTCTCAGGATTGGAATGGGAAGGAGTTGGATATCACATTTCATGTTATAGGAAGGGTCTCAGGATTGGAATGGGAAGGACTTCGATATCACATCTCATGTTATAGGAAGGCTCCCAGGTTTGGAAGGGGAAGGAGTTGGATATCACATTTCATGTTAGAGGTAGAATCTCAGGTTTGGTATCTGAGGCATTGAGATATAACATCTCATGCTATCAAAAGGGTCTCAGGATTGGAATGGGAAGGAGTTGGATATCACATCTCATGCTAAAGGGAGGGTCTCAGGTTTGGAAGGGGAAGGATTTGAATATCACATCTCGTGTTATAGGAAGGATCTCAGGTTTGGTATTAGAAGAATTGAAATATCACATCTCATGCTATCGGAAGGATCTCAGGTTTGGTATTAGAAGCATTGAGATATCACATCTCATGCTATCGGAACGGTCTCAGGATTGGAATGGGAAGGAGTTGGATATCACATCTCATGCTAAAGGGAGGGTCTCTGGTTTGGAAGGGGAAGGATTTGGATATCACATCTCATGTTATAGGAAGGATCTCAGGTTTGTTATTAGAAGCATTGAGATATCACATCTCATGCTATAGGAAGGGTCTCAGGATTGGAATGGGAAGGAGTTGGATATCATATCTCATGCTATAGGAAGGGTCTCAGGAATGGAATGGGAAGGAGTTTTATATGACATCTCATGCCATAGGAGGGATCTCATGTTTGGTATTAGAAGCATTGAGACATCACATCTCATGTTATAGGAAGGGTATCAGGATTGGAATGGGAAGGAGTTGGATATCACATCTCATGCTATAGGAAGGGTCTCAGGTTTGGTATAAGCATTGAGATATCACATCTCATGCTATAGGAAGGGTCTCAGGATTGGAATGGGAAGGAGTTGTATATGACATCTCATGCCATAGGAAGGGTCTCAGGTTTGGTATAAGCATTGAGATATCACATCTCTGCTGTCGGAAGGGTCTCAGGATTGGAATGGGAAGGACTAGGATATCACATCTCATGCTATAGGAAGGGTCTCAGGATTGGAATGGGAAGGACTTGGATATCACATCTCATGTTATAGGAAGGGTCTCAGGTTTGGTATTAGAAGCATTGAGATATCACATCTCATGTTATAGGAAGGGTCTCAGGAATGGAATGGGAAGGACTTGGATATCACATCTCATGATAAAGGAAGGGTCTAAGGTTTGGAAGGGGAAGGATTTGGATATCACATCTCATGTTATAGGACGGGTCTCAGGTTTGGTATTAGAAGCATTGTGATATCACATCTTATGCTATAGGAAGTGTCTCAGGATTGGAATGGGAAGGAGTTAGATATCACATCTCATGCTATAGGAAGGGTTTCGGGTTTGGTAGAAGCATTGAGATATCACATCTCATGCTATAGGAAGAGTCTCAGGTTTGGGAAGGGAAGGATTTGGATTTCACATCTCATGTTATAGGATGGTTCTCATGTTTGGTTTTTAAAGCATTGAGATATCACATCTCATGCTATCGGAAGGGTCTCAGGTTTGGAATGGGAAGGAGTTGGATATCACATCTCATGTTATAGGAAGGATCTCATGTTTGGTATTAGAAGCATTGAGATATCACATCTCATGCTATAGGAAGGGTCTCCGGATTGGAATGTGAAGGATTTGGATATTACATCTCATGCTAAAGGAAGGGTCTCAGGTTTGGAATGGGAAGGAGTTGGATATGACATCTCTTGTTATAGGGAGGGTCTCAGGATTTGAATGGCAAGGAGTTGGATATCACATCTCATGCCATAGGAAGGGTCTCAGGTTTGGTATAAGCATTGAGATATCACATCTCATGTTATAGGAAGGGTCTCAGGTTTGGTATTAGAAGCATTGAGATATCACATCTCATGCTATAGGAAGGGTCTCAGGAATGGAATGGGAAGGACTTGGATATCACATCTCATGATAAAGGAAGGGTCTAAGGTTTGGAAGGGGAAGGATTTGGATATCACATCTCATGCTATAGGAAGTGTCTCAGGATTGGAATGGGAAGGAGTTAGATATCACATCTCATGCTATAGGAAGGCTCTCAGGATTGGAATGGGAAGCACTTCGATATCACATCTCATGTTATAGGAAGGCTCCCAGGTTTAGAAGGGGAAGGAGTTGGATATCACATTTCATGTTAGAGGTAGGATCTCAGGTTTGGTATTAGAGGCATTGAGATATAACATCTCATGCTATCAGAAGGGTCTCAGGATTGGAATGGGAAGGAGTTGGATATCACATCTCATGCTAAAGGGAGGGTCTCAGGTTTGGAAGGGGAAGGATTTGGATATCACATCTCATGCTATAGGAAGGGTCTCAGGATTGGAATGGCAAGGATTTGGATATCACATCTCATGCTATAGGAAGGGTCTCAGGTTTGGTATAAGCATTGAGATATCACATCTCATGCTATAGGAAGGGTCTCAGGATTGGAATGGGAAGGAGTTGGATATCACATCTCATGCTATAGGTAGGCTCTCAGTTTTGGAAAGGGAAGGTTTTGGATATCACATCTCATGCTATAGGAAGGGTCTCACGATTGGAATGGGAAGGATTTGGATATCACATCTCATGCTATAGGAAGGGTCTCAGGATTGGAATGGGAAGGAGTTGGATATCACATCTCATGCTATAGGAAGGGTCTCAGGAATGGAATGGGAAGGAGTTTTATATGACATCTCATGCCATAGGAAGGATCTCAGGTTTGGTATTAGAAGCATTGAGACATCACATCTCATGTTATAGGAAGGGTCTCAGGATTGGAATGGGAAGGAGTTGGATATCACATCTCATGCTATAGGAAGGGTCTCAGGTTTGGTATAAGCATTGAGATATCACATCTCATGCTATAGGAAGGGTCTCAGGATTGGAATGGGAAGGAGTTGTATATGACATCTCATGCCATAGGAAGGGTCTCAGGTTTGGTATCAGCATTGAGATATCACATCCCTGCTATCGGAAGGGTCTCAGGATTGGAATGGGAAGGAGTTGGATATCCCATCTTATGTTATAGGAAGGGTCTCAGGTTTGGTATTAGAAGCATTGAGATATCACATCTCATGCTATAGGAAGGGTCTCAGGATTGGAATGGGAAGGAGTTGGATATCACATCTCATGCTATAGGTAGGCTCTCAGTTTTGGAAAGGGAAGGTTTTGGATATCACATCTCATGCTATAGGAAGGGTCTCACGATTGGAATGGGAAGGATTTTGATATCACATCTCATGCTATAGGAAGGGTCTCAGGATTGGAATGGGAAGGAGTTGGATATCACATCTCATGCTATAGGAAGGGTCTCAGGAATGGAATGGGAAGGAGTTTTATATGACATCTCATTCCATAGGAAGGATCTCAGGTTTGGTATTAGAAGCATTGAGACATCACATCTCATGTTATAGGAAGGGTCTCAGGATTGGAATGGGAAGGAGTTGGATATCACATCTCATGCTATAGGAAGGGTCTCAGGTTTGGTATAAGCATTGAGATATCACATCTCATGCTATAGGAAGGGTCTCAGGATTGGAATGGGAAGGAGTTGTATATGACATCTCATGCCATAGGAAGGGTCTCAGGTTTGGTATCAGCATTGAGATATCACATCTCTGCTATCGGAAGGGTCTCAGGATTGGAATGGGAAGGAGTTGGATATCCCATTTTATGTTATAGGAAGGGTCTCAGGTTTGGTATTAGAAGCATTGAGATATCACATCTCATGCTATAGGAAGGGTCTCAGGATTGGAATGGGAAGGACTTGAATATCCCATCTCATGCTATAGGGAGGCTCTCACGTTTGGAAAGGGAAAGAGTTGGATATCACATTTCATGTTAGAGGTAGGATCTCAGGTTTGGTATTAGAGGCATTGAATATCACATCTCATGCTATCAGAAGGGTCTCAGGATTGGATTGGGAAGGAGTTGGATATCCCTTTTCATGCTATAGGAAGGGTCTCAGGTTTGGTATAAGCATTGAGATATCACATCTCTAATATCGGAAGGGTCTCAGGATTGGATTGGGAAGGAGTTGGATATCCCTTCTCATGCTATAGGAAGTGTCTCAGGTTGGAATGGGAAGGAGTTGGATATCACATCTCATGTTATAGGAAGGGTCTCAGGATTGGAATGGGAAATACTTCGATATCACATCTCATGCTATAGGAAGGCTCTCAGGTTTGCAAGGGGAAGGAGTTGGATATCACATTTCAAGTTAGAGGTAGGATCTCAGGTTTGGTATTAGAGGCATTGAGATATCACATCTCATGCTATCAGAAATGTCTCAGGATTGGAATGGGAAGGAGTTGGATATCACATCTCATGCTAAAGGGAGGGTCTCTGGTTTGGAAGGGGAAGGATTTGGATATCACATCTCATGTTATAGGAAGGATCTCAGGTTTGGTATTAGAAGCATTGAGATATCACATCTCATGCTATAGGAAGGGTCTCAGGTTTGGAATGGGAAGGAATTGGATATCACATCTCATGTCATAGGAAGGATCTCAGGTTTGGTATTAGAAGCATTGAGATATCACATCTCATGCTATAGGAATGGTCTCAGGATTGGAATGGGAAGGAGTTGGATATTAGATTCTTGCTATAGAAAGGGTCTCAGGTTTGGAACGGGAAGGAGTTGGATATCACATCTCATGTTATAGGAAGGGTCTCAGGTTTGGTCTAAGCATTGAGATATCACATCTCTGCTATCAGAAGTTTCTCAGGATTGAAATGGGAAGGAGTTGGATATCCCATCTCATGTTATAGGACGGGTCTCAGGTTTGGTAATAGAATCATTGAGATATCACATCTCATGCTGTAGGAAGTGTCTAAGGATTGGAATGGGAAGGACTTTGATATCACATCTCATGCTATAGGTAGACTCTCAGGTTTGGAAAGGGAAGGAGTGGGATATCACATTTCATGTTCAAGGAAGGATCTCAGGTTTGGTATTAGAGGCATTGAGATATCACATCTCATGCTATAGGAAGGGTCTCAGGATTGGAATGGGAAGGATTTGGATATCACATCTCATGCTATAGGAAGGGTCTCAGGTTTGGTATAAGCATTGAGATATCACATCTCATGCTATAGGAAGGGTCTCAGGATTGGAATGGGAAGGAGTTGGATATCACATCTCATGCTATAGGTAGGCTCTCAGGTTTGGAAAGGGAAGGATTTGGATATCACATTTCATGTTGGAGGAAGGATCTCAGGTTTGGTATTAGAGGCATTGAGATATCACATCTCATGCTATAGGAAGGGTCTCACGATTGGAATGGGAAGGGTTTGGATATCACATCTCATGCTATAGGAAGGGTCTCAGGTTTGGTATAAGCATTGAAATATCACATCCCATGCTATAGGAAGGGTCTCAGGATTGGAATGGAAGGAGTTGGATATCACATCTCATGTTATAGGAAGGATCTCAGATTTGGTATTAGAAGCATTGAGACATCACATCTCATGCTATAGGAAGGGTCTCAGGATTGGAATGGGAAGGAGTTGGATATCACATCTCATGTTATAGGAAGGGTCTCAGGATTGGAATGGGAAGGACTTCGATATCACATCTCATGTTATAGGAAGGCTCCCAGGTTTGGAAGGGGAAGGAGTTGGATATCACATTTCATGTTAGAGGTAGAATCTCAGGTTTGGTATCTGAGGCATTGAGATATAACATCTCATGCTATCAGAAGGGTCTCAGGATTGGAATGGGAAGGAGTTGGATATCACATCTCATGCTAAAGGGAGGGTCTCAGGTTTGGAAGGGGAAGGATTTGAATATCACATCTCGTGTTATAGGAAGGATCTCAGGTTTGGTATTAGAAGAATTGAAATATCACATCTCATGCTATCGGAAGGATCTCAGGTTTGGTATTAGAAGCATTGAGATATCACATCTCATGCTATCGGAACGGTCTCAGGATTGGAATGGGAAGGAGTTGGATATCAAATCTCATGCTAAAGGGAGGGTCTCTGGTTTGGAAGGGGAAGGATTTTGATATCACATCTCATGTTATAGGAAGGATCTCAGGTTTGTTATTAGAAGCATTGAGATATCACATCTCATGCTATAGGAAGGGTCTCAGGATTGGAATGGGAAGGAGTTGGATATCATATCTCATGCTATAGGAAGGGTCTCAGGAATGGAATGGGAAGGAGTTTTATATGACATCTCATGCCATAGGAAGGATCTCATGTTTGGTATTAGAAGCATTGAGACATCACATCTCATGTTATAGGAAGGGTATCAGGATTGGAATGGGAAGGAGTTGGATATCACATCTCATGCTATAGGAAGGGTCTCAGGTTTGGTATAAGCATTGAGATATCACATCTCATGCTATAGGAAGGGTCTCAGGATTGGAATGGGAAGGAGTTGTATATGACATCTCATGCCATAGGAAGGGTCTCAGGTTTGGTATAAGCATTGAGATATCACATCTCTGCTGTCGGAAGGGTCTCAGGATTGGAATGGGAAGGACTAGGATATCACATCTCATGCTATAGGAAGGGTCTCAGGATTGGAATGGGAAGGACTTGGATATCACATCTCATGTTATAGGAAGGGTCTCAGGTTTGGTATTAGAAGCATTGAGATATCACATCTCATGCTATAGGAAGGGTCTCAGGAATGGAATGGGAAGGACTTGGATATCACATCTCATGATAAAGGAAGGGTCTAAGGTTTGGAAGGGGAAGGATTTGGATATCACATCTCATGTTATAGGACGGGTCTCAGGTTTGGTATTAGAAGCATTGTGATATCACATCTCATGCTATAGGAAGTGTCTCAGGATTGGAATGGGAAGGAGTTAGATATCACATCTCATGCTATAGGAAGGGTTTCAGGTTTGGTAGAAGCATTGAGATATCACATCTCATGCTATAGGAAGAGTCTCAGGTTTGGGAAGGGAAGGATTTGGATTTCACATCTCATGTTATAGGATGGTTCTCATGTTTGGTTTTTGAAGCATTGAGATATCACATCTCATGCTATCGGAAGGGTCTCAGGTTTGGAATGGGAAGGAGTTGGATATCACATCTCATGTTATAGGAAGGATCTCATGTTTGGTATTAGAAGCATTGAGATATCACATCTCATGCTATAGGAAGGGTCTCCGGATTGGAATGTGAAGGATTTGGATATTTCATCTCATGCTAAAGGAAGGGTCTCAGGTTTGGAATGGGAAGGAGTTGGATATGACATCTCTTGTTATAGGGAGGGTCTCAGGATTTGAATGGCAAGGAGTTGGATATCACATCTCATGCCATAGGAAGGGTCTCAGGTTTGGTATAAGCATTGAGATATCACATCTCACGTTATAGGAAGGGTCTCAGGTTTGGTATTAGAAGCATTGAGATATCACATCTCATGCTATAGGAAGGGTCTCAGGAATGGAATGGGAAGGACTTGGATATCACATCTCATGATAAAGGAAGGGTCTAAGGTTTGGAAGGGGAAGGATTTGGATATCACATCTCATGTTATAGGACGGGTCTCAGGTTTGGTATTAGAAGCATTGTGATATCACATCTCATGCTATAGGAAGTGTCTCAGGATTGGAATGGGAAGGAGTTAGATATCACATCTCATGCTATAGGAAGGGTTTCAGGTTTGGTAGAAGCATTGAGATATCACATCTCATGCTATAGGAAGAGTCTCAGGTTTGGGAAGGGAAGGATTTGGATTTCACATCTCATGTTATAGGATGGTTCTCATGTTTGGTTTTTGAAGCATTGAGATATCACATCTCATTCTATCGGAAGGGTCTCAGGTTTGGAATGGGAAGGAGTTGGATATCACATCTCATGTTATAGGAAGGATCTCATGTTTGGTATTAGAAGCATTGAGATATCACATCTCATGCTATAGGAAGGGTCTCAGGATTGGAATGGGAAGGAATTGGATATCACATCTCATGCTGTAGGAAGGGTCTCAGATTTGGTATAAGCATTGAGATATCACATCTCATGCTAAAGAAAGGGTCTCAGGATTGGAATGGGAAGGAGTTGGATATGACATCTCTTGTTATAGGGAGGGTCTCAGGATTTGAATGGCAAGGAGTTGGATATCACATCTCATGCCATAGGAAGGGTCTCAGGTTTGGTATAAGCATTGAGATATCACATCTCTGCTATCGGAAGGGTCTCAGGATTGGATTGGGAAGGAGTTGGATATCCCTTCTCATGCTATAGGAAGGGTCTCAGGTTGGAATGGGAAGGAGTTTGATATGACATCTCTTGTTATAGGGAGGGTCTCAGGATTTGAATGGCAAGGAGTTGGATATCACATCTCATGCCATAGGAAGGGTCTCAGGTTTGGTATAAGCATTGAGATATCACATCTCTGCTACCGGAAGGGTCTCAGGATTGGATTGGGAAGGAGTTGGATATCCCTTCTCATGCTATAGGAAGGGTCTCAGGTTGGAATGGGAAGGAGTTGGATATCACATCTCATGTTATAGGAAGGGTCTCAGGATTGGAATGGGAAGGATTTGGATATCGCATCTCTTGCTATAGGAAGGGTCTCAGGTTTTTTATTAGAAACATTGAGATATCACATCTCATGCTATAGGAAGGGTTTTAGGATTGGAATGGTAAGTATTTGGATATCACATCTCATGCTAAAGGAAGGGTCTCAGGTTTGGAAGGGGAAGGATTTGGATATCATATCTCATGTTATAGGACGGGACCCAGGTTTGGTATTAGAAGCATTGAGATATCACATCTCATGGTATAGGAAGGGTCGCAGGGTTGGAATGGGAAGGAGTTGGATATCACATCTCATTCAATAGGAAGGGTCTCAGGTTTGGAATGGGAAGGAATTGGATATCACATCTCATGTTATAGGAAGGGTCTCAGGTTTGGTAGAAGCGTTGAGATATCACATCTCTGCTATCGGAAGGGTCTCAGGATTGGATTGGGAAGGAGTTGGATATCCCTTCTCATGCTATAGGAAGGGTCTCAGGATTTGAATGGCAAGGAGTTGGATATCCCATATCATGCCATAGGAAGGGTCTCAGGTTTGGTATAAGCATTGAGATATCACATCTCTGCTATCGGAAGGGTCTCCGGATTGGATTGGGAAGGAGTTGGATATCCCTTCTCATGCTATAGGAAGTGTCTCAGGTTGGAATGGGAAGGAGTTGGATATCACATCTCATGTTATAGGAAGGGTCTCAGGATTGGAATGGGAAGGATTTGGATATCACATCTCTTGCTATAGGAAGGGTCTCAGGATTGGAACGGGTAGGAGTTGGATATTACATTCTTGCTATAGGAAGGGTCTCATGTTTGGAATGGGAAGGAGTTGGATATCACATATGCTATAGGAAGTGTCTCAGGTTTGGAACGGGAAGGAGTTGGATATCACATCTCATGTTAGAGGAAGGATCTCAGGTTTGGTATTAGAGGCCTTGAGATATCACATCTCATGCTATAGGAAGGGTCTCAGGTTTGGTATAAGCATTGAGATATCACATCTCATGCTACAGGAAGGGTCTCAGGATTGGAATGGGAAGGAGTTGTATATGACATCTCATGCCATAAGAAGGGTCTCAGGTTTGGTATAAGCATTGAGATATCACATCACATGCTATAGGAAGGGTCTCAGGATTGGAATGGGAAGGACTTGGATATCACATCTCATGCTATAGGCAGGGTCTCAGGTTTGGAAAGGGAAGGAGATGGATATCACATTTCATGTTAGAGGTAGGATCTCAGGTTTGGTATTAGAGGCATTGAGATATCACATCTCATGCTAAAGGGAGGGTCTCAGGTTTGGAAGGGGAAGGATTTGGAAATCACATGTCATGTTATAGGAAGAATCTCAGGTTTGGTATTAGAAGCATTGAGATATCACATCTCATGCTATCGGAAGTATCTCAGGTTTGGTATTAGAGGCATTGAGATATCACATCTCATGCTATCATAAGGGTCTCAGGATTGGAATGGGAAGGAGTTGGATATCACATCTCATGTTATAGGAAGGATCTCAGGTTTGGTATTAGAAGCATTGAGATATCACATCTCATGCTATAGGAAGGGTCTCAGGATTGGAATGGGAAGGAGTTGGATATCACATCTCATGCTATAGGAAGGGTCTCAGATTTGGTATAAGCATTGAGATATCACATCTCATGCTATAGGAAGGGTCTCAGGATATCCAACTCCTTCCCATTCCAATCCTTAGACCCTTCCTACAGCATGCAATATGATATCTCAATGATTCTAATAACAAACCTGAGACCCATCCTATAACATGAGATGGGATATCCAACACCTTCCCATTCCAATCCTGAGACACTTCCGATAGCAGAGATGTGATATCTCAATGCCTCTAATACCAAACCTGAGATCCTTCCTCTAACATTAAATGTGATATCCAACTCCTTCCCATTCCAATCCTGAGACCCTTCCGATAGCAGAGATGTGATATCTCAATGCTTATACCAAACCTGAGACCCTTCCTATGGCGTGGGATGTCATATACAACTCCTTCCCATTCCAATCCTGAGACCCTTCCCATAGCATGAGATGTGATATCTCAATGCTTATACCAAATCTGAGACCCTTCCTATAGCATGAGATGTGATATCCAATTCCTTCCCATTCCAATCCTGAGACCCTTCCTATAGCATGAGATGTGATATCTCAATGCTTATACCAAACCTGAGAGCCTACCTATAGCATGAGATGTGATATCCAAGTCCATCCCATTCCAATCCTTAGTCCCTTCCTACAGCATGCGATGTGATATCTCAATGATTCTAATACCAAACCAGAGACTCGTCCTATAACATGAGATGGGATATCCAACTCCTTCCCATTCCAATCCTGAGCCACTTCCGATAGCAGAGATGTGATATCTCAATGCTTATACCAAACCTGAGACCCTTCCTATAACATGAGATGTGATATCCAACTCCTTCCCGTTCCAAACCTGAGACACTAACTATAGCATATGTGATATCCAACTCCTTCCCATTCCAAACATGAGACCCTTCCTATAGCAAGAAAGTAATATCCAACTCCTACCCATTCCAATCCTGAGACCCTTCCTATAGCAAGAGATGTGATATCCAAATCCTTCCCATTCCAATCCTGAGACCCTTCCTATAACATGAGATGTGATATCCAACTCCTTCCCATTCCAACCTGAGACACTTCCTATAGCATGAGAAGGGATATCCAACTCCTTCCCAATCCAATCCTGAGACCCTTCCGATAGCAGAGATGTGATATCTCAATGCTTATACCAAACCTGAGACCCTTCCTATAGCATGAGAAGGGATATCCAACTCCTTCCCAATCCAATCCTGAGACCCTTCCGATAGCAGAGACGTGATATCTCAATGCTTCTACCAAACCTGAGACCCTTCCTTTAGCATGAGATGTGATATCCAAATCCTTCACATTCCAATCCTGAGACCCTTCCTATAGCATGAGAAGGGATATCTCAATGCTTCTAATACCAAACCTGAGATCCTTCCTATAACATGAGATGTGATATCCAATTCCTTCCCATTCCAATCCTGAGACCCTTCCGATAGCAGAGATGTGATATATCAATGCTTATACCAAACCTGAGACCCTTCCTGTGGCCTGAGATGTCATATACAACTCCTTCCCATTCCAATCCTGAGACCCTTCCTATAGAATGAGATGTGATATCTCAATGCTTATACCAAATCTGAGACCCTTCCTATAGCATGAGATGTGATATCCAACTCCTTCCCATTCCAATCCTGAGACCCTTCCTATAGCATGAGATGTGATGTCTCAATGCTTCTAATACCAAACCTGAGATCCTTCCTATAACATGAGATGTGATATCCAGCTCCTTCCCATTCCAATCCTGAGACCCTTATGAAAGCATGAGATGTGATATCTCAATGCTTCTAATACCAAACCTGAGATCCTTCCTATAACATGAGATGTGATTTCAAAATCCTTCCCCTTCCAAACCTGAGACCCTCCCTTTAGCATGAGATGTGATATCCAACTCCTTCCCATTCCAATCCTGAGACCCTTCTGGTAGCATGAGATGTGATATCTCAATGCCTCTAATACCAAACCTGAGATCCTACCTCTAACATGAAATGTGATATCCATCTCATTCCCTTTCCAAACCTGAGACCCTGCCTATAGCATGAGATGTGATATCCAAGTCCTTCCCATTCCAATCCTGAGACCCTTCCTATAGCATGTGATGTGATATCTCAATGCTTATACCAAACCTGAGACCCTTCCTATGGCATGAGATGTCATATACAACTCCTTCCCATTCCAATCCTGAGACCCTTCCTATAGCATGAGATGTGATATCTCAATGCTTATACCAAATCTGAGACCCTTCCTATAGCAAGAGATGTGATATCCAACTTCTTCCCATTCCAATCCTGAGACCCTTCCTATAACATGAGATGTGATGTCTCAATGCTTCTAATACCAAACCTGAGATCTTTCCTATAACATGAGATGTGATATCCAACTCCTTCTCATTCCAATCCTGAGACCCTTCCTATAGCATGAGATGTGATATCACAATGCTTATACCAAACCTGAGACCGTTCCTATAGCTTGAGATGTGATATCCAACTCCTTCCCATTCCAATCCTGAGACCCTTCCTATAGCATGAGATGTGATATCTCAAGGCCTCTAATACCAAACCTGAGATCCTTCCTCTAACATGAAATGTGATATCCAACTCCTTCCCCTTCCAAACCTGAGAGCCTTCCTATATTATGGGATATGATATCCAAGTCCTTCCCATTCCAATCCTGAGACCCTTCCTATAACATGAAATGTGATATCCAACTCCTTCCCATTCCAACCTGAGACCCTTCCTATATCATGAGATGGGATATATCAATGCTTCTAATACCAAACCTGAGACTCTTCCTATAACATGAGATGGGATATCCAACTCCTTCCCATTCCAATCCTAAGACCCTTTCGATAGCAGAGATGTGATATCTCAATGCTTATACCAAACCTGAGACCCTTCCTACGGCATGAGATGTCATATACAACTCCTTCCCATTCCAATCCTGAGGCCCTTCCTATAGCACGAGATGTGATATCTCAATGCTTATACCAAACCTGAGACCCTTCCTCTAGCATGAGATGTGATATCCAACTCCTTCCCATTCCAATCCTGAGACCCTTCCTATAGCATGAGATGTGATATCCAACTCCTTCCCATTCCAATCCTGAGACCCTTCCTATAGCCTGAGATCTGATATCTCAATGCCTCTAATACCAAACCTGAGATCCTTCCTCTAACATGAAATGTGATATCCAACTCCTTCCCTTTCCAAACCTGAGAGCCTATCTATAGCATGAGATGTGATATCCAGCTCCTTCCCATTCCAATCCTGAGACACTTCCGATAGCATGAGATGTGATATCTCAATGCTTCTAATATCAAAACTGACACCCTCCCTATAGCATGATATGTGATATCTAGGTCCTTCCCATTCCAATCCTGAGACCCTTCCTATAGCATGAGATGTGATATCTCAATGCTTCTACCAAACCTGAAACCCTTCCTTTAACATGAGGTGTGATAACCAACTCCTTCCCATTCCAATCCTGAGACCCTTCCTATAGCATGAGCTGTGATATCTCAATACTTCTAATACCAAACCTGAGATCCTTCCGATAACATGAGATGTGATATCCAAATCCTTCCCCTTCCAAACCTGAGACCCTCCCTTTAGCATGAGATGTGATATCCAACTCCTTCCCATTCCAATCCTGAGAACCTTCTGATAGCATGAGATGTGATATCTCAATGCTTCTATACCAAACCTGAGATCCTTCCGATAGCATGAGATGTGATATCTCAATGCCTCTAATACCAAACCTGAGATCCTACCTCTAACATGAAATGTGATATCCAACTCTTTCCCCTTCCAAACCTGAGAGCCTTCCTATAGCATGAGATGTGATATCCAAGTCCTTCTAATTCCAATCCTGAGACCCTTCCTATAACATGAGATGTGATATCCAACTCCTTCCCATTCCAACCTGAGACCCTTCCGATAGCATGAGATGTGATATCCCAATGCTTCTACCAAACCTGAGACCCATACTATGGCATGAGATGTGATATCAAACTCCTTCCCCTTCCAAACCTTAGACACTTCCTTTATCATGAGATGTGATATCCAACTCCTTCCCATTCCATCCCTGAGACCCTTCCGATATCATGAGATGTGATATCTCAATGCTTCTAATATCAAACTTGAGACCCTCCTTAAAGCATGAGATGTGATATCCAAGTCCTTCCCATTCCAATCATGAGACCCTTCCTATAGCATGAGATGTGATATCTCAATACTTCTAATACCAAACCTGAGACCCTTCCTATAACATGAGATGGGAATATCCAACTCCTTCCCATTCCAATCCTGAGACCCTTCCGATAGTAGAGATGTGATATCTCAATGCTTATACCAAACCTGAGATCCTTCCTATAACATGAGATGTGATATCCAACTCCTTCCCATTCCAATCCTGAGACACTTCCTATAGCATGAGATGTGATATCTCACTGCTTATACCAAACCTGAGACCCTTCCTATAGCATGAGATGTGATATCCAACTCCTTCCCATTCCAATCCTGAGACCCTTCCTATAGCATGAGATATGATATCTCAATGCTTCTAATGTCAAACTTGAGACCCTCCCTATAGCATGAGATGTGATATCCAAGTCCTTCCCATTCCAATCCTGAGACCCTTCCGATAGCATGAGATGTGATGTCTCAATGCTTCTAATACCAAACCTGAGATCCTTCCTATAACATGAGATGTGATATCCAACTCCTTCCCATTCCAATCCTGAGACCCTTCCTATAGCATGAGATGTGATATCTCTATGCTTATACCAAACCTGAGACCCTTCCTATAGCATGAGATGTGATATCCAACTCCTTCCCATTCCAATCCTGAGACCCTTCCTATAGCATGAGATGTGATATCTCAATGCCTCTAATACCAAACCTGAGATCCTTCCTCTAACATGAAATGTGATATCCAACTCCTTCCCATTCCAATCCTGAGACACTTCCTATAGCATGAGATGTGATATCTAAATGCTTCTAATACCAAACTTGAGACTCTTCCTATAACATGAAATGGGATATCCAACTCCTTCCCATTCCAATCCTTAGACCCTTCCTACAGCATGCAATATGATATCTCAATGATTCTAATAACAAACCTGAGACCCGTCCTATAACATGAGATGGGATATCCAACACCTTCCCATTCCAATCCTGAGACACTTCTGATAGCAGAGATGTGATATCTCAATGCTTTTCCCAAACCTGAGACCCTTCCTATAACATGGGATGTGATATCCAACTCCTTCCCGTTCCAAACCCGAGACCCTTCCTATAGCATATGTGATATCCAACACATTCCCATTCCAAACATGAGACCCTTCCTATAGCAGGAATGTAATATCCAACTCCTTCCCATTCCAATCCTGAGACCATTTCTATAGCATGAGATGTGATATCTCAATGCTTCTAATACCAAACCTGAGATCCTTCCTATTACATGAGATGTGATATCCAATTCCTCCCCATTCCAAACCTGAGAACCTTCCTACAGCATGCGATGTGATATCTCAATGCTTCTAATACCAAACCTGAGACCAGTCCTATAACAAGAGATTGGATATCCAACTCCTTCCCCTTCCAAACCTGAGACCCTTCCTATAGCTTGAGATGTGATATCCAACTTCTTCCCATTCCAATCCTGAGACCCTTCCTATAACATGAGATGTGATGTCTCAATGCTTCTAATACCAAACCTGAGATCCTTCCTCTAACATGAAATGTGATATCCAACTCCTTCCCCTTCCAAACCTGAGAGCCTTCCTATAGCATGAGATATGATATCCAACTACTTCCCATTCCAATTCTGAGACCCTTCCTATGCCATGAGACTTGATATCTCAATGCTTCTAATACCAAACCTGAGACCCGTCCTATAACATGAGATGTGATATCCAAATCTTTCCCCTTCCAAACCTTAGACCCTTCATTTATCATGAGATGTGATATCCAACTCCTTCCCATTCCAATCCTGAGACCCTTCCGATATCATGAGATTTGTTATCTCAATGCTTCTAATATCAAACTTGAGACCCTCCCTATAGCATGAGATGTGACATCCAAGTCCTCCCCATTGCAATCCTGAGACCCTTCCTATAGCATGAGATGTGATATCTCAATGCTTCTAATACCAAACCTGAGACCCTTCCTATAACATGAGATGTCATATACAACTCCTTCCCAATCCAATCCTGAGACCCTTCCTATAGCATGAGATGTGATATCTCAATGCTTATACCAAATCTGAGACCCTTCCTATAGCATGAGATGTGATATCCAACACCTTCCCATTCCAATCCTGAGACCCTTCCTATAGTCTGAGATGTGATGTCTCAATGCTTCTAATACCAAACCTGAGATCCTTCCAATAACATGAGATGTGATATCCAACTCCTTCCCATTCCAATCCTGAGACCCTTATGATAGCATGAGATGTGATATCTCAATGCCTCTAATACCAAACCTGAGATACTTCCGATAGCATGAGATGTGATATCTCAATGCTTCTAATACCAAACCTGAGATCCTTCCTATAACATGAGATGTGATTTCCAAATCCTTCCCCTTCCAAACCTGAGACCCTCCATTTAGCATGAGATGTGATATACAACTCCTTCCCATTCCAATCCTGAGACCCATCTGATAGCATGAGATGTGATATCTCAATGTCTCTAATACCAAACCTGAGATCCTATCTCTAACATGAACTGTGATATCCATCTCCTTCCCTTTCCAAACCTGAGGCCCTGCCTATAGCATGAGATGTGATATCCAAGTCCTTCCCATTCCAATCCTGAGACCCTTCCTATAGCATGTGATGTGATATCTCAATGCTTATACCAAACCTGAGACCCTTCCTATAGCATGAGATGTGATATCCAACTTCTTCCCATTCCAATCCTGAGACCCTTCCTATAACATGAGATGTGATGTCTCAATGCTTCTAATACCAAACCTGAGATATTTCCTATAACATGAGATGTGATATCCAACTCCTTCCCATTCCAATCCTGAGACCCTTCCTATAGCATGAGATGTGATATCTCAATGCTTATACCAAACCTGAGACCCTTCCTATAGCTTGAGATGTGATATCCAACTCCTTCCCATTCCAATCCTGAGACCCTTCCTATAGCTTGAGATGTGATATCCAACTCCTTCCCCTTCCAAACCTGAGAGCCTTCCTATAGCATGAGATATGATATCCAAGTCCTTCCCATTCCAATCCTGAGACCCTTCCTATAACATGAAATGTGATATCCAACTCCTTCCCATTCCAACCTGAGACCCTTCCTATAGCATGAGATGGGATATCCAACTTCTTCCAAATCCAATACTGATACCCTTCCGATAGCATGAGATGTGATATCCCAATGCTTCTACCAAACCTGAGACCCACACTATGGCATGAGATGTGATATCAAACTCCTTCCGATTCCAATCCTGAGACCCTTCCTATAGCTTGAGGTGTGATATCCAACTCCTTCCCATTCCAATTCTGAGACCCTTCTTATACCATGAGACTTGATATCTCAATGCTTCTAATACCAAACCTGAGACCCGTCCTATAACATGAGATGTGATATCCAAATCCTTCCCCTTCCACACCTTAGACCCTTCCTTTATCATGAGATGTGATATCCAACTCCTTCCCATTCCAATCCTGAGACCCTTCCGATATCATGAGATTTGTAATCTCAATGCTTCTAATATCAAACCTGAGACCCTCCCTATAGCATGAGATGTGACATCCAAGTCCTTCCCATTCCAATCCTGAGACCCTTCCTATAGCATGAGATGTGATATCTCTATGCTTCTAATACCAAACCTGAGACCATTCCTATAACATGAGATGGGATATCCAACTCCTTCCCATTCCAATCCTGAGACCCTTCCGATAGCAGAGATGTGATATCTCAATGCTTATACCAAACCTGAGACCCTTCCTATGGCCTGAGATGTCATATACAACTCCTTCCCATTCCAATCCTGAGACCCTTTCTTTAGCATGAGATGTGATATCTCAATGCGTATACCAAATCTGAGACCCTTCCTATAGCATGAGATGTGATATCCAATTCCTTCCCATTCCAATCCTGAGACCCTTCCTATAGCATGAGTTGTGATATCTCAATGCTTATACCAAACCTGAGACCCTTCCTATAGCTTGAGATCTGATATCCAACTCCTTCCCATTCCAATCCTGAGACCCTTCCTATAGCTTGAGATGTGATATCCAACTCCTTCCCCTTCCAAACCTGAGAGCCTTCCTATAGCATGAGATATGATATCCAAGTCCTTCCCATTCCAATCCTGAGACCCTTCCTATAACATGAAATGTGATATCCAACTCCTTCCCATTCCAACCTGAGACCCTTCCTATAGCATGAGATGGGATATCCAACTTCTTCCAAATCCAATACTGATACCCTTCCGATAGCATGAGATGTGATATCCCAATGCTTCTACCAAACCTGAGACCCATACTATGGCATGAGATGTGATATCAAACTCCTTCCCATTCCAATCCTGAGACCCTTCCTATAGCTTGAGGTGTGATATCCAACTCCTTCCCATTCCAATTCTGAGACCCTTCTTATACCATGAGACTTGATATCTCAATGCTTCTAATACCAAACCTGAGACCCGTCCTATAACATGAGATGTGATATCCAAATCCTTCCCCTTCCAAACCTTAGACCCTTCCTTTATCATGAGATGTGATATCCAACTCCTTCCCATTCCAATCCTGAGACCCTTCCGATATCATGAGATTTGTTATCTCAATGCTTCTAATATCAAACTTGAGACCCTCCCTATAGCATGAGATGTGACATCCAAGTCCTTCCCATTCCAATCCTGAGACCCTTCCTATAGCATGAGATGTGATATCTCTATGCTTCTAATACCAAACCTGAGACCATTCCTATAACATGAGATGGGATATCCAACTCCTTCCCATTCCAATCCTGAGACCCTTCCGATAGCAGAGATGTGATATCTCAATGCTTATACCAAACCTGAGACCCTTCCTATGGCCTGAGATGTCATATACAACTCCTTCCCATTCCAATCCTGAGACCCTTTCTTTAGCATGAGATGTGATATCTCAATGCTTATACCAAATCTGAGACCCTTCCTATAGCATGAGATGTGATATCCAATTCCTTCCCATTCCAATCCTGAGACCCTTCCTATAGCATGAGATGAGATATCTCAATGCTTATACCAAACCTGAGACCCTTCCTATAGCTTGAGATGTGATATCCAACTCCTTCCCATTCCAATCCTGAGACCCTTCCTATAGCCTGAGATGTGATATCCAACTCCTTCCCCTTCCAAACCTAAGAGCCTTCCTATTGCATGAGATATGATATCCAAGTCCTTCCCATTCCAATCCTGAGACCCTTCCTATAACATGAAATGTGATATCCAACTCCTTCCCATTCCAACCTGAGACCCTTCCTATAGCATGAGATGGGATATCCAACTTCTTCCAAATCCAATACTGATACCCTTCCGATAGCATGAGATGTGATATCCCAATGCTTCTACCAAACCTGAGACCCATACTATGGCATGAGATGTGATATCAAACTCCTTCCCATTCCAATCCTGAGACCCTTCCTATAGCTTGAGGTGTGATATCCAACTCCTTCCCATTCCAATTCTGAGACCCTTCTTATACCATGAGACTTGATATCTCAATGCTTCTAATACCAAACCTGATACCCATCCTATAACATGAGATGTGATATCCAAATCCTTCCCCTTCCAAACCTTAGACCCTTCCTTTATCATGAGATTTGATATCCAACTCCTTCCCATTCCAATCCTGAGACCCTTCCGATATCATGAGATTTGTTATCTCAATGCTTCTAATATCAAACTTGAGACCCTCCCTATAGCATGAGATGTGACATCCAAGTCCTTCCCATTCCAATCCTGAGACCCTTCCTATAGCATGAGATGTGATATCTCTATGCTTCTAATACCAAACCTGAGACCATTCCTATAACATGAGATGGGATATCCAACTCCTTCCCATTCCAATCCTGAGACCCTTCCGATAGCAGAGATGTGATATCTCAATGCTTATACCAAACCTGAGACCCTTCCTATGGCCTGAGATGTCATATACAACTCCTTCCCATTCCAATCCTGAGACCCTTTCTTTAGCATGAGATGTGATATCTCAATGCTTATACCAAATCTGAGACCCTTCCTATAGCATGAGATGTGATATCCAATTCCTTCCCATTCCAATCCTGAGACCCTTCCTATAGCATGAGATGTGATATCTCAATGCTTATACCAAACCTGAGAGCCTACCTATAGCATGAGATGTGATATCCAAGTCCATCCCATTCCAATCCTTAGACCCTTCCTACAGCATGCGATGTGATATCTCAATGATTCTAATACCAAACCATAGACTCTTCCTATAATATGAGATGGGATATCCAACTCCTTCCCATTCCAATCCTGAGCCGCTTCCGATAGCAGAGATGTGATATCTCAATGCTTATACCAAACCTGAGACCCTTCCTATAACATGAGATGTGATATCCAACTCCTTCCCGTTCCAAACCTGAGACACTAACTATAGCATATGTGATATCCAACTCCTTCCCATTCCAAACATGAGACCCTTCCTATAGCAAGAAAGTAATATCCAACTCCTACCCATTCCAATCCTGAGACCCTTCCTATAGCAAGAGATGTGATATCCAAATCCTTCCCATTCCAATCCTGAGACCCTTCCTATAGCATGAGATGTGATATCTCAATGCCTCTAATACCAAACCTGAGATCCTTCCTCTAACATGAAATGTGATATCCAACTCCTTCCCATTCCAATCCTGAGACACTTCCTATAGCATGAGATGTGATATCTAAATGCTTCTAATACCAAACTTGAGACTCTTCCTATAACATGAGATGGGATATCCAACTCCTTCCCATTCCAATCCTTAGACCCTTCCTACAGCATGCAATATGATATCTCAATGATTCTAATAACAAACCTGAGACCCGTCCTATAACATGAGATGGGATATCCAACACCTTCCCATTCCAATCCTGAGACACTTCTGATAGCAGAGATGTGATATCTCAATGCTTTTCCCAAACCTGAGACCCTTCCTATAACATGGGATGTGATATCCAACTCCTTCCCGTTCCAAACCCGAGACCCTTCCTATAGCATATGTGATATCCAACACATTCCCATTCCAAACATGAGACCCTTCCTATAGCAGGAATGTAATATCCAACTCCTTCCCATTCCAATCCTGAGACCATTTCTATAGCATGAGATGTGATATCTCAATGCTTCTAATACCAACCCTGAGATCCTTCCTATGACATGAGATGTGATATCCAATTCCTCCCCATTCCAAACCTGAGAACCTTCCTACAGCATGCGATGTGATATCTCAATGCTTCTAATACCAAACCTGAGACCAGTCCTATAACAAGAGATTGGATATCCAACTCCTTCCCCTTCCAAACCTGAGACCCTTCCTATAGCTTGAGATGTGATATCCAACTTCTTCCCATTCCAATCCTGAGACCCTTCCTATAACATGAGATGTGATGTCTCAATGCTTCTAATACCAAACCTGAGATCCTTCCTCTAACATGAAATGTGATATCCAACTCCTTCCCCTTCCAAACCTGAGAGCCTTCCTCTATCATGGGATATGATATCCAACTACTTCCCATTCCAATTCTGAGACCCTTCCTATGCCATGAGACTTGATATCTCAATGCTTCTAATACCAAACCTGAGACCCGTCCTATAACATGAGATGTGATATCCAAATCTTTCCCCTTCCAAACCTTAGACCCTTCCTTTATCATGAGATGTGATATCCAACTCCTTCCCATTCCAATCCTGAGACCCTTCCGATATCATGAGATTTGTTATCTCAATGCTTCTAATATCAAACTTGAGACCCTCCCTATAGCATGAGATGTGACATCCAAGTCCTCCCCATTGCAATCCTGAGACCCTTCCTATAGCATGAGATGTGATATCTCAATGCTTCTAATACCAAACCTGAGACCCTTCCTATAACATGAGATGTCATATACAACCCCTTCCCAATCCAATCCAGAGACCCTTCCTATAGCATGAGATGTGATATCTCAATGCTTATACCAAATCTGAGACCCTTCCTATAGCATGAGATGTGATATCCAACTCCTTCCCATTCCAATCCTGAGACCCTTCCTATAGCATGAGATGTGATGTCTCAATGCTTCTAATACCAAACCTGAGATCCTTCCAATAACATGAGATGTGATATCCAACTCCTTCCCATTCCAATCCTGAGACACTTCTGATAGCAGAGATGTGATATCTCAATGCTTTTCCCAAACTTGAGACCCTTCCTATAACATGGGATGTGATATCCAACTCCTTCCCGTTCCAAACCCGAGACCCTTCCTATAGCATATGTGATATCCAACACATTCCCATTCCAAACATGAGACCCTTCCTATAGCAGGAATGTAATATCCAACTCCTTCCCATTCCAATCCTGAGACCATTTCTATAGCATGAGATGTGATATCTCAATGCTTCTAATACCAACCCTGAGATCCTTCCTATGACATGAGATGTGATATCCAATTCCTCCCCATTCCAAACCTGAGAACCTTCCTACAGCATGCGATGTGATATCTCAATGCTTCTAATACCAAACCTGAGACCAGTCCTATAACAAGAGATTGGATATCCAACTCCTTCCCCTTCCAAACCTGAGACCCTTCCTATAGCTTGAGATGTGATATCCAACTTCTTCCCATTCCAATCCTGAGACCCTTCCTATAACATGAGATGTGATGTCTCAATGCTTCTAATACCAAACCTGAGATCCTTCCTCTAACATGAAATGTGATATCCAACTCCTTCCCCTTCCAAACCTGAGAGCCTTCCTATAGCATGAGATATGATATCCAACTACTTCCCATTCCAATTCTGAGACCCTTCCTATGCCATGAGACTTGATATCTCAATGCTTCTAATACCAAACCTGAGACCCGTCCTATAACATGAGATGTGATATCCAAATCTTTCCCTTTCCAAACCTTAGACCCTTCCTTTATCATGAGATGTGATATCCAACTCCTTCCCATTCCAATCCTGAGACCCTTCCGATATCATGAGATTTGTTATCTCAATGCTTCTAATATCAAACTTGAGACCCTCCCTATAGCATGAGATGTGACATCCAAGTCCTCCCCATTGCAATCCTGAGACCCTTCTTATAGCATGAGATGTGATATCTCAATGCTTCTAATACCAAACCTGAGACCCTTCCTATAACATGAGATGTCATATACAACCCCTTCCCAATCCAATCCAGAGACCCTTCCTATAGCATGAGATGTGATATCTCAATGCTTATACCAAATCTGAGACCCTTCCTATAGCATGAGATGTGATATCCAACTCCGTCCCATTCCAATCCTGAGACCCTTCCTATAGCATGAGATGTGATGTCTCAATGCTTCTAATACCAAACCTGAGATCCTTCCAATAACATGAGATGTGATATCCAACTCCTTCCCATTCCAATCCTGAGACACTTCTGATAGCAGAGATGTGATATCTCAATGCTTTTCCCAAACCTGAGACCCTTCCTATAACATGGGATGTGATATCCAACTCCTTCCCGTTCCAAACCCGAGACCCTTCCTATAGCATATGTGATATCCAACACATTCCCATTCCAAACATGAGACCCTTCCTATAGCAGGAATGTAATATCCAACTCCTTCCCATTCCAATCCTGAGACCATTTCTATAGCATGAGATGTGATATCTCAATGCTTCTAATACCAAACCTGAGATCCTTCCTATGACATGAGATGTGATATCCAATTCCTCCCCATTCCAAACCTGAGAACCTTCCTACAGCATGCGATGTGATATCTCAATGCTTCTAATACCAAACCTGAGACCAGTCCTATAACAAGAGATTGGATATCCAACTCCTTCCCCTTCCAAACCTGAGACCCTTCCTATAGCTTGAGATGTGATATCCAACTTCTTCCCATTCCAATCCTGAGACCCTTCCTATAACATGAGATGTGATGTCTCAATGCTTCTAATACCAAACCTGAGATCCTTCCTCTAACATGAAATGTGATATCCAACTCCTTCCCCTTCCAAACCTGAGAGCCTTCCTATAGCATGAGATATGATATCCAACTACTTCCCATTCCAATTCTGAGACCCTTCCTATGCCATGAGACTTGATATCTCAATGCTTCTAATACCAAACCTGAGACCCGTCCTATAACATGAGATGTGATATCCAAATCTTTCCCCTTCCAAACCTTAGACCCTTCCTTTATCATGAGATGTGATATCCAACTCCTTCCCATTCCAATCCTGAGACCCTTCCGATATCATGAGATTTGTTATCTCAATGCTTCTAATATCAAACTTGAGACCCTCCCTATAGCATGAGATGTGACATCCAAGTCCTCCCCATTGCAATCCTGAGACCCTTCCTATAGCATGAGATGTGATATCTCAATGCTTCTACTACCAAACCTGAGACCCTTCCTATAACATGAGATGTCATATACAACTCCTTCCCAATCCAATCCTGAGACCCTTCCTATAGCATGAGATGTGATATCTCAATGCTTATACCAAATCTGAGACCCTTCCTATAGCATGAGATGTGATATCCAACTCCTTCCCATTCCAATCCTGAGACCCTTCCTATAGCATGAGATGTGATGTCTCAATGCTTCTAATACCAAACCTGAGATCCTTCCAATAACATGAGATGTGATATCCAACTCCTTCCCATTCCAATCCTGAGACCCTTATGAGAGCATGAGATCTGATATCTCAATGCCTCTAATACCAAACCTGAGATACTTCCGATAGCATGAGATGTGATATCTCAATGCTTCTAATACCAAACCTGAGATCCTTCCTATAACATGAGATGTGATTTCCAAATCCTTCCCCTTCCAAACCTGAGACCCTCCATTTAGCATGAGATGTGATATACAACTCCTTCCCATTCCAATCCTGAGACCCTTCTGATAGCATGAGATGTGATATCTCAATGCCTCTAATACCAAACCTGAGATCCTATCTCTAACATGAAATGTGATATCCATCTCCTTCCCTTTCCAAACCTGAGGCCCTGCCTATAGCATGAGATGTGATATCCAAGTCCTTCCCATTCCAATCCTGAGACCCTTCCTATAGCATGTGATGTGATATCTCAATGCTTATACCAAACCTGAGACCCTTCCTATAGCATGAGATGTGATATCCAACTTCTTCCCATTCCAATCCTGAGACCCTTCCTATAACATGAGATGTGATGTCTCAATGCTTCTAATACCAAACCTGAGATATTTCCTATAACATGAGATGTGATATCCAACTCCTTCCCATTCCAATCCTGAGACCCTTCCTATAGCATGAGATGTGACATCTCAATGCTTATACCAAACCTGAGACCCTTCCTATAGCTTGAGATGTGATATCCAACTCCTTCCCATTCCAATCCTGAGACCCTTCCTATAGCTTGAGATGTGATATCCAACTCCTTCCCCTTCCAAACCTGAGAGCCTTCCTATAGCATGAGATATGATATCCAAGTCCTTCCCATTCCAATCCTGAGACCCTTCCTATAACATGAAATGTGATATCCAACTCCTTCCCATTCCAACCTGAGACCCTTCCTATAGCATGAGATGGGATATCCAACTTCTTCCAAATCCAATACTGATACCCTTCCGATAGCATGAGATGTGATATCCCAATGCTTCTACCAAACCTGAGACCCACACTATGGCATGAGATGTGATATCAAACTCCTTCCCATTCCAATCCTGAGACCCTTCCTATAGCTTGAGGTGTGATATCCAACTCCTTCCCATTCCAATTCTGAGACCCTTCTTATACCATGAGACTTGATATCTCAATGCTTCTAATACCAAACCTGAGACCCGTCCTATAACATGAGATGTGATATCCAAATCCTTCCCCTTCCAAACCTTAGACCCTTCCTTTATCATGAGATGTGATATCCAACTCCTTCCCATTCCAATCCTGAGACCCTTCCGATATCATGAGATTTGTTATCTCAATGCTTCTAATATCAAACCTGAGACCCTCCCTATAGCATGAGATGTGACATCCAAGTCCTTCCCATTCCAATCCTGAGACCCTTCCTATAGCATGAGATGTGATATCTCTATGCTTCTAATACCAAACCTGAGACCATTCCTATAACATGAGATGGGATATCCAACTCCTTCCCATTCCAATCCTGAGACCCTTCCGATAGCAGAGATGTGATATCTCAATGCTTATACCAAACCTGAGACCCTTCCTATGGCCTGAGATGTCATATACAACTCCTTCCCATTCCAATCCTGAGACCCTTTCTTTAGCATGAGATGTGATATCTCAATGCTTATACCAAATCTGAGACCCTTCCTATAGCATGAGATGTGATATCCAATTCCTTCCCATTCCAATCCTGAGACCCTTCCTATAGCATGAGTTGTGATATCTCAATGCTTATACCAAACCTGAGACCCTTCCTATAGCTTGAGATCTGATATCCAACTCCTTCCCATTCCAATCCTGAGACCCTTCCTATAGCTTGAGATGTGATATCCAACTCCTTCCCGTTCCAAACCTGAGAGCCTTCCTATAGCATGAGATATGATATCCAAGTCCTTCCCATTCCAATCCTGAGACCCTTCCTATAACATGAAATGTGATATCCAACTCCTTCCCATTCCAACCTGAGACCCTTCCTATAGCATGAGATGGGATATCCAACTTCTTCCAAACCCAATACTGATACCCTTCCGATAGTATGAGATGTGATATCCCAATGCTTCTACCAAACCTGAGACCCATACTATGGCATGAGATGTGATATCAAACTCCTTCCCATTCCAATCCTGAGACCCTTCCTATAGCTTGAGGTGTGATATCCAACTCCTTCCCATTCCAATTCTGAGACCCTTATTATACCATGAGACTTGATATCTCAATGCTTCTAATACCAAACCTGAGACCCGTCCTATAACATGAGATGTGATATCCAAATCCCCCCCCTTCCAAACCTTAGACCCTTCCTTTATCATGAGATGTGATATCCAACTCCTTCCCATTCCAATCCTGAGACCCTTCCGATATCATGAGATTTGTTATCTCAATGCTTCTAATATCAAACTTGAGACCCTCCCTATAGCATGAGATGTGACATCCAAGTCCTTCCCATTCCAATCCTGAGACCCTTCCTATAGCATGAGATGTGATATCTCTATGCTTCTAATACCAAACCTGAGACCATTCCTATAACATGAGATGGGATATCCAACTCCTTCCTATTCCAATCCTGAGACCCTTCCGATAGCAGAGATGTGATATCTCAATGCTTATACCAAACCTGAGACCCTTCCTATGGCCTGAGATGTCATATACAACTCCTTCCCATTCCAATCCTGAGACCCTTTCTTTAGCATGAGATGTGATATCTCAATGCTTATACCAAATCTGAGACCCTTCCTATAGCATGAGATGTGATATCCAATTCCTTCCCATTCCAATCCTGAGACCCTTCCTATAGCATGAGATGTGATATCTCAATGCTTATACCAAACCTGAGACCCGTCCTATAACATGAGATGTGATATCCAAATCCTTCCCCTTCCAAACCTTAGACCCTTCCTTTATCATGAGATTTGATATCCAACTCCTTCCCATTCCAATCCTGAGACCCTTCCGATATCATGAGATTTGTTATCTCAATGCTTCTAATATCAAACTTGAGACCCTCCCTATAGCATGAGATGTGACATCCAAGTCCTTCCCATTCCAATCCTGAGACCCTTCCTATAGCATGAGATGTGATATCTCAATGCTTATACCAAACCTGAGACCCTTCCTATGGCCTGAGATGTCATATACAACTCCTTCCCATTCCAATCCTGAGACCCTTTCTTTAGCATGAGATGTGATATCTCAATGCTTATACCAAACCTGAGACCCTTCCTATGGCCTGAGATGTCATATACAACTCCTTCCCATTCCAATCCTGAGACCCTTTCTTTAGCATGAGATGTGATATCTCAATGCTTATACCAAATCTGAGACCCTTCCTATAGCATGAGATGTGATATCCAATTCCTTCCCATTCCAATCCTGAGACCCTTCCTATAGCATGAGATGTGATATCTCAATGCTTATACCAAACCTGAGAGCCTACCTATAGCATGAGATGTGATATCCAAGTCCATCCCATTCCAATCCTTAGACCCTTCCTACAGCATGCGATGTGATATCTCAATGATTCTAATACCAAACCAGAGACTCTTCCTATAACATGAGATGGGATATCCAACTCCTTCCCATTCCAATCCTGAGCCGCTTCCGATAGCAGAGATGTGATATCTCAATGCTTATACCAAACCTGAGACCCTTCCTATAACATGAGATGTGATATCCAACTCCTTCCCGTTCCAAACCTGAGACACTAACTATAGCATATGTGATATCCAACTGCTTCCCATTCCAAACATGAGACCCTTCCTATAGCAAGAAAGTAATATCCAACTCCTACCCATTCCAATCCTGAGACCCTTCCTATAGCAAGAGATGTGATATCCAAATCCTTCCCATTCCAATCCTGAGACCCTTCCTATAACATGAGATGTGATATCCAACTCCTTCCCATTCAAATCCTGAGACCCTTCCTATAGCATGAGAAGGGATATCCAACTCCTTCCCAATCCAATCCTGAGACCCTTCCGATAGCAGAGACGTGATATCTCAATGCTTCTACCAAACCTGAGACCCTTCCTTTAGCATGAGATGTGATATCCAAATCCTTGCCATTCAAATCCTGAGACCCTTCCTTTATCATGAGATGTGATATTCAACTCCTTCCCATTACAATCTTGAGACCCTTCCGATATCATGAAATGTGATACCTCAATGCTTCTAATATCAAACTTGAGACCCTCCCTATAGCATGAGATGTGATATCCAAGTCCTTCCAATTCCAATCCTGAGACCCTTCCTATAGCATGAGATGTGATATCTCAATGCTTCTAATACCAAACCTGAGACCCTTCCTATAACATGAGATGGGAATATCCAACTCCTTCCCATTCCAATCCTGAGATCCTTCCGATAGCAGAGATGTGATATCTCAATGCTTATACCAAACCTGAGATCCTTCCTATAACATGAGATGTGATATCCAACTCCTTCCCATTCACAGTGGAGGCTGCGCTTGAGTCGCGGAACACTGTTGTTCTTCGTTTGTGCACTAAACTGAACTGCCTGATCTCCCTCGAAGAGACTCCCCTTTTGCCCGTTGACACCAGCGTGTGCAGGTACTTTTGAGCACAAGGCTCCACTCTTCGTAGGGCTCGGACTTCCTTTTAGTTAGGTGCCTCTGAAGGCGGACTGGGTCTAAGCATTATTTCGCACTGCCTGTTTTCCTTCCCTTTTAGGTGGACTACACATTTCGTGCATCTAACGCTTGAGACTTGTTTGTATTTGTATATATATTGTATTGGGATGGTATGTGTTGGTTTACTAGAGTTGTATTGTGATTTCTCGCTACGGTCATTGTTTTAAAGGCCTTGGAATAAATGTGTATATATTTTTAATATAGCACCTGTTTGGAGTAGTTTGTAAGTGTCCTTGCTTTGTGTGCTCATTGCAGGCTTTCAGTCACCCTCACCCCTCTTGAGACCTAGTCTTGACCGCCGCGATCGCTACCTTGATTGGTCTGGCTTGTCCAGAGGTTACCCTGTTCCAAGTAATTAGGTTGGCCTTCTGAAATTCTGCGCCACCAGGACAGAGTTCAGAAATCCGTCTTAACAAATTGGTGTACAGCGGTGGGATACGACTGAAGGTATCCAGTGTTGCGCACGAACTAAGGCATTTCAAGTTATTCCTACCAGGACACGTAGTGAATTGTTGTAGTATAACTTTAAAAAGGCCATAGTCCTATCTAACAGTATGGAAACAAATACCTTGTTAACTTTAAATGCTTCCAAATCCGAAACATTGAAAAAAATGTGTGCGGAGAGAGGTGTTTCCTCTCAAGGCACGAAATTGGATATGATCCAAAGAATCGTGGCGTGGCAAGAAGCGCAGCTTGACGCTATAACTTCTGAGGACAGTGCGGAAGGAGGTGGGGCTGCTCTCACTGGTAGAACCGACGGTTCTGCCGCTGCACTGATCCACCGCGACCACGAGGACAGGGAGGATGAGATGTCTAATGTTTCCTCTGCCAGTGTTGATGGGGAGGCTATGCTTGAATTCAAGAAGCAAGAGCTGCGGTTTAGGCAGAAGGAGCTTGAATTCAGCATAGCCAAACTAAAAATCGAACAGTCAGAAAAACAGAAAGACAGGGATCACCAGTTGGAACTGGCCAAGCTTCAGGTTGCAAATGGGTCCAAGGGTCCTGGACATGGGTCTGGGGCCTCCTCTCATCCACGGTTCCCGAAAGATCTGGTCATTGTGTATGAGGAAAGGAATGACATTATGGACTGGATGAATGCGTTTGAGTATGCATGCGAAGTTCAACAAGTTGACAATGCTGATAAGATTGCCTGGTTACTCAGCAGACTGCCCCATTCTGGCTGTAGTGCCATTATGGAAATGTCGAAGGCTGAGCAAGCTGATTTCGCAATGTTAAAGCAAACTCTCATTTTAAAGTTTGGGAAGACTCCGGCCTAATATTTGAAACGATTCATAGAGTATAAGAAAAAGGAAGGTGGTACTTGGGTATCTTATGTCACTGAATCCTTGAAAAACTTAACTGGCTGGGTCGAAGGTTATAAGGTTTCTACCTTCGAAGGCATGATAAATCTTGTCATGCTGGAACACATTTTTGCATCTTCTTCCGCGGAGCTTAAGCAGCATTTGGCCGATTCGAAGGAGATAGATCCTAAGAAGCTGGCCATTGCAGCAGACTTATGGGTGTCACATCGAGGGTCCCATAAGGACAAAACTCATCCTGGTAAGCAGGAGGAAGGGAAAAAGTCCAAAGATAAGGAGGGTGGAGAATCTGATAAATCTTCTTCTCAAAAGGGCCACAAAAAGAAAAATAAGGGTAAGACACAAGTGAACTCACAGGGTAGTGGAGGTCAGCCTCCGAAACAGAACTCTGGTTACAATAAGCCTCCCTATGTAAACAGACCCAATGGATCTTGTTTTGCTTGTGGAGCAACTGACCACGTGAAGGGGGATCCCCGGTGTAAGGTTTGACCTTTGGGGGTCCACTCCGCTAATCTGGCCTTCTCCTCCTACGAGGAAGAAGAGATTACAGGAGCATCCTTCTCCTCAGACTCATTTCCCAGCGGGATAGAGGCTGAGGTAGTTTTAGTTTCCCTGGGTTCTGTAAGGATATTTGGCGTGTTACAGTACAGAGTACAGCACTACTGCACAGGTAGCAAACAGCACAGAGTACAGCACTACTACACAGGTAGCAAACAGCACAGAGTACAGCACTACTGCACAGGTAGCAATTTTTTTTCGCAGCACCACCACAAGGGTGCGGTGCATTGCTATATGGGTTACCAGATTAACAAGGAAAGACAGGCTATTCAGTCAAAAACGATTTTAACATATAAGATGCAAATCTATTTTTACAGTTAAAAGCACACGTGCTCATTTAAAAATGCACCCTATTTTTCACCTGAAATGCCTATGGTGCGAGAGACACATTTGAAAATTAACAGCTAACCTATTAACCATTAACCTGACTAATAAAACCTTATTTAACATAACCCACTAATAAAATGTGTTCTCCACTGCAGAATTAGGCATACTCTGAAAGCCATTTAAATGTGTGTGCAGATTTTTTTTCTTCTCTTCTCTGCCTGATTCTCCGTGTTTTTGTGCACAGTAACTGCAGGAAGAAGGAAGTCAGATTTGCAACAATTGCAAATGTATAAGCGAAGCTATTGTTGAGAGTAGGAGGATGAGAGATGATGGATTTCATTGGGACACGTCATACAGAGGGCTGAGATGAAAGTTTTAGTGGGCAGTATCGGGGAAAAAGACAGGCAGACATTTTTCTGCACTACTGGGGAGAAGACCTGGCTGTGGGACTCCTGACTGAATGCAGATCCCTGCGTCCTGCTACAGTCAAGATTTGGCAGTCGAGATTGGGGAGAGCTGAAAGAAGGACCTTTCCACTGGCTGAGGCGTTCATATCTGCAAAAGCTGAGAATTCCAGGCAATGGGCCTCATTACGACCCTGGCGGTAAGGGGTTAACGCCAGCGTTAGCTGCGCCGACCCCTTACCGCCAACTACGAGGTCCCTTAGCGCCATGGCGCTTTTAACACCTGCTTTTAGCAGGTGTTAAAATCCATGGCGCTAAGGTACCATGGAGTTAATTACGCCACCGTAATTTACGGTGGCGTAATTAACGCCTTCCCCACTCCCATTATGCCCTATGGGGCAAAAATGGGAATGGGGAAGGGTAAATGGGGATTGGGGACTTACCGCCCCGCCGACCTCGGAATGGGGCGGTAAGTCCGCCAACCACCATGGCGTAAACGTAGTTTACGCCATGGTGGTAAAGTCACGGCCCAGGCGGTAACTTACCGCCTGGGTCGTAATGAGGCCCAATGACCCCGGTTTGAGAAGGCAAGCGTTCCTTTTTGCTGGAGTTAATCCAAGGGAGCCACATTCACAAAGAGAACAGCCAAAGAGAACAACTAAAAAGATAAGGTAATGAGAAGTGTGGGAGCTGAGTGTGTACGGTAATATGCAGTCAGTTTAGGATTCCTGTGCGTGTCTTAATCAAATACCAATGTTGCAATTTGAGTTCTGTTCTGTTCTCCGCCACTCTCTTTGCAGTGTGTCATAGACAATGCTTTTACTGTACCATTTTATTTATTTCTGTAAAGAATGAGATCGTGTTTAAATGCAACTTTTATAATACAGAAAAATATTTGAAAACAGACGGGTGGTGTATTTACTATTTACCATTACAATGCCGATGATGTGGGGAGATTTTTAAACAGTGCAATGGTCATTTTAAGACAGATGTGTGCATGTCAGAATCAGTATGAACAGTTGTGAGTGACTGTAGCATAGCTTGTTGGAGGTACATGAGCCAACGGGAAGAGAGACTCTCTGAACATAGCTCCCTACCGTATATAAGGTAGTGGAAATTACCACAAGACTACCATATATAGCTCTCTGTCGTAAATAAGTCAGTGAGTTCGCCCATGGTGGCACACCAACACTATCACTGAAAAATGTGGTATTCCTAAAATGTAGGTCTGAGGTCTCTCTAGTGATCACACGAAAAATCTAAGCAAAGATAAGGGATTCTGGACATTGGGGCCACAAATAAAACAAGGGAATTATGCTCACCAAAATACCACCAACCGCGCCTACCAACCACGTATACCAAATATGCAGGTCTGGGTGCTGAAATAATGCATGTCCATTGTATTATTGTTGCACATGGCCAAATCTGAATACAAAGAGTGATTATTGCTAAGTTATTTTTCGGCGGTAATAAAATACCGTCAGGCCCCAAATCTCCACAAAATACCCTACAGTTCCTGGGAGCCTAAAGTCGCAGAGGCTTATGCTAGGATTACAGATAATACCAAGCACTACTTTAAAGACAGTGTGCTGATCAATGGAGTAGATACTCCAGCTCTTAGGGATAGTGGGTGCAGTCGAACTGTAGTGGATTCTACCTTGGTAGACTCAGAGGAAGTTGCCAGAGCTACTCTGATGCCCACTAAGTTGGCTGACGGCCCACTCCGTATGTTCCCAGTAATACCTGTAAATCTTACTTTAAATGGTACAGCCGTCAGGATTCCAGTGAGCATTCAGAGAAACGTCCCAGGAAAGGCCTTGTTAGGTAATGATCTCAGAGCTTTAGGGCTCGTAGGAGACACTGCCGAAAGACCCTACACACGGTCTCAAGCACGGGCAGCATTAGCCAAGACCAATACGCCGCCCCAGCCGAAGGGGAAACCCAAGGCGAAAGGAGTCAACAATTCAAGACGAGGGAAAGAGAATATTCCCCCGAGCTCGCCTACCACTGCGGTGGAGGAAGTTGGTCAATCGCCCGGGCCTGACGAGGAGGTGGCGATGCCTGAAGTATTTGACCCCAACGACCATCCTGAACTAAAAGACTTGTTAGTTGAAGGAGGTCCTGATAGGGACGAATTCAGTAAAGGCCAACGTGAGTGCCCATCTCTGGAAGGCCTAAGGAGACAGGCCTGCTCCCAGCTTGAGGGTGAACCTCCTGGGACGCATAGGATTTATTGGGAAGGTGGACTCCTGTATAGTGAGCCCACAGAGTCTACAGAAGGAGACCATAGGAGGTTGGTGGTTCCCCTTGCTGTTAGGCCCTTCCTCCTGCAGTTGGCGCATGAAGTGCTCCTTGCTGGTCACCTTGGTATTAAGAGGAGCAAGCAAAGGTTATCCATGCACTTCTACTGGCCCAAGATGGGGCTGCAAGTAGAAAGTCACTGCAGGAGTTGTGCCTCCTGCCAGTTATCTGGTAAGGTTGGCTCGACAATCCAAGCTCCGTTGGTACCGCTCCCAGTTGTGGGGGTACCATTTGAAAGGGTAGGGATCGACATCGTTGGTCCCCTTGACCCGCAAACATCCTCGGGCAATAGGTTTATCCTGGTGCTGGTCGACCATGCAACCAGATATCCTGAGGCCATCCCATTGAAAATTGTAACTGCCAAGTCAGTTGCAAAAGCTTTACTTGGCATATCTACTAGGGTTGGCTTCCCTAAAGAAGTTGTGTCAGATCGTGGCATCAACTTTATGTCGAAGTATATGCAGGCTATGTGGAAAGAATGTGGGGTCACCTACAAGTTCTCTTCTGCATACCACCCCCAGACCAGTGGTCTGGTGGAACGTTTCAACAGAACGTTAAAAAGCATGATTGGGGCTCTGGAGAAGCTTCAGAGAAGACAATGGGATCTTCTTTTACCATGCTTACTGTTTGCCTACCGAGAGGTACCACAGGAGGGTGTTGGCTTCAGCCCCTTCAAACTTCTGTTTGGTCATCCTGTACGGGGACCCTTAGCCATAGTCAAAGAGGGATGGGAGATGCCCACTCCCCCTGTTACTACCAACGTAGTTGATTATGTGCTAGGGCTCAGAAAACGGATGGTACTTCTGATGGGCTTGGCTAGTGATAAATTGAAGGCAGGACAAGCACTGGTGAAACATTGGTACGACCAGAAAGCTTCTCTCATCAACTTTACACCTGGTCAGCAAGTCCTGATCATGAATCCCATAAGGCCTTGAGCTTTACAGGACAAATGGTCAGGCCCTTACACAGTGGTGGAGCCCCTGGGTGAGGTTAACTATTTAGTGGACCTTGGAAGGCCTGGACAGACTCCAAAAGTGTTTCACGTGAATAGGCTGAAGGCTTTCGTCCCAAGAGTCGAAATCGCAGCACTGTTACTGGCTTCAGATGTTGAGGAAGAGGAGTCTGAACCTCTCCCCGACCTGTTCCAAAGCGGTCCTTCAGATAGCTCCTTTGAGGGTGTCCGAGGAGCCCCTCACCTGAGTTCTGATCAGCAGGCTGAGGTGAAAAGTTTGCTTAGGCAGTTTTCCCCCCTGTTTTCACAGTCGCCTGGTTTGACACCTTGGTGCAAACATAACATAGACACAGGAGACAGTGTACCTACAAAAAGTAGGGGATACAGGATGTCAGACAAAGTACGGTCTTATATTAAGACCGAGGTCAACAAGATGTTAGACCTTGGGGTGATTGAACCCTCTAGTAGTCCTTGGTCCAGCCCTGTGGTTTTCGTTCCAAAGGCAGGCACTTCTGAATTGAGGTTCTGCGTGGATTACAGGGCTCTGAATGCTGTCACCAAGACAGATGCACACCCCTTGCCTCAAACAGATGAGCTGGTGGATACTTTGGGTGCCTCCAAGTACCTCAGCACGTTTGACCTCACTGCTGGCTATTGGCAAATAGCTTTAGCAGAACATGCCAAGGAGAAGACAG
Source organism: Ambystoma mexicanum (assembly GCF_040938575.1). Lineage (NCBI taxonomy): Eukaryota > Metazoa > Chordata > Amphibia > Caudata > Ambystomatidae > Ambystoma > Ambystoma mexicanum. Next base: position 325,081,693 of record NC_090936.1, read on the forward strand.
CGTTTTCTACTCCAGACGGCCTTTACCAATTCCGGGTAATGCCGTTCGGGTTGAAGAATGCACCTGCCACTTTCCAGAGGCTTGTGCATCATGTTTTGAATGGGTTGGACGAATTCTGTCTTGCATATCTGGACGATATAGCAGTTTTCAGTGCCACCTGGGAAGACCATGTGAAACACCTCGGGATTGTGCTCCAGGCTCTTCAGAAAGCACACTTGACCATAAAGGCTAGTAAATGCCAGATTGGACAAGGCTCAGTGTTTTACCTTGGACATGAAGTAGGTGGAGGGAGGATACAGCCTCTACCCAGTAAAGTACAAGCAGTACAAGACTGGCCTACCCCCACTACACAAACCAAAGTGAGAGCCTTCTTAGGACTCACGGGGTATTACCGCAATTTTGTGGCAGACTATGGCACCATAGCTGCCCCTCTGACTGCCCTCACAACTCTGAAGAAACCCAAGAAGGTAACTTGGACCGACGAGTGTGAGAAGGCCTTCAATGGCTTAAAAGACTCCTTGTGCCAGGCCCCTGTCCTCAGGGCCCCTGATTATCAAAGACCTTTTATCGTGCAGACGGACGCCTCTGACACTGGGATAGGAGCTGTACTATCGCAAGTAGATGAGAACGGTAAGGAACACCCTATTGGTTTTATTAGTCGCCAGTTTAAGGACAGAGAGCTCAGATGGTCCACGGTAGAGAAAGAATGTTTCTCTGTTGTGTGGGCCCTAAGGAAGCTGAGGCCCTACCTCTATGGGACCCACTTCACTGTGCAAACTGACCATAAGCCCTTAAAGTGGCTAATAAACATGAAGGGGGAGAATCCAAAGTTGCTTAGGTGGTCCATAAGTCTACAAGGCTTCGACTTCACTATTGAGCATAGGCCAGGTGTCCAACATAGCAATGCTGATGGGTTGTGCAGAATGTTTAACCGACCTGAACAAGAGACTCATCCAGGGGTGGATTAGTTCCCCCTGTCCATTGTCTGGGAGGGGCGAGTGTTAGGAAAGATTTCGTAATTGTAGGTAATTTTCCTTCCATGTGGCAACCCCTAAACTTTTTGCTGTTGTTTTTCACCTTGTTCTCGACTTTGCCAGAGAAGTGCAGCCTTCTGCCGCACTCCTCTGGGCTTTCGCTCCTTTCTTACGGGGAAACTGTCATGCCCTTAAGACAGTCAGTACCAGGAAACGCTTGTTTCCGTAGTTTCTTTTATCATGTTGCGGCTTTCGTGCAACATGACACAAGAGGGCACTGTAAGATAAGTTACTGCTCTCTTGGGTCTCTAGCCTTCTACAGGCCCTAGATACTCTTCCAGGATTGTAACTGATCGGTGCAAGTGATTCACGGACGGGAATGGTGGCAGCGATCGTTTATTGTGTTTTGAGCTCCTTTTGGCGTTCTAAGCGCGTTTCTCGCGCTTAACCCAACATGGTGGCCTAGAGCCCAAAATGGCCAGACCACGAGGCTCCTTTGTCCTGTCCGCTGACCATCTTGCTCCCTTCACCTTCCCCAGGTCGAGCCGACCTGGGGCCTTCCTTATTTGGGCATGTACTTTCCCGCGAAACACAGATGCTTTCGCGGGCTTCTACATGTCTTGTGTGTGCCTCCAGGATGTGGGCTGGGATGTCTGGTCCCAATACACATCCTGGGTGCCAGAGAGTCTAGGGTGGTGTGAATGCCTGGGACCACCATGGTCCGTGATAGGTCCACGAATGGTGTGAGTGTTGATGAGCGGATCTCCCATTGGGTCCCCTCCGTTTTGGCGTGAAGGGAACCGTGGATAAGAGGGGGCTGGAAACACCACTACCATGTCGATCTCCTGAGTTATCACGAACGAAGGAATACAGGAGCCAAGTATCCTGCAACCAAGAGGCTGAACCGAGGAATCGCTGGTGACCCGCTGAAGGACTGCTCCTCTGCACTGCTGTCGCCTTGTGAAACCCTTTTCACCTTTGATCGAACCAGAAGGCCTGTACTGGTACTTCGACCCTTGGAAGAGTGGGGACAGCTATTCTCGGCATCTTCACCATCTCCTGCTAGTAAGCCTTCGGAAGCGTCTCTGGGCCATCCAGCAGACTGACCAGCCTACACAGGAGTCTTGCTCTGTAACCGCCGCCAGGTTGTGTAGTATATCGAGTCCTTGTCACTCTCACATGATTCGTACACTTGGCGTTCCCAGGTCTGAAGTGAGTAGTGTACATTTGGCTCAGATACACACCGCCGCTCCGTTGCCCTGCTGTGGTAACAAACTGTGCGGGTTCCTTCGTTTGGGACGTCTTTTACTCAACTCTGCTGCTGCAGACTCAACACGACGACGAGACATTGAGATATCACATCTCATGCTATAGGAAGGGTCTCAGGATTGGAATGGGAAGGACTTGGATATCACATCTCATGCTATAGGCAGGGTCTCAGGTTTGGAAAGGGAAGGAGTTGGATATCACATTTCATTTTAGAGGTAGGATCTCAGGTTTGGTATTAGAGGCATTGAGATATCACATCTCATGCTATCAGAAGGGTCTCAGGATTGGAATGGGAAGGAGTTGGATATCACATCTCATGTTATAGGAAGGATCTCAGGTTTGGTATTAGAAGCATTGAGATATCACATCTCATGCTATCGGAAGTATCTCAGGTTTGGTATTAGAGGCATTGAGATATCACATCTCATGCTATCATAAGGGTCTCAGGATTGGAATGGGAAGGAGTTGGATATCACATCTCATGCTAAAGGGAGGGTCTCAGGTTTGGAAGGGGAAGGAATTGAATATCACATCACATGTTATAGGAAGGATCTCAGGTTTGGTATTAGAGGCATTGAGATATCACATCTCATGCTATCAAAAGGGTCTCAGGATTGGAATGGGAAGGAGTTGGATATCACATCTCATGCTATAGGAAGGGTCTCAGGTTTGGAACGGGAAGGAGTTGGATATCACATCTCATGTTATAGGAAGAGTCTCAGGTTTGGTATAAGCATTGAGATATCACATCTCTGCAATCGGAAGTGTCTCAGGATTGGAACGGGAAGGAGTTGGATATCCCATCTCATGTTATAGGACTGGTCACAGGTTTGGTATTAGAAGCATTGAGATATCACATCGCATGCTGTAGGAAGGGTCTCAGGTTTGGAATGGGAAGGAATTGGATATCACATCTCATGCTATAGGTAGGCTCTCAGGTTTGGAAAGGGAAGGAGTTGGATATCACATTTCATGTTAGAGGAAGGATCTCAGGTTTGGTATTAGAGGCATTGAGATATCACATCTCATGCTATAGGAAGGGTCTCAGGATTGGAATGGGAAGGAGTTGGATATCACATCTCATGCTATAGGAAGGGTCTCAGGTTTGGTATAAGCATTGAGATATCACATCTCATGCTATAGGAAGGGTCTCAGGATTGGAATGGGAAGGATATGTATATGACATCTCATGACATAAGAAGGGTCTCAGGTTTGGTATAAGCATTGAGATATCACATCTCTGCTTTTGGAAGGGTCTCAGGATTGGAATGGGAAGGAGTTGGATATCCCATCTCATGTTATAGGAAGAGTCTCAGGTTTGGTATTAGAAGCATTGAGATATCACATCTCATGCTATATGAAGTGTCTCAGGATTGGGATGGGAAGGAATTGGATATCACATCTCATGCTATACGGAGGGTCTCAAGTTTGATATTAGAAGCATTGAGATATCACATCTCATGCTATAGGAAGGGTCTCAGGATTGGAATGGAAGGAGTTGGATATCACATCTCATGCTATAGGCAGGGTCTCAGGTTTGGAAAGGGAAAGAGTTGGATATCACATTTCATTTTAGAGGTAGGATCTCAGGTTTGGTATTAGAGGCATTGAGATATCACATCTCATGCTATCAGAAGGGTCTCAGGATTGGAATGGGAAGGAGTTGGATATCACATCTCATGTTATAGGAAGGATCTCAGGTTTGGTATTAGAAGCATTGAGATATCACATCTCATGCTATCGGAAGTATCTCAGGTTTGGTATTAGAGGCATTGAGATATCACATCTCATGCTATCATAAGGGTCTCAGGATTGGAATGGGAAGGAGTTGGATATCACATCTCATGCTAAAGGGAGGGTCTCAGGTTTGGAAGGGGAAGGAATTGAATATCACGTCACATGTTATAGGAAGGATCTCAGGTTTGGTATTAGAGGCATTGAGATATCACATCTCATGCTATCGGAAGGGTCTCAGGATTGGAATGGGAAGGAGTTGGATATCACATCTCATGCTATAGGAAGGGTCTCAGGTTTGGAACGGGAAGGAGTTGGATATCACATCTCATGTTATAGGAAGAGTCTCAGGTTTGGTATAAGCATTGAGATATCACATCTCTGCAATCGGAAGTGTCTCAGGATTGGAACGGGAAGGAGTTGGATATCCCATCTCATGTTATAGGACTGGTCTCAGGTTTGGTATTAGAAGCATTGAGATATCACATCGCATGCTGTAGGAAGGGTCTCAGTTTTGGAATGGGAAGGAATTGGATATCACATCTCATGCTATAGGTAGGCTCTCAGGTTTGGAAAGGGAAGGAGTTGGATATCACATTTCATGTTAGAGGAAGGATCTCAGGTTTGGTATTAGAGGTATTGAGATATCACATCTCATGCTATAGGAAGGGTCTCAGGATTGGAATGGGAAGGATATGTATATGACATCTCATGACATAAGAAGGGTCTCAGGTTTGGTATAAGCATTGAGATATCACATCTCTGCTTTTGGAAGGGTCTCAGGATTGGAATGGGAAGGAGTTGGATATCCCATCTCATGTTATAGGAAGAGTCTCAGGTTTGGTATTAGAAGCATTGGGATATCACATCTCATGCTATAGGAAGTGTCTCAGGATTGGAATGGGAAGGAATTGGATATCACATCTCATGCTATAGGGAGGGTCTCAAGTTTGATATTAGAAGCATTGAGATATCACATCTCATGCTATAGGAAGGGTCTCAGGATTAGAATGGAAGGAGCTGGATATCACATCTCATGTTATAGGAAGGATCTCAGGTTTGGTATTAGAAGCATTGAGACATCACATCTCATGCTATAGGAAGGGACTCAGGATTGTAATGGGAAGGAGTTGGATATCACATCTCATGCTATATGAAGGCTCTCAGGTTTGGTATAAGCATTGAGATATCACATCTCATGCTATGGGAAGGGTCTCAGGATTGGAATGGGAAGGAGTTGTATATGACATCTCATGCCGTAGGAAGGGTCTCAGGTTTGGTATAAGCATTGAGATATCACATCTCTGCCATCGGAAGGGTCTCAGGATTGCAATGGGAAGGAGTTGGATATCCCATCTCATGTTATAGGACGGGTCTCAGGTTTGTTATTAGAATCATTGAGATATCATATTGCATGCTATAGGAAGGGTCTAAGGATTGGAATGGGAAGGACTTGGATATCACATCTCATGCTATAGGAAGGGTCTCAGGTCTGGTATAAGCATTGAGATATCACATCTCATGCTATAGGAAGGGTCTCAGGATTGGAATGGGAAGGATATGTATATGACATCTCATGCCATAGGAAGGGTCTCAGGTTTGGTATAAGCATTGAGATATCACATCTCTGCTTTTGGAAGGGTCTCAGGATTGGAATGGGAAGGAGTTGGATATCCCATCTCATGTTATAGGAAGAGTCTCAGGTTTGGTATTAGATTCATTGAGATATCATATTGCATGCTATAGGAAGGGTCTAAGGATTGGAATGGGAAGGACTTGGATATCACATCTCATGCTATAGGAAGGGTCTCAGGTTTGGTATAAGCATTGAGATATCACATCTCATGCTATAGGAAGGGTCTCAGGATTGGAATGGGAAGGATATGTATATGACATCTCATGCCATAGGAAGGGTCTCAGGTTTGGTATAAGCATTGAGATATCACATCTCTGCTTTTGGAAGGGTCTCAGGATTGGAATGGGAAGGAGTTGGATATCCCATCTCATGTTATAGGAAGAGTCTCAGGTTTGGTATTAGAAGCATTGAGATATCACATCTCATGCTATAGGAAGGATCTCAGGAATGGAATGGGAAGGACTTGGATATCACATCTCATGATAAAGGAAGGGTCTAAGGTTTGGAAGGGGAAGGATTTGGATATCACATCTCATGTTATAGGACAGGTCTCAGGTTTGGTATTAGAAGCATTGTGATATCACATCTCATGCTATAGGAAGTGTCTCAGGATTGGAATGGGAAGGAGTTAGATATCACATCTCATGCTATAGGAAGGGTTTCAGGTTTGGTAGAAGCATTGAGATATCACATCTCATGCTATAGGAAGAGTCTCAGGTTTGGGAAGGGAAGGATTTGGATTTCACATCTCATGTTATAGGATGGTTCTCATGTTTGGTTTTTGAAGCATTGAGATATCACATCTCATGCTATCGGAAGGGTCTCAGGTTTGGAATGGGAAGGAGTTGGATATCACATCTCATGTTATAGGAAGGATCTCATGTTTGGTATTAGAAGCATTGAGATATCACATCTCATGCTATAGGAAGGGTCTCCGGATTGGAATGTGAAGGATTTGGATATTACATCTCATGCTAAAGGAAGGGTCTCAGGTTTGGAATGGGAAGGAGTTGGATATGACATCTCTTGTTATAGGGAGGGTCTCAGGATTTGAATGGCAAGGAGTTGGATATCACATCTCATGCCATAGGAAGGGTCTCAGGTTTGGTATAAGCATTGAGATATCACATCTCACGTTATAGGAAGGGTCTCAGGTTTGGTATTAGAAGCATTGAGATATCACATCTCATGCTATAGGAAGGGTCTCAGGAATGGAATGGGAAGGACTTGGATATCACATCTCATGATAAAGGAAGGGTCTAAGGTTTGGAAGGGGAAGGATTTGGATATCACATCTCATGTTATAGGACGGGTCTCAGGTTTGGTATTAGAAGCATTGTGATATCACATCTCATGCTATAGGAAGTGTCTCAGGATTGGAATGGGAAGGAGTTAGATATCACATCTCATGCTATAGGAAGGGTTTCAGGTTTGGTAGAAGCATTGCGATATCACATCTCATGCTATAGGAAGAGTCTCAGGTTTGGGAAGGGAAGGATTTGGATTTCACATCTCATGTTATAGGATGGTTCTCATGTTTGGTTTTTGAAGCATTGAGATATCACATCTCATGCTATCGGAAGGGTCTCAGGTTTGGAATGGGAAGGAGTTGGATATCACATCTCATGTTATAGGAAGGATCTCATGTTTGGTATTAGAAGCATTGAGATATCACATCTCATGCTATAGGAAGGGTCTCAGGATTGGAATGGGAAGGAATTGGATATCACATCTCATGCTATAGGAAGGGTCTCAGATTTGGTATAAGCATTGAGATATCACATCTCATGCTAAAGAAAGGGTCTCAGGATTGGAATGGGAAGGAGTTGGATATGACATCTCTTATTATAGGGAGGGTCTCAGGATTTGAATGGCAAGGAGTTGGATATCACATCTCATGCCATAGGAAGGGTCTCAGGTTTGGTATAAGCATTGAGATATCACATCTCTGCTATCGGAAGGGTCTCAGGATTGGATTGGGAAGGAGTTGGATATCCCTTCTCATGCTATAGGAAGGGTCTCAGGTTGGAATGGGAAGGAGTTTGATATGACATCTCTTGTTATAGGGAGGGTCTCAGGATTTGAATGGCAAGGAGTTGGATATCACATCTCATGCCATAGGAAGGGTCTCAGGTTTGGTTTAAGCATTGAGATATCACATCTCTGCTATCGGAAGGGTCTCAGGATTGGATTGGGAAGGAGTTGGATATCCCTTCTCATGCTATAGGAAGGGTCTCAGGTTGGAATGGGAAGGAGTTGGATATCACATCTCATGTTATAGGAAGGGTCTCAGGATTGGAATGGGAAGGATTTGGATATCGCATCTCTTGCTATAGGAAGGGTCTCAGGTTTTTTATTAGAAACATTGAGATATCACATCTCATGCTATAGGAAGGGTCTCAGGTTTGGAAGGGGAAGGATTTGGATATCATATCTCATGTTATAGGACGGGACCCAGGTTTGGTATTAGAAGCATTGAGATATCACATCTCATGGTATAGGAAGGGTCGCAGGGTTGGAATGGGAAGGAGTTGGATATCACATCTCATTCAATAGGAAGGGTCTCAGGTTTGGAATGGGAAGGAATTGGATATCACATCTCATGTTATAGGAAGGGTCTCAGGTTTGGTATTAGAGGCCTTGAGATATCACATCTCATGCTATAGGAAGGGTCTCAGGTTTGGTATAAGCATTGAGATATCACATCTCATGCTACAGGAAGGGTCTCAGGATTGGAATGGAAAGAAGTTGGATATCACATCTCATGCTATAGGAAGGGTCTCAGGTTTGGTATAAGCATTGAGATATCACATCTCATGCTATAGGAAGGGTCTCAGCATTGGAATGGGAAGGAGTTGTATATGACATCTCATGCCATAAGAAGGGTCTCAGGTTTGGTATAAGCATTGAGATATCACATCACATGCTATAGGAAGGGTCTCAGGATTGGAATGGGAAGGACTTGGATATCACATCTCATGCTATAGGCAGGGTCTCAGGTTTGGAAAGGGAAGGAGATGGATATCACATTTCATGTTAGAGGTAGGATCTCAGGTTTGGTATTAGAGGCATTGAGATATCACATCTCATGCTAAAGGGAGGGTCTCAGGTTTGGAAGGGGAAGGATTTGGAAATCACATGTCATGTTATAGGAAGAATCTCAGGTTTGGTATTAGAAGCATTGAGATATCACATCTCATGCTATCGGAAGTATCTCAGGTTTGGTATTAGAGGCATTGAGATATCACATCTCATGCTATCATAAGGGTCTCAGGATTGGAATGGGAAGGAGTTGGATATCACATCTCATGTTATAGGAAGGATCTCAGGTTTGGTATTAGAAGCATTGAGATATCACATCTCATGCTATAGGAAGGGTCTCAGGATTGGAATGGGAAGGAGTTGGATATCACATCTCATGCTATAGGAAGGGTCTCAGATTTGGTATAAGCATTGAGATATCACATCTCATGCTATAGGAAGGGTCTCAGGATATCCAACTCCTTCCCATTCCAATCCTTAGACCCTTCCTACAGCATGCAATATGATATCTCAATGATTCTAATAACAAACCTGAGACCCATCCTATAACATGAGATGGGATATCCAACACCTTCCCATTCCAATCCTGAGACACTTCCGATAGCAGAGATGTGATATCTCAATGCCTCTAATACCAAACCTGAGATCCTTCCTCTAACATTAAATGTGATATCCAACTCCTTCCCATTCCAATCCTGAGACCCTTCCGATAGCAGAGATGTGATATCTCAATGCTTATACCAAACCTGAGACCCTTCCTATGGCGTGGGATGTCATATACAACTCCTTCCCATTCCAATCCTGAGACCCTTCCCATAGCATGAGATGTGATATCTCAATGCTTATACCAAATCTGAGACCCTTCCTATAGCATGAGATGTGATATCCAATTCCTTCCCATTCCAATCCTGAGACCCTTCCTATAGCATGAGATGTGATATCTCAATGCTTATACCAAACCTGAGAGCCTACCTATAGCATGAGATGTGATATCCAAGTCCATCCCATTCCAATCCTTAGTCCCTTCCTACAGCATGCGATGTGATATCTCAATGATTCTAATACCAAACCAGAGACTCGTCCTATAACATGAGATGGGATATCCAACTCCTTCCCATTCCAATCCTGAGCCACTTCCGATAGCAGAGATGTGATATCTCAATGCTTATACCAAACCTGAGACCCTTCCTATAACATGAGATGTGATATCCAACTCCTCCCCGTTCCAAACCTGAGACACTAACTATAGCATATGTGATATCCAACTCCTTCCCATTCCAAACATGAGACCCTTCCTATAGCAAGAAAGTAATATCCAACTCCTACCCATTCCAATCCTGAGACCCTTCCTATAGCAAGAGATGTGATATCCAAATCCTTCCCATTCCAATCCTGAGACCCTTCCTATAACATGAGATGTGATATCCAACTCCTTCCCATTCCAACCTGAGACACTTCCTATAACATGAGAAGGGATATCCAACTCCTTCCCAATCCAATCCTGAGACCCTTCCGATAGCAGAGATGTGATATCTCAATGCTTATACCAAACCTGAGACCCTTCCTATAGCATGAGAAGGGATATCCAACTCCTTCCCAATCCAATCCTGAGACCCTTCCGATAGCAGAGACGTGATATCTCAATGCTTCTACCAAACCTGAGACCCTTCCTTTAGCATGAGATGTGATATCCAAATCCTTCACATTCCAATCCTGAGACCCTTCCTATAGCATGAGAAGGGATATCTCAATGCTTCTAATACCAAACCTGAGATCCTTCCTATAACATGAGCTGTGATATCCAATTCCTTCCCATTCCAATCCTGAGACCCTTCCGATAGCAGAGATGTGATATCTCAATGCTTATACCAAACCTGAGACCCTTCCTGTGGCCTGAGATGTCATATACAACTCCTTCCCATTCCAATCCTGAGACCCTTCCTATAGAATCAGATGTGATATCTCAATGCTTATACCAAATCTGAGACCCTTCCTATAGCATGAGATGTGATATCCAACTCCTTCCCATTCCAATCCTGAGACCCTTCCTATAGCATGAGATGTGATGTCTCAATGCTTCTAATACCAAACCTGAGATCCTTCCTATAACATGAGATGTGATATCCAGCTCCTTCCCATTCCAATCCTGAGACCCTTATGAAAGCATGAGATGTGATATCTCAATGCTTCTAATACCAAACCTGAGATCCTTCCTATAACATGAGATGTGATTTCCAAATCCTTCCCCTTCCAAACCGGAGACCCTCCCTTTAGCATGAGATGTGATATCCATCTCCTTCCCATTCCAATCCTGAGACCCTTCTGATAGCCTGAGATGTGATATCTCAATGCCTCTAATACCAAACCTGAGATCCTACCTCTAACATGAAATGTGATATCCATCTCATTCCCTTTCCAAACCTGAGACCCTGCCTATAGCATGAGATGTGATATCCAAGTCCTTCCCATTCCAATCCTGAGACCCTTAATATAGCATGTGATGTGATATCTCAATGCTTATACCAAACCTGAGACCCTTCCTATGGCATGAGATGTCATATACAACTCCTTCCCATTCCAATCCTGAGACCCTTCCTATAGCATGAGATGTGATATCTCAATGCTTATACCAAATCTGAGACCCTTCCTATAGCAAGAGATGTGATATCCAACTTCTTCCCATTCCAATCCTGAGACCCTTCCTATAACATGAGATGTGATGTCTCAATGCTTCTAATACCAAACCTGAGATCTTTCCTATAACATGAGATGTGATATCCAACTCCTTCTCATTCCAATCCTGAGACCCTTCCTATAGCATGAGATGTGATATCACAATGCTTATACCAAACCTGAGACCGTTCCTATAGCTTGAGATGTGATATCCAACTCCTTCCCATTCCAATCCTGAGACCCTTCCTATAGCATGAGATGTGATATCTTAAGGCCTCTAATACCAAACCTGAGATCCTTCCTCTAACATGAAATGTGATATCCAACTCCTTCCCCTTCCAAACCTGAGAGCCTTCCTATAGCATGGGATATGATATCCAAGTCCTTCCCATTCCAATCCTGAGACCCTTCCTATAACATGAAATGTGATATCCAACTCCTTCCCATTCCAACCTGAGACCCTTCCTATATCATGAGATGGGATATATCAATGCTTCTAATACCAAACCTGAGACTCTTCCTATAACATGAGATGGGATATCCAACTCCTTCCCATTCCAATCCTAAGACCCTTTCGATAGCAGAGATGTGATATCTCAATGCTTATACCAAACCTGAGACCCTTCCTACGGCATGAGATGTCATATACAACTCCTTCCCATTCCAATCCTGAGGCCCTTCCGATAGCACGAAATGTGATATCTCAATGCTTATACCAAACCTGAGACCCTTCCTCTAGCATGAGATGTGATATCCAACTCCTTCCCATTCCAATCCTGAGACCCTTCCTATAGCATGAGATGTGATATCCAACTCCTTCCCATTCCAATCCTGAGACCCTTCCTATAGCCTGAGATCTGATATCTCAATGCCTCTAATACCAAACCTGAGATCCTTCCTCTAACATGAAATGTGATATCCAACTCCTTCCCTTTCCAAACCTGAGAGCCTATCTATAGCATGAGATGTGATATCCAGCTCCTTCCCATTCCAATCCTGAGACACTTCCGATAGCATGAGATGTGATATCTCAATGCTTCTAAGATCAAAACTGAGACCCTCCCTATAGCATGATATGTGATATCTAAGTCCTTCCCATTCCAATCCTGAGACCCTTCCTATAGCATGAGATGTGATAGCTCAATGCTTCTACCAAACCTGAAACCCTTCCTTTAGCATGAGGTGTGATAACCAACTCCTTCCCATTCCAATCCTGAGACCCTTCCTATAGCATGAGATGTGATATCTCAATACTTCTAATACCAAACCTGAGATCCTTCCGATAACATGAGATGTGATATCCAAATCCTTCCCCTTCCAAACCTGAGACCCTCCCTTTAGCATGAGATGTGATATCCAACTCCTTCCCATTCCAATCCTGAGAACCTTCTGATAGCATGAGATGTGATATCTCAATGCTTCTATACCAAACCTGAGATCCTTCCGATAGCATGAGATGTGATATCTCAATGCTTCTAATACCAAACCTGAGATCCTTCCTATAACATGAGATGTGATATCCAAATCCTTCCCCTTCCAAACCTGAGACCCTCCCTTTAGCATGAGATGTGATATCCAACTCCTTCCCATTCCAATCCTGAGACTCTTCTGATAGCATGAGATGTGATATCTCAATACCTCTAATACCAAACCTGAGATCCTACCTCTAACATGAAATGTGATATCCAACTCTTTCCCCTTCCAAACCTGAGAGCCTTCCTATAGCATGAGATGTGATATCCAAGTCCTTCTAATTCCAATCCTGAGACCCTTCCTATAACATGAGATGTGATATCCAACTCCTTCCCATTCCAACCTGAGACCCTTCCGATAGCATGAGATGTGATATCCCAATGCTTCTACCAAACCTGAGACCCATACTATGGCATGAGATGTGATATCAAACTCCTTCCCCTTCCAAACCTTAGACACTTCCTTTATCATGAGATGTGATATCCAACTCCTTCCCATTCCATCCCTGAGACCCTTCCGATATCATGAGATGTGATATCTCAATGCTTCTAATATCAAACTTGAGACCCTCCTTAAAGCATGAGATGTGATATCCAAGTCCTTCCCATTCCAATCATGAGACCCTTCCTATAGCATGAGATGTGATATCTCAATACTTCTAATACCAAACCTGAGACCCTTCCTATAACATGAGATGGGAATATCCAACTCCTTCCCATTCCAATCCTGAGACCCTTCCGATAGTAGAGATGTGATATCTCAATGCTTATACCAAACCTGAGATCCTTCCTATAACATGAGATGTGATATCCAACTCCTTCCCATTCCAATCCTGAGACACTTCCTATAGCATGAGATGTGATATCTCACTGCTTATACCAAACCTGAGACCCTTCCTATAGCATGAGATGTGATATCCAACTCCTTCCCATTCCAATCCTGAGACCCTTCCTATAGCATGAGATATGATATCTCAATGCTTCTAATATCAAACTTGAGACCCTCCCTATAGCATGAGATGTGATATCCAAGTCCTTCCCATTCCAATCCTGAGACCCTTCCGATAGCATGAGATGTGATGTCTCAATGCTTCTAATACCAAACCTGAGATCCTTCCTATAACATGAGATGTGATATCCAACTCCTTCCCATTCCAATCCTGAGACCCTTCCTATAGCATGAGATGTGATATCTCAATGCTTATACCAAACCTGAGACCCTTCCTATAGCATGAGATGTGACATCCAACTCCTTCCCATTCCAATCCTGAGACCCTTCCTATAGCATGAGATGTGATATCTCAATGCCTCTAATACCAAACCTGAGATCCTTCCTCTAACATGAAATGTGATATCCAACTCCTTCCCATTCCAATCCTGAGACACTTCCTATAGCATGAGATGTGATATCTAAATGCTTCTAATACCAAACTTGAGACTCTTCCTATAACATGAGATGGGATATCCAACTCCTTCCCATTCCAATCCTTAGACCCTTCCTACAGCATGCAATATGATATCTCAATGATTCTAATAACAAACCTGAGACCCGTCCTATAACATGAGATGGGATATCCAACACCTTCCCATTCCGATCCTGAGACACTTCTGATAGCAGAGATGTGATATCTCAATGCTTTTCCCAAACCTGAGACCCTTCCTATAACATGGGATGTGATATCCAACTCCTTCCCGTTCCAAACCCGAGACCCTTCCTATAGCATATGTGATATCCAACACATTCCCATTCCAAACATGAGACCCTTCCTATAGCAGGAATGTAATATCCAACTCCTTCCCATTCCAATCCTGAGACCATTTCTATAGCATGAGATGTGATATCTCAATGCTTCTAATACCAAACCTGAGATCCTTCCTATGACATGAGATGTGATATCCAATTCCTCCCCATTCCAAACCTGAGAACCTTCCTACAGCATGCGATGTGATATCTCAATGCTTCTAATACCAAACCTGAGACCAGTCCTATAACAAGAGATTGGATATCCAACTCCTTCCCCTTCCAAACCTGAGACCCTTCCTATAGCTTGAGATGTGATATCCAACTTCTTCCCATTCCAATCCTGAGACACTTCCTATAACATGAGATGTGATGTCTCAATGCTTCTAATACCAAACCTGAGATCCTTCCTCTAACATGAAATGTGATATCCAACTCCTTCCCCTTCCAAACCTGAGAGCCTTCCTATAGCATGAGATATGATATCCAACTACTTCCCATTCCAATTCTGAGACCCTTCCTATGCCATGAGACTTGATATCTCAATGCTTCTAATACCAAACCTGAGACCCGTCCTATAACATGAGATGTGATATCCAAATCTTTCCCCTTCCAAACCTTAGACCCTTCCTTTATCATGAGATGTGATATCCAACTCCTTCCCATTCCAATCCTGAGACCCTTCCGATATCATGAGATTTGTTATCTCAATGCTTCTAATGTCAAACTTGAGACCCTCCCTATAGCATGAGATGTGACATCCAAGTCCTCCCCATTGCAATCCTGAGACCCTTCCTATAGCATGAGATGTGATATCTCAATGCTTCTAATACCAAACCTGAGACCCTTCCTATAACATGAGATGTCATATACAACTCCTTCCCAATCCAATCCTGAGACCCTTCCTATAGCATGAGATGTGATATCTCAATGCTTATACCAAATCTGAGACCCTTCCTATAGCATGAGATGTGATATCCAACACCTTCCCATTCCAATCCTGAGACCCTTCCTATAGTCTGAGATGTGATGTCTCAATGCTTCTAATACCAAACCTGAGATTCTTCCAATAACATGAGATGTGATATCCAACTCCTTCCCATTCCAATCCTGAGACCCTTATGATAGCATGAGATGTGATATCTCAATGCCTCTAATACCAAACCTGAGATACTTCCGATAGCATGAGATGTGATATCTCAATGCTTCTAATACCAAACCTGAGATCCTTCCTATAACATGAGATGTGATTTCCAAATCCTTCCCCTTCCAAACCTGAGACCCTCCATTTAGCATGAGATGTGATATACAACTCCTTCCCATTCCAATCCTGAGACCCTTCTGATAGCATGAGATGTGATATCTCAATGTCTCTAATACCAAACCTGAGATCCTATCTCTAACATGAACTGTGATATCCATCTCCTTCCCTTTCCAAACCTGAGGCCCTGCCTATAGCATGAGATGTGATATCCAAGTCCTTCCCATTCCAATCCTGAGACCCTTCCTATAGCATGTGATGTGATATCTCAATGCTTATACCAAACCTGAGACCCTTCCTATAGCATGAGATGTGATATCCAACTTCTTCCCATTCCAATCCTGAGACCCTTCCTATAACATGAGATGTGATGTCTCAATGCTTCTAATACCAAACCTGAGATATTTCCTATAACATGAGATGTGATATCCAACTCCTTCCCATTCCAATCCTGAGACCCTTCCTATAGCATGAGATGTGATATCTCAATGCTTATACCAAACCTGAGACCCTTCCTATAGCTTGAGATGTGATATCCAACTCCTTCCCATTCCAATCCTGAGACCCTTCCTATAGCTTGAGATGTGATATCCAACTCCTTCCCCTTCCAAACCTGAGAGCCTTCCTATAGCATGAGATATGATATCCAAGTCCTTCCCATTCCAATCCTGAGACCCTTCCTATAACATGAAATGTGATATCCAACTCCTTCCCATTCCAACCTGAGACCCTTCCTATAGCATGAGATGGGATATCCAACTTCTTCCAAATCCAATACTGATACCCTTCCGATAGCATGAGATGTGATATCCCAATGCTTCTACCAAACCTGAGACCCACACTATGGCATGAGATGTGATATCAAACTCCTTCCGATTCCAATCCTGAGACCCTTCCTATAGCTTGAGGTGTGATATCCAACTCCTTCCCATTCCAATTCTGAGACCCTTCTTATACCATGAGACTTGATATCTCAATGCTTCTAATACCAAACCTGAGACCCGTCCTATAACATGAGATGTGATATCCAAATCCTTCCCCTTCCAAACCTTAGACCCTTCCTTTATCATGAGATGTGATATCCAACTCCTTCCCATTCCAATCCTGAGACCCTTCCGATATCATGAGATTTGTTATCTCAATGCTTCTAATATCAAACCTGAGACCCTCCCTATAGCATGAGATGTGACATCCAAGTCCTTCCCATTCCAATCCTGAGACCCTTCCTATAGCATGAGATGTGATATCTCTATGCTTCTAATACCAAACCTGAGACCATTCCTATAACATGAGATGGGATATCCAACTCCTTCCCATTCCAATCCTGAGACCCTTCCGATAGCAGAGATGTGATATCTCAATGCTTATACCAAACCTGAGACCCTTCCTATGGCCTGAGATGTCATATACAACTCCTTCCCATTCCAATCCTGAGACCCTTTCTTTAGCATGAGATGTGATATCTCAATGCGTATACCAAATCTGAGACCCTTCCTATAGCATGAGATGTGATATCCAATTCCTTCCCATTCCAATCCTGAGACCCTTCCTATAGCATGAGTTGTGATATCTCAATGCTTATACCAAACCTGAGACCCTTCCTATAGCTTGAGATCTGATATCCAACTCCTTCCCATTCCAATCCTGAGACCCTTCCTATAGCTTGAGATGTGATATCCAACTCCTTCCCCTTCCAAACCTGAGAGCCTTCCTATAGCATGAGATATGATATCCAAGTCCTTCCCATTCCAATCCTGAGACCCTTCCTATAACATGAAATGTGATATCCAACTCCTTCCCATTCCAACCTGAGACCCTTCCTATAGCATGAGATGGGATATCCAACTTCTTCCAAATCCAATACTGATACCCTTCCGATAGCATGAGATGTGATATCCCAATGCTTCTACCAAACCTGAGACCCATACTATGGCATGAGATGTGATATCAAACTCCTTCCCATTCCAATCCTGAGACCCTTCCTATAGCTTGAGGTGTGATATCCAACTCCTTCCCATTCCAATTCTGAGACCCTTCTTATACCATGAGACTTGATATCTCAATGTTTCTAATACCAAACCTGAGACCCGTCCTATAACATGAGATGTGATATCCAAATCCTTCCCCTTCCAAACCTTAGACCCTTCCTTTATCATGAGATGTGATATCCAACTCCTTCCCATTCCAATCCTGAGACCCTTCCGATATCATGAGATTTGTTATCTCAATGCTTCTAATATCAAACTTGAGACCCTCCCTATAGCATGAGATGTGACATCCAAGTCCTTCCCATTCCAATCCTGAGACCCTTCCTATAGCATGAGATGTGATATCTCTATGCTTCTAATACCAAACCTGAGACCATTCCTATAACATGAGATGGGATATCCAACTCCTTCCCATTCCAATCCTGAGACCCTTCCGATAGCAGAGATGTGATATCTCAATGCTTATACCAAACCTGAGACCCTTCCTATGGCCTGAGATGTCATATACAACTCCTTCCCATTCCAATCCTGAGACCCTTTCTTTAGCATGAGATGTGATATCTCAATGCTTATACCAAATCTGAGACCCTTCCTATAGCATGAGATGTGGTATCCAATTCCTTCCCATTCCAATCCTGAGACCCTTCCTATAGCATGAGATGAGATATCTCAATGCTTATACCAAACCTGAGACCCTTCCTATAGCTTGAGATGTGATATCCAACTCCTTCCCATTCCAATCCTGAGACCCTTCCTATAGCTTGAGATGTGATATCCAACTCCTTCCCCTTCCAAACCTGAGAGCCTTCCTATAGCATGAGATATGATATCCAAGTCCTTCCCATTCCAATCCTGAGACCCTTCCTATAACATGAAATGTGATATCCAACTCCTTCCCATTCCAACCTGAGACCCTTCCTATAGCATGAGATGGGATATCCAACTTCTTCCAAATCCAATACTGATACCCTTCCGATAGCATGAGATGTGATATCCCAATGCTTCTACCAAACCTGAGACCCATACTATGGCATGAGATGTGATATCAAACTCCTTCCCATTCCAATCCTGAGACCCTTCCTATAGCTTGAGGTGTGATATCCAACTCCTTCCCATTCCAATTCTGAGACCCTTCTTATACCATGAGACTTGATATCTCAATGCTTCTAATACCAAACCTGATACCCGTCCTATAACATGAGATGTGATATCCAAATCCTTCCCCTTCCAAACCTTAGACCCTTCCTTTATCATGAGATTTGATATCCAACTCCTTCCCATTCCAATCCTGAGACCCTTCCGATATCATGAGATTTGTTATCTCAATGCTTCTAATATCAAACTTGAGACCCTCCCTATAGCATGAGATGTGACATCCAAGTCCTTCCCATTCCAATCCTGAGACCCTTCCTATAGCATGAGATGTGATATCTCTATGCTTCTAATACCAAACCTGAGACCATTCCTATAACATGAGATGGGATATCCAACTCCTTCCCATTCCAATCCTGAGACCCTTCCGATAGCAGAGATGTGATATCTCAATGCTTATACCAAACCTGAGACCCTTCCTATGGCCTGAGATGTCATATACAACTCCTTCCCATTCCAATCCTGAGACCCTTTCTTTAGCATGAGATGTGATATCTCAATGCTTATACCAAATCTGAGACCCTTCCTATAGCATGAGATGTGATATCCAACTCCTTCCCATTCCAATCCTGAGACACTTCCTATAGCATGAGATGTGATATCTAAATGCTTCTAATACCAAACTTGAGACTCTTCCTATAACATGAGATGGGATATCCAACTCCTTCCCATTCCAATCCTTAGACCCTTCCTACAGCATGCAGTATGATATCTCAATGATTCTAATAACAAACCTGAGACCCGTCCTATAACATGAGATGGGATATCCAACACCTTCCCATTCCGATCCTGAGACACTTCTGATAGCAGAGATGTGATATCTCAATGCTTTTCCCAAACCTGAGACCCTTCCTATAACATGGGATGTGATATCCAACTCCTTCCCGTTCCAAACCCGAGACCCTTCCTATAGCATATGTGATATCCAACACATTCCCATTCCAAACATGAGACCCTTCCTATAGCAGGAATGTAATATCCAACTCCTTCCCATTCCAATCCTGAGACCATTTCTATAGCATGAGATGTGATATCTCAATGCTTCTAATACCAAACCTGAGATCCTTCCTATGACATGAGATGTGATATCCAATTCCTCCCCATTCCAAACCTGAGAACCTTCCTACAGCATGCGATGTGATATCTCAATGCTTCTAATACCAAACCTGAGACCAGTCCTATAACAAGAGATTGGATATCCAACTCCTTCCCCTTCCAAACCTGAGACCCTTCCTATAGCTTGAGATGTGATATCCAACTTCTTCCCATTCCAATCCTGAGACACTTCCTATAACATGAGATGTGATGTCTCAATGCTTCTAATACCAAACCTGAGATCCTTCCTCTAACATGAAATGTGATATCCAACTCCTTCCCCTTCCAAACCTGAGAGCCTTCCTATAGCATGAGATATGATATCCAACTACTTCCCATTCCAATTCTGAGACCCTTCCTATGCCATGAGACTTGATATCTCAATGCTTCTAATACCAAACCTGAGACCCGTCCTATAACATGAGATGTGATATCCAAATCTTTCCCCTTCCAAACCTTAGACCCTTCCTTTATCATGAGATGTGATATCCAACTCCTTCCCATTCCAATCCTGAGACCCTTCCGATATCATGAGATTTGTTATCTCAATGCTTCTAATATCAAACTTGAGACCCTCCCTATAGCATGAGATGTGACATCCAAGTCCTCCCCATTGCAATCCTGAGACCCTTCCTATAGCATGAGATGTGATATCTCAATGCTTCTAATACCAAACCTGAGACCCTTCCTATAACATGAGATGTCATATACAACTCCTTCCCAATCCAATCCTGAGACCCTTCCTATAGCATGAGATGTGATATCTCAATGCTTATACCAAATCTGAGACCCTTCCTATAGCATGAGATGTGATATCCAACACCTTCCCATTCCAATCCTGAGACCCTTCCTATAGTCTGAGATGTGATGTCTCAATGCTTCTAATACCAAACCTGAGATTCTTCCAATAACATGAGATGTGATATCCAACTCCTTCCCATTCCAATCCTGAGACCCTTATGATAGCATGAGATGTGATATCTCAATGCCTCTAATACCAAACCTGAGATACTTCCGATAGCATGAGATGTGATATCTCAATGCTTCTAATACCAAACCTGAGATCCTTCCTATAACATGAGATGTGATTTCCAAATCCTTCCCCTTCCAAACCTGAGACCCTCCATTTAGCATGAGATGTGATATACAACTCCTTCCCATTCCAATCCTGAGACCCTTCTGATAGCATGAGATGTGATATCTCAATGTCTCTAATACCAAACCTGAGATCCTATCTCTAACATGAACTGTGATATCCATCTCCTTCCCTTTCCAAACCTGAGGCCCTGCCTATAGCATGAGATGTGATATCCAAGTCCTTCCCATTCCAATCCTGAGACCCTTCCTATAGCATGTGATGTGATATCTCAATGCTTATACCAAACCTGAGACCCTTCCTATAGCATGAGATGTGATATCCAACTTCTTCCCATTCCAATCCTGAGACCCTTCCTATAACATGAGATGTGATGTCTCAATGCTTCTAATACCAAACCTGAGATATTTCCTATAACATGAGATGTGATATCCAACTCCTTCCCATTCCAATCCTGAGACCCTTCCTATAGCATGAGATGTGATATCTCAATGCTTATACCAAACCTGAGACCCTTCCTATAGCTTGAGATGTGATATCCAACTCCTTCCCATTCCAATCCTGAGACCCTTCCTATAGCTTGAGATGTGATATCCAACTCCTTCCCCTTCCAAACCTGAGAGCCTTCCTATAGCATGAGATATGATATCCAAGTCCTTCCCATTCCAATCCTGAGACCCTTCCTATAACATGAAATGTGATATCCAACTCCTTCCCATTCCAACCTGAGACCCTTCCTATAGCATGAGATGGGATATCCAACTTCTTCCAAATCCAATACTGATACCCTTCCGATAGCATGAGATGTGATATCCCAATGCTTCTACCAAACCTGAGACCCACACTATGGCATGAGATGTGATATCAAACTCCTTCCGATTCCAATCCTGAGACCCTTCCTATAGCTTGAGGTGTGATATCCAACTCCTTCCCATTCCAATTCTGAGACCCTTCTTATACCATGAGACTTGATATCTCAATGCTTCTAATACCAAACCTGAGACCCGTCCTATAACATGAGATGTGATATCCAAATCCTTCCCCTTCCAAACCTTAGACCCTTCCTTTATCATGAGATGTGATATCCAACTCCTTCCCATTCCAATCCTGAGACCCTTCCGATATCATGAGATTTGTTATCTCAATGCTTCTAATATCAAACCTGAGACCCTCCCTATAGCATGAGATGTGACATCCAAGTCCTTCCCATTCCAATCCTGAGACCCTTCCTATAGCATGAGATGTGATATCTCTATGCTTCTAATACCAAACCTGAGACCATTCCTATAACATGAGATGGGATATCCAACTCCTTCCCATTCCAATCCTGAGACCCTTCCGATAGCAGAGATGTGATATCTCAATGCTTATACCAAACCTGAGACCCTTCCTATGGCCTGAGATGTCATATACAACTCCTTCCCATTCCAATCCTGAGACCCTTTCTTTAGCATGAGATGTGATATCTCAATGCGTATACCAAATCTGAGACCCTTCCTATAGCATGAGATGTGATATCCAATTCCTTCCCATTCCAATCCTGAGACCCTTCCTATAGCATGAGTTGTGATATCTCAATGCTTATACCAAACCTGAGACCCTTCCTATAGCTTGAGATCTGATATCCAACTCCTTCCCATTCCAATCCTGAGACCCTTCCTATAGCTTGAGATGTGATATCCAACTCCTTCCCCTTCCAAACCTGAGAGCCTTCCTATAGCATGAGATATGATATCCAAGTCCTTCCCATTCCAATCCTGAGACCCTTCCTATAACATGAAATGTGATATCCAACTCCTTCCCATTCCAACCTGAGACCCTTCCTATAGCATGAGATGGGATATCCAACTTCTTCCAAATCCAATACTGATACCCTTCCGATAGCATGAGATGTGATATCCCAATGCTTCTACCAAACCTGAGACCCATACTATGGCATGAGATGTGATATCAAACTCCTTCCCATTCCAATCCTGAGACCCTTCCTATAGCTTGAGGTGTGATATCCAACTCCTTCCCATTCCAATTCTGAGACCCTTCTTATACCATGAGACTTGATATCTCAATGCTTCTAATACCAAACCTGATACCCGTCCTATAACATGAGATGTGATATCCAAATCCTTCCCCTTCCAAACCTTAGACCCTTCCTTTATCATGAGATTTGATATCCAACTCCTTCCCATTCCAATCCTGAGACCCTTCCGATATCATGAGATTTGTTATCTCAATGCTTCTAATATCAAACTTGAGACCCTCCCTATAGCATGAGATGTGACATCCAAGTCCTTCCCATTCCAATCCTGAGACCCTTCCTATAGCATGAGATGTGATATCTCTATGCTTCTAATACCAAACCTGAGACCATTCCTATAACATGAGATGGGATATCCAACTCCTTCCCATTCCAATCCTGAGACCCTTCCGATAGCAGAGATGTGATATCTCAATGCTTATACCAAACCTGAGACCCTTCCTATGGCCTGAGATGTCATATACAACTCCTTCCCATTCCAATCCTGAGACCCTTTCTTTAGCATGAGATGTGATATCTCAATGCTTATACCAAATCTGAGACCCTTCCTATAGCATGAGATGTGATATCCAATTCCTTCCCATTCCAATCCTGAGACCCTTCCTATAGCATGAGATGTGATATCTCAATGCTTATACCAAACCTGAGAGCCTACCTATAGCATGAGATGTGATATCCAAGTCCATCCCATTCCAATCCTTAGACCCTTCCTACAGCATGCGATGTGATATCTCAATGATTCTAATACCAAACCAGAGACTCTTCCTATAACATGAGATGGGATATCCAACTCCTTCCCATTCCAATCCTGAGCCGCTTCCGATAGCAGAGATGTGATATCTCAATGCTTATACCAAACCTGAGACCCTTCCTATAACATGAGATGTGATATCCAACTCCTTCCTGTTCCAAACCTGAGACACTAACTATAGCATATGTGATATCCAACTCCTTCCCATTCCAAACATGAGACCCTTCCTATAGCAAGAAAGTAATATCCAACTCCTACCCATTCCAATCCTGAGACCCTTCCTATAGCAAGAGATGTGATATCCAAATCCTTCCCATTCCAATCCTGAGACCCTTCCTATAGCATGAGATGTGATATCTCAATGCCTCTAATACCAAACCTGAGATCCTTCCTCTAACTTGAAATGTGATATCCAACTCCTTCCCATTCCAATCCTGAGACACTTCCTATAGCATGAGATGTAATATCTAAATGCTTCTAATACCAAACTTGAGACTCTTCCTATAACATGAGATGGGATATCCAACTCCTTCCCATTCCAATCCTTAGACCCTTCCTACAGCATGCAAAATGATATCTCAATGATTCTAATAACAAACCTGAGACCCGTCCTATAACATGAGATGGGATATCCAACACCTTCCCATTCCAATCCTGAGACACTTCTGATAGCAGAGATGTGATATCTCAATGTTTTTCCCAAACCTGAGACCCTTCCTATAACATGGGATGTGATATCCAACTCCTTCCCGTTCCAAACCCGAGACCCTTCCTATAGCATATGTGATATCCAACACATTCCCATTCCAAACATGAGACCCTTCCTATAGCAGGAATGTAATATCCAACTCCTTCCCATTCCAATCCTGAGACCATTTCTATAGCATGAGATGTGATATCTCAATGCTTCTAATACCAACCCTGAGATCCTTCCTATGACATGAGATGTGATATCCAATTCCTCCCCATTCCAAACCTGAGAACCTTCCTACAGCATGCGATGTGATATCTCAATGCTTCTAATACCAAACCTGAGACCAGTCCTATAACAAGAGATTGGATATCCAACTCCTTCCCCTTCCAAACCTGAGACCCTTCCTATAGCTTGAGATGTGATATCCAACTTCTTCCCATTCCAATCCTGAGACCCTTCCTATAACATGAGATGTGATGTCTCAATGCTTCTAATACCAAACCTGAGATCCTTCCTCTAACATGAAATGTGATATCCAACTCCTTCCCCTTCCAAACCTGAGAGCCTTCCTCTATCATGGGATATGATATCCAACTACTTCCCATTCCAATTCTGAGACCCTTCCTATGCCATGAGACTTGATATCTCAATGCTTCTAATACCAAACCTGAGACCCGTCCTATAACATGAGATGTGATATCCAAATCTTTCCCCTTCCAAACCTTAGACCCTTCCTTTATCATGAGATGTGATATCCAACTCCTTCCCATTCCAATCCTGAGACCCTTCCGATATCATGAGATTTGTTATCTCAATGCTTCTAATATCAAACTTGAGACCCTCCCTATAGCATGAGATGTGACATCCAAGTCCTCCCCATTGCAATCCTGAGACCCTTCCTATAGCATGAGATGTGATATCTCAATGCTTCTAATACCAAACCTGAGACCCTTCCTATAACATGAGATGTCATATACAACCCCTTCCCAATCCAATCCAGAGACCCTTCCTATAGCATGAGATGTGATATCTCAATGCTTATACCAAATCTGAGACCCTTCCTATAGCATGAGATGTGATATCCAACTCCTTCCCATTCCAATCCTGAGACCCTTCCTATAGCATGAGATGTGATGTCTCAATGCTTCTAATACCAAACCTGAGATCCTTCCAATAACATGAGATGTGATATCCAACTCCTTCCCATTCCAATCCTGAGACACTTCTGATAGCAGAGATGTGATATCTCAATGCTTTTCCCAAACTTGAGACCCTTCCTATAACATGGGATGTGATATCCAACTCCTTCCCGTTCCAAACCCGAGACCCTTCCTATAGCATATGTGATATCCAACACATTCCCATTCCAAACATGAGACCCTTCCTATAGCAGGAATGTAATATCCAACTCCTTCCCATTCCAATCCTGAGACCATTTCTATAGCATGAGATGTGATATCTCAATGCTTCTAATACCAACCCTGAGATCCTTCCTATGACATGAGATGTGATATCCAATTCCTCCCCATTCCAAACCTGAGAACCTTCCTACAGCATGCGATGTGATATCTCAATGCTTCTAATACCAAACCTGAGACCAGTCCTATAACAAGAGATTGGATATCCAACTCCTTCCCCTTCCAAACCTGAGACCCTTCCTATAGCTTGAGATGTGATATCCAACTTCTTCCCATTCCAATCCTGAGACCCTTCCTATAACATGAGATGTGATGTCTCAATGCTTCTAATACCAAACCTGAGATCCTTCCTCTAAAATGAAATGTGATATCCAACTCCTTCCCCTTCCAAACCTGAGAGCCTTCCTATAGCATGAGATATGATATCCAACTACTTCCCATTCCAATTCTGAGACCCTTCCTATGCCATGAGACTTGATATCTCAATGCTTCTATTACCAAACCTGAGACCCGTCCTATAACATGAGATGTGATATCCAATTCTTTCCCCTTCCAAACCTTAGACCCTTCCTTTATCATGAGATGTGATATCCAACTCCTTCCCATTCCAATCCTGAGACCCTTCCGATATCATGAGATTTGTTATCTCAATGCTTCTAATATCAAAATCAAACTTGAGACCCTCCCTATAGCATGAGATGTGACATCCAAGTCCTCCCCATTGCAATCCTGAGACCCTTCCTATAGCATGAGATTTGATATCTCAATGCTTCTAATACCAAACCTGAGACCCTTCCTATAACATGAGATGTCATATACAACCCCTTCCCAATCCAATCCAGAGACCCTTCCTATAGCATGAGATGTGATATCTCAATGCTTATACCAAATCTGAGACCCTTCCTATAGCATGAGATGTGATATCCAACTCCTTCCCATTCCAATCCTGAGACCCTTCCTATAGCATGAGATGTGATGTCTCAATGCTTCTAATACCAAACCTGAGATCCTTCCAATAACATGAGATGTGATATCCAACTCCTTCCCATTCCAATCCTGAGACACTTCTGATAGCAGAGATGTGATATCTCAATGCTTTTCCCAAACCTGAGACCCTTCCTATAACATGGGATGTGATATCCAACTCCTTCCCGTTCCAAACCCGAGACCCTTCCTATAGCATATGTGATATCCAACACATTCCCATTCCAAACATGAGACCCTTCCTATAGCAGGAATGTAATATCCAACTCCTTCCCATTCCAATCCTGAGACCATTTCTATAGCATGAGATGTGATATCTCAATGCTTCTAATACCAAACCTGAGATCCTTCCTATGACATGAGATGTGATATCCAATTCCTCCCCATTCCAAACCTGAGAACCTTCCTACAGCATGCGATGTGATATCTCAATGCTTCTAATACCAAACCTGAGACCAGTCCTATAACAAGAGATTGGATATCCAACTCCTTCCCCTTCCAAACCTGAGACCCTTCCTATAGCTTGAGATGTGATATCCAACTTCTTCCCATTCCAATCCTGAGACCCTTCCTATAACATGAGATGTGATGTCTCAATGCTTCTAATACCAAACCTGAGATCCTTCCTCTAACATGAAATGTGATATCCAACTCCTTCCCCTTCCAAACCTGAGAGCCTTCCTATAGCATGAGATATGATATCCAACTACTTCCCATTCCAATTCTGAGACCCTTCCTATGCCATGAGACTTGATATCTCAATGCTTCTAATACCAAACCTGAGACCCGTCCTATAACATGAGATGTGATATCCAAATCTTTCCCCTTCCAAACCTTAGACCCTTCCTTTATCATGAGATGTGATATCCAACTCCTTCCCATTCCAATCCTGAGACCCTTCCGATATCATGAGATTTGTTATCTCAATGCTTCTAATATCAAACTTGAGACCCTCCCTATAGCATGAGATGTGACATCCAAGTCCTCCCCATTGCAATCCTGAGACCCTTCCTATAGCATGAGATGTGATATCTCAATGCTTCTACTACCAAACCTGAGACCCTTCCTATAACATGAGATGTCATATACAACTCCTTCCCAATCCAATCCTGAGACCCTTCCTATAGCATGAGATGTGATATCTCAATGCTTATACCAAATCTGAGACCCTTCCTATAGCATGAGATGTGATATCCAACTCCTTCCCATTCCAATCCTGAGACCCTTCCTATAGCATGAGATGTGATGTCTCAATGCTTCTAATACCAAACCTGAGATCCTTCCAATAACATGAGATGTGATATCCAACTCCTTCCCATTCCAATCCTGAGACCCTTATGATAGCATGAGATCTGATATCTCAATGCCTCTAATACCAAACCTGATATACTTCCGATAGCATGAGATGTGATATCTCAATGCTTCTAATACCAAACCTGAGATCCTTCCTATAACATGAGATGTGATTTCCAAATCCTTCCCCTTCCAAACCTGAGACCCTCCATTTAGCATGAGATGTGATATACAACTCCTTCCCATTCCAATCCTGAGACCCTTCTGATAGCATGAGATGTGATATCTCAATGCCTCTAATACCAAACCTGAGATCCTATCTCTAACATGAAATGTGATATCCATCTCCTTCCCTTTCCAAACCTGAGGCCCTGCCTATAGCATGAGATGTGATATCCAAGTCCTTCCCATTCCAATCCTGAGACCCTTCCTATAGCATGTGATGTGATATCTCAATGCTTATACCAAACCTGAGACCCTTCCTATAGCATGAGATGTGATATCCAACTTCTTCCCATTCCAATCCTGAGACCCTTCCTATAACATGAGATGTGATGTCTCAATGCTTCTAATACCAAACCTGAGATATTTCCTATAACATGAGATGTGATATCCAACTCCTTCCCATTCCAATCCTGAGACCCTTCCTATAGCATGAGATGTGACATCTCAATGCTTATACCAAACCTGAGACCCTTCCTATAGCTTGAGATGTGATATCCAACTCCTTCCCATTCCAATCCTGAGACCCTTCCTATAGCTTGAGATGTGATATCCAACTCCTTCCCCTTCCAAACCTGAGAGCCTTCCTATAGCATGAGATATGATATCCAAGTCCTTCCCATTCCAATCCTGAGACCCTTCCTATAACATGAAATGTGATATCCAACTCCTTCCCATTCCAACCTGAGACCCTTCCTATAGCATGAGATGGGATATCCAACTTCTTCCAAATCCAATACTGATACCCTTCCGATAGCATGAGATGTGATATCCCAATGCTTCTACCAAACCTGAGACCCACACTATGGCATGAGATATGATATCAAACTCCTTCCCATTCCAATCCTGAGACCCTTCCTATAGCTTGAGGTGTGATATCCAACTCCTTCCCATTCCAATTCTGAGACCCTTCATATACCATGAGACTTGATATCTCAATGCTTCTAATACCAAACCTGAGACCCGTCCTATAACATGAGATGTGATATCCAAATCCTTCCCCTTCCAAACCTTAGACCCTTCCTTTATCATGAGATGTGATATCCAACTCCTTCCCATTCCAATCCTGAGACCCTTCCGATATCATGAGATTTGTTATCTCAATGCTTCTAATATCAAACCTGAGACCCTCCCTATAGCATGAGATGTGACATCCAAGTCCTTCCCATTCCAATCCTGAGACCCTTCCTATAGCATGAGATGTGATATCTCTATGCTTCTAATACCAAACCTGAGACCATTCCTATAACATGAGATGGGATATCCAACTCCTTCCCATTCCAATCCTGAGACCCTTCCGATAGCAGAGATGTGATATCTCAATGCTTATACCAAACCTGAGACCCTTCCTATGGCCTGAGATGTCATATACAACTCCTTCCTATTCCAATCCTGAGACCCTTTCTTTAGCATGTGATGTGATATCTCAATGCTTATACCAAATCTGAGACCCTTCCTATAGCATGAGATGTGATATCCAATTCCTTCCCATTCCAATCCTGAGACCCTTCCTATAGCATGAGTTGTGATATCTCAATGCTTATACCAAACCTGAGACCCTTCCTATAGCTTGAGATCTGATATCCAACTCCTTCCCATTCCAATCCTGAGACCCTTCCTATAGCTTGAGATGTGATATCCAACTCCTTCCCGTTCCAAACCTGAGAGCCTTCCTATAGCATGAGATATGATATCCAAGTCCTTCCCATTCCAATCCTGAGACCCTTCCTATAACATGAAATGTGATATCCAACTCCTTCCCATTCCAACCTGAGACCCTTCCTATAGCATGAGATGGGATATCCAACTTCTTCCAAATCCAATACTGATACCCTTCCGATAGCATGAGATGTGATATCCCAATGCTTCTACCAAACCTGAGACCCATACTATGGCATGAGATGTGATATCAAACTCCTTCCCATTCCAATCCTGAGACCCTTCCTATAGCTTGAGGTGTGATATCCAACTCCTTCCCATTCCAATTCTGAGACCCTTATTATACCATGAGACTTGATATCTCAATGCTTCTAATACCAAACCTGAGACCCGTCCTATAACATGAGATGTGATATCCAAATCCTCCCCCTTCCAAACCTTAGACCCTTCCTTTATCATGAGATGTGATATCCAACTCGTTCCCATTCCAATCCTGAGACCCTTTCGATATCATGAGATTTGTTATCTCAATGCTTCTAATATCAAACGTGAGACCCTCCCTATAGCATGAGATGTGACATCCAAGTCCTTCCCATTCCAATCCTGAGACCCTTCCTATAGCATGAGATGTGATATCTCTATGCTTCTAATACCAAACCTGAGACCATTCCTATAACATGAGATGGGATATCCAACTCCTTCCTATTCCAATCCTGAGACCCTTCCGATAGCAGAGATGTGATATCTCAATGCTTATACCAAACCTGAGACCCTTCCTATGGCCTGAGATGTCATATACAACTCCTTCCCATTCCAATCCTGAGACCCTTTCTTTAGCATGAGATGTGATATCTCAATGCTTATACCAAATCTGAGACCCTTCCTATAGCATGAGATGTGATATCCAATTCCTTCCCATTCCAATCCTGAGACCCTTCCTATAGCATGAGATGTGATATCTCAATGCTTATACCAAACCTGAGACCCGTCCTATAACATGAGATGTGATATCCAAATCCTTCCCCTTCCAAACCTTAGACCCTTCCTTTATCATGAGATTTGATATCCAACTCCTTCCCATTCCAATCCTGAGACCCTTCCGATATCATGAGATTTGTTATCTCAATGCTTCTAATATCAAACTTGAGACCCTCCCTATAGCATGAGATGTGACATCCAAGTCCTTCCCATTCCAATCCTGAGACCCTTCCTATAGCATGAGATGTGATATCTCAATGCTTATACCAAACCTGAGACCCTTCCTATGGCCTGAGATGTCATATACAACTCCTTCCCATTCCAATCCTGAGACCCTTTCTTTAGCATGAGATGTGATATCTCAATGCGTATACCAAACCTGAGACCCTTCCTATGGCCTGAGATGTCATATACAACTCCTTCCCATTCCAATCCTGAGACCCTTTCTTTAGCATGAGATGTGATATCTCAATGCTTATACCAAATCTGAGACCCTTCCTATAGCATGAGATGTGATATCCAATTCCTTCCCATTCCAATCCTGAGACCCTTCCTATAGCATGAGATGTGATATCTCAATGCTTATACCAAACCTGAGAGCCTACCTATAGCATGAGATGTGATATCCAAGTCCATCCCATTCCAATCCTTAGACCCTTCCTACAGCATGCGATGTGATATCTCAATGATTCTAATACCAAACCAGAGACTCTTCCTATAACATGAGATGGGATATCCAACTCCTTCCCATTCCAATCCTGAGCCGCTTCCGATAGCAGAGATGTGATATCTCAATGCTTATACCAAACCTGAGACCCTTCCTATAACATGAGATGTGATATCCAACTCCTTCCCGTTCCAAACCTGAGACACTAACTATAGCATATGTGATATCCAACTGCTTCCCATTCCAAACATGAGACCCTTCCTATAGCAAGAAAGTAATATCCAACTCCTACCCATTCCAATCCTGAGACCCTTCCTATAGCAAGAGATGTGATATCCAAATCCTTCCCATTCCAATCCTGAGACCCTTCCTATAACATGAGATGTGATATCCAACTCCTTCCCATTCAAATCCTGAGACCCTTCCTATAGCATGAGAAGGGATATCCAACTCCTTCCCAATCCAATCCTGAGACCCTTCCGATAGCAGAGACGTGATATCTCAATGCTTCTACCAAACCTGAGACCCTTCCTTTAGCATGAGATGTGATATCCAAATCCTTGCCATTCAAATCCTGAGACCCTTCCTTTATCATGAGATGTGATATCCAACTCCTTCCCATTACAATCTTGAGACCCTTCCGATATCATGAAATGTGATACCTCAATGCTTCTAATATCAAACTTGAGACCCTCCCTATAGCATGAGATGTGATATCCAAGTCCTTCCCATTCCAATCCTGAGACCCTTCCTATAGCATGAGATGTGATATCTCAATGCTTCTAATACCAAACCTGAGACCCTTCCTATAACATGAGATGGGAATATCCAACTCCTTCCCATTCCAATCCTGAGATCCTTCCGATAGCAGAGATGTGATATCTCAATGCTTATACCAAACCTGAGATCCTTCCTATAACATGAGATGTGATATCCAACTCCTTCCCATTCACAGTGGAGGCTGCGCTTGAGTCGCGGAACACTGTTGTTCTTCGTTTGTGCACTAAACTGAACTGCCTGATCTCCCTCGAAGAGACTCCCCTTTTGCCCGTTGACACCAGCGTGTGCAGGTACTTTTGAGCACAAGACTCCACTCTTCGTAGGGCTCGGACTTCCTTTTAGTTAGGTGCCTCTGAAGGCGGACTGGGTCTAAGCATTATTTCGCACTGCCTGTTTTCCTTCCCTTTTAGGTGGACTACACATTTCGTGCATCTAACGCTTGAGACTTGTTTGTATTTGTATATATATTGTATTGGGATGGTATGTGTTGGTTTACTAGAGTTGTATTGTGATTTCTCGCTACGGTCATTGTTTTAAAGGCCTTGGAATAAATGTGTATATATTTTTAATATAGCACCTGTTTGGAGTAGTTTGTAAGTGTCCTTGCTTTGTGTGCTCATTGCAGGCTTTCAGTCACCCTCACCCCTCTTGAGACCTAGTCTTGACCGCCGCGATCGCTACCTTGATTGGTCTGGCTTGTCCAGAGGTTACCCTGTTCCAAGTAATTAGGTTGGCCTTCTGAAATTCTGCGCCACCAGGACAGAGTTCAGAAATCCGTCTTAACAAATTGGTGTACAGCGGTGGGATACGACTGAAGGTATCCAGTGTTGCGCACGAACTAAGGCATTTCAAGTTATTCCTACCAGGACACGTAGTGAATTGTTGTAGTATAACTTTAAAAAGGCCATAGTCCTATCTAACAGTATGGAAACAAATACCTTGTTAACTTTAAATGCTTCCAAATCCGAAACATTGAAAAAAATGTGTGCGGAGAGAGGTGTTTCCTCTCATTGCACGAAATTGGATATGATCCAAAGAATCGTGGCGTGGCAAGAAGCGCAGCTTGACGCTATAACTTCTGAGGACAGTGCGGAAGGAGGTGGGGCTGCTCTCACTGGTAGAACCGACGGTTCTGCCGCTGCACTGATCCACCGCGACCACGAGGACAGGGAGGATGAGATGTCTAATGTTTCCTCTGCCAGTGTTGATGGGGAGGCTATGCTTGAATTCAAGAAGCAAGAGCTGCGGTTTAGGCAGAAGGAGCTTGAATTCAGCATAGCCAAACTAAAAATCGAACAGTCAGAAAAACAGAAAGACAGGGATCACCAGTTGGAACTGGCCAAGCTTCAGGTTGCAAATGGGTCCAAGGGTCCTGGACATGGGTCTGGGGCCTCCTCTCATCCACGGTTCCCGAAAGATCTGGTCATTGTGTATGAGGAAAGGAATGACATTATGGACTGGATGAATGCGTTTGAGTATGCATGCGAAGTTCAACAAGTTGACAATGTTGATAAGATTGCCTGGTTACTCAGCAGACTGCCCCATTCTGGCTGTAGTGCCATTATGGAAATGTCGAAGGCTGAGCAAGCTGATTTCGCAATGTTAAAGCAAACTCTCATTTTAAAGTTTGGGAAGACTCCGGCCTAATATTTGAAACGATTCATAGAGTATAAGAAAAAGGAAGGTGGTACTTGGGTATCTTATGTCACTGAATCCTTGAAAAACTTAACTGGCTGGGTCGAAGGTTATAAGGTTTCTACCTTCGAAGGCATGATAAATCTTGTCATGCTGGAACACATTTTTGCATCTTCTTCCGCGGAGCTTAAGCAGCATTTGGCCGATTCGAAGGAGATAGATCCTAAGAAGCTGGCCATTGCAGCAGACTTATGGGTGTCACATCGAGGGTCCCATAAGGACAAAACTCATCCTGGTAAGCAGGAGGAAGGGAAAAAGTCCAAAGATAAGGAGGGTGGAGAATCTGATAAATCTTCTTCTCAAAAGGGCCACAAAAAGAAAAATAAGGGTAAGACACAAGAGAACTCACAGGGTAGTGGAGGTCAGCCTCCGAAACAGAACTCTGGTTACAATAAGCCTCCCTATGTAAACAGACCCAATGGATCTTGTTTTGCTTGTGGAGCAACTGACCACGTGAAGGGGGATCCCCGGTGTAAGGTTTGACCTTTGGGGGTCCACTCCGCTAATCTGGCCTTCTCCTCCTACGAGGAAGAAGAGATTACAGGAGCATCCTTCTCCTCAGACTCATTTCCCAGCGGGATAGAGGCTGAGGTAGTTTTAGTTTCCCTGGGTTCTGTAAGGATATTTGGCGTGTTACAGTACAGAGTACAGCACTACTGCACAGGTAGCAAACAGCACAGAGTACAGCACTACTACACAGGTAGCAAACAGCACAGAGTACAGCACTACTGCACAGGTAGCAATTTTTTTTCGCAGCACCACCACAAGGGTGCGGTGCATTGCTATATGGGTTACCAGATTAACAAGGAAAGACAGGCTATTCAGTCAAAAACGATTTTAACATATAAGATGCAAATCTATTTTTACAGTTAAAAGCACACGTGCTCATTTAAAAATGCACCCTATTTTTCACCTGAAATGCCTATGGTGCGAGAGACACATTTGAAAATTAACAGCTAACCTATTAACCATTAACCTGACTAATAAAACCTTATTTAACATAACCCACTAATAAAATGTGTTCTCCACTGCAGAATTAGGCATACTCTGAAAGCCATTTAAATGTGTGTGCAGATTTTTTTTCTTCTCTTCTCTGCCTGATTCTCCGTGTTTTTGTGCACAGTAACTGCAGGAAGAAGGAAGTCAGATTTGCAACAATTGCAAATGTATAAGCGAAGCTATTGTTGAGAGTAGGAGGATGAGAGATGATGGATTTCATTGGGACACGTCATACAGAGGGCTGAGATGAAAGTTTTAGTGGGCAGTATCGGGGAAAAAGACAGGCAGACATTTTTCTGCACTACTGGGGAGAAGACCTGGCTGTGGGACTCCTGACTGAATGCAGATCCCTGCGTCCTGCTACAGTCAAGATTTGGCAGTCGAGATTGGGGAGAGCTGAAAGAAGGACCTTTCCACTGGCTGAGGCGTTCATATCTGCAAAAGCTGAGAATTCCAGGCAATGGGCCTCATTACGACCCTGGCGGTAAGGGGTTAACGCCAGCGTTAGCTGCGCCGACCCCTTACCGCCAACTACGAGGTCCCTTAGCGCCATGGCACTTTTAACACCTGCTTTTAGCAGGTGTTAAAATCCATGGCGCTAAGGTACCATGGAGTTAATTACGCCACCGTAATTTACGGTGGCGTAATTAACGCCTTCCCCACTCCCATTATGCCCTATGGGGCAAAAATGGGAATGGGGAAGGGTAAATGGGGATTGGGGACTTACCGCCCCGCCGACCTCGGAATGGGGCGGTAAGTCCGCCAACCACCATGGCGTAAACGTAGTTTACGCCATGGTGGTAAAGTCACGGCCCAGGCGGTAACTTACCGCCTGGGTCGTAATGAGGCCCAATGACCCCGGTTTGAGAAGGCAAGCGTTCCTTTTTGCTGGAGTTAATCCAAGGGAGCCACATTCACAAAGAGAACAGCCAAAGAGAACAACTAAAAAGATAAGGTAATGAGAAGTGTGGGAGCTGAGTGTGTACGGTAATATGCAGTCAGTTTAGGATTCCTGTGCGTGTCTTAATCAAATACCAATGTTGCAATTTGAGTTCTGTTCTGTTCTCCGCCACTCTCTTTGCAGTGTGTCATAGACAATGCTTTTACTGTACCATTTTATTTATTTCTGTAAAGAATGAGATGGTGTTTAAATGCAACTTTTATAATACAGAAAAATATTTGAAAACAGACGGGTGGTGTATTTACTATTTACCATTACAATGCCGATGATGTGGGGAGATTTTTAAACAGTGCAATGGTCATTTTAAGACAGATGTGTGCATGTCAGAATCAGTATGAACAGTTGTGAGTGACTGTAGCATAGCTTGTTGGAGGTACATGAGCCAACGGGAAGAGAGACTCTCTGAACATAGCTCCCTACCGTATATAAGGTAGTGGAAATTACCACAAGACTACCATATATAGCTCTCTGTCGTAAATAAGTCAGTGAGTTCGCCCATGGTGGCACACCAACACTATCACTGAAAAATGTGGTATTCCTAAAATGTAGGTCTGAGGTCTCTCTAGTGATCACACGAAAAATCTAAGCAAAGATAAGGGATTCTGGACATTGGGGCCACAAATAAAACAAGGGATTTATGCTCACCAAAATACCACCAACCGCGCCTACCAACCACGTATACCAAATATGCAGGTCTGGGTGCTGAAATAATGCATGTCCATTGTATTATTGTTGCACATGGCCAAATCTGAATACAAAGAGTGATTATTGCTAAGTTATTTTCCGGCGGTAATAAAATACCGTCAGGCCCCAAATCTCCACAAAATACCCTACAGTTCCTGGGAGCCTAAAGTCGCAGAGGCTTATGCTAGGATTACAGATAATACCAAGCACTACTTTAAAGACAGTGTGCTGATCAATGGAGTAGATACTCCAGCTCTTAGGGATAGTGGGTGCAGTCGAACTGTAGTGGATTCTACCTTGGTAGACTCAGAGGAAGTTGCCAGAGCTACTCTGATGCCCACTAAGTTGGCTGACGGCCCACTCCGTATGTTCCCAGTAATACCTGTAAATCTTACTTTAAATGGTACAGCCGTCAGGATTCCAGTGAGCATTCAGAGAAACGTCCCAGGAAAGGCCTTGTTAGGTAATGATCTCAGAGCTTTAGGGCTCGTAGGAGACACTGCCGAAAGACCCTACACACGGTCTCAAGCACGGGCAGCATTGGCCAAGACCAATACGCCGCCCCAGCCGAAGGGGAAACCCAAGGCGAAAGGAGTCAACAAGTCAAGACGAGGGAAAGAGAATATTCCCCCGAGCTCGCCTACCACTGCGGTGGAGGAAGTTGGTCAATCGCCCGGGCCTGACGAGGAGGTGGCGATGCCTGAAGTATTTGACCCCAACGACCATCCTGAACTAAAAGACTTGTTAGTTGAAGGAGGTCCTGATAGGGACGAATTCAGTAAAGGCCAACGTGAGTGCCCATCTCTGGAAGGCCTAAGGAGACAGGCCTGCTCCCAGCTTGAGGGTGAACCTCCTGGGACGCATAGGATTTATTGGGAAGGTGGACTCCTGTATAGTGAGCCCACAGAGTCTACAGAAGGAGACCATAGGAGGTTGGTGGTTCCCCTTGCTGTTAGGCCCTTCCTCCTGCAGTTGGCGCATGAAGTGCTCCTTGCTGGTCACCTTGGTATTAAGAGGAGCAAGCAAAGGTTATCCATGCACTTCTACTGGCCCAAGATGGGGCTGCAAGTAGAAAGTCACTGCAGGAGTTGTGCCTCCTGCCAGTTATCTGGTAAGGTTGGCTCGACAATCCAAGCTCCGTTGGTACCGCTCCCAGTTGTGGGGGTACCATTTGAAAGGGTAGGGATCGACATCGTTGGTCCCCTTGACCCGCAAACATCCTCGGGCAATAGGTTTATCCTGGTGCTGGTCGACCATGCAACCAGATATCCTGAGGCCATCCCATTGAAAATTGTAACTGCCAAGTCAGTTGCAAAAGCTTTACTTGGCATATCTACTAGGGTTGGCTTCCCTAAAGAAGTTGTGTCAGATCGTGGCAGCAACTTTATGTCGAAGTATATGCAGGCTATGTGGAAAGAATGTGGGGTCACCTACAAGTTCTCTTCTGCATACCACCCCCAGACCAATGGTCTGGTGGAACGTTTCAACAGAACGTTAAAAAGCATGATTGGGGCTCTGGAGAAGCTTCAGAGAAGACAATGGGATCTTCTTTTACCATGCTTACTGTTTGCCTACCGAGAGGTACCACAGGAGGGTGTTGGCTTCAGCCCCTTCAAACTTCTGTTTGGTCATCCTGTACGGGGACCCTTAGCCATAGTCAAAGAGGGATGGGAGATGCCCACTCCCCCTGTTACTACCAACGTAGTTGATTATGTGCCTGGGCTCAGAAAACGGATGGTACTTCTGATGGGCTTCGCTAGTGATAAATTGAAGGCAGGACAAGCACTGGTGAAACATTGGTACGACCAGAAAGCTTCTCTCATCAACTTTACACCTGGTCAGCAAGTCCTGATCATGAATCCCATAAGGCCTTGAGCTTTACAGGACAAATGGTCAGGCCCTTACACAGTGGTGGAGCCCCTGGGTGAGGTTAACTATTTAGTGGACCTTGGAAGGCCTGGACAGACTCCAAAAGTGTTTCACGTGAATAGGCTGAAGGCTTTCGTCCCAAGAGTCGAAATCGCAGCACTGTTACTGGCTTCAGATGTTGAGGAAGAGGAGTCTGAACCTCTCCCCGACCTGTTCCAAAGCGGTCCTTCAGATAGCTCCTTTGAGGGTGTCCGAGGAGCCCCTCACCTGAGTTCTGATCAGCAGGCTGAGGTGAAAAGTTTGCTTAGGCAGTTTTCCCCCCTGTTTTCACAGTCGCCTGGTTTGACACCTTGGTGCAAACATAACATAGACACAGGAGACAGTGTACCTACAAAAAGTAGGGGATACAGGATGTCAGACAAAGTACGGTCTTATATTAAGACCGAGGTCAACAAGATGTTAGACCTTGGGGTGATTGAACCCTCTAGTAGTCCTTGGTCCAGCCCTGTGGTTTTCGTTCCAAAGGCAGGCACTTCTGAATTGAGGTTCTGCGTGGATTACAGGGCTCTGAATGCTGTCACCAAGACAGATGCACACCCCTTGCCTCAAACAGATGAGCTGGTGGATACTTTGGGTGCCTCCAAGTACCTCAGCACGTTTGACCTCACTGCTGGCTATTGGCAAATAGCTTTAGCAGAACATGCCAAGGAGAAGACAGCGTTTTCTACTCCAGACGGCCTTTACCAATTCCGGGTAATGCCGTTCGGGTTGAAGAATGCACCTGCCACTTTCCAGAGGCTTGTGCATCATGTTTTGAATGGGTTGGACGAATTCTGTCTTGCATATCTGGACGATATAGCAGTTTTCAGTGCCACCTGGGAAGACCATGTGAAACACCTCGGGATTGTGCTCCAGGCTCTTCAGAAAGCACACTTGACCATAAAGGCTAGTAAATGCCAGATTGGACAAGGCTCAGTGTTTTACCTTGGACATGAAGTAGGTGGAGGGTGGATACAGCCTCTACCCAGTAAAGTACAAGCAGTACAAGACTGGCCTACCCCCACTACACAAACCAAAGTGAGAGCCTTCTTAGGACTCACGGGGTATTACCGCAATTTTGTGGCAGACTATGGCACCATAGCTGCCCCTCTGACTGCCCTCACAACTCTGAAGAAACCCAAGAAGGTAACTTGGACCGACGAGTGTGAGAAGGCCTTCAATGGCTTAAAAGACTCCTTGTGCCAGGCCCCTGTCCTCAGGGCCCCTGATTATCAAAGACCTTTTATCGTGCAGACGGACGCCTCTGACACTGGGATAGGAGCTGTACTATCGCAAGTAGATGAGAACGGTAAGGAACACCCTATTGGTTTTATTAGTCGCCAGTTTAAGGACAGAGAGCTCAGATGGTCCACGGTAGAGAAAGAATGTTTCTCTGTTGTGTGGGCCCTAAGGAAGCTGAGGCCCTACCTCTATGGGACCCACTTCACTGTGCAAACTGACCATAAGCCCTTAAAGTGGCTAATAAACATGAAGGGGGAGAATCCAAAGTTGCTTAGGTGGTCCATAAGTCTACAAGGCTTCGACTTCACTATTGAGCATAGGCCAGGTGTCCAACATAGCAATGCTGATGGGTTGTGCAGAATGTTTAACCGACCTGAACAAGAGACTCATCCAGGGGTGGATTAGTTCCCCCTGTCCATTGTCTGGGAGGGGCGAGTGTTAGGAAAGATTTCGTAATTGTAGGTAATTTTCCTTCCATGTGGCAACCCCTAAACTTTTTGCTGTTGTTTTTCACCTTGTTCTCGACTTTGCCAGAGAAGTGCAGCCTTCTGCCGCACTCCTCTGGGCTTTCGCTCCTTTCTTACGGGGAAACTGTCATGCCCTTAAGACAGTCAGTACCAGGAAATGCTTGTTTCCGTAGTTTCTTTTATCATGTTGCGGCTTTCGTGCAACATGACACAAGAGGGCACTGTAAGATAAGTTACTGCTCTCTTGGGTCTCTAGCCTTCTACAGGCCCTAGATACTCTTCCAGGATTGTAACTGATCGGTGCAAGTGATTCACGGACGGGAATGGTGGCAGCGATCGTTTATTGTGTTTTGAGCTCCTTTTGGCGTTCTAAGCGCGTTTCTCGCGCTTAACCCAACATGGTGGCCTAGAGCCCAAAATGGCCAGACCACGAGGCTCCTTTGTCCTGTCCGCTGACCATCTTGCTCCCTTCACCTTCCCCAGGTCGAGCCGACCTGGGGCCTTCCTTATTTGGGCATGTACTTTCCCGCGAAACACAGATGCTTTCGCGGGCTTCTACATGTCTTGTGTGTGCCTCCAGGATGTGGGCTGGGATGTCTGGTCCCAATACACATCCTGGGTGCCAGAGAGTCTAGGGTGGTGTGAATGCCTGGGACCACCATGGTCCGTGATAGGTCCACGAATGGTGTGAGTGTTGATGAGCGGATCTCCCATTGGGTCCCCTCCGTTTTGGCGTGAAGGGAACCGTGGATAAGAGGGGGCTGGAAACACCACTACCATGTCGATCTCCTGAGTTATCACGAACGAAGGAATACAGGAGCCAAGTATCCTGCAACCAAGAGGCTGAACCGAGGAATCGCTGGTGACCCGCTGAAGGACTGCTCCTCTGCACTGCTGTCGCCTTGTGAAACCCTTTTCACCTTTGATCGAACCAGAAGGCCTGTACTGGTACTTCGACCCTTGGAATAGTGGGGACAGCTATTCTCGGCATCTTCACCATCTCCTGCTAGTAAGCCTTCGGAAGCGTCTCTGGGCCATCCAGCAGACTGACCAGCCTACACAGGAGTCTTGCTCTGTAACCGCCGCCAGGTTGTGTAGTATATCGAGTCCTTGTCACTCTCACATGATTCGTACACTTGGCGTTCCCAGGTCTGAAGTGAGTAGTGTACATTTGGCTCAGATACACACCGCCGCTCCGTTGCCCTGCTGTGGTAACAAACTGTGCGGGTTCCTTCGTTTGGGACGTCTTTTACTCAACTCTGCTGCTGCAGACTCAACACGACGACGAGACATTGAGATATCACATCTCATGCTATAGGAAGGGTCTCAGGATTGGAATGGGAAGGACTTGGATATCACATCTCATGCTATAGGCAGGGACTCAGGTTTGGAAAGGGAAGGAGTTGGATATCACATTTCATTTTAGAGGTAGGATCTCAGGTTTGGTATTAGAGGCATTGAGATATCACATCTCATGCTATCAGAAGGGTCTCAGGATTGGAATGGGAAGGAGTTGGATATCACATCTCATGTTATAGGAAGGATCTCAGGTTTGGTATTAGAAGCATTGAGATATCACATCTCATGCTATCGGAAGTATCTCAGGTTTGGTATTAGAGGCATTGAGATATCACATCTCATGCTATCATAAGGGTCTCAGGATTGGAATGGGAAGGAGTTGGATATCACATCTCATGCTAAAGGGAGGGTCTCAGGTTTGGAAGGGGAAGGAATTGAATATCACATCACATGTTATAGGAAGGATCTCAGGTTTGGTATTAGAGGCATTGAGATATCACATCTCATGCTATCGGAAGGGTCTCAGGATTGGAATGGGAAGGAGTTGGATATCACATCTCATGCTATAGGAAGGGTCTCAGGTTTGGAACGGGAAGGAGTTGGATATCACATCTCATGTTATAGGAAGAGTCTCAGGTTTGGTATAAGCATTGAGATATCACATCTCTGCAATCGGAAGTGTCTCAGGATTGGAACGGGAAGGAGTTGGATATCCCATCTCATGTTATAGGACTGGTCTCAGGTTTGGTATTAGAAGCATTGAGATATCACATCGCATGCTGTAGGAAGGGTCTCAGGTTTGGAATGGGAAGGAATTGGATATCACATCTCATGCTATAGGTAGGCTCTCAGGTTTGGAAAGGGAAGGAGTTGGATATCACATTTCATGTTAGAGGAAGGATCTCAGGTTTGGTATTAGAGGCATTGAGATATCACATCTCATGCTATAGGAAGGGTCTCAGGATTGGAATGGGAAGGAGTTGGATATCACATCTCATGCTATAGGAAGGGTCTCAGGTTTGGTATAAGCATTGAGATATCACATCTCATGCTATAGGAAGGGTCTCAGGATTGGAATGGGAAGGATATGTATATGACATCTCATGACATAAGAAGGGTCTCAGGTTTGGTATAAGCATTGAGATATCACATCTCTGCTTTTGGAAGGGTCTCAGGATTGGAATGGGAAGGAGTTGGATATCCCATCTCATGTTATAGGAAGAGTCTCAGGTTTGGTATTAGAAGCATTGAGATATCACATCTCATGCTATAGGAAGTGTCTCAAGTTTGATATTAGAAGCATTGAGATATCACATCTCATGCTATAGGAAGGGTCTCAGGATTGGAATGGAAGGAGTTGGATATCACATCTCATGCTATAGGGAGGGTCTCAAGTTTGATATTAGAAGCATTGAGATATCACATCTCATGCTATAGGAAGGGTCTCAGGATTGGAATGGAAGGAGTTGGATATCACATCTCATGCTATAGGCAGGGTCTCAGGTTTGGAAAGGGAAGGAGTTGGATATCACATTTCATTTTAGAGGTAGGATCTCAGGTTTGGTATTAGAGGCATTGAGATATCACATCTCATGCTATCAGAAGGGTCTCAGGATTGGAATGGGAAGGAGTTGGATATCACATCTCATGCTAAAGGGAGGGTTTCAGGTTTGGAAGGGGAAGGAATTGAATATCACATCACATGTTATAGGAAGGATCTCAGGTTTGGTATTAGAAGCATTGAGATATCACATCTCATGCTATCGGAAGTATCTCAGGTTTGGTATTAGAGGCATTGAGATATCACATCTCATGCTATCATAAGGGTCTCAGGATTGGAATGGGAAGGAGTTGGATATCACATCTCATGCTAAAGGGAGGGTCTCAGGTTTGGAAGGGGAAGGAATTGAATATCACATCACATGTTATAGGAAGGATCTCAGGTTTGGTATTAGAGGCATTGAGATATCACATCTCATGCTATCGGAAGGGTCTCAGGATTGGAATGGGAAGGAGTTGGATATCACATCTCATGCTATAGGAAGGGTCTCAGGTTTGGAACGGGAAGGAGTTGGATATCACATCTCATGTTATAGGAAGAGTCTCAGGTTTGGTATAAGCATTGAGATATCACATCTCTGCAATCGGAAGTGTCTCAGGATTGGAACGGGAAGGAGTTGGATATCCCATCTCATGTTATAGGACTGGTCTCAGGTTTGGTATTAGAAGCATT
The DNA here is from genome assembly GCF_040938575.1 of Ambystoma mexicanum. Classification (NCBI taxonomy): domain Eukaryota; kingdom Metazoa; phylum Chordata; class Amphibia; order Caudata; family Ambystomatidae; genus Ambystoma; species Ambystoma mexicanum. Next base: position 325,125,795 of record NC_090936.1, read on the forward strand.
GAGATATCACATCGCATGCTGTAGGAAGGGTCTCAGGTTTGGAATGGGAAGGAATTGGATATCACATCTCATGCTATGGGTAGGCTCTCAGGTTTGGAAAGGGAAGGAGTTGGATATCACATTTCATGTTAGAGGAAGGATCTCAGGTTTGGTATTAGAGGTATTGAGATATCACATCTCATGCTATAGGAAGGGTCTCAGGACTGGAATGGGAAGGATATGTATATGACATCTCATGACATAAGAAGGGTCTCAGGTTTGGTATAAGCATTGAGATATCACATCTCTGCTTTTGGAAGGGTCTCAGGATTGGAATGGGAAGGAGTTGGATATCCCATCTCATGTTATAGGAAGAGTCTCAGGTTTGGTATTAGAAGCATTGAGATATCACATCTCATGCTATAGGAAGTGTCTCAGGATTGGAATGGGAAGGAATTGGATATCACATCTCATGCTATAGGGAGGGTCTCAAGTTTGATATTAGAAGCATTGAGATATCACATCTCATGCTATAGGAAGGGTCTCAGGATTAGAATGGAAGGAGCTGGATATCACATCTCATGTTATAGGAAGGATCTCAGGTTTGGTATTAGAAGCATTGAGACATCACATCTCATGCTATAGGAAGGGACTCAGGATTGTAATGGGAAGGAGTTGGATACCACATCTCATGCTATATGAAGGCTCTCAGGTTTGGTATAAGCATTGAGATATCACATCTCATGCTATGGGAAGGGTCTCAGGATTGGAATGGGAAGGAGTTGTATATGACATCTCATGCCGTAGGAAGGGTCTCAGGTTTGGTATAAGCATTGAGATATCACATCTCTGCCATCGGAAGGGTCTCAGGATTGCAATGGGAAGGAGTTGGATATCCCATCTCATGTTATAGGACGGGTCTCAGGTTTGTTATTAGAATCATTGAGATATCATATTGCATGCTATAGGAAGGGTCTAAGGATTGGAATGGGAAGGACTTGGATATCACATCTCATGCTATAGGAAGGGTCTCAGGTCTGGTATAAGCATTGAGATATCACATCTCATGCTATAGGAAGGGTCTCAGGATTGGAATGGGAAGGATATGTATATGACATCTCATGCCATAGGAAGGGTCTCAGGTTTGGTATAAGCATTGAGATATCACATCTCTGCTTTTGGAAGGGTCTCAGGATTGGAATGGGAAGGAGTTGGATATCCCATCTCATGTTATAGGAAGAGTCTCAGGTTTGGTATTAGATTCATTGAGATATCATATTGCATGCTATAGGAAGGGTCTAAGGATTGGAATGGGAAGGACTTGGATATCACATCTCATGCTATAGGAAGGGTCTCAGGTTTGGTATAAGCATTGAGATATCACATCTCATGCTATAGGAAGGGTCTCAGGATTGGAATGGGAAGGATATGTATATGACATCTCATGCCATAGGAAGGGTCTCAGGTTTGGTATAAGCATTGAGATATCACATCTCTGCTTTTGGAAGGGTCTCAGGATTGGAATGGGAAGGAGTTGGATATCCCATCTCATGTTATAGGAAGAGTCTCAGGTTTGGTATTAGAAGCATTGAGATATCACATCTCATGCTATAGGAAGTGTCTCAGGATTGGAATGGGAAGGACTTGGATATCACATCTCATGCTATAGGGAGGGTCTCAAGTTTGATATTAGAAGCATTGAGATATCACATCTCATGCTATAGGAAGGGTCTCAGGATTGGAATGGAAGGAGTTGGATATCACATCTCATGTTATAGGAAGGATCTCAGGTTTGGTATTAGAAGCATTGAGACATCACATCTCATGCTATAGGAAGGGTCTCAGGATTGTAATGGGAAGGAGTTGGATTTCACATCTCATGCTATATGAAGGGTCTCAGGTTTGGTATAAGCATTGAGATATCACATCTCATGCTATAGGAAGGGTCTCAGGATTGGAATGGGAAGGAGTTGGATATCACATCTCATGCTGTAGGAAGGGTCTCAGGTTTGGTATAAGCAGTGAGATATCACATCTCATGCTATAGGAAGTGTCTCAGGATTGGAATGGGAAGAAGTTGGATATTACATCTCATGTTATAGGAAGGATCTCAGGTTTGGTATAAGCATTGAGATATCACATCTCTGTTATCGGAAGGGTCTCAGGATTGGAATGGGAAGGAGTTGGATATTCCCATCTCATGTTATAGGAAGGGTCTCAGGATTGGAATGGGAAGGACTTGGATATCACATCTCATGCTATAGGGAGGGTCTCAAGTTTGATATTAGAAGCATTGAGATATCACATCTCATGATATCGGAAGGGTCTCAGGATTGGAATGGGAAGGAGTTGGATATCACATCTCATGATAAAGGAAGGGTCTAAGGTTTGGAAGGGGAAGGATTTGGATATCACATCTCATGTTATAGGACGGGTCTCAGGTTTGGTATTAGAAGCATTGAGATATCAAGTCTCATGGTATAGGAAGGGTCTCAGAATTGGAATGGGAAGGAGTTGGATATCACATCTCAAGCTATAGGAAGGGTCTCAGGATTGGAATGGGAAGTAGTTTGATATCACATCTCATGCCATAGTATGGGTCTCAGGTTTGGTAGAAGCATTGGGATATCACATCTCATGCTATCGGAAGGGTATCAGGATTGGATTTGGAAGGAGTTGGATATCACATCTCATGTTATAGGAAGGGTCTCAGGTTTGGTATAAGCATTGAGATATCACATCTCTGCTATCGGAAGTGTCTCAGGATTGGAATGGGAAGGAGTTGGATATCCCATCTCATGTTATAGGACGGGTCTCAGGTTTGTTATTAGAATCATTGAGATATCATATTGCATGCTGTAGGAAGGGTCTAAGGATTGGAATGGGAAGGACTTGGATATCACATCTCAAGCTATAGGTAGGCTCTCAGGTTTGGAAAGGGAAGGTGTTGGATATCACATTTCATGTTAGAGGAAGGATCTCAGGTTTGGTATTAGAGGCATTGAGATATCACATCTCATGCTATAGGAAGGGTCTCAGGATTGGAATGGGAAGGAGTTGGATATCACATCTCATGCTATAGGAAGGGTCTCAGGTTTGGTATAAGCATTGAGATATCACATCTCATGCTATAGGAAGGGTCTCAGGATTGGAATGGGAAGGATATGTATATGACATCTCATGCCATAGGAAGGGTCTCAGGTTTGGTATAAGCATTGAGATATCACATCTCTGCTTTTGGAAGGGTCTCAGGATTGGAATATCACATCTCATGCTATAGGAAGTGTCTCAGGATTGGAATGTGAAGGAGTTGGATATCACATCTCATGCTATAGGAAGGGGTCAGGTTTGGTATAAGCAGTGAGATATCACATCTCATGCTATAGGAAGTGTCTCAGGATTGGAATGGGAAGGAGTTGGATATCACACCTCATGTTATAGGAAGGATCTCAGGTTTGGTATAAGCATTGAGATATCACATCTCTGCTATCGGAAGGGTCTCAGGATTGGAATGGGAAGGAGTTGGATATTCCCATCTCATTTTATAGGAAGGGTATATCAGGTCTTAGCATGAGATGTGATATCCAGTTCCTTCCATTCCAATCCTGAGACCCTTCCTATAGCATGAGATGTGATATCTCAATGCTTCTAATATCAATACTGAGACCCTCCCTATAGCATGAGATGTGATATCTAAGTCCTTCCCATTCCAATCCTGAGACCCTTCCGATAGCAGAGATGTGATATCTCAATGCTTATACCAAACCTGAGACCCTTCCTATAGCATGAGATGTGATATCCAACTCCTTCCCATTCCAATCCTGAGACCCTTCCTATAGCATGAGATGTGATATCTCAATGCTTCTAATACCAAACCTGAGATCCTTCCTATAACATGAGATGTGATATCCAACTCCTTCCCATTCCAATCCTGAGACCCTTCCTATAGCATGAGACTTGATATCTCAATGCTTCTAATACCAAACCTGAGACCAGTCCAATAACATGAGATGTGATATCCAAATCCTTCCCCTTCCAAACCTTAGACCCTTCCTTTATCATGAGATGTGATATCCAACTCCTTCCCATTCCACTCCTGAGACCCTTCCTATAGCATGAGATGTGATATCTCAATGCTTCTAATACCAAACCTGAGACCCTTCCTATAACATGAGATGTGATATCCAAGTCCTTCCCATTCCAATCCTGAGACCCTTCCTATAGCATGAGATGTCATATCTCAATGCTTCTAATACCAAACCTGAGACCCTTCCTATAACATGAATTGTGATATCCAAGTCCTTCCCATTCCAATCTTGAGACCTTTCCAATAGCAGAGATGTGATATCTCAATGCTTATACCAAACCTGAGATCCTTCCTATGACATGAGATGTGATATCTAAATCCTTCTCATTCCAAAGCTGAGACCCTTCCTACAGCATGTGATGTGATATCTCAATGCTTCTAATATCAAAACTGAGACCCGTCCTATAACATGAGATGGGATATCCAACTCCTTCCCGTTCCAAACCTGATACCCTTCCTATAGCATGAGATGTGATATCCAATTCCTTCCCATCCCAATCCTTAGACACCTCCGATAGCAGAGATGTGATATCTCAATGCTTCTAATATCAAACCTGAGACTCTTACTATAACATGAGATGTGATATCTAACTCCTTCCCGTTCCAAACCTGAGACCCTTCCTATAGCATGAGATGCGATATCCAACTCCTTCCCATTCCAATCCTGAGACCCTTCCCATAGCATGAGATGTGATATCTCAATGCTTCTAATACCAAACCTGTGATCCTTCCTATAACAAGAGATGTGATATCCAAATCCTTCCCCTTCCAAATCTGAGACCCTCCCTTTAGCATGAGATGTGATATCTCAATGCCTCTAATACCAAACCTGAGATCCTTCCTATAACATGAGATGTGATATCCAAATCCTTCCCTTCCATCCCTGAGACCCTCCCTTTTACATGAGATGTGATATCCAACTCCTTCCCATTCCAATCATGAGACCCTTCTGATAGCATGAGATGTGATATCTCAATGCCTCTAATACCAAACCTGAGATCCTACATCTAACATGAAATGTGATATCCAACTCCTTCCCTTTCCAAACGTGAGACTCTCCCTATAGAATGAGATGTGATATCCAAGTCCTTCCCATTCCAATCCTGAGACCCTTCCTATAGCATGAGATGTGATATCTCAATGCTTCTAATAGCAAACCTGAGACCCTTCCTATAACGTAAGATGGGATATCCAACTCCTTCCCATTCCAATCCTGAGACCCTTCCTATAGCATGAGATGTGATAACTCAATACTTATACCAAACCTGAGACCCTTCCTATAGCATGAGATGTGATATCCAACTCCTTCCCATTCCAATCCTGAGACCCTTCCTATAGCATGAGATGTGATAACTCAATACTTATACCAAACCTGAGACCCTTCCTATAGCATGAGATGTGATATCCAACTCCTTCCCATTCCAATCCTGAGACCCTTCCTATAACATGAGATGTTATTTCTCAATGCTTCTAATACCAAACCTGAGATCCTTCCTATGGCATGAGATGTCATATAAAACTCCTTCCCATTCCAATCCTGAGACCCTTCCCATAGCATGAGATGTGATATCGAACTCCTTCCCATTCCAATCCTGCGGCCCTTCTTATAGCATGAGATTTGATATCTCAATGCTTCTAATACCAAACCTGAGATCCTTCCGATAGCATGAGATGTGATATCTGAATGCTTCTAATACCAAACCTGAGATCATTCCTATAACACGAGATGTAATATCCAAATTCTTCCCCTTCCAAACCTGAGACCCTCCCTTTAGCATGAGATGTGATATCCAACTACTTCCCATTCCAATCCTGAGACCCTTCCTATAGCATGAGATGTGATGTCTCAATGCTTCTAATACCAAACCTGAGATCCTTCCTATAACATGAGATGTGATATCCAACTCCTTCCCATTCCAATCCTGAGACACTTCCTATAGCATGAGAAGTGATATCTCCATGCTTATACCAAACCTGAGACCCTTCCTATAGCATGAGATGTGATATCCAAATCCTTCCCGTTCCAAACCTGAGACCCTTCCTATAGCATATGTGATATCCAACTCCTTCCCATTCCAAACATGAGACCCTTCCTATAGCAAGAATGTAATATCCAACTCCTACCCATTCCAATCCTGAGACCATTCCTATAGCATGAGATGTGATATCTCAATGCTTCTAATACCAAACCTGAGATACTTCCTATGACATGAGATGTGATATCCAATTCCTTCCCATTCCAAACCTGAGATCCTTCCTACAGCATGCGATGTGATATGTCAATGCTTCTAATACTAAACCTGAGACCCGTCCTATAACATGAGATGGGATATCCAACTCCTTCCCGTTCCAAACCTGATACCCTTCCTATAGCATGAGATGTGATATCCAACTCCTTCCCATCCCAATCCTGAGACACCTCCAATAGCAGAGATGTGATATCTCAATGCTTATACCAAACCTGAGACTCTTCCTATAACATGAGATATGATATCCAACTCCTTCCCGTTCCAAACCTGAGACCCTTCCTATAGCATGAGATGTGATATCCAACTCCTTCCCATTCCAATCCTGAGACCCTTCTGATAGCATGAGATGTGATATCTCAATGCTTCTAATACCAAACCTGTGATCCTTCCTATCGCATGAGATGTGATATCCAACTCCTTCCAATTCCAATCCTGAGACCCTTCCTACAGCATGAGATGTGATTTCTCAATGCTTCTAATACCAAACCTGAGACCCTTCCTATAACATGAGATGGGAATATCCAACTCCTTCCCATTCCAATCCTGAGACCCTTCCGATAGCAGAGATGTGATATCTCAATGCTTATACCAAACCTGAGATCCTTCCTATAACATTAGATGTGATATCCAACTCCTTCCCATTCCAATCCTGAGACCCTTCCTATTGCATGAGATGTGATATCTCAATGCTTCTAATATCAAACTTGAGACCCTCCCTATAGCATGAGATGTGATATCCAAGTCCTTCCCATTCCAATCCTGAGACACTTCCTATAGCATGATATGTGATATCCAATGCTTCTAATACCAAACCTGAGACTCTTCCTATAACATGAGATGGGATATCCAACTCCTTCCCATTCCAATTCTGAGACCCTTCCGATAGCAGAGATGTGATATCTCAATGCTTATACGAAACCTGAGACCCTTCCTACGGCATGAGATGTCATATACACCTCCTTCCCATTCCAATCCTGAGACCCTTCCTATAGCATGAGATGTGATATCTCAATGCTTATACCAAACCTGAGACCCTTCCTATAGCATGAGATATGATATCCAACTCCTTCCCATTCCAATCCTGTGACCCTTCCTATAGCATGAGATGTGATGTCTCAATGCTTCTAATACCAAACCTGAGATCCTTCCTATAACATGAGATGTGATATCCAACTCCTTCCATTCCAATCCTGAGACCCTTCCTATAGCATGAGATGTTATATCTCAATACTTATACCAATCCTGAGACCCTTCCTATAACATGAGATCGGATATCCAACTCCTTCCCGTTCCAAACCTGAGACCCTTCCTATAGCATATGTGATATCCAACTCCTTCCCATTCCAAACATGAGACCCTTCCTATAGCAAGAATGTAATATCCAACTCCTTCCCATTCCAACCCTGAGAACATTCCTATAGCATGAGATGTGATATCTCAATGCTTCTAATACCAAACCTGAGATCCTTCCTATGACATGAGATGTGATATCCAATTCCTCCCCATTCCAAACCTGAGAACCTTCCTACAGCATGCAATGTGATATCTCAATGCTTCTAATACCAAACCTGAGACCAGTCCTATAACATGAGATTGGATATCCAACTCCTTCCCCTTCCAAACCTGAGACCCTTCCTATAGCATGAGATGTGATATACAACTTCTTCCCATTCCAATCCTGAGACCCTTCCTATAACATGAGATGTGATGTCTCAATGCTTCTAATACCAAACCTGAGATCTTTCCTATAACATGAGATGTGATATCCAACTCCTTCCCATTCCAATCCTGAGACCCTTCCTATAGCATGAGATGTGATATCTCAATGCTTATACCAAACCTGAGACCCTTCCTATAGCTTGAGATGTGATATCCAACTCCTTCCCATTCCAATCCTGAGACCCTTCCTATAGCATGAGATGTGATATCTCAAGGCCTCTAATACCAAACCTGAGATCCTTCCTCTAACATGAAATGTGATATCCAACTCCTTCCCCTTCCAAACCTGAGAGCCTTCCTATAGCATGAGATATGATATCCAAGTCCTTCCCATTCCAATCCTGAGACCCTTCCTATAACATGAAATGTGATATCCAACTCCATCCCATTCCAACCTGAGACCTTTCCTATAGCATGAGATGGGATATCCAACTCCTTCCAAATCCAATACTGATACCATTCCGATAGCATGAGATGTGATATCCCAATGCTTCTACCAAATCTGAGACCCATTCAATGGCATGAGATGTGATATCAAACTCCTTCCCATTCCAATCCTGAGACCCTTCCTATAGCTTGAGATGTGATATCCAACTTCTTCCCATTCCAAATCTGAGACCCTTCCTATACCATGAGACTTGATATCTCAATGCTTCTAATACCAAACCTGAGACCCGTCCTATAACATGAGATGTGATATCCAAATCCTTCCCCTTCCAAACCTTAGACCCTTCCATTATCATGAGATGTGATATCCAACTCCTTCCCATTCCAATCCTGAGACCCTTCCGATATCATGACATTTGTTATCTCAATGCTTCTAATATCAAACTTGAGACCCTCCCTATAGCATGAGATGTGACATCCAAGTCCTCCCCATTCCAATCCTGAGACCCTTCCTATAGCATGAGATGTGATATCTCAATGCTTCTAATACCAAACCTGAGACCCTTCCTATAACATGAGATGTGATTTCCAAATCCTTCCCCTTCCAAACCTGAGACCCTCCCTTTAGCATGAGATGTGATATACAACTCCTTCCCATTACAATCCTGAGACCCTTCTGATAGCATGAGATGTGATATCTCAATGCCTCTAATACCAAACCTGAGATCCTATCTCTAACATGGAATGTGATATCCATCGCCTTCCCTTTCCAAACCTGAGACCCTGCCTATAGCATGAGATGTGATATCCAACTCCTTCCCATTCCAATCCTGAGACCCTTCCTATAACATGAGATGTGATGTCTCAATGCTTCTAATACCAAACCTGAGACCCTTCCTATAACATGAGATGGGATATCCAACTCCTTCCCATTCCAATCCTGAGACCCTTCCGATAGCAGAGATGTGATATCTCAATGCTTATACCAAACCTGAGACCCTTCCTATGGCCTGAGATGTCATATACAACTCCTTCCCATTCCAATCCTGAGACCGTTCCTATAGCATGAGATGTGATATCTCAATGCTTATACCAAATCTGAGACCCTTCCTATAGCATGAGATGTGATATCCAACTCCTTCCCATTCCAATCCTGAGACCTTTCCTATAGCATGAGATGTGATGTCTCAATGCTTCTAATACCAAACCTGAGATCCTTCCTATAACATGAGATGTGATATCCAACTCCTTCCCATTCCAATCCTGAGACCCTTATGATAGCATGAGATGTGATATCTCAGTGCCTCTAATACCAAACCTGAGATACTTCCGATAGCATGAGATGTGATATCTCAATGCTTCTAATACCAAACCTGAGATCCTTCCTATAACATGAGATGTGATTTCCAAATCCTTCCCCTTCCAAACCTGAGACCCTCCCTTTAGCGTGAGATGTGATATCCAACTCCTTCCCATTCCAATCCTGAGACCCTTCTGATAGCATGAGATGTGATATTTCAATGCCTCTAATACCAAACCTGAGATCCTACCTCTAACATGAAATGTGATATCCATCTCCTTCCCTTTCCAAACCTGAGACCCTGCCTATAGCATGAGATGTGATATCCAAGTCCTTCCCATTACAATCCTGAGACCCTTCCTATAGCATGTGATGTGATATCTCAATGCTTATACCAAACCTGAGACCCTTCCTATGGCATGAGATGTCATATACAACTCCTTCCCATTCCAATCCTGAGACCCTTCCTATAGCATGAGATGTGATATCTCAATGCTTATACCAAACCTGAGACCCTTCCTATAGCATGAGATGTGATATCCAACTCCTTCCCATTCCAATCCTGAGACCTTTCCTATAGCATGAGATGTGATGTCTCAATGCTTCTAATACCAAACCTGAGATCCTTCCTATAACATGAGATGTGATATCCAACTCCTTCCCATTCCAATCCTGAGACCCTTATGATAGCATGAGATGTGATATCTCAATGCCTCTAATACCAAACCTGAGATACTTCCGATAGCATGAGATGTGATATCTCAATGCTTCTAATACCAAACCTGAGATCCTTCCTATAACATGAGATGTGATTTCCAAATCCTTCCCCTTCCAAACCTGAGACCCTCCCTTTAGCATGAGATGTGATATCCAACTCCTTCCCATTCCAATCCTGAGACCCTTCTGATAGCATGAGATGTGATATTTCAATGCCTCTAATACCAAACCTGAGATCCTACCTCTAACATGAAATGTGATATCCATCTCCTTCCCTTTCCAAACCTGAGACCCTGCCTATAGCATGAGATGTATTATCCAAGTCCTTCCCATTACAATCCTGAGACCCTTCCTATAGCATGTGATGTGATATCTCAATGCTTATACCAAACCTGAGACCCTTCCTATGGCATGAGATGTCATATACAACTCCTTCCCATTCCAATCCTGAGACCCTTCCTATAGCATGAGATGTGATATCTCAATGCTTATACCAAACCTGAGACCCTTCCTATAGCATGAGAGGTGATATCCAACTTCTTCCCATTCCAATCCTGAGACCCTTCCTATAACATGAGATGTGATGTCTCAATGCTTCTAATACCAAACCTGAGATCTTTCCTATAACATGAGATGTGATATCCAACTCCTTCCCATTCCAATCCTGAGACCCTTCCTATAGCATGAGATGTGATATCACAATGCTTATACCAAACCTGAGACCGTTCCTATAGCTTGAGATGTGATATCCAACTCCTTCCCATTCCAATCCTGATACCCTTCCTATAGCATGAGATGTGATATCTCAAGGCCTCTAATACCAAACCTGAGATCGTTCCTCTAACATGAAATGTGATATCCTACTCCTTCCCCTTCCAAACCTGAGAGCCTTCCTATAGCATGAGATATGATAGCCAAGTCCTTCCAATTCCAATCCTGAGACCCTTCCTATAACATGAAATGTGATATCCAACTCCTTCCCATTCCAACCTGAGACCCTTCCTATAGCATGAGATGGGATATCTCAATGCTTCTAATACCAAACCTGAGACTCTTCCTATAACATGAGATGGGATATCCAACTCCTTCCCATTCCAATCCTGAGACCCTTCCGATAGCAGAGATGTGATATCTCAATGCTTATACCAAACCTGAGACCCTTCCTATGGCCTGAGATGTGATATCCAACTGCTTCCCATTCCAATCCCGAGACCCTTCCTATAGCATGAGATGTGATATCTCAATTCTTATACCAAATCTGAGACCCTTCCTATAGCATGAGATGTGATATCCAACCCCTTCCCATTCCAATCCTGAGACCCTTCCTATAGCATGAGATGTGATGTCTCAATGCTTCTAATACCAAACCTGAGATCCTTCCTATAACATGAGATGTGATATCCAACTCCTTCCGATTCCAATCCTGAGACCCTTATGATAGCATGAGATGTGATATCTCAATGCTTCTAATACCAAACCTGAGATCCTTCCTATAACATGAGATGTGATTTCCAAACCCTTCCCCTTCCAAACCTGAGACCCTCCCTTTAGCATGAGATGTGATATCCAACTCCTTCCCATTCCAATCCTGAGACCCTTCTGATAGCATGAGATGTGATATCTCAATGCCTCTAATACCAAACCTGAGATCCTACCTCTAACATGAAATGTGATATCCATCTCCTTCCCTTTCCAAACCTGAGACCCTGTCTATAGCATGAGATGTCATATACAACTCCTTCCCATTCCAATCCTGAGACCCTTCCTATAGCACGAGATGTGATATCTCAATGCTTATACCAAACCTGAGACCCTTCCTATAGCATGAGATGTGATATCCAACTCCTTCCCATTCCAATCCTGACACCCTTCCTATAGCATGAGATGTGATATCCAACTCCTTCCCATTCCAATCCTGAGACCCTTCCTATAGCCTGAGATGTGATATCTCAATGCCTCTAATACCAAACCTGAGATCCTTCCCCTAACATGAAATGTGATATCCAACTCCTTCCCTTTCCAAACCTGAGAGCCTTATGATAGCATGAGATGTGATATCTCAATGCTTCTAATACCAAACCTGAGATCCTTCCTATAACATGAGATGTGATATCTAACTTCTTCCCATTCCAATCCTGAGACCCTTATGATAGCATGAGATGTGATATCTCAATGCCTCTAATACCAAACCTGAGATACGTCCGATAGCATGAGATGTGATATCTCAATGCTTCTAATACCAAACCTGAGATCCTTCCTATAGCATGAGATGTGATTTCCAAATCCTTCCCCTTCCAAACCTGAGACCCTCCCTTTAGCATGAGATGTGATATCCAACTCCTTCCCATTCCAATCCTGAGACCCTTCTGATAGCATGAGATGTGATATTTCAATGCCTCTAATACCAAACCTGAGATCCTACCTCTAACATGAAATGTGATATCCATCTCCTTCCCTTTCCAAACCTGAGACCCTGCCTATAGCATAAGATGTGATATCCAAGTCCTTCCCATTACAATCCTGAGACCCTTCCTATAGCATGTGGTGTGATATCTCAATGCTTATACCAAACCTGAGACCCTTCCTATGGCATGAGATGTCATATACAACTCCTTCCCATTCCAATCCTGAGACCCTTCCTATAGCATGAGATGTGATATCTCAATGCTTACACCAAACCTGAGACCCTTCCTATAGCATGAGATGTGATATCCAACTTCTTCCCATTCCAATCCTGAGACCCTTCCTATAACATGAGATGTGATGTCTCAATGCTTCTAATACCAAACCTGAGATCTTTCCTATAACATGAGATGTGATATCCAACTCCTTCCCATTCCAATCCTGAGACCCTTCCTATAGCATGAGATGTGATATCACAATGCTTATACCAAACCTGAGACTGTTCCTATAGCTTGAGATGTGATATCCAACTCCTTCCCATTCCAATCCTGAGACCCTTCCTATAGCATGAGATGTGATATCTCAAGGCCTCTAATACCAAACCTGAGATCGTTCCTCTAACATGAAATGTGATATCCAACTCCTTCCCCTTCCAAACCTGAGAGCCTTCCTATAGCATGAGATATGATAGCCAAGTCCTTCCAATTCCAATCCTGAGACCCTTCCTATAACATGAAATGTGATATCCAACTCCTTCCCATTCCAACCTGAGACCCTTCCTATAGCATGAGATGGGATATCTCAATGCTTCTAATACCAAACCTGAGACTCTTCCTATAACATGAGATGGGATATCCAACTCCTTCCCATTCCAATCCTGAGACCCTTCCGATAGCAGAGATGTGATGTCTCAATGCTTATACCAAACCTGAGACCCTTCCTATGGCCTGAGATGTGATATCCAACTGCTTCCCATTCCAATCCTGAGACCCTTCCTACAGCATGAGATGTGATATCTCAATGCTTATGCCAAATCTGAGACCCTTCCTATAGCATGAGATGTGATATCCAACTCCTTCCCATTCCAATCCTGAGACCCTTCCTATAGCATGAGATGTGATGTCTCAATGCTTCTAATACCAAACCTGAGATCCTTCCTATAACATGAGATGTGATATCCAACTCCTTCCGATTCCAATCCTGAGACCCTTATGATAGCATGAGATGTGATATCTCAATGCTTCTAATACCAAACCTGAGATCCTTCCTATAACATGAGATGTGATTTCCAAACCCTTCCCCTTCCAAACCTAAGACTCTCCCTTTAGCATGAGATGTGATATCCAACTCCTTCCCATTCCAATCCTGAGACCCTTCTGATAGCATGAGATGTGATATCTCAATGCCTCTAATACCAAACCTGAGATCCTACCTCTAACATGAAATGTGATATCCATCTCCTTCCCTTTCCAAACCTGAGACCCTGTCTATAGCATGAGATGTCATATACAACTCCTTCCCATTCCAATCCTGAGACCGTTCCTATAGCACGAGATGTGATATCTCAATGCTTATACCAAACCTGAGACCCTTCCTATAGCATGAGATGTGATATCCAACTCCTTCCCATTCCAATCCTGAGACCCTTCCTATAGCATGAGATGTGATATCCAACTCCTTCCCATTCCAATCCTGAGACCCTTCCTATAGCCTGAGATGTGAAATCTCAATGCCTCTAATACCAAACCTGAGATCCTTCCTCTAACATGAAATGTGATATCCAACTCCTTCCCTTTCCAAACCTGAGAGCCTATCTATAGCATGAGATTTGATATCCAAGTCCTTCCCATTCCAATCCTGAGACACTTCCGATAGCAGAGATGTGATATCTCAATGCTTATACCAAACCTGAGACCCTTCCTATAACATGAGATGTGATATCCAACTCCTTCCCGTTCCAAACCTGAGACCCTTCCTTTAGCATGAGATGTGATATCCAGCTCCTTCCCATTCCAATCCTGAGACCCTTCCGATAGCATGAGATGTGATATCTCAATGCTTATACCAAACCTGAGACCCTTCCTATAGCATGAGATGTGATATCCAACTTCTTCCCATTCCAATCCTGAGACCCTTCCTATAACATGAGATGTGATGTCTCAATGCTTCTAATACCAAACCTGAGACCCTTCCTATAACATGAGATGGGATATCCAACTCCTTCCCATTCCAATCCTGAGACCCTTCCGATAGCAGAGATGTGATATCTCAATGCTTATACCAAACCTGAGACCCTTCCTATGGCCTGAGATGTCATATACAACTCCTTCCCATTCCAATCCTGAGACCGTTCCTATAGCATGAGATGTGATATCTCAATGCTTATACCAAATCTGAGACCCTTCCTATAGCATGAGATGTGATATCCAACTCCTTCCCATTCCAATCCTGAGACCTTTCCTATAGCATGAGATGTGATGTCTCAATGCTTCTAATACCAAACCTGAGATCCTTCCTATAACATGAGATGTGATATCCAACTCCTTCCCATTCCAATCCTGAGACCCTTATGATAGCATGAGATGCGATATCTCAGTGCCTCTAATACCAAACCTGAGATACTTCCGATAGCATGAGATGTGATATCTCAATGCTTCTAATACCAAACCTGAGATCCTTCCTATAACATGAGATGTGATTTCCAAATCCTTCCCCTTCCAAACCTGAGACCCTCCCTTTAGCGTGAGATGTGATATCCAACTCCTTCCCATTCCAATCCTGAGACCCTTCTGATAGCATGAGATGTGATATTTCAATGCCTCTAATACCAAACCTGAGATCCTACCTCTAACATGAAATGTGATATCCATCTCCTTCCCTTTCCAAACCTGAGACCCTGCCTATAGCATGAGATGTGATATCCAAGTCCTTCCCATTACAATCCTGAGACCCTTCCTATAGCATGTGATGTGATATCTCAATGCTTATACCAAACCTGAGACCCTTCCTATGGCATGAGATGTCATATACAACTCCTTCCCATTCCAATCCTGAGACCCTTCCTATAGCATGAGATGTGATATCTCAATGCTTATACCAAACCTGAGACCCTTCCTATAGCATGAGATGTCATATCCAACTCCTTCCCATTCCAATCCTGAGACCTTTCCTATAGCATGAGATGTGATGTCTCAATGCTTCTAATACCAAACCTGAGATCCTTCCTATAACATGAGATGTGATATCCAACTCCTTCCCATTCCAATCCTGAGACCCTTATGATAGCATGAGATGTGATATCTCAATGCCTCTAATACCAAACCTGAGATACTTCCGATAGCATGAGATGTGATATCTCAATGCTTCTAATACCAAACCTGAGATCCTTCCTATAACATGAGATGTGATTTCCAAATCCTTCCCCTTCCAAACCTGAGACCCTCCCTTTAGCATGAGATGTGATATCCAACTCCTTCCCATTCCAATCCTGAGACCCTTCTGATAGCATGAGATGTGAAATTTCAATGCCTCTAATACCAAACCTGAGATCCTACCTCTAACATGAAATGTGATATCCATCTCCTTCCCTTTCCAAACCTGAGACCCTGCCTATAGCATGAGATGTATTATCCAAGTCCTTCCCATTACAATCCTGAGACCCTTCCTATAGCATGTGATGTGATATCTCAATGCTTATACCAAACCTGAGACCCTTCCTATGGCATGAGATGTCATATACAACTCCTTCCCATTCCAATCCTGAGACCCTTCCTATAGCATGAGATGTGATATCTCAATGCTTATACCAAACCTGAGACCCTTCCTATAGCATGAGATGTGATATCCAACTTCTTCCCATTCCAATCCTGAGACCCTTCCTATAACATGAGATGTGATGTCTCAATGCTTCTAATACCAAACCTGAGATCTTTCCTATAACATGAGATGTGATATCCAACTCCTTCCCATTCCAATCCTGAGACCCTTCCTATAGCATGAGATGTGATATCACAATGCTTATACCAAACCTGAGACCGTTCCTATAGCTTGAGATGTGATATCCAACTCCTTCCCATTCCAATCCTGATACCCTTCCTATAGCATGAGATGTGATATCTCAAGGCCTCTAATACCAAAACTGAGATCGTTCCTCTAACATGAAATGTGATATCCTACTCCTTCCCCTTCCAAACCTGAGAGCCTTCCTATAGCATGAGATATGATAGCCAAGTCCTTCCAATTCCAATCCTGAGACCCTTCCTATAACATGAAATGTGATATCCAACTCCTTCCCATTCCAACCTGAGACCCTTCCTATAGCATGAGATGGGATATCTCAATGCTTCTAATACCAAACCTGAGACTCTTCCTATAACATGAGATGGGATATCCAACTCCTTCCCATTCCAATCCTGAGACCCTTCCGATAGCAGAGATGTGATGTCTCAATGCTTATACCAAACCTGAGACCCTTCCTATGCCCTGAGATGTGATATCCAACTGCTTCCCATTCCAATCCTGAGACCCTTCCTATAGCATGAGATGTGATATCTCAATGCTTATGCCAAATCTGAGACCCTTCCTATAGCATGAGATGTGATATCCAACTCCTTCCCATTCCAATCCTGAGACCCTTCCTATAGCATGAGATGTGATGTCTCAATGCTTCTAATACCAAACCTGAGATCCTTCCTATAACATGAGATGTGATATCCAACTCCTTCCGATTCCAATCCTGAGACCCTTATGATAGCATGAGATGTGATATCTCAATGCTTCTAATACCAAACCTGAGATCCTTCCTATAACATGAGATGTGATTTCCAAACCCTTCCCCTTCCAAACCTAAGACCCTCCCTATAGCATGAGATGTGATATCCAACTCCTTCCCATTCCAATCCTGAGACCCTTCCTATAGCATGAGATGTGATGTCTCAATGCTTCTAATACCAAACCTGAGATCCTTCCTATAACATGAGATGTGATATCCAACTCCTTCCGATTCCAATCCTGAGACCCTTATGATAGCATGAGATGTGATATCTCAATGCTTCTAATACCAAACCTGAGATCCTTCCTATAACATGAGATGTGATTTCCAAACCCTTCCCCTTCCAAACCTAAGACCCTCCCTTTAGCATGAGATGTGTTATCCAACTCCTTCCGATTCCAATCCTGAGACCCTTATGATAGCATGAGATGTGATATCTCAATGCTTCTAATACCAAACCTGAGATCCTTCCTATAACATGAGATGTGATTTCCAAACCCTTCCCCTTCCAAACCTAAGACCCTCCCTTTAGCATGAGATGTGATATCCAACTCCTTCCCATTCCAATCCTGAGACCCTTCTGATAGCATGAGATGTGATATCTCAATGCCTCTAATACCAAACCTGAGATCCTACCTCTAACATGAAATGTGATATCCATCTCCTTCCC
Organism: Ambystoma mexicanum; assembly: GCF_040938575.1. Lineage (NCBI taxonomy): Eukaryota > Metazoa > Chordata > Amphibia > Caudata > Ambystomatidae > Ambystoma > Ambystoma mexicanum. Next base: position 325,144,077 of record NC_090936.1, read on the forward strand.
TTTCCAAACCTGAGACCCTGTCTATAGCATGAGATGTCATATACAACTCCTTCCCATTCCAATCCTGAGACCCTTCCTATAGCACGAGATGTGATATCTCAATGCTTATACCAAACCTGAGACCCTTCCTATAGCATGAGATGTGATATCCAACTCCTTCCCATTCCAATCCTGAGACCCTTCCTATAGCATGAGATGTGATATCCAACTCCTTCCCATTCCAATCCTGAGACCCTTCCTATAGCCTGAGATGTGAAATCTCAATGCCTCTAATACCAAACCTGAGATCCTTCCTCTAACATGAAATGTGATATCCAACTCCTTCCCTTTCCAAACCTGAGAGTCTATCTATAGCATGAGATTTGATATCCAAGTCCTTCCCATTCCAATCCTGAGACACTTCCGATAGCAGAGATGTAATATCTCAATGCTTATACCAAACCTGAGACCCTTCCTATAACATGAGATGTGATATCCAACTCCTTCCCGTTCCAAACCTGAGACCCTTCCTTTAGCATGAGATGTGATATCCAGCTCCTTCCCATTCCAATCCTGAGACACTTCCGATAGCATGAGATGTGATATCTCAATGCTTCTAATATCAAAACTGAGACCCTCCCTATAGCATGATATGTGATATCTAAGTCCTTCCCATTCCAATCCTGAGACCCTTCCTATAGCATGAGATGTGATATCTCAATGCTTCTACCAAACCTGAGACCCTTCCTTTAGCATGAGATGTGATAACCAACTCCTTCCCATTCCAATCCTGAGACCCTTCCTATAGCATGAGATGTGATATCCAAATCCTTCCCCTTCCAAACCTGAGACCCTCCCTTTAGCATGAGATGTGATATCCACCTCCTTCCCATTCCAATCCTGAGACCCTTCTGATAGCATGAGATGTGATATCTCAATGCTTCTATAGCAAACCTGAGATCCTTCCGATAGCATGAGATGTGATATCTCAATGCTTCTAATACCAAACCTGAGATCCTTCCTATAACATGAGATGTGATATCCAAATCCTTCCCCTTCCAAACCTGAGACCCTCCCTTTAGCATGAGATGTGATATCCAACTCCTTCCCATTCCAATCCTGAGACTCTTCTGATAGCATGAGATGTGATATCTCAATGCCTCTAATACCAAACCTGAGATCCTACCTCTAACATGAAATGTGATATCCAACTCTTTCCCCTTCCAAACCTGAGAGCCTTCCTATAGCATGAGATGTGATATCCAAGTCCTTCCCATTCCAATCCTGAGACACTTCCTATAACATGAAATGTGATATCCAACTCCTTCCCATTCCAACCTGAGACCCTTCCTATAGCATGAGATGGGATATCCAACTCCTTCCAAATCCAATCCTGATACCCTTCCGATAGCATGAGATGTGATATCCCAATGCTTCTACCAAACCTGAGACCCATACTATGGCATGAGATGTGATATCAAACTCCTTCCCCTTCCAAACCTTAGACCCTTCCTTTATCATGAGATGTGATATCCAACTCCTTCCCATTCCATCCCTGAGACCCTTCCGATATCATGAGATGTGATATCTCAATGCTTCTAATATCAAACTTGAGACCCTCCCTATAGCATGAGATGTGATATCCAAGTCCTTCCCATTCCAATCCTGAGACCCTTCCTATAGCATGAGATGTGATATCTCAATGCTTCTAATACCAAACCTGAGACCCTTCCTATAACATGAGATGGGAATATCCAACTCCTTCCCATTCCAATCCTGAGACCCTTCCGATAGCAGAGATGTGATATCTCAATGCTTATACCAAACCTGAGATCCTTCCTATAACATGAGATGTGATATCCAACTCCTTCCCATTCCAATCCTGAGACACTTCCTATAGCATGAGATATGATAGCCAAGTCCTTCCAATTCCAATCCTGAGACCCTTCCTATAACATGAAATGTGATATCCAACTCCTTCCCATTCCAACCTGAGACCCTTCCTATAGCATGAGATGGGATATCTCAATGCTTCTAATACCAAACCTGAGACTCTTCCTATAACATGAGATGGGATATCCAACTCCTTCCCATTCCAATCCTGAGACCCTTCCGATAGCAGAGATGTGATGTCTCAATGCTTATACCAAACCTGAGACCCTTCCTATGCCCTGAGATGTGATATCCAACTGCTTCCCATTCCAATCCTGAGACCCTTCCTATAGCATGAGATGTGATATCTCAATGCTTATGCCAAATCTGAGACCCTTCCTATAGCATGAGATGTGATATCCAACTCCTTCCCATTCCAATCCTGAGACCCTTCCTATAGCATGAGATGTGATATCTCAATGCTTCTAATACCAAACCTGAGATCCTTCCTATAACATGAGATGTGATATCCAACTCCTTCCCATTCCAATCCTGAGACCCTTCCTATAGCATGAGACTTGATATCTCAATGCTTCTAATACCAAACCTGAGACCAGTCCAATAACATGAGATGTGATATCCAAATCCTTCCCCTTCCAAACCTTAGACCCTTCCTTTATCATGAGATGTGATATCCAACTCCTTCCCATTCCACTCCTGAGACCCTTCCTATAGCATGAGATGTGATATCTCAATGCTTCTAATACCAAACCTGAGACCCTTCCTATAACATGAGATGTGATATCCAAGTCCTTCCCATTCCAATCCTGAGACCCTTCCTATAGCATGAGATGTCATATCTCAATGCTTCTAATACCAAACCTGAGACCCTTCCTATAACATGAATTGTGATATCCAAGTCCTTCCCATTCCAATCTTGAGACCTTTCCAATAGCAGAGATGTGATATCTCAATGCTTATACCAAACCTGAGATCCTTCCTATGACATGAGATGTGATATCTAAATCCTTCTCATTCCAAAGCTGAGACCCTTCCTACAGCATGTGATGTGATATCTCAATGCTTCTAATATCAAAACTGAGACCCGTCCTATAACATGAGATGGGATATCCAACTCCTTCCCGTTCCAAACCTGATACCCTTCCTATAGCATGAGATGTGATATCCAATTCCTTCCCATCCCAATCCTTAGACACCTCCGATAGCAGAGATGTGAAATCTCAATGCTTATACCAAACCTGAGACTCTTACTATAACATGAGATGTGATATCTAACTCCTTCCCGTTCCAAACCTGAGACCCTTCCTATAGCATGAGATGCGATATCCAACTCCTTCCCATTCCAATCCTGAGACCCTTCCCATAGCATGAGATGTGATATCTCAATGCTTCTAATACCAAACCTGTGATCCTTCCTATAACAAGAGATGTGATATCCAAATCCTTCCCCTTCCAAATCTGAGACCCTCCCTTTAGCATGAGATGTGATATCTCAATGCCTCTAATACCAAACCTGAGATCCTTCCTATAACATGAGATGTGATATCCAAATCCTTCCCTTCCATCCCTGAGACCCTCCCTTTTACATGAGATGTGATATCCAACTCCTTCCCATTCCAATCATGAGACCCTTCTGATAGCATGAGATGTGATATCTCAATGCCTCTAATACCAAACCTGAGATCCTACATCTAACATGAAATGTGATATCCAACTCCTTCCCTTTCCAAACGTGAGACTCTCCCTATAGAATGAGATGTGATATCCAAGTCCTTCCCATTCCAATCCTGAGACCCTTCCTATAGCATGAGATGTGATATCTCAATGCTTCTAATAGCAAACCTGAGACCCTTCCTATAACGTAAGATGGGATATCCAACTCCTTCCCATTCCAATCCTGAGACCCTTCCTATAGCATGAGATGTGATAACTCAATACTTATACCAAACCTGAGACCCTTCCTATAGCATGAGATGTGATATCCAACTCCTTCCCATTCCAATCCTGAGACCCTTCCTATAGCATGAGATGTGATAACTCAATACTTATACCAAACCTGAGACCCTTCCTATAGCATGAGATGTGATATCCAACTCCTTCCCATTCCAATCCTGAGACCCTTCCTATAACATGAGATGTTATTTCTCAATGCTTCTAATACCAAACCTGAGATCCTTCCTATGGCATGAGATGTCATATAAAACTCCTTCCCATTCCAATCCTGAGACCCTTCCCATAGCATGAGATGTGATATCGAACTCCTTCCCATTCCAATCCTGCGGCCCTTCCTATAGCATGAGATTTGATATCTCAATGCTTCTAATACCAAACCTGAGATCCTTCCGATAGCATGAGATGTGATATCTGAATGCTTCTAATACCAAACCTGAGATCATTCCTATAACACGAGATGTAATATCCAAATCCTTCCCCTTCCAAACCTGAGACCCTCCCTTTAGCATGAGATGTGATATCCAACTACTTCCCATTCCAATCCTGAGACCCTTCCTATAGCATGAGATGTGATGTCTCAATGCTTCTAATACCAAACCTGAGATCCTTCCTATAACATGAGATGTGATATCCAACTCCTTCCCATTCCAATCCTGAGACACTTCCTATAGCATGAGAAGTGATATCTCCATGCTTATACCAAACCTGAGACCCTTCCTATAGCATGAGATGTGATATCCAAATCCTTCCCGTTCCAAACCTGAGACCCTTCCTATAGCATATGTGATATCCAACTCCTTCCCATTCCAAACATGAGACCCTTCCTATAGCAAGAATGTAATATCCAACTCCTACCCATTCCAATCCTGAGACCATTCCTATAGCATGAGATGTGATATCTCAATGCTTCTAATACCAAACCTGAGATACTTCCTATGACATGAGATGTGATATCCAATTCCTTCCCATTCCAAACCTGAGATCCTTCCTACAGCATGCGATGTGATATGTCAATGCTTCTAATACTAAACCTGAGACCCGTCCTATAACATGAGATGGGATATCCAACTCCTTCCCGTTCCAAACCTGATACCCTTCCTATAGCATGAGATGTGATATCCAACTCCTTCCCATCTCAATCCTGAGACACCTCCAATAGCAGAGATGTGATATCTCAATGCTTATACCAAACCTGAGACTCTTCCTATAACATGAGATATGATATCCAACTCCTTCCCGTTCCAAACCTGAGACCCTTCCTATAGCATGAGATGTGATATCCAACTCCTTCCCATTCCAATCCTGAGACCCTTCTGATAGCATGAGATGTGATATCTCAATGCTTCTAATACCAAACCTGTGATCCTTCCTATCGCATGAGATGTGATATCCAACTCCTTCCAATTCCAATCCTGAGACCCTTCCTACAGCATGAGATGTGATTTCTCAATGCTTCTAATACCAAACCTGAGACCCTTCCTATAACATGAGATGGGAATATCCAACTCCTTCCCATTCCAATCCTGAGACCCTTCCGATAGCAGAGATGTGATATCTCAATGCTTATACCAAACCTGAGATCCTTCCTATAACATTAGATGTGATATCCAACTCCTTCCCATTCCAATCCTGAGACCCTTCCTATTGCATGAGATGTGATATCTCAATGCTTCTAATATCAAACTTGAGACCCTCCCTATAGCATGAGATGTGATATCCAAGTCCTTCCCATTCCAATCCTGAGACACTTCCTATAGCATGATATGTGATATCCAATGCTTCTAATACCAAACCTGAGACTCTTCCTATAACATGAGATGGGATATCCAACTCCTTCCCATTCCAATTCTGAGACCCTTCCGATAGCAGAGATGTGATATCTCAATGCTTATACGAAACCTGAGACCCTTCCTACGGCATGAGATGTCATATACACCTCCTTCCCATTCCAATCCTGAGACCCTTCCTATAGCATGAGATGTGATATCTCAATGCTTATACCAAACCTGAGACCCTTCCTATAGCATGAGATATGATATCCAACTCCTTCCCATTCCAATCCTGTGACCCTTCCTATAGCATGAGATGTGATGTCTCAATGCTTCTAATACCAAACCTGAGATCCTTCCTATAACATGAGATGTGATATCCAACTCCTTCCATTCCAATCCTGAGACCCTTCCTATAGCATGAGATGTTATATCTCAATACTTATACCAATCCTGAGACCCTTCCTATAACATGAGATCGGATATCCAACTCCTTCCCGTTCCAAACCTGAGACCCTTCCTATAGCATATGTGATATCCAACTCCTTCCCATTCCAAACATGAGACCCTTCCTATAGCAAGAATGTAATATCCAACTCCTTCCCATTCCAACCCTGAGAACATTCCTATAGCATGAGATGTGATATCTCAATGCTTCTAATACCAAACCTGAGATCCTTCCTATGACATGAGATGTGATATCCAATTCCTCCCCATTCCAAACCTGAGAACCTTCCTACAGCATGCAATGTGATATCTCAATGCTTCTAATACCAAACCTGAGACCAGTCCTATAACATGAGATTGGATATCCAACTCCTTCCCCTTCCAAACCTGAGACCCTTCCTATAGCATGAGATGTGATATACAACTTCTTCCCATTCCAATCCTGAGACCCTTCCTATAACATGAGATGTGATGTCTCAATGCTTCTAATACCAAACCTGAGATCTTTCCTATAACATGAGATGTGATATCCAACTCCTTCCCATTCCAATCCTGAGACCCTTCCTATAGCATGAGATGTGATATCTCAATGCTTATACCAAACCTGAGACCCTTCCTATAGCTTGAGATGTGATATCCAACTCCTTCCCATTCCAATCCTGAGACCCTTCCTATAGCATGAGATGTGATATCTCAAGGCCTCTAATACCAAACCTGAGATCCTTCCTCTAACATGAAATGTGATATCCAACTCCTTCCCCTTCCAAACCTGAGAGCCTTCCTATAGCATGAGATATGATATCCAAGTCCTTCCCATTCCAATCCTGAGACCCTTCCTATAACATGAAATGTGATATCCAACTCCATCCCATTCCAACCTGAGACCTTTCCTATAGCATGAGATGGGATATCCAACTCCTTCCAAATCCAATACTGATACCATTCCGATAGCATGAGATGTGATATCCCAATGCTTCTACCAAATCTGAGACCCATTCAATGGCATGAGATGTGATATCAAACTCCTTCCCATTCCAATCCTGAGACCCTTCCTATAGCTTGAGATGTGATATCCAACTTCTTCCCATTCCAATTCTGAGACCCTTCCTATACCATGAGACTTGATATCTCAATGCTTCTAATACCAAACCTGAGACCCGTCCTATAACATGAGATGTGATATCCAAATCCTTCCCCTTCCAAACCTTAGACCCTTCCATTATCATGAGATGTGATATCCAACTCCTTCCCATTCCAATCCTGAGACCCTTCCGATATCATGACATTTGTTATCTCAATGCTTCTAATATCAAACTTGAGACCCTCCCTATAGCATGAGATGTGACATCCAAGTCCTCCCCATTCCAATCCTGAGACCCTTCCTATAGCATGAGATGTGATATCTCAATGCTTCTAATACCAAACCTGAGACCCTTCCTATAACATGAGATGTGATTTCCAAATCCTTCCCCTTCCAAACCTGAGACCCTCCCTTTAGCATGAGATGTGATATACAACTCCTTCCCATTACAATCCTGAGACCCTTCTGATAGCATGAGATGTGATATCTCAATGCCTCTAATACCAAACCTGAGATCCTATCTCTAACATGGAATGTGATATCCATCTCCTTCCCTTTCCAAACCTGAGACCCTGCCTATAGCATGAGATGTGATATCCAAGTCCTTCCCATTCCAATCCTGAGACCCTTCCTATAGCATGTGATGTGATATCTCAATGCTTACACCAAACCTGAGACCCTTCCTATGGCATGAGATGTCATATACAACTCCTTCCCATTCCAATCCTGAGACCCTTCCTACAGCATGAGATGTGATATCTCAATGCTTATACCAAACCTGAGACCCTTCCTATAGCATGAGATGTGATATCCAACTTCTTCCCATTCCAATCCTGAGACCCTTCCTATAACATGAGATGTGATGTCTCAATGCTTCTAATACCAAACCTGAGACCCTTCCTATAACATGAGATGGGATATCCAACTCCTTCCCATTCCAATCCTGAGACCCTTCCGATAGCAGAGATGTGATATCTCAATGCTTATACCAAACCTGAGACCCTTCCTATGGCCTGAGATGTCATATACAACTCCTTCCCATTCCAATCCTGAGACCGTTCCTATAGCATGAGATGTGATATCTCAATGCTTATACCAAATCTGAGACCCTTCCTATAGCATGAGATGTGATATCCAACTCCTTCCCATTCCAATCCTGAGACCTTTCCTATAGCATGAGATGTGATGTCTCAATGCTTCTAATACCAAACCTGAGATACTTCCGATAGCATGAGATGTGATATCTCAATTCTTCTAATACCAAACCTGAGATCCTTCCTATAACATGAGATGTGATTTCCAAATCCTTCCCCTTCCAAACCTGAGACCCTCCCTTTAGCGTGAGATGTGATATCCAACTCCTTCCCATTCCAATCCTGAGACCCTTCTGATAGCATGAGATGTGATATTTCAATGCCTCTAATACCAAACCTGAGATCCTACCTCTAACATGAAATGTGATATCCATCTCCTTCCCTTTCCAAACCTGAGACCCTGCCTATAGCATGAGATGTGATATCCAAGTCCTTCCCATTACAATCCTGAGACCCTTCCTATAGCATGTGATGTGATATCTCAATGCTTATACCAAACCTGAGACCCTTCCTATGGCATGAGATGTCATATACAACTCCTTCCCATTCCAATCCTGAGACCCTTCCTATAGCATGAGATGTGATATCTCAATGCTTATACCAAACCTGAGACCCTTCCTATAGCATGAGATGTGATATCCAACTCCTTCCCATTCCAATCCTGAGACCTTTCCTATAGCATGAGATGTGATGTCTCAATGCTTCTAATACCAAACCTGAGATCCTTCCTATAACATGAGATGTGATATCCAACTCCTTCCCATTCCAATCCTGAGACCCTTATGATAGCATGAGATGTGATATCTCAATGCCTCTAATACCAAACCTGAGATACTTCCGATAGCATGAGATGTGATATCTCAATGCTTCTAATACCAAACCTGAGATCCTTCCTATAACATGAGATGTGATTTCCAAATCCTTCCCCTTCCAAACCTGAGACCCTCCCTTTAGCATGAGATGTGATATCCAACTCCTTCCCATTCCAATCCTGAGACCCTTCTGATAGCATGAGATGTGATATTTCAATGCCTCTAATACCAAACCTGAGATCCTACCTCTAACATGAAATGTGATATCCATCTCCTTCCCTTTCCAAACCTGAGACCCTGCCTATAGCATGAGATGTATTATCCAAGTCCTTCCCATTACAATCCTGAGACCCTTCCTATAGCATGTGATGTGATATCTCAATGCTTATACCAAACCTGAGACCCTTCCTATGGCATGAGATGTCATATACAACTCCTTCCCATTCCAATCCTGAGACCCTTCCTATAGCATGAGCTGTGATATCTCAATGCTTATACCAAACCTGAGACCCTTCCTATAGCATGAGATGTGATATCCAACTTCTTCCCATTCCAATCCTGAGACCCTTCCTATAACATGAGATGTGATGTCTCAATGCTTCTAATACCAAACCTGAGATCTTTCCTATAACATGAGATGTGATATCCAACTCCTTCCCATTCCAATCCTGAGACCCTTCCTATAGCATGAGATGTGATATCACAATGCTTATACCAAACCTGAGACCGTTCCTATAGCTTGAGATGTGATATCCAACTCCTTCCCATTCCAATCCTGATACCCTTCCTATAGCATGAGATGTGATATCTCAAGGCCTCTAATACCAAACCTGAGATCGTTCCTCTAACATGAAATGTGATATCCTACTCCTTCCCCTTCCAAACCTGAGAGCCTTCCTATAGCATGAGATATGATAGCCAAGTCCTTCCAATTCCAATCCTGAGACCCTTCCTATAACATGAAATGTGATATCCAACTCCTTCCCATTCCAACCTGAGACCCTTCCTATAGCATGAGATGGGATATCTCAATGCTTCTAATACCAAACCTGAGACTCTTCCTATAACATGAGATGGGATATCCAACTCCTTCCCATTCCAATCCTGAGACCCTTCCGATAGCAGAGATGTGATATCTCAATGCTTATACCAAACCTGAGACCCTTCCTATGGCCTGAGATGTGATATCCAACTGCTTCCCATTCCAATCCCGAGACCCTTCCTATAGCATGAGATGTGATATCTCAATTCTTATACCAAATCTGAGACCCTTCCTATAGCATGAGATGTGATATCCAACCCCTTCCCATTCCAATCCTGAGACCCTTCCTATAGCATGAGATGTGATATCTCAATGCTTATACCAAACCTGAGACCCTTCCTATAGCATGAGATGTGATATCCAACTTCTTCCCATTCCAATCCTGAGACCCTTCCTATAACATGAGATGTGATGTCTCAATGCTTCTAATACCAAACCTGAGACCCTTCCTATAACATGAGATGGGATATCCAACTCCTTCCCATTCCAATCCTGAGACCCTTCCGATAGCAGAGATGTGATATCTCAATGCTTATACCAAACCTGAGACCCTTCCTATGGCCTGAGATGTCATATACAACTCCTTCCCATTCCAATCCTGAGACCGTTCCTATAGCATGAGATGTGATATCTCAATGCTTATACCAAATCTGAGACCCTTCCTATAGCATGAGATGTGATATCCAACTCCTTCCCATTCCAATCCTGAGACCTTTCCTATAGCATGAGATGTGATGTCTCAATGCTTCTAATACCAAACCTGAGATCCTTCCTATAACATGAGATGTGATATCCAACTCCTTCCCATTCCAATCCTGAGACCCTTATGATAGCATGAGATGTGATATCTCAGTGCCTCTAATACCAAACCTGAGATACTTCCGATAGCATGAGATGTGATATCTCAATTCTTCTAATACCAAACCTGAGATCCTTCCTATAACATGAGATGTGATTTCCAAATCCTTCCCCTTCCAAACCTGAGACCCTCCCTTTAGCGTGAGATGTGATATCCAACTCCTTCCCATTCCAATCCTGAGACCCTTCTGATAGCATGAGATGTGATATTTCAATGCCTCTAATACCAAACCTGAGATCCTACCTCTAACATGAAATGTGATATCCATCTCCTTCCCTTTCCAAACCTGAGACCCTGCCTATAGCATGAGATGTGATATCCAAGTCCTTCCCATTACAATCCTGAGACCCTTCCTATAGCATGTGATGTGATATCTCAATGCTTATACCAAACCTGAGACCCTTCCTATGGCATGAGATGTCATATACAACTCCTTCCCATTCCAATCCTGAGACCCTTCCTATAGCATGAGATGTGATATCTCAATGCTTATACCAAACCTGAGACCCTTCCTATAGCATGAGATGTGATATCCAACTCCTTCCCATTCCAATCCTGAGACCTTTCCTATAGCATGAGATGTGATGTCTCAATGCTTCTAATACCAAACCTGAGATCCTTCCTATAACATGAGATGTGATATCCAACTCCTTCCCATTCCAATCCTGAGACCCTTATGATAGCATGAGATGTGATATCTCAATGCCTCTAATACCAAACCTGAGATACTTCCGATAGCATGAGATGTGATATCTCAATGCTTCTAATACCAAACCTGAGATCCTTCCTATAACATGAGATGTGATTTCCAAATCCTTCCCCTTCCAAACCTGAGACCCTCCCTTTAGCATGAGATGTGATATCCAACTCCTTCCCATTCCAATCCTGAGACCCTTCTGATAGAATGAGATGTGATATTTCAATGCCTCTAATACCAAACCTGAGATCCTACCTCTAACATGAAATGTGATATCCATCTCCTTCCCTTTCCAAACCTGAGACCCTGCCTATAGCATGAGATGTATTATCCAAGTCCTTCCCATTACAATCCTGAGACCCTTCCTATAGCATGTGATGTGATATCTCAATGCTTATACCAAACCTGAGACCCTTCCTATGGCATGAGATGTCATATACAACTCCTTCCCATTCCAATCCTGAGACCCTTCCTATAGCATGAGCTGTGATATCTCAATGCTTATACCAAACCTGAGACCCTTCCTATAGCATGAGATGTGATATCCAAATTCTTCCCATTCCAATCCTGAGACCCTTCCTATAACATGAGATGTGATGTCTCAATGCTTCTAATACCAAACCTGAGATCTTTCCTATAACATGAGATGTGATATCCAACTCCTTCCCATTCCAATCCTGAGACCCTTCCTATAGCATGAGATGTGATATCACAATGCTTATACCAAACCTGAGACCGTTCCTATAGCTTGAGATGTGATATCCAACTCCTTCCCATTCCAATCCTGATACCCTTCCTATAGCATGAGATGTGATATCTCAAGGCCTCTAATACCAAACCTGAGATCGTTCCTCTAACATGAAATGTGATATCCTACTCCTTCCCCTTCCAAACCTGAGAGCCTTCCTATAGCATGAGATATGATAGCCAAGTCCTTCCAATTCCAATCCTGAGACCCTTCCTATAACATGAAATGTGATATCCAACTCCTTCCCATTCCAACCTGAGACCCTTCCTATAGCATGAGATGGGATATCTCAATGCTTCTAATACCAAACCTGAGACTCTTCCTATAACATGAGATGGGATATCCAACTCCTTCCCATTCCAATCCTGAGACCCTTCCGATAGCAGAGATGTGATATCTCAATGCTTATACCAAACCTGAGACCCTTCCTATGGCCTGAGATGTGATATCCAACTGCTTCCCATTCCAATCCCGAGACCCTTCCTATAGCATGAGATGTGATATCTCAATTCTTATACCAAATCTGAGACCCTTCCTATAGCATGAGATGTGATATCCAACCCCTTCCCATTCCAATCCTGAGACCCTTCCTATAGCATGAGATGTGATGTCTCAATGCTTCTAATACCAAACCTGAGATCCTTCCTATAACATGAGATGTGATATCCAACTCCTTCCGATTCCAATCCTGAGACCCTTATGATAGCATGAGATGTGATATCTCAATGCTTCTAATACCAAACCTGAGATCCTTCCTATAACATGAGATGTGATTTCCAAATCCTTCCCCTTCCAAACCTGAGACCCTCCCTTTAGCATGAGATGTGATATCCAACTCCTTCCCATTCCAATCCTGAGACCCTTCTGATAGCATGAGATGTGATATCTCAATGCCTCTAATACCAAACCTGAGATCCTACCTCTAACATGAAATGTGATATCCATCTCCTTCCCTTTCCAAACCTGAGACCCTGTCTATAGCATGAGATGTCATATACAACTCCTTCCCATTCCAATCCTGAGACCCTTCCTATAGCACGAGATGTGATATCTCAATGCTTATACCAAACCTGAGACCCTTCCTATAGCATGAGATGTGATATCCAACTCCTTCCCATTCCAATCCTGACACCCTTCCTATAGCATGAGATGTGATATCCAACTCCTTCCCATTCCAATCCTGAGACCCTTCCTATAGCCTGAGATGTGATATCTCAATGCCTCTAATACCAAACCTGAGATCCTTCCCCTAACATGAAATGTGATATCCAACTCCTTCCCTTTCCAAACCTGAGAGCCTTATGATAGCATGAGATGTGATATCTCAATGCTTCTAATACCAAACCTGAGATCCTTCCTATAACATGAGATGTGATATCCAACTTCTTCCCATTCCAATCCTGAGACCCTTATGATAGCATGAGATGTGATATCTCAATGCCTCTAATACCAAACCTGAGATACGTCCGATAGCATGAGATGTGATATCTCAATGCTTCTAATACCAAACCTGAGATCCTTCCTATAGCATGAGATGTGATTTCCAAATCCTTCCCCTTCCAAACCTGAGACCCTCCCTTTAGCATGAGATGTGATATCCAACTCCTTCCCATTCCAATCCTGAGACCCTTCTGATAGCATGAGATGTGATATTTCAATGCCTCTAATACCAAACCTGAGATCCTACCTCTAACATGAAATGTGATATCCATCTCCTTCCCTTTCCAAACCTGAGACCCTGCCTATAGCATAAGATGTGATATCCAAGTCCTTCCCATTACAATCCTGAGACCCTTCCTATAGCATGTGGTGTGATATCTCAATGCTTATACCAAACCTGAGACCCTTCCTATGGCATGAGATGTCATATACAACTCCTTCCCATTCCAATCCTGAGACCCTTCCTATAGCATGAGATGTGATATCTCAATGCTTACACCAAACCTGAGACCCTTCCTATAGCATGAGATGTGATATCCAACTTCTTCCCATTCCAATCCTGAGACCCTTCCTATAACATGAGATGTGATGTCTCAATGCTTCTAATACCAAACCTGAGATCTTTCCTATAACATGAGATGTGATATCCAACTCCTTCCCATTCCAATCCTGAGACCCTTCCTATAGCATGAGATGTGATATCACAATGCTTATACCAAACCTGAGACCGTTCCTATAGCTTGAGATGTGATATCCAACTCCTTCCCATTCCAATCCTGAGACCCTTCCTATAGCATGAGATGTGATATCTCAAGGCCTCTAATACCAAACCTGAGATCGTTCCTCTAACATGAAATGTGATATCCAACTCCTTCCCCTTCCAAACCTGAGAGCCTTCCTATAGCATGAGATATGATAGCCAAGTCCTTCCAATTCCAATCCTGAGACCCTTCCTATAACATGAAATGTGATATCCAACTCCTTCCCATTCCAACCTGAGACCCTTCCTATAGCATGAGATGGGATATCTCAATGCTTCTAATACCAAACCTGAGACTCTTCCTATAACATGAGATGGGATATCCAACTCCTTCCCATTCCAATCCTGAGACCCTTCCGATAGCAGAGATGTGATGTCTCAATGCTTATACCAAACCTGAGACCCTTCCTATGGCCTGAGATGTGATATCCAACTGCTTCCCATTCCAATCCTGAGACCCTTCCTATAGCATGAGATGTGATATCTCAATGCTTATGCCAAATCTGAGACCCTTCCTATAGCATGAGATGTGATATCCAACTCCTTCCCATTCCAATCCTGAGACCCTTCCTATAGCATGAGATGTGATGTCTCAATGCTTCTAATACCAAACCTGAGATCCTTCCTATAACATGAGATGTGATATCCAACTCCTTCCGATTCCAATCCTGAGACCCTTATGATAGCATGAGATGTGATATCTCAATGCTTCTAATACCAAACCTGAGATACTTCCTATAACATGAGATGTGATTTCCAAACCCTTCCCCTTCCAAACCTAAGACCCTCCCTTTAGCATGAGATGTGATATCCAACTCCTTCCCATTCCAATCCTGAGACCCTTCTGATAGCATGAGATGTGATATCTCAATGCCTCTAATACCAAACCTGAGATCCTACCTCTAACATGAAATGTGATATCCATCTCCTTCCCTTTCCAAACCTGAGACCCTGTCTATAGCATGAGATGTCATATACAACTCCTTCCCATTCCAATCCTGAGACCGTTCCTATAGCACGAGATGTGATATCTCAATGCTTATACCAAACCTGAGACCCTTCCTATAGCATGAGATGTGATATCCAACTCCTTCCCATTCCAATCCTGAGACCCTTCCTATAGCATGAGATGTGATATCCAACTCCTTCCCATTCCAATCCTGAGACCCTTCCTATAGCCTGAGATGTGAAATCTCAATGCCTCTAATACCAAACCTGAGATCCTTCCTCTAACATGAAATGTGATATCCAACTCCTTCCCTTTCCAAACCTGAGAGCCTATCTATAGCATGAGATTTGATATCCAAGTCCTTCCCATTCCAATCCTGAGACACTTCCGATAGCAGAGATGTGATATCTCAATGCTTATACCAAACCTGAGACCCTTCCTATAACATGAGATGTGATATCCAACTCCTTCCCGTTCCAAACCTGAGACCCTTCCTTTAGCATGAGATGTGATATCCAGCTCCTTCCCATTCCAATCCTGAGACCCTTCCGATAGCATGAGATGTGATATCTCAATGCTTATACCAAACCTGAGACCCTTCCTATAGCATGAGATGTGATATCCAACTTCTTCCCATTCCAATCCTGAGACCCTTCCTATAACATGAGATGTGATGTCTCAATGCTTCTAATACCAAACCTGAGACCCTTCCTATAACATGAGATGGGATATCCAACTCCTTCCCATTCCAATCCTGAGACCCTTCCGATAGCAGAGATGTGATATCTCAATGCTTATACCAAACCTGAGACCCTTCCTATGGCCTGAGATGTCATATACAACTCCTTCCCATTCCAATCCTGAGACCGTTCCTATAGCATGAGATGTGATATCTCAATGCTTATACCAAATCTGAGACCCTTCCTATAGCATGAGATGTGATATCCAACTCCTTCCCATTCCAATCCTGAGACCTTTCCTATAGCATGAGATGTGATGTCTCAATGCTTCTAATACCAAACCTGAGATCCTTCCTATAACATGAGATGTGATATCCAACTCCTTCCCATTCCAATCCTGAGACCCTTATGATAGCATGAGATGCGATATCTCAGTGCCTCTAATACCAAACCTGAGATACTTCCGATAGCATGAGATGTGATATCTCAATGCTTCTAATACCAAACCTGAGATCCTTCCTATAACATGAGATGTGATTTCCAAATCCTTCCCCTTCCAAACCTGAGACCCTCCCTTTAGCGTGAGATGTGATATCCAACTCCTTCCCATTCCAATCCTGAGACCCTTCTGATAGCATGAGATGTGATATTTCAATGCCTCTAATACCAAACCTGAGATCCTACCTCTAACATGAAATGTGATATCCATCTCCTTCCCTTTCCAAACCTGAGACCCTGCCTATAGCATGAGATGTGATATCCAAGTCCTTCCCATTACAATCCTGAGACCCTTCCTATAGCATGTGATGTGATATCTCAATGCTTATACCAAACCTGAGACCCTTCCTATGGCATGAGATGTCATATACAACTCCTTCCCATTCCAATCCTGAGACCCTTCCTATAGCATGAGATGTGATATCTCAATGCTTATACCAAACCTGAGACCCTTCCTATAGCATGAGATGTCATATCCAACTCCTTCCCATTCCAATCCTGAGACCGTTCCTATAGCATGAGATGTGATATCTCAATGCTTATACCAAATCTGAGACCCTTCCTATAGCATGAGATGTGATATCCAACTCCTTCCCATTCCAATCCTGAGACCTTTCCTATAGCATGAGATGTGATGTCTCAATGCTTCTAATACCAAACCTGAGATCCTTCCTATAACATGAGATGTGATATCCAACTCCTTCCCATTCCAATCCTGAGACCCTTATGATAGCATGAGATGCGATATCTCAGTGCCTCTAATACCAAACCTGAGATACTTCCGATAGCATGAGATGTGATATCTCAATGCTTCTAATACCAAACCTGAGATCCTTCCTATAACATGAGATGTGATTTCCAAATCCTTCCCCTTCCAAACCTGAGACCCTCCCTTTAGCGTGAGATGTGATATCCAACTCCTTCCCATTCCAATCCTGAGACCCTTCTGATAGCATGAGATGTGATATTTCAATGCCTCTAATACCAAACCTGAGATCCTACCTCTAACATGAAATGTGATATCCATCTCCTTCCCTTTCCAAACCTGAGACCCTGCCTATAGCATGAGATGTGATATCCAAGTCCTTCCCATTACAATCCTGAGACCCTTCCTATAGCATGTGATGTGATATCTCAATGCTTATACCAAACCTGAGACCCTTCCTATGGCATGAGATGTCATATACAACTCCTTCCCATTCCAATCCTGAGACCCTTCCTATAGCATGAGATGTGATATCTCAATGCTTATACCAAACCTGAGACCCTTCCTATAGCATGAGATGTCATATCCAACTCCTTCCCATTCCAATCCTGAGACCTTTCCTATAGCATGAGATGTGATGTCTCAATGCTTCTAATACCAAACCTGAGATCCTTCCTATAACATGAGATGTGATATCCAACTCCTTCCCATTCCAATCCTGAGACCCTTATGATAGCATGAGATGTGATATCTCAATGCCTCTAATACCAAACCTGAGATACTTCCGATAGCATGAGATGTGATATCTCAATGCTTCTAATACCAAACCTGAGATCCTTCCTATAACATGAGATGTGATTTCCAAATCCTTCCCCTTCCAAACCTGAGACCCTCCCTTTAGCATGAGATGTGATATCCAACTCCTTCCCATTCCAATCCTGAGACCCTTCTGATAGCATGAGATGTGATATTTCAATGCCTCTAATACCAAACCTGTGATCCTACCTCTAACATGAAATGTGATATCCATCTCCTTCCCTTTCCAAACCTGAGACCCTGCCTATAGCATGAGATGTATTATCCAAGTCCTTCCCATTACAATCCTGAGACCCTTCCTATAGCATGAGATGTGATATCTCAATGCTTCTAATACCAAACCTGAGACCCTTCCTATAACATGAGATGGGAATATCCAACTCCTTCCCATTCCAATCCTGAGACCCTTCCGATAGCAGAGATGTGATATCTCAATGCTTATACCAAACCTGAGATCCTTCCTATAACATGAGATGTGATATCCAACTCCTTCCCATTCCAATCCTGAGACACTTCCTATAGCATGAGATATGATAGCCAAGTCCTTCCAATTCCAATCCTGAGACCCTTCCTATAACATGAAATGTGATATCCAACTCCTTCCCATTCCAACCTGAGACCCTTCCTATAGCATGAGATGGGATATCTCAATGCTTCTAATACCAAACCTGAGACCGTTCCTATAGCTTGAGATGTGATATCCAACTCCTTCCCATTCCAATCCTGATACCCTTCCTATAGCATGAGATGTGATATCTCAAGGCCTCTAATACCAAACCTGAGATCGTTCCTCTAACATGAAATGTGATATCCTACTCCTTCCCCTTCCAAACCTGAGAGCCTTCCTATAGCATGAGATATGATAGCCAAGTCCTTCCAATTCCAATCCTGAGACCCTTCCTATAACATGAAATGTGATATCCAACTCCTTCCCATTCCAACCTGAGACCCTTCCTATAGCATGAGATGGGATATCTCAATGCTTCTAATACCAAACCTGAGACTCTTCCTATAACATGAGATGGGATATCCAACTCCTTCCCATTCCAATCCTGAGACCCTTCCGATAGCAGAGATGTGATGTCTCAATGCTTATACCAAACCTGAGACCCTTCCTATGCCCTGAGATGTGATATCCAACTGCTTCCCATTCCAATCCTGAGACCCTTCCTATAGCATGAGATGTGATATCTCAATGCTTATGCCAAATCTGAGACCCTTCCTATAGCATGAGATGTGATATCCAACTCCTTCCCATTCCAATCCTGAGACCCTTCCTATAGCATGAGATGTGATGTCTCAATGCTTCTAATACCAAACCTGAGATCCTTCCTATAACATGAGATGTGATATCCAACTCCTTCCGATTCCAATCCTGAGACCCTTATGATAGCATGAGATGTGATATCTCAATGCTTCTAATACCAAACCTGAGATCCTTCCTATAACATGAGATGTGATTTCCAAACCCTTCCCCTTCCAAACCTAAGACCCTCCCTATAGCATGAGATGTGATATCCAACTCCTTCCCATTCCAATCCTGAGACCCTTCCTATAGCATGAGATGTGATGTCTCAATGCTTCTAATACCAAACCTGAGATCCTTCCTATAACATGAGATGTGATATCCAACTCCTTCCGATTCCAATCCTGAGACCCTTATGATAGCATGAGATGTGATATCTCAATGCTTCTAATACCAAACCTGAGATCCTTACTATAACATGAGATGTGATTTCCAAACCCTTCCCCTTCCAAACCTAAGACCCTCCCTTTAGCATGAGATGTGATATCCAACTCCTTCCGATTCCAATCCTGAGACCCTTATGATAGCATGAGATGTGATATCTCAATGCTTCTAATACCAAACCTGAGATCCTTCCTATAACATGAGATGTGATTTCCAAACCCTTCCCCTTCCAAACCTAAGACCCTCCCTTTAGCATGAGATGTGATATCCAACTCCTTCCCATTCCAATCCTGAGACCCTTCTGATAGCATGAGATGTGATATCTCAATGCCTCTAATACCAAACCTGAGATCCTACCTCTAACATGAAATGTGATATCCATCTCCTTCCCTTTCCAAACCTGAGACCCTGTCTATAGCATGAGATGTCATATACAACTCCTTCCCATTCCAATCCTGAGACCCTTCCTATAGCACGAGATGTGATATCTCAATGCTTATACCAAACCTGAGACCCTTCCTATAGCATGAGATGTGATATCCAACTCCTTCCCATTCCAATCCTGAGACCCTTCCTATAGCATGAGATGTGATATCCAACTCCTTCCCATTCCAATCCTGAGACCCTTCCTATAGCCTGAGATGTGAAATCTCAATGCCTCTAATACCAAACCTGAGATCCTTCCTTTAACATGAAATGTGATATCCAACTCCTTCCCTTTCCAAACCTGAGAGTCTATCTATAGCATGAGATTTGATATCCAAGTCCTTCCCATTCCAATCCTGAGACACTTCCGATAGCAGAGATGTGATATCTCAATGCTTATACCAAACCTGAGACCCTTCCTATAACATGAGATGTGATATCCAACTCCTTCCCGTTCCAAACCTGAGACCCTTCCTTTAGCATGAGATGTGATATCCAGCTCCTTCCCATTCCAATCCTGAGACACTTCCGATAGCATGAGATGTGATATCTCAATGCTTCTAATATCAAAACTGAGACCCTCCCTATAGCATGATATGTGATATCTAAGTCCTTCCCATTCCAATCCTGAGACCCTTCCTATAGTATGAGATGTGATATCTCAATGCTTCTACCAAACCTGAGACCCTTCCTTTAGCATGAGATGTGATAACCAACTCCTTCCCATTCCAATCCTGAGACCCTTCCTATAGCATGAGATGTGATATCCAAATCCTTCCCCTTCCAAACCTGAGACCCTCCCTTTAGCATGAGATGTGATATCCACCTCCTTCCCATTCCAATCCTGAGACCCTTCTGATAGCATGAGATGTGATATCTCAATGCTTCTATAGCAAACCTGAGATCCTTCCGATAGCATGAGATGTGATATCTCAATGCCTCTAATACCAAACCTGAGATCCTACCTCTAACATGAAATGTGATATCCAACTCTTTCCCCTTCCAAACCTGAGAGCCTTCCTATAGCATGAGATGTGATATCCAAGTCCTTCCCATTCCAATCCTGAGACACTTCCTATAACATGAAATGTGATATCCAACTCCTTCCCATTCCAACCTGAGACCCTTCCTATAGCATGAGATGGGATATCCAACTCCTTCCAAATCCAATCCTGATACCCTTCCGATAGCATGAGATGTGATATCCCAATGCTTCTACCAAACCTGAGACCCATACTATGGCATGAGATGTGATATCAAACTCCTTCCCCTTCCAAACCTTAGACCCTTCCTTTATCATGAGATGTGATATCCAACTCCTTCCCATTCCATCCCTGAGACCCTTCCGATATCATGAGATGTGATATCTCAATGCTTCTAATATCAAACTTGAGACCCTCCCTATAGCATGAGATGTGATATCCAAATCCTTCCCCTTCCAAACCTGAGACCCTCCCTTTAGCGTGAGATGTGATATCCAACTCCTTCCCATTCCAATCCTGAGACCCTTCTGATAGCATGAGATGTGATATTTCAATGCCTCTAATACCAAACCTGAGATCCTACCTCTAACATGAAATGTGATATCCATCTCCTTCCCTTTCCAAACCTGAGACCCTGCCTATAGCATGAGATGTGATATCCAAGTCCTTCCCATTACAATCCTGAGACCCTTCCTATAGCATGTGATGTGATATCTCAATGCTTATACCAAACCTGAGACCCTTCCTATGGCATGAGATGTCATATACAACTCCTTCCCATTCCAATCCTGAGACCCTTCCTATAGCATGAGATGTGATATCTCAATGCTTATACCAAACCTGAGACCCTTCCTATAGCATGAGATGTGATATCCAACTCCTTCCCATTCCAATCCTGAGACCTTTCCTATAGCATGAGATGTGATGTCTCAATGCTTCTAATACCAAACCTGAGATCCTTCCTATAACATGAGATGTGATATCCAACTCCTTCCCATTCCAATCCTGAGACCCTTATGATAGCATGAGATGTGATATCTCAATGCCTCTAATACCAAACCTGAGATACTTCCGATAGCATGAGATGTGATATCTCAATGCTTCTAATACCAAACCTGAGATCCTTCCTATAACATGAGATGTGATTTCCAAATCCTTCCCCTTCCAAACCTGAGACCCTCCCTTTAGCATGAGATGTGATATCCAACTCCTTCCCATTCCAATCCTGAGACCCTTCTGATAGAATGAGATGTGATATTTCAATGCCTCTAATACCAAACCTGAGATCCTACCTCTAACATGAAATGTGATATCCATCTCCTTCCCTTTCCAAACCTGAGACCCTGCCTATAGCATGAGATGTATTATCCAAGTCCTTCCCATTACAATCCTGAGACCCTTCCTATAGCATGTGATGTGATATCTCAATGCTTATACCAAACCTGAGACCCTTCCTATGGCATGAGATGTCATATACAACTCCTTCCCATTCCAATCCTGAGACCCTTCCTATAGCATGAGCTGTGATATCTCAATGCTTATACCAAACCTGAGACCCTTCCTATAGCATGAGATGTGATATCCAAATTCTTCCCATTCCAATCCTGAGACCCTTCCTATAACATGAGATGTGATGTCTCAATGCTTCTAATACCAAACCTGAGATCTTTCCTATAACATGAGATGTGATATCCAACTCCTTCCCATTCCAATCCTGAGACCCTTCCTATAGCATGAGATGTGATATCACAATGCTTATACCAAACCTGAGACCGTTCCTATAGCTTGAGATGTGATATCCAACTCCTTCCCATTCCAATCCTGATACCCTTCCTATAGCATGAGATGTGATATCTCAAGGCCTCTAATACCAAACCTGAGATCGTTCTTCTAACATGAAATGTGATATCCTACTCCTTCCCCTTCCAAACCTGAGAGCCTTCCTATAGCATGAGATATGATAGCCAAGTCCTTCCAATTCCAATCCTGAGACCCTTCCTATAACATGAAATGTGATATCCAACTCCTTCCCATTCCAACCTGAGACCCTTCCTATAGCATGAGATGGGATATCTCAATGCTTCTAATACCAAACCTGAGACTCTTCCTATAACATGAGATGGGATATCCAACTCCTTCCCATTCCAATCCTGAGACCCTTCCGATAGCAGAGATGTGATATCTCAATGCTTATACCAAACCTGAGACCCTTCCTATGGCCTGAGATGTGATATCCAACTGCTTCCCATTCCAATCCCGAGACCCTTCCTATAGCATGAGATGTGATATCTCAATTCTTATACCAAATCTGAGACCCTTCCTATAGCATGAG
This sequence comes from Ambystoma mexicanum, assembly GCF_040938575.1. Taxonomy (NCBI): domain Eukaryota; kingdom Metazoa; phylum Chordata; class Amphibia; order Caudata; family Ambystomatidae; genus Ambystoma; species Ambystoma mexicanum. Next base: position 325,167,731 of record NC_090936.1, read on the forward strand.
ATGTGATATCCAACCCCTTCCCATTCCAATCCTGAGACCCTTCCTATAGCATGAGATGTGATGTCTCAATGCTTCTAATACCAAACCTGAGATCCTTCCTATAACATGAGATGTGATATCCAACTCCTTCCGATTCCAATCCTGAGACCCTTATGATAGCATGAGATGTGATATCTCAATGCTTCTAATACCAAACCTGAGATCCTTCCTATAACATGAGATGTGATTTCCAAATCCTTCCCCTTCCAAACCTGAGACCCTCCCTTTAGCATGAGATGTGATATCCAACTCCTTCCCATTCCAATCCTGAGACCCTTCTGATAGCATGAGATGTGATATCTCAATGCCTCTAATACCAAACCTGAGATCCTACCTCTAACATGAAATGTGATATCCATCTCCTTCCCTTTCCAAACCTGAGACCCTGTCTATAGCATGAGATGTCATATACAACTCCTTCCCATTCCAATCCTGAGACCCTTCCTATAGCACGAGATGTGATATCTCAATGCTTATACCAAACCTGAGACCCTTCCTATAGCATGAGATGTGATATCCAACTCCTTCCCATTCCAATCCTGACACCCTTCCTATAGCATGAGATGTGATATCCAACTCCTTCCCATTCCAATCCTGAGACCCTTCCTATAGCCTGAGATGTGATATCTCAATGCCTCTAATACCAAACCTGAGATCCTTCCCCTAACATGAAATGTGATATCCAACTCCTTCCCTTTCCAAACCTGAGAGCCTTATGATAGCATGAGATGTGATATCTCAATGCTTCTAATACCAAACCTGAGATCCTTCCTATAACATGAGATGTGATATCCAACTTCTTCCCATTCCAATCCTGAGACCCTTATGATAGCATGAGATGTGATATCTCAATACCTCTAATACCAAACCTGAGATACGTCCGATAGCATGAGATGTGATATCTCAATGCTTCTAATACCAAACCTGAGATCCTTCCTATAGCATGAGATGTGATTTCCAAATCCTTCCCCTTCCAAACCTGAGACCCTCCCTTTAGCATGAGATGTGATATCCAACTCCTTCCCATTCCAATCCTGAGACCCTTCTGATAGCATGAGATGTGATATTTCAATGCCTCTAATACCAAACCTGAGATCCTACCTCTAACATGAAATGTGATATCCATCTCCTTCCCTTTCCAAACCTGAGACCCTGCCTATAGCATAAGATGTGATATCCAAGTCCTTCCCATTACAATCCTGAGACCCTTCCTATAGCATGTGGTGTGATATCTCAATGCTTATACCAAACCTGAGACCCTTCCTATGGCATGAGATGTCATATACAACTCCTTCCCATTCCAATCCTGAGACCCTTCCTATAGCATGAGATGTGATATCTCAATGCTTACACCAAACCTGAGACCCTTCCTATAGCATGAGATGTGATATCCAACTTCTTCCCATTCCAATCCTGAGACCCTTCCTATAACATGAGATGTGATGTCTCAATGCTTCTAATACCAAACCTGAGATCTTTCCTATAACATGAGATGTGATATCCAACTCCTTCCCATTCCAATCCTGAGACCCTTCCTATAGCATGAGATGTGATATCACAATGCTTATACCAAACCTGAGACCGTTCCTATAGCTTGAGATGTGATATCCAACTCCTTCCCATTCCAATCCTGAGACCCTTCCTATAGCATGAGATGTGATATCTCAAGGCCTCTAATACCAAACCTGAGATCGTTCCTCTAACATGAAATGTGATATCCAACTCCTTCGCCTTCCAAACCTGAGAGCCTTCCTATAGCATGAGATATGATAGCCAAGTCCTTCCAATTCCAATCCTGAGACCCTTCCTATAACATGAAATGTGATATCCAACTCCTTCCCATTCCAACCTGAGACCCTTCCTATAGCATGAGATGGGATATCTCAATGCTTCTAATACCAAACCTGAGACTCTTCCTATAACATGAGATGGGATATCCAACTCCTTCCCATTCCAATCCTGAGACCCTTCCGATAGCAGAGATGTGATGTCTCAATGCTTATACCAAACCTGAGACCCTTCCTATGGCCTGAGATGTGATATCCAACTGCTTCCCATTCCAATCCTGAGACCCTTCCTATAGCATGAGATGTGATATCTCAATGCTTATGCCAAATCTGAGACCCTTCCTATAGCATGAGATGTGATATCCAACTCCTTCCCATTCCAATCCTGAGACCCTTCCTATAGCATGAGATGTGATGTCTCAATGCTTCTAATACCAAACCTGAGATCCTTCCTATAACATGAGATGTGATATCCAACTCCTTCCGATTCCAATCCTGAGACCCTTATGATAGCATGAGATGTGATATCTCAATGCTTCTAATACCAAACCTGAGATACTTCCTATAACATGAGATGTGATTTCCAAACCCTTCCCCTTCCAAACCTAAGACCCTCCCTTTAGCATGAGATGTGATATCCAACTCCTTCCCATTCCAATCCTGAGACCCTTCTGATAGCATGAGATGTGATATCTCAATGCCTCTAATACCAAACCTGAGATCCTACCTCTAACATGAAATGTGATATCCATCTCCTTCCCTTTCCAAACCTGAGACCCTGTCTATAGCATGAGATGTCATATACAACTCCTTCCCATTCCAATCCTGAGACCGTTCCTATAGCACGAGATGTGATATCTCAATGCTTATACCAAACCTGAGACCCTTCCTATAGCATGAGATGTGATATCCAACTCCTTCCCATTCCAATCCTGAGACCCTTCCTATAGCATGAGATGTGATATCCAACTCCTTCCCATTCCAATCCTGAGACCCTTCCTATAGCCTGAGATGTGAAATCTCAATGCCTCTAATACCAAACCTGAGATCCTTCCTCTAACATGAAATGTGATATCCAACTCCTTCCCTTTCCAAACCTGAGAGCCTATCTATAGCATGAGATTTGATATCCAAGTCCTTCCCATTCCAATCCTGAGACACTTCCGATAGCAGAGATGTGATATCTCAATGCTTATACCAAACCTGAGACCCTTCCTATAACATGAGATGTGATATCCAACTCCTTCCCGTTCCAAACCTGAGACCCTTCCTTTAGCATGAGATGTGATATCCAGCTCCTTCCCATTCCAATCCTGAGACCCTTCCGATAGCATGAGATGTGATATCTCAATGCTTATACCAAACCTGAGACCCTTCCTATAGCATGAGATGTGATATCCAACTTCTTCCCATTCCAATCCTGAGACCCTTCCTATAACATGAGATGTGATGTCTCAATGCTTCTAATACCAAACCTGAGACCCTTCCTATAACATGAGATGGGATATCCAACTCCTTCCCATTCCAATCCTGAGACCCTTCCGATAGCAGAGATGTGATATCTCAATGCTTATACCAAACCTGAGACCCTTCCTATGGCCTGAGATGTCATATACAACTCCTTCCCATTCCAATCCTGAGACCGTTCCTATAGCATGAGATGTGATATCTCAATGCTTATACCAAATCTGAGACCCTTCCTATAGCATGAGATGTGATATCCAACTCCTTCCCATTCCAATCCTGAGACCTTTCCTATAGCATGAGATGTGATGTCTCAATGCTTCTAATACCAAACCTGAGATCCTTCCTATAACATGAGATGTGATATCCAACTCCTTCCCATTCCAATCCTGAGACCCTTATGATAGCATGAGATGCGATATCTCAGTGCCTCTAATACCAAACCTGAGATACTTCCGATAGCATGAGATGTGATATCTCAATGCTTCTAATACCAAACCTGAGATCCTTCCTATAACATGAGATGTGATTTCCAAATCCTTCCCCTTCCAAACCTGAGACCCTCCCTTTAGCGTGAGATGTGATATCCAACTCCTTCCCATTCCAATCCTGAGACCCTTCTGATAGCATGAGATGTGATATTTCAATGCCTCTAATACCAAACCTGAGATCCTACCTCTAACATGAAATGTGATATCCATCTCCTTCCCTTTCCAAACCTGAGACCCTGCCTATAGCATGAGATGTGATATCCAAGTCCTTCCCATTACAATCCTGAGACCCTTCCTATAGCATGTGATGTGATATCTCAATGCTTATACCAAACCTGAGACCCTTCCTATGGCATGAGATGTCATATACAACTCCTTCCCATTCCAATCCTGAGACCCTTCCTATAGCATGAGATGTGATATCTCAATGCTTATACCAAACCTGAGACCCTTCCTATAGCATGAGATGTGTAAGGATATTTGGCATGTTACAGCACAGAGTACAGCACTACTGCACAAGTAGCATTACAGCACTACTGCACAAGTAGCATTTTTTTTGCAGCACCACCACAAGGGTGCGGTGCATTGCTATATGGGTTAGCAGATTAACAAGGAAAGACAGACTATTCAGTCAAAAAACGATTTTAACATATAAGATGCAAAGCTATTTTTACAGTTAAAAGCACACGTGTTCATTTAAAAATGCACACTATTTTTCACCTGAAATGCCTATATTGCTAGAGACACATTTGAAAATTAACAGATAACATATTAACCATTAACCTGACTAATAAAACCTTATTTTATTATAACTCACTAATAAAATGTGTTCTCTACTGCAGAATTAGGCATATTTTGAAAACCAGTTAAATGAGTGTGCAGATTTTTCCTCTCTTCTCTGCCTGATTATCCGTGTTGTTGTGCACAGTAACTGCAGGAGGAAGGAAGTCAGATTTGCAACAATTGCAAATGTATAAGCGAAGCTATTGTTTAAAAGTAGGAGGATGAGAGATGATGGATTTCATTGGAACACGTCATAAAGAGGGCTGAGAGGAAAGTTTTAGTGGGCAGTAGCAGGGAAAAAGACAGGAGACATCTTTCTGCACTACTGGGGAGAAGACCTGGCTGTGGGGGTGTCCTGCTGCAGTCGAGACTGGGGAAAGCTGAAAGAATTACCTTTCCACTGGCAGAGGCAGTCCTATCTGAAAAAGCTGAGAATTCCAGGCAATGACTCCGGCTTGAGAAGGCAAGCGTTCCTTTTTGTTGGAGTTAAGCCAAGAGAGCCACATTCACAGAGAGAAGACTCTGAACAGATAAGGTAATTACCTAACTGGGGGAGCTGTGTGTGTGCACGAAAGTATGCAGTCAGTGTAGAAAAATGAAAGTCTCGTGCGTGTCTTAATCAAGTGCTAATGTTGCAATTTAAGTTCTGTTCTCCGCCACTATAATTGCAGTGTGTCATTGAAAATGCTTTGATTGTTCCCTTTTATTGCTGTGAAGAATGAGATCATGTCTAAATGAAAATTTTATAATACAGAAAATATTTGAAAACAGACGGGTGGTTTATTTTCTATTTACCATTACAATGCCAATGATGTGGGGAGATTTTTAAACAGTGCAATGGTCATTTTAAGACAGATGTGTGTATGTCAGAATCAGTATGAATAATTGTGAGTGACTGTAGTATAACTTGTTGGAGGTACATGAGCCAACGGGAAGAGAGACTCTCTGAACATAGCTCCCTACCGTATATAAGGTAGTGGAAATTACCACAAGACTACCACATATAGCTCTCTGTCGTAAATAAGTCAGTGAGTTTGCCCATGGTGGCGCACCAACACTATCCCTGGAAATTGTGGTTTCCCTAGAATGCAGGTCTGAGGTCTCTCTAGTGATCACACGAAAAATCTAAGCGAAGATAAGGGATTCTGGACATTGGGGCCACAAATAAAACAAGGGAATTATGCTCACCAAAATACCACCAACCACGTATACCAAATATGCAGGTCTGGGTGCTGAAATAATGCATGTCCATTGTATTATTGTTGCACATGGCCAAATCTGAATACAAAGAGTGATTATTGCTAAGTTATTTCTCGGCGGTAATAAAATACCGTCAGGCCCCAAATCTCCACAAAATACCCTACATATTTATGGTGCGTTGGCCGGGAAAGTGATCATAGAGTACCTACTGGGCGTGGCAAGCGTGTCTCACACTGCCATTTGCACATTAAAGGGAAACCATTTTATAATAGCAGTGTGCCACTAAAAACGAATTTCAGAATGTCACAAAGGGAAACCACATTCTCAGATCTAGTGCAATATTTAGAGGCAAAGTTATTTGCACATGGGAATTGGTCTTCGAACAGTACCTTAGAATGGAGTAACCGCATTCAGGGTGAGGTGCAGAAAGAAAAACTAGACAATATTTTTGCAGAAGGCAGCATAATTCAGGTCTGCCTTACAAGATTATTGAATGCAGCCGATAAAAGTGCAGAGAAAGACTGTTTAATACGGCTATGCGGCAAAATATGGTTTATTTTAAACAAGTCCCTGCGAATGCAAGAGAATGATACTCAGCTAATTAACAGGTTAAAGACTGAATTAGATGGGGCAAGTAAAAATCAGGAAATGTTGAGAGCAGAATTGGATGTATGCCAAAAAGACATGCAATTAAAATGCAGAGACTTTGATACTCAGTTATCCAAAAGCAAGAAACAATTTGAAGATAGTGAGCAAGAATTGACACACTTAAAAGCCTTAGTGGATCACATTAGGCAGGATAAAGATGAGGTTGTTTCAGAAATGCAGATTTTACAAAAAGAACGTTGCGAAAAAGAAGGTGATCTCCAGAGTGTAGAACAAGAAATGATTAAAATGATCCAAGAAAGAGACAAGAGAAGTAAAGAGTTCAATGAATGCCAAATGCAAATGTGCGATATGCAGGAGGCAATTAATAAAATGAGTGATGAAAATAATTATTTGCATGATGAAGCCAACAGACTCCTTAAAAAGTGTAAGGACTTAGAACAGCAAATGTGCATTCCCAGGTCCCAGGAGAGGCGGCAGGGTACCACATTCAATGGAGTGGAGGTGAATTCTAGCTCTGCCCAAAGAGCTAGTGCCCCAGTGACTGGGCCGGTGACTGAACTTGGTTGCAGCGCCCTTGGGGGATTTGATACTCCCATTGGGGGCAGCCACCAATCTCATACACCTGAAAACAGGATTGAATCACAAAATAGTGCAATTCCATGCATTGCAACAAGTAGCCCCATAAAAATAATGAAATCCATTAAAGCCCTGATCAAACCATTTAAAAAGGGAGGTGAATGCTGCATTGAGGATCACTTAGAAGCGGTGCATGACATTTTTAAAGCGCTCCAGATACCTAAGGAACAGTACAGACAATATTTTCATTTAACTTTAGATGCCCCGACAGCCAGCATCATAAGGGGATTAAATGAACAGCAGAATATGACATGGCTGGAGTTTGAAAAAGAAATTAGGCGCCATTTTTCTCCTTTTCAGTCATTGCAGGAGGCAAAGAAAGTTGCGTACACTATTACTGCTGGACCTAATACATCACCTCGCCAATTTTTACAAGACTTAAAAAGAGCATTCTCTCGCTTTGATGTATCTTTTGACTCAAATTCCAATGAGTTTAAAACCGCATACTTCTATGGGCTACAGAAAGACATCATATCCCAATTGGTCCGTGAATTTGACCGTGACAAGTCCCTTGAATGGATTGTACATCAAAGCACCAAGCTATATGAGGTACTCTATTGTCAGGGTAGAGAAAGTGATAAAATGAAAGATACTAGGCCTAAATCTAAAGAACCCTCAGCCACAGTAATGGAAATCAGGTCAGCCAAAATGTCCCTTGAGTCTGCTCAAAGCCAAGGTAAAAATAATGTGACACCTGAACAAAGGGGTAATCAACAAAGATCGCCATTTACTGTACCAATGTTCCAATCACATGATCCTAGTAATAGAGAGAGCTACATCAGCCCTAGATATTTAGGAGATAGACCCCGGGTAAGATACCGGTCTGATATGGCAGGTATGAACAATAACCAGAGACAAAATCAAGATCAAAGAAATGATGGTCCCTACCAGTCATTGGGGACACAGAGCAGATTTGATCCCAGCACCATGATATATGGTAATCAGGATAGGCCCCGATATGTGGATCGATTTACTGATAATGGAAATCAATATAGGGGCCAGTACCCACAATCTGAGAGACAGGACATGAAGCAAAACGTGAACTACAGTCCACGCCAGTACAATGATTCCCCACCAGGGGACTATAATCAAAGGATGGGTGCAACCCGCTCCCCTCCACAAATGAATCAAGAGTTCAGAAACCATCCCAACCGGTATCAATCACCTGAGAGGTATCAGAATAGATCCAATCAGGGGGAAAACAACCAATATCGACCTAGGCCACAGAAAGAGGATCCTAGAGAGGTGGAAAGGTTCCAATGCCTTGAGGCCCAAGTGAAAATGTTAGCTGAGCAAATAGGAAAGCTCTATACAGCGCAAAAACAACCTTCCAAAGAGGGGGCTGATGGCCATAGCAATGACCGGGGGGCTTCCGAAAAGTGACTAAGTACTCATGATAACTGCAGTGCCAAAATGACAGATAGCTCTGATATAATTTTGCATAACGACTCTGAGATGTCTAATGGATTAAAAATGAAAGTACCAGTAAATGAAATTGTGACAGAAAGTGCAAATACTTCTAAAAAAGAGGTACGGTTTAACTTAGAGCTAAATAAAACAGTAAAGATTTGCACAAATGAAAAAGAAACATTAGGAATTCCAAAAGAACAAAGGGACAGATTTAAGAAAAATGACTCATGCATGGGGAATACCAGTGAACAGGGAGTAAGTGGGGATGCCATAGCTCCTTCCCTGGGCAAGCAAAACAATTACCAAACACAGACAGAAAAAGGAAATACTCACCAGGAGGGTACAAGTCAATCACCTGAAAAATTCTTTGAGCCACATATTTTTGAAGAGGCTGAAAGGGCTGGTATTACACTAAATGATCACAAATGCACAGAATTAAAAAATGACAAATTGCTGAATGATGTTGTGACACATGTTCAGTTGGAAGGTTGTAATGTGGTCTCTGATGTTACCCAGATGGATGGGCGAACGGTGGCCACACTCCAAAAAACCTCTGAACATGGAGAAATGAATAAAATATCTCGCACAGAAATGGGTAAAAAGGAGGGAAAAATGTCTTTTCATTTACCAATGTGCTTAGCCAAAAGTGAAAAAGACCTGAGAAAGGTGAGCCCTGAAATCAGTAAGAATTCACATTTCTTATGTGTATTAGAGGAAGTTGAGGACAGATATTATGCACCCATCACTGTAGAAGAAAAATGCCACACCTTTGCTATGATTGACACTGGCGCACAGGCCACAATTATGTCCAAGGAGCTGGTAAAGAGTATCAATGAAGGGAGGCCTCCACAGAGTCAGATCACAGTGAAGGCAAATCAAGGCCCAGTGCATAACTTTAATGGGGAGGAGGTGCCCATCATAGGTGTAACTGAGGTTGACATAAAAATAGGAAAGCACAGAATGAAACAAGAGGTATTGATCACATCTATTTGTGAAATTCCATTTCTGATGGGGACAGATTGCCTGAAAAGATTGTCTCCTCTCATAGATGGGGTGAATGGAGTGCTGTGGTCCTTAACCAAAAAACCATTGAGGCCTAAGAAACTAAAATCACAAAACAGCAATATAAAAGAATGTCACACCGTTGCCAAAACAAATGATGCTGTGGAGGTATATCTCCAGAATAGCTGCATACCTAGTGTCACTGTTATATTAAGGTGTCAAGACAAAGATCAGAGCGACAATGAAAAACTACCTGTACAAATATACTTGGACCCAAGGAAAGATTGGCAGACTGCCATAGACGAACACACATTACGTTTCTATTTAAAAGAGAATACATGCAAACAGAATATTGTTCCTAAAACAGATTCAGAAAAACACATTACCACTCTGGCAGAGATACACATGGAAGATGAGCAACCATGGGTTCACGCTGGTATAAATGATTATCTTAAAACAATAAAAGCCACTTTAGCGCTTGAACATGAAAGGAGTTTCATTAATGAGAAATTGTTGCAAAAAATTATGGAGAGGGAAGAAATCCCGAAATTTAGGATTAAAAACCAATATGTTTCTGGGTTGGACAGTCCAGACTTTGAAAACCGAATTACAGGCAGATGCATGCTTAAAATTAGCATTGGGCAGAAAGCAATTTACCATAATGTATGGATAGTGAGTGGAGCACAAAATGAATTTTACATGGGCAATGACATCATGCACAGAATGTGTATGGTGTTAGATTTCCTTAATCAAAAAATATGGTCACGCCTAGGTGGGCCGGCGCCTGAATTTGAAGACAAAAGAAGGGCTTATCATTGTGCACAACTAGTTCCTTATGCAGTCGAATTACAGATGAGGAAAAATACTATTGTTCCTGCATTTACAAAACAGTTTGCAATAACACTGAAATGCAAAAATGGACAGCAGATGAAAGGCTCTGATGCATTTGTATGCCTGAATGAATCCATAAAACAGCAAGGCCTGGATTATGAATACATTCCATTGGTAGACATTGGTGAGGGATCTGTAAAAATCATGGTGAATAATAAAGGTTGTCAGGATATTCATTTAGAGGAAAACTCCCCATTAGGAATGGCCATACAAAAATCACATTATACGGCAGATTTAAATAACATGGTGATTGGGAATATTCCTGAAAAATATGTAGATGCCAAGGGCGAGTTGCCAGAACACCTGGACTCTCAGCCCAAAGGAATATTTAAAATTCATTCTGTGTATCCTTATGATTCAAATGAGACAGTGTGCTGCCATCAAGAGGATTGCATAATATTTAATTTAAATGAAAATGAAACAGGAAATCAGCCCATTGAAGTGGAAGCTGATATGCCAAAATATTTGAAAGTGGCAGCCCTACAAAAAGACACAGCCACACAGTTAGAGGAAAGCGCTGAGATTCCCTTACCAGAAGAGTTTCCAGAATTTTCCAGAATGGTAGAAGAGCAGATCTCCTTAGCGGATGCATGTAACAGCGATGAGGATCGACGCAATCTGAGGGAAATATTTATGGAGTTTAAGGATGTATTTGCAAAAGATGCTTATGATTGTGGTTTAACTGATTTACATGTGGCCACACTACCAGAAGGTTGTAGCAGAAATCCAGTGTTTGTACGCCAGTATAGACTACCGCTGGCATGTTTAGAATCATTGGCAGAGATTATTAAAAATTTGGAATCACGGGGAATAATTAGGCCCATTCATAGCACATCCAATACGCCTATTTTAGGTGTGTTAAAGCCAAATGGTCAATGGCGGCTGTGTGCAGACTTAAGAGAGTTAAATAAAAGAGTACCAGTATCTAGATGGCCACTACCATTCATTGATCAGGGCCTAGCTCAGATACATGGTTCAAATGTATTTACCACGTTAGATCTCACATCTGGATATTGGTGTGTGCCATTGGCAGAGGAGATACAACACCTATTTTCCTTTACATTTGACAGGACTCAATATGCCTGGCTTAGAGCTCCGTTCGGGTACATCAATAGTGGGAGTGAATTTGGCATATTTTTGAGAAAGGCCATGCCGGATGCAGCGGAAAGAGGGACAATAGTTTATGTGGATGATGTCTTGATAAAAAATGAAAACCTTAAAAGCCATTTTGATGAAATAAGACATGTGCTTGGCCAATTGCAGAAAGCAGGCGCCAAAGTATCTTTGCAAAAAGCACAATGGTGCAAGAAAAAAGTGAACTTTCTAGGGCATGAAGTGACTGAACATGGGCTAAATCCACAAAGGAAGAAAATAGAGGCCATACAAAGATTAAAAGATCCTAAAAATGTGAAAGGAGTAAAAAGTTTATTAGGGATGACAGGCTATAACAGAAAGTTCATTGAGAATTATGCAGAAATCACTCAACCATTGACTAAACTGCTTAAACTAAATACTCCCTGGAGATGGGAAAGAGAGCAGTCTGATGCAGTGGCTAGATTGAAGGAATGTCTTGTAAAGGCACCATGTTTAGCATACCCCATAAAGAACAGGGATTTCTTTATAGAAATAGGATTTTCTGAACATTGTATGTCAGCAGTGTTATCACAAAAACACGATTTGAATCACAAAACCATTGCATATGCAAGTAAGGCATTTTCCCAAGTTGAAATGAAATTTAATGAATGCGAAAAGGCCCTATTAACCACTGTGTGGGCGCTACAACATTTCCGCCCCATTGTTCAGGGAGAAAAGGTGATTATTGAAACAAATCATCAACCTTTGCAATTTTTAGAGAGTAAAAGAATTAGATCAGGCAATCTAGCGCAATCCAGAATCACTTCATGGACGCTGGCATTACAAGGTTTTCCCGTAGAAGTAAGATATGGACAAAATAAAAAGAGCCCAATTGCTCAAGGGTTAGCTGACTTACATGACTGTGCAGCTGAACAAATACCAAATGAAATGGAAGTGGAAGCTAGTTTGCAGGAATTTGAACAATCACCACACAAAGCTTTTGATGAAAAAACATGCGAGGATTTGCCAACTGTATATGTGGATGGTTGTGCTTTTCACATTGAAAATGACAGTAATAAACAATTAGTGGCAGGAATAGGAAATGTCTGGTTGAAATGTGAAGGCGTTCCTAGTATAGGGATGAGGATTGGAGATAGGAGCAGTCAGGTGGCGGAATTGGCAGCCATCTATAAAGCAATTGCTACTGCAGTTGATAAAAAGTTCAGTGAAATTGTCCTGGTGACTGATTCTGACTATGCACGGAATAGCTTTGTGGAGTATTTGCCTGGTTGGAAAGCAAGAGGCATGATTACATACAACAAAAAGCCACTTAAACATGGAAAAATGATACAAGCCATAGACAAATTGGTGTCAGAAAATAATTTAACAATATACTGGAGAAAAATTCGTGGGCATTTAAAAACACCAGGAGAGGATAAGGAGGGAAATGATAAGGCAGACCATCTGGCTAAGATTGGGGCTGTGATGGGAGAATTGCTACCTATTGATTATTTAATGGGTGAAATACAAATTGATGCAGTCACACGTTCTAAAGCACCAAAGGAGGTAGATCAACCGGTGGTGCAGTGGAGTCATGACACGCCAGACCAAGATTTGATTGAGGCACAAAAGAATGATCAAATTTTGGGAATCTATTATAATCATTTGATGGATCCTGAACAAAATCCTTTAACAGAAAATGATTGTATGGGAAAAGAAGAGTTGAGGGTGTTATTAAAGAACAAAACACGAATTAGATTACAGGATGGACTCATGATTAGAGAGTCCATAACAGGGCAAATACAGTGGGTAGTACCCCTTTCATTCAGAGGACTAATGCTACACCATGCACACGATGCCATAACTGCAGGCCATAGAGGTTCACAAAAGACATTAGAAATACTAAAAGATTATGCTTACTGGCCACATATGTCCCAAGATGTGGAATTATATACTAGAGGATGTCTAGTATGCGCCCAATTTAAACCTGCTTCACCAATGCATAGAGCACCATTGATGAAAAGAGGCCTAACTCTCCCATGGTCAGATTTGCAAATAGACTATGTAGGTCCTTTAAAAAGGTCGAGCAGGGGACACCGCTATATTTTGAGTGTGGTATGTTTGATGTCAAAATGGATTGAGTGCATTCCCGCACCAGATTGTAGTGCGCAAACAGCAGCCACATTGCTGGTGAACCATGTGTTCTCAAGGTTTGGGTTGCCACAAAGAATTGAGTCAGACAGAGGAAGTCATTTCACAAGTACTCTAATGAGTAAGGTATGGCAAATACTAGGTGTGAAAAGGAAACTACATATCGCATATCGGGCGGCGTCTTCAGGTACAGTTGAAAGAAGCAATAGGTCTGTTGTGGACATTTTAAAGAAATTTGTGGCAGAAGCAGGTTCCAGCTGGGATTTGCGTTTACCATTGGTTTTGATGGCAATCAGGTCGACTCCTGCCAAAGCATCAGGTGTTAGCCCCCATGAGGTCTTAACAGGTAGGAAAATGGTGTTACCACAACACCTACTATACAGAACACATGAGCAAACTCTAGTGAGTGCATCCACAGTTCATGAATATATTGATGAACTGAGGAGGCATTTGCAACATGCATTTGCTTTTGTGCAGAGAAATCTGGAAAGAGCTGCTGACAGTGCTAAGTCATATTATGACAAAAAGACATCAGTAAAGGAATACAATGTAGGTGATCAGGTGTACAAGTTTCATTTTGGAAAAAGTAAACAGAAAAATTCTAAATTTCTGGCAGCCTGGCAGGGGCCATTCCGAATTATAGATAAAGTCTCTCCTGTAGTGTATAAAATTTTGAAAAATGAAGGTGAAACAGCAATAGAGCAGTTTGTCCATGTAAATCAAATCAAACCATGCCATCCCAGACATGAGATCAGGCAGCTTGAGCATGTGGAAACGGATAGAGTCCCTTGAGAAAATAAATGGGTGTGATCAGGAGGCAGTGACAAAGAAGTTAAAAAAAAGTTGATTGTAATGATGGCACATAAACACTGTAATATATGTGAAAATATATAATATAAATAAATAAATAAATAAATAAATAAATGCACATATAACGGAAGCTCGTGGTTGGTGTGCAGAGAGAAAGTGTATTAAATATTGAATGCTGTTTTATATGTGTTTGTTTTCTTTTAACTTGTGTTTAATTTCAGAAAAAAAGAAAAAAAAAAAACGAAGTATTTTTACCAAGCATGTTTTATTTTTGGCAAAAGGATGAAGTTAGTATTGTGCTATGTACTTAATCTGTTTATTTTCTATTTTGATTTAGACGATTAACATTATTTGATCGGAGGTTCCGGGATCAGAGGCCACGGGAGACGATGGAGTCCTGGAGTCCCCTGGATGAAGACCAAAAGATGCCTGCCTCCAGGTGGAGGTGAAGACAAAATAACCGGAATGCCAAAAGAGATGACTACTGTGGATTCAAGATTGCCAAGATGAAAGAGTACTCGAATGAACCGAATAACATCGCTGGCCGGGACATACCAAAAGAGACAAAGCAAAAGTTCCGGCATATGAAGTTCCACGTATTTATTATTTTAATTATTTATTTTAACTTGTTATATTACTTATTTGTTTTAGTTAGTTGTTTTATTTCATTGTTTTTAATTGACTTGGAAAATTTAAACTTAAAGTAATGCCACTTCCACTGAGAAGGCAAATGTGGAACATTTTATGAACTGATGGACTCAGATGAAATGTTAATTGCAAATTTTCGTTGATGCACATGAATATTCATTTTGTTGGATTGCTATATTGTAAAAAAAAAAAATAGAACAAGTTGTTTTTAGGAATTGGCTTGGATTATAGCCAAGTTCTAAAAACAAAAGGAGGGTATATGTAAGGATATTTGGCATGTTACAGCACAGAGTACAGCACTACTGCACAAGTAGCATTACAGCACTACTGCACAAGTAGCATTTTTTTTGCAGCACCACCACAAGGGTGCGGTGCATTGCTATATGGGTTAGCAGATTAACAAGGAAAGACAGACTATTCAGTCAAAAAACGATTTTAACATATAAGATGCAAAGCTATTTTTACAGTTAAAAGCACACGTGTTCATTTAAAAATGCACACTATTTTTCACCTGAAATGCCTATATTGCTAGAGACACATTTGAAAATTAACAGATAACATATTAACCACTAACCTGACTAATAAAACCTTATTTTATTATAACTCACTAATAAAATGTGTTCTCTACTGCAGAATTAGGCATATTTTGAAAACCAGTTAAATGAGTGTGCAGATTTTTCCTCTCTTCTCTGCCTGATTATCCGTGTTGTTGTGCACAGTAACTGCAGGAGGAAGGAAGTCAGATTTGCAACAATTGCAAATGTATAAGCGAAGCTATTGTTTAAAAGTAGGAGGATGAGAGATGATGGATTTCATTGGAACACGTCATAAAGAGGGCTGAGAGGAAAGTTTTAGTGGGCAGTAGCAGGGAAAAAGACAGGAGACATCTTTCTGCACTACTGGGGAGAAGACCTGGCTGTGGGGGTGTCCTGCTGCAGTCGAGACTGGGGAAAGCTGAAAGAATTACCTTTCCACTGGCAGAGGCAGTCCTATCTGAAAAAGCTGAGAATTCCAGGCAATGACTCCGGCTTGAGAAGGCAAGCGTTCCTTTTTGTTGGAGTTAAGCCAAGAGAGCCACATTCACAGAGAGAAGACTCTGAACAGATAAGGTAATTACCTAACTGGGGGAGCTGTGTGTGTGCACGAAAGTATGCAGTCAGTGTAGAAAAATGAAAGTCTCGTGCGTGTCTTAATCAAGTGCTAATGTTGCAATTTAAGTTCTGTTCTCCGCCACTATAATTGCAGTGTGTCATTGAAAATGCTTTGATTGTTCCCTTTTATTGCTGTGAAGAATGAGATCATGTCTAAATGAAAATTTTATAATACAGAAAATATTTGAAAACAGACGGGTGGTTTATTTTCTATTTACCATTACAATGCCAATGATGTGGGGAGATTTTTAAACAGTGCAATGGTCATTTTAAGACAGATGTGTGTATGTCAGAATCAGTATGAATAATTGTGAGTGACTGTAGTATAACTTGTTGGAGGTACATGAGCCAACGGGAAGAGAGACTCTCTGAACATAGCTCCCTACCGTATATAAGGTAGTGGAAATTACCACAAGACTACCACATATAGCTCTCTGTCGTAAATAAGTCAGTGAGTTTGCCCATGGTGGCGCACCAACACTATCCCTGGAAATTGTGGTTTCCCTAGAATGCAGGTCTGAGGTCTCTCTAGTGATCACACGAAAAATCTAAGCGAAGATAAGGGATTCTGGACATTGGGGCCACAAATAAAACAAGGGAATTATGCTCACCAAAATACCACCAACCACGTATACCAAATATGCAGGTCTGGGTGCTGAAATAATGCATGTCCATTGTATTATTGTTGCACATGGCCAAATCTGAATACAAAGAGTGATTATTGCTAAGTTATTTCTCGGCGGTAATAAAATACCGTCAGGCCCCAAATCTCCACAAAATACCCTACAGATGTCATATCCAACTCCTTCCCATTCCAATCCTGAGACCTTTCCTATAGCATGAGATGTGATGTCTCAATGCTTCTAATACCAAACCTGAGATCCTTCCTATAACATGAGATGTGATATCCAACTCCTTCCCATTCCAATCCTGAGACCCTTATGATAGCATGAGATGTGATATCTCAATGCCTCTAATACCAAACCTGAGATACTTCCGATAGCATGAGATGTGATATCTCAATGCTTCTAATACCAAACCTGAGATCCTTCCTATAACATGAGATGTGATTTCCAAATCCTTCCCCTTCCAAACCTGAGACCCTCCCTTTAGCATGAGATGTGATATCCAACTCCTTCCCATTCCAATCCTGAGACCCTTCTGATAGCATGAGATGTGATATTTCAATGCCTCTAATACCAAACCTGTGATCCTACCTCTAACATGAAATGTGATATCCATCTCCTTCCCTTTCCAAACCTGAGACCCTGCCTATAGCATGAGATGTATTATCCAAGTCCTTCCCATTACAATCCTGAGACCCTTCCTATAGCATGAGATGTGATATCTCAATGCTTCTAATACCAAACCTGAGACCCTTTCTATAACATGAGATGGGAATATCCAACTCCTTCCCATTCCAATCCTGAGACCCTTCCGATAGCAGAGATGTGATATCTCAATGCTTATACCAAACCTGAGATCCTTCCTATAACATGAGATGTGATATCCAACTCCTTCCCATTCCAATCCTGAGACACTTCCTATAGCATGAGATATGATAGCCAAGTCCTTCCAATTCCAATCCTGAGACCCTTCCTATAACATGAAATGTGATATCCAACTCCTTCCCATTCCAACCTGAGACCCTTCCTATAGCATGAGATGGGATATCTCAATGCTTCTAATACCAAACCTGAGACCGTTCCTATAGCTTGAGATGTGATATCCAACTCCTTCCCATTCCAATCCTGATACCCTTCCTATAGCATGAGATGTGATATCTCAAGGCCTCTAATACCAAACCTGAGATCGTTCCTCTAACATGAAATGTGATATCCTACTCCTTCCCCTTCCAAACCTGAGAGCCTTCCTATAGCATGAGATATGATAGCCAAGTCCTTCCAATTCCAATCCTGAGACCCTTCCTATAACATGAAATGTGATATCCAACTCCTTCCCATTCCAACCTGAGACCCTTCGTATAGCATGAGATGGGATATCTCAATGCTTCTAATACCAAACCTGAGACTCTTCCTATAACATGAGATGGGATATCCAACTCCTTCCCATTCCAATCCTGAGACCCTTCCGATAGCAGAGATGTGATGTCTCAATGCTTATACCAAACCTGAGACCCTTCCTATGCCCTGAGATGTGATATCCAACTGCTTCCCATTCCAATCCTGAGACCCTTCCTATAGCATGAGATGTGATATCTCAATGCTTATGCCAAATCTGAGACCCTTCCTATAGCATGAGATGTGATATCCAACTCCTTCCCATTCCAATCCTGAGACCCTTCCTATAGCATGAGATGTGATGTCTCAATGCTTCTAATACCAAACCTGAGATCCTTCCTATAACATGAGATGTGATATCCAACTCCTTCCGATTCCAATCCTGAGACCCTTATGATAGCATGAGATGTGATATCTCAATGCTTCTAATACCAAACCTGAGATCCTTCCTATAACATGAGATGTGATTTCCAAACCCTTCCCCTTCCAAACCTAAGACCCTCCCTATAGCATGAGATGTGATATCCAACTCCTTCCCATTCCAATCCTGAGACCCTTCCTATAGCATGAGATGTGATGTCTCAATGCTTCTAATACCAAACCTGAGATCCTTCCTATAACATGAGATGTGATATCCAACTCCTTCCGATTCCAATCCTGAGACCCTTATGATAGCATGAGATGTGATATCTCAATGCTTCTAATACCAAACCTGAGATCCTTCCTATAACATGAGATGTGATTTCCAAACCCTTCCCCTTCCAAACCTAAGACCCTCCCTTTAGCATGAGATGTGATATCCAACTCCTTCCGATTCCAATCCTGAGACCCTTATGATAGCATGAGATGTGATATCTCAATGCTTCTAATACCAAACCTGAGATCCTTCCTATAACATGAGATGTGATTTCCAAACCCTTCCCCTTCCAAACCTAAGACCCTCCCTTTAGCATGAGATGTGATATCCAACTCCTTCCCATTCCAATCCTGAGACCCTTCTGATAGCATGAGATGTGATATCTCAATGCCTCTAATACCAAACCTGAGATCCTACCTCTAACATGAAATGTGATATCCATCTCCTTCCCTTTCCAAACCTGAGACCCTGTCTATAGCATGAGATGTCATATACAACTCCTTCCCATTCCAATCCTGAGACCCTTCCTATAGCACGAGATGTGATATCTCAATGCTTATACCAAACCTGAGACCCTTCCTATAGCATGAGATGTGATATCCAACTCCTTCCCATTCCAATCCTGAGACCCTTCCTATAGCATGAGATGTGATATCCAACTCCTTCCCATTCCAATCCTGAGACCCTTCCTATAGCCTGAGATGTGAAATCTCAATGCCTCTAATACCAAACCTGAGATCCTTCCTTTAACATGAAATGTGATATCCAACTCCTTCCCTTTCCAAACCTGAGAGTCTATCTATAGCATGAGATTTGATATCCAAGTCCTTCCCATTCCAATCCTGAGACACTTCCGATAGCAGAGATGTGATATCTCAATGCTTATACCAAACCTGAGACCCTTCCTATAACATGAGATGTGATATCCAACTCCTTCCCGTTCCAAACCTGAGACCCTTCCTTTAGCATGAGATGTGATATCCAGCTCCTTCCCATTCCAATCCTGAGACACTTCCGATAGCATGAGATGTGATATCTCAATGCTTCTAATATCAAAACTGAGACCCTCCCTATAGCATGATATGTGATATCTAAGTCCTTCCCATTCCAATCCTGAGACCCTTCCTATAGCATGAGATGTGATATCTCAATGCTTCTACCAAACCTGAGACCCTTCCTTTAGCATGAGATGTGATAACCAACTCCTTCCCATTCCAATCCTGAGACCCTTCCTATAGCATGAGATGTGATATCCAAATCCTTCCCCTTCCAAACCTGAGACCCTCCCTTTAGCATGAGATGTGATATCCACCTCCTTCCCATTCCAATCCTGAGACCCTTCTGATAGCATGAGATGTGATATCTCAATGCTTCTATAGCAAACCTGAGATCCTTCCGATAGCATGAGATGTGATATCTCAATGCTTCTAATACCAAACCTGAGATCCTTCCTATAACATGAGATGTGATATCCAAATCCTTCCCCTTCCAAACCTGAGACCCTCCCTTTAGCATGAGATGTGATATCCAACTCCTTCCCATTCCAATCCTGAGACTCTTCTGATAGCATGAGATGTGATATCTCAATGCCTCTAATACCAAACCTGAGATCCTACCTCTAACATGAAATGTGATATCCAACTCTTTCCCCTTCCAAACCTGAGAGCCTTCCTATAGCATGAGATGTGATATCCAAGTCCTTCCCATTCCAATCCTGAGACACTTCCTATAACATGAAATGTGATATCCAACTCCTTCCCATTCCAACCTGAGACCCTTCCTATAGCATGAGATGGGATATCCAACTCCTTCCAAATCCAATCCTGATACCCTTCCGATAGCATGAGATGTGATATCCCAATGCTTCTACCAAACCTGAGACCCATACTATGGCATGAGATGTGATATCAAACTCCTTCCCCTTCCAAACCTTAGACCCTTCCTTTATCATGAGATGTGATATCCAACTCCTTCCCATTCCATCCCTGAGACCCTTCCGATATCATGAGATGTGATATCTCAATGCTTCTAATATCAAACTTGAGACCCTCCCTATAGCATGAGATGTGATATCCAAGTCCTTCCCATTCCAATCCTGAGACCCTTCCTATAGCATGAGATGTGATATCTCAATGCTTCTAATACCAAACCTGAGACCCTTCCTATAACATGAGATGGGAATATCCAACTCCTTCCCATTCCAATCCTGAGACCCTTCCGATAGCAGAGATGTGATATCTCAATGCTTATACCAAACCTGAGATCCTTCCTATAACATGAGATGTGATATCCAACTCCTTCCCATTCCAATCCTGAGACACTTCCTATAGCATGAGATATGATAGCCAAGTCCTTCCAATTCCAATCCTGAGACCCTTCCTATAACATGAAATGTGATATCCAACTCCTTCCCATTCCAACCTGAGACCCTTCCTATAGCATGAGATGGGATATCTCAATGCTTCTAATACCAAACCTGAGACTCTTCCTATAACATGAGATGGGATATCCAACTCCTTCCCATTCCAATCCTGAGACCCTTCCGATAGCAGAGATGTGATGTCTCAATGCTTATACCAAACCTGAGACCCTTCCTATGCCCTGAGATGTGATATCCAACTGCTTCCCATTCCAATCCTGAGACCCTTCCTATAGCATGAGATGTGATATCTCAATGCTTATGCCAAATCTGAGACCCTTCCTATAGCATGAGATGTGATATCCAACTCCTTCCCATTCCAATCCTGAGACCCTTCCTATAGCATGAGATGTGATGTCTCAATGCTTCTAATACCAAACCTGAGATCCTTCCTATAACATGAGATGTGATATCCAACTCCTTCCGATTCCAATCCTGAGACCCTTATGATAGCATGAGATGTGTTATCTCAATGCTTCTAATACCAAACCTGAGATCCTTCCTATAACATGAGATGTGATTTCCAAACCCTTCCCCTTCCAAACCTAAGACCCTCCCTATAGCATGAGATGTGATATCCAACTCCTTCCCATTCCAATCCTGAGACCCTTCCTATAGCATGAGATGTGATGTCTCAATGCTTCTAATACCAAACCTGAGATCCTTCCTATAACATGAGATGTGATATCCAACTCCTTCCGATTCCAATCCTGAGACCCTTATGATAGCATGAGATGTGATATCTCAATGCTTCTAATACCAAACCTGAGATCCTTCCTATAACATGAGATGTGATTTCCAAACCCTTCCCCTTCCAAACCTAAGACCCTCCCTTTAGCATGAGATGTGATATCCAACTCCTTCCCATTCCAATCCTGAGACCCTTCTGATAGCATGAGATGTGATATCTCAATGCCTCTAATACCAAACCTGAGATCCTACCTCTAACATGAAATGTGATATCCATCTCCTTCCCTTTCCAAACCTGAGACCCTGTCTATAGCATGAGATGTCATATACAACTCCTTCCCATTCCAATCCTGAGACCCTTCCTATAGCACGAGATGTGATATCTCAATGCTTATACCAAACCTGAGACCCTTCCTATAGCATGAGATGTGATATCCAACTCCTTCCCATTCCAATCCTGAGACCCTTCCTATAGCATGAGATGTGATATCCAACTCCTTCCCATTCCAATCCTGAGACCCTTCCTATAGCCTGAGATGTGAAATCTCAATGCCTCTAATACCAAACCTGAGATCCTTCCTCTAACATGAAATGTGATATCCAACTCCTTCCCTTTCCAAACCTGAGAGCCTATCTATAGCATGAGATTTGATATCCAAGTCCTTCCCATTCCAATCCTGAGACACTTCCGATAGCAGAGATGTGATATCTCAATGCTTATACCAAACCTGAGACCCTTCCTATGCCCTGAGATGTGATATCCAACTGCTTCCCATTCCAATCCTGAGACCCTTCCTATAGCATGAGATGTGATATCTCAATGCTTATGCCAAATCTGAGACCCTTCCTATAGCATGAGATGTGATATCCAACTCCTTCCCATTCCAATCCTGAGACCCTTCCTATAGCATGAGATGTGATGTCTCAATGCTTCTAATACCAAACCTGAGATCCTTCCTATAACATGAGATGTGATATCCAACTCCTTCCGATTCCAATCCTGAGACCCTTATGATAGCATGAGATGTGATATCTCAATGCTTCTAATACCAAACCTGAGATCCTTCCTATAACATGAGATGTGATTTCCAAACCCTTCCCCTTCCAAACCTAAGACCCTCCCTTTAGCATGAGATGTGATATCCAACTCCTTCCCATTCCAATCCTGAGACCCTTCTGATAGCATGAGATGTGATATCTCAATGCCTCTAATACCAAACCTGAGATCCTACCTCTAACATGAAATGTGATATCCATCTCCTTCCCTTTCCAAACCTGAGACCCTGTCTATAGCATGAGATGTCATATACAACTCCTTCCCATTCCAATCCTGAGACCCTTCCTATAGCACGAGATGTGATATCTCAATGCTTATACCAAACCTGAGACCCTTCCTATAGCATGAGATGTGATATCCAACTCCTTCCCATTCCAATCCTGAGACCCTTCCTATAGCATGAGATGTGATATCCAACTCCTTCCCATTCCAATCCTGAGACCCTTCCTATAGCCTGAGATGTGAAATCTCAATGCCTCTAATACCAAACCTGAGATCCTTCCTCTAACATGAAATGTGATATCCAACTCCTTCCCTTTCCAAACCTGAGAGCCTATCTATAGCATGAGATTTGATATCCAAGTCCTTCCCATTCCAATCCTGAGACACTTCCGATAGCAGAGATGTGATATCTCAATGCTTATACCAAACCTGAGACCCTTCCTATAACATGAGATGTGATATCCAACTCCTTCCCGTTCCAAACCTGAGACCCTTCCTTTAGCATGAGATGTGATATCCAGCTCCTTCCCATTCCAATCCTGAGACACTTCCGATAGCATGAGATGTGATATCTCAATGCTTCTAATATCAAAACTGAGACCCTCCCTATAGCATGATATGTGATATCTAAGTCCTTCCCATTCCAATCCTGAGACCCTTCCTATAGCATGAGATGTGATATCTCAATGCTTCTACCAAACCTGAGACCCTTCCTTTAGCATGAGATGTGATAACCAACTCCTTCCCATTCCAATCCTGAGACCCTTCCTATAGCATGAGATGTGATATCCAAATCCTTCCCCTTCCAAACCTGAGACCCTCCCTTTAGCATGAGATGTGATATCCAACTCCTTCCCATTCCAATCCTGAGACCCTTCTGATAGCATGAGATGTGATATCTCAATGCTTCTATAGCAAACCTGAGATCCTTCCGATAGCATGAGATGTGATATCTCAATGCTTCTAATACCAAACCTGAGATCCTTCCTATAACATGAGATGTGATATCCAAATCCTTCCCCTTCCAAACCTGAGACCCTCCCTTTAGCATGAGATGTGATATCCAACTCCTTCCCATTCCAATCCTGAGACTCTTCTGATAGCATGAGATGTGATATCTCAATGCCTCTAATACCAAACCTGAGATCCTACCTCTAACATGAAATGTGATATCCAACTCTTTCCCCTTCCAAACCTGAGAGCCTTCCTATAGCATGAGATGTGATATCCAAGTCCTTCCCATTCCAATCCTGAGACACTTCCTATAACATGAAATGTGATATCCAACTCCTTCCCATTCCAACCTGAGACCCTTCCTATAGCATGAGATGGGATATCCAACTCCTTCCAAATCCAATCCTGATACCCTTCCGATAGCATGAGATGTGATATCCCAATGCTTCTACCAAACCTGAGACCCATACTATGGCATGAGATGTGATATCAAACTCCTTCCCCTTCCAAACCTTAGACCCTTCCTTTATCATGAGATGTGATATCCAACTCCTTCTCATTCCATCCCTGAGACCCTTCCGATATCATGAGATGTGATATCTCAATGCTTCTAATATCAAACTTGAGACCCTCCCTATAGCATGAGATGTGATATCCAAGTCCTTCCCATTCCAATCCTGAGACCCTTCCTATAGCATGAGATGTGATATCTCAATGCTTCTAATACCAAACCTGAGACCCTTCCTATAACATGAGATGGGAATATCCAACTCCTTCCCATTCCAATCCTGAGACCCTTCCGATAGCAGAGATGTGATATCTCAATGCTTATACCAAACCTGAGATCCTTCCTATAACATGAGATGTGATATCCAACTCCTTCCCATTCCAATCCTGAGACACTTCCTATAGCATGAGATGTGATATCTCACTGCTTATACCAAACCTGAGACCCTTCCTATAGCATGAGATGTGATATCCAACTCCTTCCCATTCCAATCCTGAGACCCTTCCTATAGCATGAGATGTGATATCTCAATGCTTCTAATATCAAACTTGAGACCCTCCCTATAGCATGAGATGTGATATCCAAGTCCTTCCGATTCCAATCCTGAGACACTTCCTATAGCATGAGATGTGATATCTCAATGCTTCTAATACCAAACCTGAGACTCTTCCTATAACATGAGATGGGATATCCAACTCCTTCCCATTCCAATCCTGAGACCCTTCCGATAGCATGAGATGTGATGTCTCAATGCTTCTAATACCAAACCTGAGATCCTTCCTATAACATGAGATGTGATATCCAACTCCTTCCCATTCCAATCCTGAGACCCTTCCTATAGCATGAGATGTGATATCTCAATGCTTATACCAAACTGAGACCCTTCCTATAGCATGAGATGTGATATCCAACTCCTTCCCATTCCAATCCTGAGACCCTTCCTATAGCATGAGATGTGATATCTCAATGCTTCTAATACCAAACCTGAGACTCTTCCTATAACATGAGATGGGATATCCAACTCCTTCCCATTCCAATCCTGAGACCCTTCCGATAGCATGAGATGTGATGTCTCAATGCTTCTAATACCAAACCTGAGATCCTTCCTATAACATGAGATGTGATATCCAACTCCTTCCCATTCCAATCCTGAGACCCTTCCTATAGCATGAGATGTGATATCTCAATGCTTATACCAAACTGAGACCCTTCCTATAGCATGAGATGTGATATCCAACTCCTTCCCATTCCAATCCTGAGACCCTTCCTATAGCATGAGATGTGATATCTCAATGCCTCTAATACCAAACCTGAGATCCTTCCTCTAACATGAAATGTGATATCGAACTCCTTCCCTTTCCAAACCTGAGAGCCTACCTATAGCATGAGATGTGATATCCAAGTCCTTCCCATTCCAATCCTTAGACCCTTCCTACAGCATGCAATATGATATCTCAATGATTCTAATAACAAACCTGAGACCCGTCCTATAACATGAGATGGGATATCCAACACCTTCCCATTCCAATCCTGAGACACTTCCGATAGCAGAGATGTGATATCTCAATGCTTATACCAAACCTGAGACCCTTCCTATAACATGAGATGTGATATCCAACTCCTTCCCGTTTCAAACCTGAGACCCTTCCTATAGCATATGTGATATCCAACTCCTTCCCATTCCAAACATGAGACCCTTCCTAAAGCAAGAATGTAATATCCAACTCCTTCCCATTCCAATCCTGAGACCATTCCTATAGCATGAGATGTGATATCTCAATGCTTCTAATACCAAACCTGAGATCCTTCCTATGACATGAGATGTGATATCCAATTCCTCCCCATTCCAAACCTGAGAACCTTCCTACAGCATGCGATGTGATATCTCAATGCCTCTAATACCAAACCTGAGATCCTACCTCTAACATGAAATGTGATATCCAACTCTTTCCCCTTCCAAACCTGAGAGCCTTCCTATAGCATGAGATGTGATATCCAAGTCCTTCCCATTCCAATCCTGAGACACTTCCTATAACATGAAATGTGATATCCAATTCCTTCCCATTCCAACCTGAGACCCTTCCTATAGCATGAGATGGGATATCCAACTCCTTCCAAATCCAATCCTGATACCCTTCCGATAGCATGAGATGTGATATCCCAATGCTTCTACCAAACCTGAGACCCATACTATGGCATGAGATGTGATATCAAACTCCTTCCCCTTCCAAACCTTAGACCCTTCCTTTATCATGAGATGTGATATCCAACTCCTTCCCATTCCATCCCTGAGACCCTTCCAATATCATGAGATGTGATATCTCAATGCTTCTAATATCAAACTTGAGACCCTCCCTATAGCATGAGATGTGATATCCAAGTCCTTCCCATTCCAATCCTGAGACCCTTCCTATAGCATGAGATGTGATATCTCAATGCTTCTAATACCAAACCTGAGACCCTTCCTATAACATGAGATGGGAATATCCAAATCCTTCCCATTCCAATCCTGAGACCCTTCCGATAGCAGAGATGTGATATCTCAATGCTTATACCAAACCTGAGATCCTTCCTATAACATGAGATGTGATATCCAACTCCTTCCCATTCCAATCCTGAGACACTTCCTATAGCATGAGATGTGATATCTCACTGCTTATACCAAACCTGAGACCCTTCCTATAGCATGAGATGTGATATCCAACTCCTTCCCATTCCAATCCTGAGACCCTTCCTATAGCATGAGATGTGATATCTCAATGCTTCTAATATCAAACTTGAGACCCTCCCTATAGCATGAGATGTGATATCCAAGTCCTTCCGATTCCAATCCTGAGACACTTCCTATAGCATGAGATGTGATATCTCAATGCTTCTAATACCAAACCTGAGACTCTTCCTATAACATGAGATGGGATATCCAACTCCTTCCCATTCCAATCCTGAGACCCTTCCGATAGCATGAGATGTGATGTCTCAATGCTTCTAATACCAAACCTGAGATCCTTCCTATAACATGAGATGTGATATCCAACTCCTTCCTATTCCAATCCTGAGACCCTTCCTATAGCATGAGATGTGATATCTCAATGCCTCTAATACCAAACCTGAGATCCTTCCTCTAACATGAAATGTGATATCGAACTCCTTCCCTTTCCAAACCTGAGAGCCTACCTATAGCATGAGATGTGATATCCAAGTCCTTCCCATTCCAATCCTTAGACCCTTCCTACAGCATGCAATATGATATCTCAATGATTCTAATAACAAACCTGAGACCCGTCCTATAACATGAGATGGGATATCCAACACCTTCCCATTCCAATCCTGAGACACTTCCGATAGCAGAGATGTGATATCTCAATGCTTATACCAAACCTGAGACCCTTCCTATAACATGAGATGTGATATCCAACTCCTTCCCGTTTCAAACCTGAGACCCTTCCTATAGCATATGTGATATCCAACTCCTTCCCATTCCAAACATGAGACCCTTCCTATAGCAAGAATGTAATATCCAACTCCTTCCCATTCCAATCCTGAGACCATTCCTATAGCATGAGATGTGATATCTCAATGCTTCTAATACCAAACCTGAGATCCTTCCTATGACATGAGAAGTGATATCCAATTCCTCCCCATTCCAAACCTGAGAACCTTCCTACAGCATGCGATGTGATATCTCAATGCTTCTAATACCAAACCTGAGACCAGTCCTATAACATGAGATTGGATATCCAACTCCTTCCCCTTCCAAACCTGAGACCCTTCCTATAGCATGAGATGTGATATCCAACTTCTTCCCATTCCAATCCTGAGACCCTTCCTATAACATGAGATGTGATGTCTCAATGCTTCTAATACCAAACCTGAGATCTTTCCTATAACATGAGATGTGATATCCAACTCCTTCCCATTCCAATCCTGAGACCCTTCCTATAGCATGAGATGTGCTATCTCAATGCTTATACCAAACCTGAGACCCTTCCTAAAGCTTGAGATGTGATATCCAACTCCTTCCCATTCCAATCCTGAGACCCTTCCTATAACATGAAATGTGATATCCAACTCCTTCCCATTCCAACCTGAGACCCTTCCTATAGCATGAGATGGGATATCCAACTCCTTCCAAATCCAATACTGATACCCTTCCAATAGCATGAGATGTGATATCCCAATGCTTCTACCAAACCTGAGAACCATACTATGGCATGAGATGTGATATCAAACTCCTTCCCATTCCAATCCTGAGACTCTTCCTATAGCTTGAGATGTGATATCCAAATCCTTCCCATTCCAATTCTGAGACCCTTCCTATACCATGAGACTTGATATCTCAATGCTTCTAATACCAAACCTGAGACCCGTCCTATAACATGAGATGTGATATCCAAATCTTTCCCCTTCCAAACCTTAGACCCTTCCTTTATCATGAGATGTGATATCCAACTCCTTCCCATTCCAATCCTGAGACCCTTCCGATATCATGAGATTTGTTATCTCAATGCTTCTAATATCAAAATTGAGACCCGTCCTATAACATGAGATGTGATATCCAAATCTTTCCCCTTCCAAACCTTAGACCCTTCCTTTATCTTGAGATGGGATATCCAACTCCTTCCCATTCCAATCCTGAGACCCTTCCGATAGCAGAGATGTGATATCTCAATGCTTATACCAATCCTGAGACCCTTCCTATGGCCTGAGATGTCATATACAACTCCTTCCCAATCCAATCCTGAGACCCTTCCTATATCATGAGATGTGATATCTCAATGCTTATACCAAATCTGAGACCCTTCCTATAGCATGAGATGTGATATCCAACTCCTTCCCATTCCAATCCTGAGACCCTTCCTATAGCATGAGATGTGATGTCTCAATGCTTCTAATACCAAACCTGAGATCCTTCCTATGACATGAGATGTGATATCCAACTCCTTCCCATTCCAATCCTGAGACCCTTCCTATAGCATGAGATGTGATGTCTCAATGCTTCTAATACCAAACCTGAGAACCTTCCTACAGCATGCGATGTGATATCTCAATGCTTCTAATACCAAACCTGAGACCAGTCCTATAACATGAGATTGGATATCCAACTCCTTCCCCTTCCAAACCTGAGACCCTTCCTATAGCATGAGATGTGATATCCAACTTCTTCCCATTCCAATCCTGACACCCTTCCTATAACATGAGATGTGATGTCTCAATGCTTCTAATACCAAACCTGAGATCTTTCCTATAACATGAGATGTAATATCCAACTCCTTCCCATTCCAATCCTGAGACCCTTCCTATAGCATGAGATGTGCTATTGCAATACTTATACCAAACCTGAGACCCTTCCTAAAGCTTGAGATTTGATATCCAACTCCTTCCCATTCCAATCCTGAGACCCTTCCTATAGCATGATATGTTATATCTCAATGCCTCTAATACCAAACCTGAGATCCTTCCTCTAACATGAAATGTGATATCGAACTCCTTCCCTTTCCAAACCTGAGAGCCTACCTATAGCATGAGATGTGATATCCAAGTCCTTCCCATTCCAATCCTTAGACCCTTCCTACAGCATGCAATATGATATCTCAATGATTCTAATAACAAACCTGAGACCCGTCCTATAACATGAGATGGGATATCCAACACCTTCCCATTCCAATCCTGAAACACTTCCGATAGCAGAGATGTGATATCTCAATGCTTATACCAAACCTGAGACCCTTCCTATAACATGAGATGTGATATCCAACTCCTTCCCGTTTCAAACCTGAGACCCTTCCTATAGCATATGTGATATCCAACTCCTTCCCATTCCAAACATGAGACCCTTCCTAAAGCAAGAATGTAATATCCAACTCCTTCCCATTCCAATCCTGAGACCATTCCTATAGCATGAGATGTGATATCTCAATGCTTCTAATACCAAACCTGAGATCCTTCCTATGACATGAGATGTGATATCCAATTCCTCCCCATTCCAAACCTGAGAACCTTCCTACAGCATGCGATGTGATATCTCAATGCCTCTAATACCAAACCTGAGATCCTACCTCTAACATGAAATGTGATATCCAACTCTTTCCCCTTCCAAACCTGAGAGCCTTCCTATAGCATGAGATGTGATATCCAAGTCCTTCCCATTCCAATCCTGAGACACTTCCTATAACATGAAATGTGATATCCAATTCCTTCCCATTCCAACCTGAGACCCTTCCTATAGCATGAGATGGGATATCCAACTCCTTCCAAATCCAATCCTGATACCCTTCCGATAGCATGAGATGTGATATCCCAATGCTTCTACCAAACCTGAGACCCATACTATGGCATGAGATCTGATATCAAACTCCTTCCCCTTCCAAACCTTAGACCCTTCCTTTATCATGAGATGTGATATCCAACTCCTTCCCATTCCATCCCTGAGACCCTTCCAATATCATGAGATGTGATATCTCAATGCTTCTAATATCAAACTTGAGACCCTCCCTATAGCATGAGATGTGATATCCAAGTCCTTCCCATTCCAATCCTGAGACCCTTCCTATAGCATGAGATGTGATATCTCAATGCTTCTAATACCAAACCTGAGACCCTTCCTATAACATGAGATGGGAATATCCAACTCCTTCCCATTCCAATCCTGAGACCCTTCCGATAGCAGAGATGTGATATCTCAATGCTTATACCAAACCTGAGATCCTTCCTATAACATGAGATGTGATATCCAACTCCTTCCCATTCCAATCCTGAGACACTTCCTATAGCATGAGATGTGATATCTCACTGCTTATACCAAACCTGAGACCCTTCCTATAGCATGAGATGTGATATCCAACTCCTTCCCATTCCAATCCTGAGACCCTTCCTATAGCATGAGATGTGATATCTCAATGCTTCTAATATCAAACTTGAGACCCTCCCTATAGCATGAGATGTGATATCCAAGTCCTTCCGATTCCAATCCTGAGACACTTCCTATAGCATGAGATGTGATATCTCAATGCTTCTAATACCAAACCTGAGACTCTTCCTATAACATGAGATGGGATATCCAACTCCTTCCCATTCCAATCCTGAGACCCTTCCGATAGCATGAGATGTGATGTCTCAATGCTTCTAATACCAAACCTGAGATCCTTCCTATAACATGAGATGTGATATCCAACTCCTTCCTATTCCAATCCTGAGACCCTTCCTATAGCATGAGATGTGATATCTCAATGCCTCTAATACCAAACCTGAGATCCTTCCTCTAACATGAAATGTGATATCGAACTCCTTCCCTTTCCAAACCTGAGAGCCTACCTATAGCATGAGATGTGATATCCAAGTCCTTCCCATTCCAATCCTTAGACCCTTCCTACAGCATGCAATATGATATCTCAATGATTCTAATAACAAACCTGAGACCCGTCCTATAACATGAGATGGGATATCCAACACCTTCCCATTCCAATCCTGAGACACTTCCGATAGCAGAGATGTGATATCTCAATGCTTATACCAAACCTGAGACCCTTCCTATAACATGAGATGTGATATCCAACTCCTTCCCGTTTCAAACCTGAGACCCTTCCTATAGCATATGTGATATCCAACTCCTTCCCATTCCAAACATGAGACCCTTCCTATAGCAAGAATGTAATATCCAACTCCTTCCCATTCCAATCCTGAGACCATTCCTATAGCATGAGATGTGATATCTCAATGCTTCTAATACCAAACCTGAGATCCTTCCTATGACATGAGAAGTGATATCCAATTCCTCCCCATTCCAAACCTGAGAACCTTCCTACAGCATGCGATGTGATATCTCAATGCTTCTAATACCAAACCTGAGACCAGTCCTATAACATGAGATTGGATATCCAACTCCTTCCCCTTCCAAACCTGAGACCCTTCCTATAGCATGAGATGTGATATCCAACTTCTTCCCATTCCAATCCTGAGACCCTTCCTATAACATGAGATGTGATGTCTCAATGCTTCTAATACCAAACCTGAGATCTTTCCTATAACATGAGATGTGATATCCAACTCCTTCCCATTCCAATCCTGAGACCCTTCCTATAGCATGAGATGTGCTATCTCAATGCTTATACCAAACCTGAGACCCTTCCTAAAGCTTGAGATGTGATATCCAACTCCTTCCCATTCCAATCCTGAGACCCTTCCTATAACATGAAATGTGATATCCAACTCCTTCCCATTCCAACCTGAGACCCTTCCTATAGCATGAGATGGGATATCCAACTCCTTCCAAATCCAATACTGATACCCTTCCAATAGCATGAGATGTGATATCCCAATGCTTCTACCAAACCTGAGAACCATACTATGGCATGAGATGTGATATCAAACTCCTTCCCATTCCAATCCTGAGACTCTTCCTATAGCTTGAGATGTGATATCCAAATCCTTCCCATTCCAATTCTGAGACCCTTCCTATACCATGAGACTTGATATCTCAATGCTTCTAATACCAAACCTGAGACCCGTCCTATAACATGAGATGTGATATCCAAATCTTTCCCCTTCCAAACCTTAGACCCTTCCTTTATCATGAGATGTGATATCCAACTCCTTCCCATTCCAATCCTGAGACCCTTCCGATATCATGAGATTTGTTATCTCAATGCTTCTAATATCAAAATTGAGACCCGTCCTATAACATGAGATGTGATATCCAAATCTTTCCCCTTCCAAACCTTAGACCCTTCCTTTATCTTGAGATGGGATATCCAACTCCTTCCCATTCCAATCCTGAGACCCTTCCGATAGCAGAGATGTGATATCTCAATGCTTATACCAATCCTGAGACCCTTCCTATGGCCTGAGATGTCATATACAACTCCTTCCCAATCCAATCCTGAGACCCTTCCTATATCATGAGATGTGATATCTCAATGCTTATACCAAATCTGAGACCCTTCCTATAGCATGAGATGTGATATCCAACTCCTTCCCATTCCAATCCTGAGACCCTTCCTATAGCATGAGATGTGATGTCTCAATGCTTCTAATACCAAACCTGAGATCCTTCCTATGACATGAGATGTGATATCCAACTCCTTCCCATTCCAATCCTGAGACCCTTCCTATAGCATGAGATGTGATGTCTCAATGCTTCTAATACCAAACCTGAGAACCTTCCTACAGCATGCGATGTGATATCTCAATGCTTCTAATACCAAACCTGAGACCAGTCCTATAACATGAGATTGGATATCCAACTCCTTCCCCTTCCAAACCTGAGACCCTTCCTATAGCATGAGATGTGATATCCAACTTCTTCCCATTCCAATCCTGACACCCTTCCTATAACATGAGATGTGATGTCTCAATGCTTCTAATACCAAACCTGAGATCTTTCCTATAACATGAGATGTAATATCCAACTCCTTCCCATTCCAATCCTGAGACCCTTCCTATAGCATGAGATGTGCTATTGCAATACTTATACCAAACCTGAGACCCTTCCTAAAGCTTGAGATTTGATATCCAACTCCTTCCCATTCCAATCCTGAGACCCTTCCTATAGCATGATATGTTATATCTCAATGCCTCTAATACCAAACCTGAGATCCTTCCTCTAACATGAAATGTGATATCGAACTCCTTCCCTTTCCAAACCTGAGAGCCTACCTATAGCATGAGATGTGATATCCAAGTCCTTCCCATTCCAATCCTTAGACCCTTCCTACAGCATGCAATATGATATCTCAATGATTCTAATAACAAACCTGAGACCCGTCCTATAACATGAGATGGGATATCCAACACCTTCCCATTCCAATCCTGAAACACTTCCGATAGCAGAGATGTGATATCTCAATGCTTATACCAAACCTGAGACCCTTCCTATAACATGAGATGTGATATCCAACTCCTTCCCGTTTCAAACCTGAGACCCTTCCTATAGCATATGTGATATCCAACTCCTTCCCATTCCAAACATGAGACCCTTCCTAAAGCAAGAATGTAATATCCAACTCCTTCCCATTCCAATCCTGAGACCATTCCTATAGCATGAGATGTGATATCTCAATGCTTCTAATACCAAACCTGAGATCCTTCCTATGACATGAGATGTGATATCCAATTCCTCCCCATTCCAAACCTGAGAACCTTCCTACAGCATGCGATGTGATATCTCAATGCCTCTAATACCAAACCTGAGATCCTACCTCTAACATGAAATGTGATATCCAACTCTTTCCCCTTCCAAACCTGAGAGCCTTCCTATAGCATGAGATGTGATATCCAAGTCCTTCCCATTCCAATCCTGAGACACTTCCTATAACATGAAATGTGATATCCAATTCCTTCCCATTCCAACCTGAGACCCTTCCTATAGCATGAGATGGGATATCCAACTCCTTCCAAATCCAATCCTGATACCCTTCCGATAGCATGAGATGTGATATCCCAATGCTTCTACCAAACCTGAGACCCATACTATGGCATGAGATCTGATATCAAACTCCTTCCCCTTCCAAACCTTAGACCCTTCCTTTATCATGAGATGTGATATCCAACTCCTTCCCATTCCATCCCTGAGACCCTTCCAATATCATGAGATGTGATATCTCAATGCTTCTAATATCAAACTTGAGACCCTCCCTATAGCATGAGATGTGATATCCAAGTCCTTCCCATTCCAATCCTGAGACCCTTCCTATAGCATGAGATGTGATATCTCAATGCTTCTAATACCAAACCTGAGACCCTTCCTATAACATGAGATGGGAATATCCAACTCCTTCCCATTCCAATCCTGAGACCCTTCCGATAGCAGAGATGTGATATCTCAATGCTTATACCAAACCTGAGATCCTTCCTATAACATGAGATGTGATATCCAACTCCTTCCCATTCCAATCCTGAGACACTTCCTATAGCATGAGATGTGATATCTCACTGCTTATACCAAACCTGAGACCCTTCCTATAGCATGAGATGTGATATCCAACTCCTTCCCATTCCAATCCTGAGACCCTTCCTGTAGCATGAGATGTGATATCTCAATGCTTCTAATATCAAACTTGAGACCCTCCCTATAGCATGAGATGTGATATCCAAGTCCTTCCGATTCCAATCCTGAGACACTTCCTATAGCATGAGATGTGATATCTCAATGCTTCTAATACCAAACCTGAGACTCTTCCTATAACATGAGATGGGATATCCAACTCCTTCCCATTCCAATCCTGAGACCCTTCCGATAGCATGAGATGTGATGTCTCAATGCTTCTAATACCAAACCTGAGATCCTTCCTATAACATGAGATGTGATATCCAACTCCTTCCCATTCCAATCCTGAGACCCTTCCTATAGCATGAGATGTGATATCTCAATGCCTCTAATACCAAACCTGAGATCCTTCCTCTAACATGAAATGTGATATCGAACTCCTTCCCTTTCCAAACCTGAGAGCCTACCTATAGCATGAGATGTGATATCCAAGTCCTTCCCATTCCAATCCTTAGACCCTTCCTACAGCATGCAATATGATATCTCAATGATTCTAATAACAAACCTGAGACCCGTCCTATAACATGAGATGGGATATCCAACACCTTCCCATTCCAATCCTGAGACACTTCCGATAGCAGAGATGTGATATCTCAATGCTTATACCAAACCTGAGACCCTTCCTATAACATGAGATGTGATATCCAACTCCTTCCCGTTTCAAACCTGAGACCCTTCCTATAGCATATGTGATATCCAACTCCTTCCCATTCCAAACATGAGACCCTTCCTATAGCAAGAATGTAATATCCAACTCCTTCCCATTCCAATCCTGAGACCATTCCTATAGCATGAGATGTGATATCTCAATGCTTCTAATACCAAACCTGAGATCCTTCCTATGACATGAGAAGTGATATCCAATTCCTCCCCATTCCAAACCTGAGAACCTTCCTACAGCATGCGATGTGATATCTCAATGCTTCTAATACCAAACCTGAGACCAGTCCTATAACATGAGATTGGATATCCAACTCCTTCCCCTTCCAAACCTGAGACCCTTCCTATAGCATGAGATGTGATATCCAACTTCTTCCCATTCCAATCCTGAGACCCTTCCTATAACATGAGATGTGATGTCTCAATGCTTCTAATACCAAACCTGAGATCTTTCCTATAACATGAGATGTGATATCCAACTCCTTCCTATTCCAATCCTGAGACCCTTCCTATAGCATGAGATGTGCTATCTCAATGCTTATACCAAACCTGAGACCCTTCCTAAAGCTTGAGATGTGATATCCAACTCCTTCCCATTCCAATCCTGAGACCCTTCCTATAACATGAAATGTGATATCCAACTCCTTCCCATTCCAACCTGAGACCCTTCCTATAGCATGAGATGGGATATCCAACTCCTTCCAAATCCAATACTGATACCCTTCCAATAGCATGAGATGTGATATCCCAATGCTTCTACCAAACCTGAGAACCATACTATGGCATGAGATGTGATATCAAACTCCTTCCCATTCCAATCCTGAGACTCTTCCTATAGCTTGAGATGTGATATCCAAATCCTTCCCATTCCAATTCTGAGACCCTTCCTATACCATGAGACTTGATATCTCAATGCTTCTAATACCAAACCTGAGACCCGTCCTATAACATGAGATGTGATATCCAAATCTTTCCCCTTCCAAACCTTAGACCCTTCCTTTATCATGAGATGTGATATCCAACTCCTTCCCATTCCAATCCTGAGACCCTTCCGATATCATGAGATTTGTTATCTCAATGCTTCTAATATCAAAATTGAGACCCGTCCTATAACATGAGATGTGATATCCAAATCTTTCCCCTTCCAAACCTTAGACCCTTCCTTTATCTTGAGATGGGATATCCAACTCCTTCCCATTCCAATCCTGAGACCCTTCCGATAGCAGAGATGTGATATCTCAATGCTTATACCAATGCTGAGACCCTTCCTATGGCCTGAGATGTCATATACAACTCCTTCCCAATCCAATCCTGAGACCCTTCCTATATCATGAGATGTGATATCTCAATGCTTATACCAAATCTGAGACCCTTCCTATAGCATGAGATGTGATATCCAACTCCTTCCCATTCCAATCCTGAGACCCTTCCTATAGCATGAGATGTGATGTCTCAATGCTTCTAATACCAAACCTGAGATCCTTCCTATAACATGAGATGTGATATCCAACTCCTTCCCATTCCAATCCTGAGACCCTTCCTATAGCATGAGATGTGATGTCTCAATGCTTCTAATACCAAACCTGAGAACCTTCCTACAGCATGCGATGTGATATCTCAATGCTTCTAATACCAAACCTGAGACCAGTCCTATAACATGAGATTGGATATCCAACTCCTTCCCCTTCCAAACCTGAGACCCTTCCTATAGCATGAGATGTGATATCCAACTTCTTCCCATTCCAATCCTGACACCCTTCCTATAACATGAGATGTGATGTCTCAATGCTTCTAATACCAAACCTGAGATCTTTCCTATAACATGAGATGTAATATCCAACTCCTTCCCATTCCAATCCTGAGACCCTTCCTATAGCATGAGATGTGCTATTGCAATACTTATACCAAACCTGAGACCCTTCCTAAAGCTTGAGATTTGATATCCAACTCCTTCCCATTCCAATCCTGAGACCCTTCCTATAGCATGATATGTTATATCTCAATGCCTCTAATACCAAACCTGAGATCCTTCCTCTAACATGAAATGTGATATCGAACTCCTTCCCTTTCCAAACCTGAGAGCCTACCTATAGCATGAGATGTGATATCCAAGTCCTTCCCATTCCAATCCTTAGACCCTTCCTACAGCATGCAATATGATATCTCAATGATTCTAATAACAAACCTGAGACCCGTCCTATAACATGAGATGGGATATCCAACACCTTCCCATTCCAATCCTGAGACACTTCCGATAGCAGAGATGTGATATCTCAATGCTTATAACAAACCTGAGACCCTTCCTATAACATGAGATGTGATATCCAACTCCTTCCTGTTTCAAACCTGAGACCCTTCCTATAGCATATGTGATATCCAACTCCTTCCCATTCCAAACATGAGACCCTTATTATAGCAAGAATGTAATATCCAACTCCTTCCCATTCCAATCCTGAGACCATTCCTATAGCATGAGATGTGATATCTTAATGCTACTAATACCAAAACTGAGATCCTTCCTATGACATGAGATGTGATATCCAATTCCTCCCCATTCCAAACCTGAGAACCTTCCTACAGCATGCGATGTGATATCTCAATGCTTCTAATACCAAACCTGAGACCAGTCCTATAACATGAGATTGGATATCCAACTCCTTCCCCTTCCAAACCTGAGACCCTTCCTATAGCATGAGATGTGATATCCAACTTCTTCCCATTCCAATCCTGAGACCCTTCCTATAACATGAGATGTGATGTCTCAATGCTTCTAATACCAAACCTGAGATCTTTCCTATAACATGAGATGTGATATCCAACTCCTTCCCATTCCAATCCTGAGACCATTCCTATAGCATGAGATGTGCTATCTCAATGCTTATACCAAACCTGAGACCCTTCCTAAAGCTTGAGATGTGATATCCAACTATTTCCCATTCCAATCCTGAGACCCTTCCTATAACATGAAATGTGATATACAACTCCTTCCCATTCCAACCTGAGACCCATCCTATAGCATGAGATGGGATATCCAACTCCTTCCAAATCGAATACTGATACCCTTCCAATAGCATGAGATGTGATATCCCAATGCTTCTTCCAAACCTGAGAACCATAGTATGGCATGAGATGTGATATCAAACTCCTTCCCATTCCAATCCTGAGACTCTTCCTATAGCTTGAGATGTGATATCCGAAATCCTTCCCATTCCAATTCTGAGACCCTTCCTATACCATGAGACTTGATATCTCAATGCTTCTAATACCAAACCTGAGACCCGTCCTATAACATGAGATGTGATATCCAAATCTTTCCCCTTCCAAACCTTAGACCCTTCCTTTATCATGAGATGTGATATCCAACTCCTTCCCATTCCAATCCTGAGACCCTTCCGATATCATGAGATTTGTTATCTCAATGCTTCTAATATCAAAATTGAGACCCGTCCTATAACATGAGATGTGATATCCAAATCTTTCCCCTTCCAAACCTTAGACCCTTCCTTTATCATGAGATGGGATATCCAACTCCTTCCCATTCCAATCCTGAGACCCTTCCGATAGCAGAGATGTGATATCTCAATGCTTATACCAATCCTGAGACCCTTCCTATGGCCTGAGATATCATATACAACTCCTTCCCAATCCAATCCTGAGACCCTTCCTATAGCATGAGATGTGATATCTCAATGCTTATACCAAATCTGAGACCCTTCCTATAGCATGAGATGTGATATCCAACTCCTTCCCATTCCAATCCTGAGACCCTTCCTATAGCATGAGATGTGATGTCTCAATGCTTCTAATACCAAACCTGAGATCCTTCCTATAACATGAGATGTGATATCCAACTCCTTCCCATTCCAATCCTGAGACCCTTCCTATAGCATGAGATGTGATGTCTCAATGCTTCTAATACCAAACCTGAGATCCTTCCTATAACATGAGATGTGATATCCAACTCCTTCCCATTCCAATCCTGAGACCCTTCCTATAGCATGAGATGTGATATCCAAGTCCTTCCGATTCCAATCCTGAGACACTTCCTATAGCATGAGATGTGATATCTCAATGCTTCTAATACCAAACCTGAGACTCTTCCTATAACATGAGATGGGATATCCAACTCCTTCCCATTCCAATCCTGAGACCCTTCCGATAGCATGAGATGTGATGTCTCAATG
Source organism: Ambystoma mexicanum (assembly GCF_040938575.1). Lineage (NCBI taxonomy): Eukaryota > Metazoa > Chordata > Amphibia > Caudata > Ambystomatidae > Ambystoma > Ambystoma mexicanum. Next base: position 325,208,270 of record NC_090936.1, read on the forward strand.
CTTCTAATACCAAACCTGAGATCCTTCCTATAACATGAGATGTGATATCCAACTCCTTCCCATTCCAATCCTGAGACCCTTCCTATAGCATGAGATGTGATATCTCAATGCCTCTAATACCAAACCTGAGATCCTTCCTCTAACATGAAATGTGATATCGAACTCCTTCCCTTTCCAAACCTGAGAGCCTACCTATAGCATGAGATGTGATATCCAAGTCCTTCCCATTCCAATCCTTAGACCCTTCCTACAGCATGCAATATGATATCTCAATGATTCTAATAACAAACCTGAGACCCGTCCTATAACATGAGATGGGATATCCAACACCTTCCCATTCCAATCCTGAGACACTTCCGATAGCAGAGATGTGATATCTCAATGCTTATACCAAACCTGAGACCCTTCCTATAACATGAGATGTGATATCCAACTCCTTCCCGTTTCAAACCTGAGACCCTTCCTATAGCATATGTGATATCCAACTCCTTCCCATTCCAAACATGAGACCCTTCCTATAGCAAGAATGTAATATCCAACTCCTTCCCATTCCAATCCTGAGACCATTCCTATAGCATGAGATGTGATATCTCAATGCTTCTAATACCAAACCTGAGATCCTTCCTATGACATGAGAAGTGATATCCAATTCCTCCCCATTCCAAACCTGAGAACCTTCCTACAGCATGCGATGTGATATCTCAATGCTTCTAATACCAAACCTGAGACCAGTCCTATAACATGAGATTGGATATCCAACTCCTTCCCCTTCCAAACCTGAGACCCTTCCTATAGCATGAGATGTGATATCCAACTTCTTCCCATTCCAATCCTGAGACCCTTCCTATAACATGAGATGTGATGTCTCAATGCTTCTAATACCAAACCTGAGATCTTTCCTATAACATGAGATGTGATATCCAACTCCTTCCCATTCCAATCCTGAGACCCTTCCTATAGCATGAGATGTGCTATCTCAATGCTTATACCAAACCTGAGACCCTTCCTAAAGCTTGAGATGTGATATCCAACTCCTTCCCATTCCAATCCTGAGACCCTTCCTATAACATGAAATGTGATATCCAACTCCTTCCCATTCCAACCTGAGACCCTTCCTATAGCATGAGATGGGATATCCAACTCCTTCCAAATCCAATACTGATACCCTTCCAATAGCATGAGATGTGATATCCCAATGCTTCTACCAAACCTGAGAACCATACTATGGCATGAGATGTGATATCAAACTCCTTCCCATTCCAATCCTGAGACTCTTCCTATAGCTTGAGATGTGATATCCAAATCCTTCCCATTCCAATTCTGAGACCCTTCCTATACCATGAGACTTGATATCTCAATGCTTCTAATACCAAACCTGAGACCCGTCCTATAACATGAGATGTGATATCCAAATCTTTCCCCTTCCAAACCTTAGACCCTTCCTTTATCATGAGATGTGATATCCAACTCCTTCCCATTCCAATCCTGAGACCCTTCCGATATCATGAGATTTGTTATCTCAATGCTTCTAATATCAAAATTGAGACCCGTCCTATAACATGAGATGTGATATCCAAATCTTTCCCCTTCCAAACCTTAGACCCTTCCTTTATCTTGAGATGGGATATCCAACTCCTTCCCATTCCAATCCTGAGACCCTTCCTATATCATGAGATGTGATATCTCAATGCTTATACCAAATCTGAGACCCTTCCTATAGCATGAGATGTGATATCCAACTCCTTCCCATTCCAATCCTGAGACCCTTCCTATAGCATGAGATGTGATGTCTCAATGCTTCTAATACCAAACCTGAGATCCTTCCTATAACATGAGATGTGATATCCAACTCCTTCCCATTCCAATCCTGAGACCCTTCCTATAGCATGAGATGTGATGTCTCAATGCTTCTAATACCAAACCTGAGAACCTTCCTACAGCATGCGATGTGATATCTCAATGCTTCTAATACCAAACCTGAGACCAGTCCTATAACATGAGATTGGATATCCAACTCCTTCCCCTTCCAAACCTGAGACCCTTCCTATAGCATGAGATGTGCTATTGCAATACTTATACCAAACCTGAGACCCTTCCTAAAGCTTGAGATTTGATATCCAACTCCTTCCCATTCCAATCCTGAGACCCTTCCTATAGCATGATATGTTATATCTCAATGCCTCTAATACCAAACCTGAGATCCTTCCTCTAACATGAAATGTGATATCGAACTCCTTCCCTTTCCAAACCTGAGAGCCTACCTATAGCATGAGATGTGATATCCAAGTCCTTCCCATTCCAATCCTTAGACCCTTCCTACAGCATGCAATATGATATCTCAATGATTCTAATAACAAACCTGAGACCCGTCCTATAACATGAGATGGGATATCCAACACCTTCCCATTCCAATCCTGAGACACTTCCGATAGCAGAGATGTGATATCTCAATGCTTATAACAAACCTGAGACCCTTCCTATAACATGAGATGTGATATCCAACTCCTTCCTGTTTCAAACCTGAGACCCTTCCTATAGCATATGTGATATCCAACTCCTTCCCATTCCAAACATGAGACCCTTATTATAGCAAGAATGTAATATCCAACTCCTTCCCATTCCAATCCTGAGACCATTCCTATAGCATGAGATGTGATATCTTAATGCTACTAATACCAAAACTGAGATCCTTCCTATGACATGAGATGTGATATCCAATTCCTCCCCATTCCAAACCTGAGAACCTTCCTACAGCATGCGATGTGATATCTCAATGCTTCTAATACCAAACCTGAGACCAGTCCTATAACATGAGATTGGATATCCAACTCCTTCCCCTTCCAAACCTGAGACCCTTCCTATAGCATGAGATGTGATATCCAACTTCTTCCCATTCCAATCCTGAGACCCTTCCTATAACATGAGATGTGATGTCTCAATGCTTCTAATACCAAACCTGAGATCTTTCCTATAACATGAGATGTGATATCCAACTCCTTCCCATTCCAATCCTGAGACCCTTCCTATAGCATGAGATGTGCTATCTCAATGCTTATACCAAACCTGAGACCCTTCCTAAAGCTTGAGATGTGATATCCAACTATTTCCCATTCCAATCCTGAGACCCTTCCTATAACATGAAATGTGATATACAACTCCTTCCCATTCCAACCTGAGACCCATCCTATAGCATGAGATGGGATATCCAACTCCTTCCAAATCGAATACTGATACCCTTCCAATAGCATGAGATGTGATATCCCAATGCTTCTACCAAACCTGAGAACCATAGTATGGCATGAGATGTGATATCAAACTCCTTCCCATTCCAATCCTGAGACTCTTCCTATAGCTTGAGATGTGATATCCGAAATCCTTCCCATTCCAATTCTGAGACCCTTCCTATACCATGAGACTTGATATCTCAATGCTTCTAATACCAAACCTGAGACCCGTCCTATAACATGAGATGTGATATCCAAATCTTTCCCCTTCCAAACCTTAGACCCTTCCTTTATCATGAGATGTGATATCCAACTCCTTCCCATTCCAATCCTGAGACCCTTCCGATATCATGAGATTTGTTATCTCAATGCTTCTAATATCAAAATTGAGACCCGTCCTATAACATGAAATGTGATATCCAAATCTTTCCCCTTCCAAACCTTAGACCCTTCCTTTATCATGAGATGGGATATCCAACTCCTTCCCATTCCAATCCTGAGACCCTTCCGATAGCAGAGATGTGATATCTCAATGCTTATACCAATCCTGAGACCCTTCCTATGGCCTGAGATATCATATACAACTCCTTCCCAATCCAATCCTGAGACCCTTCCTATAGCATGAGATGTGATATCTCAATGCTTATACCAAATCTGAGACCCTTCCTATAGCATGAGATGTGATATCCAACTCCTTCCCATTCCAATCCTGAGACCCTTCCTATAGCATGAGATGTGATGTCTCAATGCTTCTAATACCAAACCTGAGATCCTTCCTATAACATGAGATGTGATATCCAACTCCTTCCCATTCCAATCCTGAGACCCTTCCTATAGCATGAGATGTGATGTCTCAATGCTTCTAATACCAAACCTGAGAACCTTCCTACAGCATGCGATGTGATATCTCAATGCTTCTAATACCAAACCTGAGACCAGTCCTATAACATGAGATTGGATATCCAACTCCTTCCCCTTCCAAACCTGAGACCCTTCCTATAGCATGAGATGTGATATCCAACTTCTTCCCATTCCAATCCTGAGACCCTTCCTATAACATGAGATGTGATGTCTCAATGCTTCTAATACCAAACCTGAGATCCTTCCTCTAACATGAAATGTGATATCCAACTCCTTCCCCTTCCAAACCTGAGAGCCTTCCTATAGCATGAGATATGATATCCAAGTCCTTCCCATTCCAATCCTGAGACCCTTCCTATAACATGAAATGTGATATCCAACTCCTTCCCATTCCAACCTGAGACCCTTCCTATAGCATGAGATGGGATATCCAACTCCTTCCAAATCCAATACTGATACCCTTCCAATAGCATGAGATGCGATATCCCAATGCTTCTACCAAACCTGAGACCCATACTATGGCATGAGATGTGATATCAAACTCCTTCCCATTCCAATCTTGAGACTCTTCCTATAGCTTGAGATGTGATATCCAACTCCTTCCCATTCCAATTCTGAGACCCCTCCTATGCCATGAGACTTGATATCTCAATGCTTCTAATACCAAACCTGAGACCCGTCCTATAACATGAGATGTGATATCCAAATCTTTCCCCTTCCAAACCTTAGACCCTTCCTTTATCATGAGATGTGATATCCAACTCCTTCCCATTCCAATCCTGAGACCCTTCCGATATCATGAGATTTGTTATCTCAATGCTTCTAATATCAAACTTGAGACCCTCCCTATAGCATGAGATGTGACATCCAAGTCCTCCCCATTCCAATCCTGAGACCCTTCCTATAGCATGAGATGTGATATCTCAATGCTTCTAATACCAAACCTGAGACCCTTCCTATAACATGAGATGGGAAATCCAACTCCTTCCCATTCCAATCCTGAGACCCTTCCGATAGCAGAGATGTGATATCTCAATGCTTATACCAATCCTGAGACCCTTCCTATGGCCTGAGATGTCATATACAACTCCTTCCCAATCCAATCCTGAGACCCTTCCTATAGCATGAGATGTGATATCTCAATGCTTATACCAAATCTGGAGACCCTTCCTATAGCATGAGATGTGATATCCAACCCCTTCCCATTCCAATCCTGAGACCCTTCCTATAGCATGAGATGTGATGTCTCAATGCTTCTAATACCAAACCTGAGATCCTTCCTATAACATGAGATGTGATATCCAACTCCTTCCCATTCCAATCCTGAGCCCCTTCCTATAGCATGAGATGTGATGTCTCAATGCTTCTAATACCAAACCTGAGAACCTTCCTACAGCATGCGATGTGATATCTCAATGCTTCTAATACCAAACCTGAGACCAGTCCTATAACATGAGATTGGATATCCAACTCCTTCCCCTTCCAAACCTGAGACCCTTCCTATAGCATGAGATGTGATATCCAACTTCTTCCCATTCCAATCCTGAGACCCTTCCTATAACATGAGATGTGATGTCTCAATGCTTCTAATACCAAACCGGAGATCTTTCCTATAACATGAGATGTGATATCCAACTCCTTCCCATTCCAATCCTGAGACCCTTCCTATAGCATGAGATGTGCTATCTCAATGCTTATACCAAACCTGAGACCCTTCCTAAAGCTTGAGATGTGATATCCAACTCCTTCCCATTCCAATCCTGAGACCCTTCCTATAGCATGAGATGTGATATCTCAAGGCCTCTAATACCAAACCTGAGATCCTTCCTCTAACATGAAATGTGATATCCAACTCCTTCCCCTTCCAAACCTGAGAGCCTTCATATAGCATGAGATATGATATCCAAGTCCTTCCCATTCCAATCCTGAGACCCTTCCTATAACATGAAATGTGATATCCAACTCCTTCCCATTCCAACCTGAGACCCTTCCTATAGCATGAGATGGGATATCCAACTCCTTCCAAATCCAATAATGATACCCTTCCAATAGCATGAGATGTGATATCCCAATGCTTCTACCAAACCTGAGACCCATACTATGGCATGAGATGTGATATCAAACTCCTTCCCATTCCAATCCTGAGACTCTTCCTATAGCTTGAGATGTGATATCCAACTCCTTCCCATTCCAATTCTCAGACCCTTCCTATGCCATGAGACTTGATATCTCAATGCTTCTAATACCAACCCTGAGACCCGTCCTATAACATGAGATGTGATATCCAAATCTTTCCCCTTCCAAACCTTAGACCCTTCCTTTATCATGAGATGTGATATCCAACTCCTTCCCATTCCAATCCTGAGACCCTTCCGATATCATGAGATTTGTTATCTCAATGCTTCTAATATCAAACTTGAGACCCTCCCTATAGCATGAGATGTGACATCCAAGTCCTCCCCATTCCAATCCTGAGACCCTTCCTATAGCATGAGATGTGATATCTCAATGCTTCTAATACCAAACCTGAGACCCTTCCTATAACATGAGATGGGATATCCAACTCCTTCCCATTCCAATCCTGAGACCCTTCTGATAGCAGAGATGTGATATCTCAATGCTTATACCAATCCTGAGACCCTTCCTATGGCCTGAGATGTCATATACAACTCCTTCCCAATCCAATCCTGAGACCCTTCCTATAGCATGAGATGTGATATCTCAATGCTTATACCAAATCTGAGACCCTTCCTATAGCATGAGATGGGATATCCAACTACTTCCAAATCCAATACTGATACCCTTCCAATAGCATGAGATGTGATATCCCAAAGCTTCTACCAAACCTGAGACCCATACTATAGCATGAGATGGGATATCCAACTCCTGCCAAATCCAATACTGATACCCTTCCAATAGCATGTGATGTGATATCCCAATGCTTCTACCAAACCTGAGACCCATACTATGGCATGAGATGTGATATCAAACTCATTCCCATTCCAATCCTGAGACTCTTCCTATAGCTTGAGATGTGATATCCAACTCCTTCCCATTCCAATTCTGAGACCCTTCCTATGCCATGAGATGTGATATCCAAATCTTTCCCCTTCCAAACATTAGACCCTTCCATTATCATGAGATGTGATATCCAACTCCTTCCCATTCCAATCCTGAGACCCTTCCGATATCATGAGATTTGTTATCTCAATGCTTCTAATATCAAACTTGAGACCCTCCCTATAGCATGAGATGTGACATCCAAGTCCTCCCCATTCCAATCCTGAGACCCTTCCTATAGCATGAGATGTGATATCTCAATGCTTCTAATACCAAACCTGAGACCCTTCCTATAACATGAGATGTGATTTCCAAATCCTTCCCCTTCCAAACCTGAGACCCTCCCTTTAGCATGAGATGTGATATACAACTCCTTCCCATTCCAATCCTGAGACCCTTCTGATAGCATGAGATGTGATATCTCAATGCCTCTAATACCAAACCTGAGATCCTATCTCTAACATGGAATGTGATATCCATCTCCTTCCCTTTCCAAACCTGAGACCCTGCCTATAGCATGAGATATGATATCCAAGTCCTTCCCATTCCAATCCTGAGACCCTTCCTATAGCATGTGATGTGATATCTCAATGCTTACACCAAACCTGAGACCCTTCCTATGGCATGAGATGGCATATACAACTCCTTCCCATTCCAATCCTGAGACCCTTCCTATAGCATGAGATGTGATATCTCAATGCATATAACAAACCTGAGACCCTTCCTATAGCATGAGATGTGATATCCAACTTCTTCCCATTCCAATCCTGAGTCCCTTCCTATAACATGAGATGTGATGTCTCAATGCTTCTAATACCAAACCTGATATATTTCCTATAATATGAGATGTGATATCCAACTCCTTCCCATTCCAATCCTGAGACCCTTCCTATAGCATGAGATGTGATATCTCAATGCTTATACCAAACCTGAGACCCTTCCTATAGCTTGAGATGTGATATCCAACTCCTTCCCATTCCAATCCAGAGACCCTTCCTATAGCATGAGATGTGATATCTCAAGGCCTCTAGTACCAAACCTGAGATCCTTCCTCTAACATGAAATGTGATATCCAACTACTTCCCCTTCCAAACCTGAGAGCCTTCCTATAGCATGAGATATGATATCCAAGTCCTTCCCATTCCAATCCTGAGACCCTTTCTATAACATGAAATGTGATATCCAACTCCTTCCCATTCCAACCTGAGACCCTTCCTATAGCATGAGATGGGATATCCAACTCCTTCCAAATCCAATACTGATACCCTTCCGATAGCATGCGATGTGATATCCCAATGCTTCTACCAAACCTGAGACCCATACTATGGCATGAGATGTGATATCAAACTCCTTCCCATTCCAATCCTGAGACCCTTCCTATAGCTTGAGGTGTGATATCCAACTCCTTCCCATTCCAATTCTGAGACCCTTCTTATACCATGAGACTTGATATCTCAATGCTTCTAATACCAAACCTGAGACCCGTCCTATAACATGAGATGTGATATCCAAATCCTTCCCCTTCCAAACCTCAGACCCTTCCTTTATCATGAGATGTGATATCCAACTCCTTCCCATTCCAATCCTTAGACCCTTCCTACAGCATGCGATGCGATGTGATATCTCAATGATTCTAATACCAAAACAGAGACTCGTCCTATAACATGAGATGGGATATCCAACTCCTTCCCATTCCAATCCTGAGCCACTTCCGATAGCAGAGATGTGATATCTCAATGCTTATACCAAACCTGAGACCCTTCCTATAACATGAGATGTGATATCCAACTCCTTCCCGTTCCAAACCTGAGACACTAACTATAGCATATGTGATATCCAACTCCTTCCCATTCCAAACATGAGACCCTTCCTATAGCAAGAAAGTAATATCCAACTCCTACCCATTCCAATCCTGAGACCCTTCCTATAGCAATAGATGTGATATCCAAATCCTTCCCATTCCAATCCTGAGACCCTTCCTATAACATGAGATGTGATATCCAACTCCTTCCCATTCCAACCTGAGACACTTCCTATAGCATGAGAAGGGATATCCAACTCCTTCCCAATCCAATCCTGAGACCCTTCCGATAGCAGAGATGTGATATCTCAATGCTTATACCAAACCTGAGACCCTTCCTATAGCATGAGAAGGGATATCCAACTCCTTCCCAATCCAATCCTGAGACCCTTCCGATAGCAGAGACGTGATATCTCAATGCTTTTACCAAACCTGAGACCCTTCCTTTAGCATGAGATGTGATATCCAAATCCTTCACATTCCAATCCTGAGACCCTTCCTATAGCATGAGAAGGGATATCTCAATGCTTCTAATACCAAACCTGAGATCCTTCCTATAACATGAGATGTGATATCCAATTCCTTCCCATTCCAATCCTGAGACCCTTCCGATAGCAGAGATGTGATATCTCAATGCTTATACCAAACCTGAGACCCTTACTATGGCCTGAGATGTCATATACAACTCCTTCCCATTCCAATCCTGAGACCCTTCCTATAGCATGAGATGTGATATCTCAATGCTTATACCAAATCTGAGACCCTTCCTATAGCATAAGATGTGATATCCAACTCCTTCCCATTCCAATCCTGAGACCCTTCTTATAGCATGAGATGTGATGTCTCAATGCTTCTAATACCAAACCTGAGATCCTTCCTATAACATGAGATGTGATATCCAACTCCTTCCCATTCCAATCCTGAGACCCTTATGAAAGCATGAGATGTGATATCTCAATGCTTCTAATACCAAACCTGAGATCCTTCCTATAACATGAGATGTGATTTCCAAATCCTTCCCCTTCCAAACCTGAGACCCTCCCTTTAGCATGAGATGTGATATCCAACTCCTTCCCATTCCAACCCTGAGACCCTTCTGATAGCATGAGATGTGATATCTCAATGCCTCTAATACCAAACCTGAGATCCTACCTCTAACATGAAATGTGATATCCATCTCATTCCCTTTCCAAACCTGAGACCCTGCCAATAGCATGAGATGTGATATCCAAGTCCTTCCCATTCCAATCCTGAGACCCTTCCTATAGCATGTGATGTGATATCTCAATGCTTATACCAAACCTGAGACCCTTCCTATGGCATGAGATGTCATATACAACTCCTTCCCATTCCAATCCTGAGACCCTTCCTATAGCATGAGATGTGATATCTCAATGCTTATACCAAATCTGAGACCCTTCCTATAGCAAGAGATGTGATATCCAACTTCTTCCCATTCCAATCCTGAGAACCTTCCTATAACATGAGATGTGATGTCTCAGTGCTTCTAGTACCAAACCTGAGATCTTTCCTATAACATGAGATGTGATATCCAACTCCTTCCCATTCCAATCCTGAGACCCTTCCTATAGCATGAGATGTGATATCACAATGCTTATACCAAACCTGAGACCGTTCCTATAGCTTGAGATGTGATATCCAACTCCTTCCCATTCCAATACTGAGACCCTTCCTATAGCATGAGATGTGATATCCAAGTCCTTCCCATTCCAATCCTGAGACCCTTCCTATAACATGAAATGTGATATCCAACTCCTTCCCATTCCAACCTGAGACCCTTTCTCTAACATGAAATGTGATATCCAACTCCTTCCCCTTCCAAACCTGAGAGCCTTCCTATAGCATGGGATATGATATCCAAGTCCTTCCCATTCCAATCCTGAGACCCTTCCTATAACATGAAATGTGATATCCAACTCCTTCCCATTCCAACCTGAGACCCTTCCTATATCATGAGATGGGATATCTCAATGCTTCTAATACCAAACCTGAGACTCTTCCTATAACATGAGATGGGATATCCAACTCCTTCCCATTCCAATCCTAAGACCCTTTCGATAGCAGAGATGTGATATCTCAATGCTTATACCAAACCTGAGACCCTTCCTACGGCATGAGATGTCATATACAACTCCTTCCCATTCCAATCCTGAGACCCTTCCTATAGCACGAGATGTGATATCTCAATGCTTATACCAAACCTGAGACCCTTCCTCTAGCATGAGATGTGATATCCAACTCCTTCCCATTCCAATCCTGAGACCCTTCCTATAGCATGAGATGTGATATCCAACTCCTTCCCTTTCCAAACCTGAGAGCCTATCTATAGCATGAGATGTGATATCCAAGTCCTTCCCATTCCAATCCTGAGACACTTCCGATAGCAGAGATGTGATATCTCAATGCTTATACCAAACCTGAGACCCTTCCTATAGCATGAGATGTGATATCTCAATGCTTATACCAAATCTGAGACCCTTCCTATAGCATGAGATGTGATATCCAACTTCTTCCCATTCCAATCCTGACACCCTTCCTATAACATGAGATGTGATGTCTCAATGCTTCTAATACCAAACCTGAGATCTTTCCTATAACATGAGATGTAATATCCAACTCCTTCCCATTCCAATCCTGAGACCCTTCCTATAGCATGAGATGTGCTATTGCAATACTTATACCAAACCTGAGACCCTTCCTAAAGCTTGAGATTTGATATCCAACTCCTTCCCATTCCAATCCTGAGACCCTTCCTATAGCATGATATGTTATATCTCAATGCCTCTAATACCAAACCTGAGATCCTTCCTCTAACATGAAATGTGATATCGAACTCCTTCCCTTTCCAAACCTGAGAGCCTACCTATAGCATGAGATGTGATATCCAAGTCCTTCCCATTCCAATCCTTAGACCCTTCCTACAGCATGCAATATGATATCTCAATGATTCTAATAACAAACCTGAGACCCGTCCTATAACATGAGATGGGATATCCAACACCTTCCCATTCCAATCCTGAGACACTTCCGATAGCAGAGATGTGATATCTCAATGCTTATAACAAACCTGAGACCCTTCCTATAACATGAGATGTGATATCCAACTCCTTCCTGTTTCAAACCTGAGACCCTTCCTATAGCATATGTGATATCCAACTCCTTCCCATTCCAAACATGAGACCCTTATTATAGCAAGAATGTAATATCCAACTCCTTCCCATTCCAATCCTGAGACCATTCCTATAGCATGAGATGTGATATCTTAATGCTACTAATACCAAAACTGAGATCCTTCCTATGACATGAGATGTGATATCCAATTCCTCCCCATTCCAAACCTGAGAACCTTCCTATAGCATGAGATGTGATATCCAACTTCTTCCCATTTCAATCCTGAGACCCTTCCTATAACATGAGATGTGATGTCTCAATGCTTCTAATACCAAACCTGAGATCTTTCCTATAACATGAGATGTGATATCCAACTCCTTCCCATTCCAATCCTGAGACCCTTCCTATAGCATGAGATGTGCTATCTCAATGCTTATACCAAACCTGAGACCCTTCCTAAAGCTTGAGATGTGATATCCAACTATTTCCCATTCCAATCCTGAGACCCTTCCTATAACATGAAATGTGATATACAACTCCTTCCCATTCCAACCTGAGACCCATCCTATAGCATGAGATGGGATATCCAACTCCTTCCAAATCGAATACTGATACCCTTCCAATAGCATGAGATGTGATATCCCAATGCTTCTACCAAACCTGAGAACCATAGTATGGCATGAGATGTGATATCAAACTCCTTCCCATTCCAATCCTGAGACTCTTCCTATAGCTTGAGATGTGATATCCGAAATCCTTCCCATTCCAATTCTGAGACCCTTCCTATACCATGAGACTTGATATCTCAATGCTTCTAATACCAAACCTGAGACCCGTCCTATAACATGAGATGTGATATCCAAATCTTTCCCCTTCCAAACCTTAGACCCTTCCTTTATCATGAGATGTGATATCCAACTCCTTCCCATTCCAATCCTGAGACCCTTCCGATATCATGAGATTTGTTATCTCAATGCTTCTAATATCAAAATTGAGACCCGTCCTATAACATGAGATGTGATATCCAAATCTTTCCCCTTCCAAACCTTAGACCCTTCCTTTATCATGAGATGGGATATCCAACTCCTTCCCATTCCAATCCTGAGACCCTTCCGATAGCAGAGATGTGATATCTCAATGCTTATACCAATCCTGAGACCCTTCCTATGGCCTGAGATATCATATACAACTCCTTCCCAATCCAATCCTGAGACCCTTCCTATAGCATGAGATGTGATATCTCAATGCTTATACCAAATCTGAGACCCTTCCTATAGCATGAGATGTGATATCCAACTCCTTCCCATTCCAATCCTGAGACCCTTCCTATAGCATGAGATGTGATGTCTCAATGCTTCTAATACCAAACCTGAGATCCTTCCTATAACATGAGATGTGATATCCAACTCCTTCCCATTCCAATCCTGAGACCCTTCCTATAGCATGAGATGTGATGTCTCAATGCTTCTAATACCAAACCTGAGATCCTTCCTATAACATGAGATGTGATATCCAACTCCTTCCCATTCCAATCCTGAGACCCTTCCTATAGCATGAGATGTGATATCTCAATGCTTCTAATATCAAACTTGAGACCCTCCCTATAGCATGAGATGTGATATCCAAGTCCTTCCGATTCCAATCCTGAGACACTTCCTATAGCATGAGATGTGATATCTCAATGCTTCTAATACCAAACCTGAGACTCTTCCTATAACATGAGATGGGATATCCAACTCCTTCCCATTCCAATCCTGAGACCCTTCCGATAGCATGAGATGTGATGTCTCAATGCTTCTAATACCAAACCTGAGATCCTTCCTATAACATGAGATGTGATATCCAACTCCTTCCCATTCCAATCCTGAGACCCTTCCTATAGCATGAGATGTGATATCTCAATGCCTCTAATACCAAACCTGAGATCCTTCCTCTAACATGAAATGTGATATCGAACTCCTTCCCTTTCCAAACCTGAGAGCCTACCTATTGCATGAGATGTGATATCCAAGTCCTTCCCATTCCAATCCTTAGACCCTTCCTACAGCATGCAATATGATATCTCAATGATTCTAATAACAAACCTGAGACCCGTCCTATAACATGAGATGGGATATCCAACACCTTCCCATTCCAATCCTGAGACACTTCCGATAGCAGAGATGTGATATCTCAATGCTTATACCAAACCTGAGACCCTTCCTATAACATGAGATGTGATATCCAACTCCTTCCCGTTTCAAACCTGAGACCCTTCCTATAGCATATGTGATATCCAACTCCTTCCCATTCCAAACATGAGACCCTTCCTATAGCAAGAATGTAATATCCAACTCCTTCCCATTCCAATCCTGAGACCATTCCTATAGCATGAGATGTGATATCTCAATGCTTCTAATACCAAACCTGAGATCCTTCCTATGACATGAGAAGTGATATCCAATTCCTCCCCATTCCAAACCTGAGAACCTTCCTACAGCATGCGATGTGATATCTCAATGCTTCTAATACCAAACCTGAGACCAGTCCTATAACATGAGATTGGATATCCAACTCCTTCCCCTTCCAAACCTGAGACCCTTCCTATAGCATGAGATGTGATATCCAACTTCTTCCCATTCCAATCCTAAGACCCTTCCTATAACATGAGATGTGATGTCTCAATGCTTCTAATACCAAACCTGAGATCTTTCCTATAACATGAGATGTGATATCCAACTCCTTCCCATTCCAATCCTGAGACCCTTCCTATAGCATGAGATGTGCTATCTCAATGCTTATACCAAACCTGAGACCCTTCCTAAAGCTTGAGATGTGATATCCAACTCCTTCCCATTCCAATCCTGAGACCCTTCCTATAACATGAAATGTGATATCCAACTCCTTCCCATTCCAACCTGAGACCCTTCCTATAGCATGAGATGGGATATCCAACTCCTTCCAAATCCAATACTGATACCCTTCCAATAGCATGAGATGTGATATCCCAATGCTTCTACCAAACCTGAGAACCATACTATGGCATGAGATGTGATATCAAACTCCTTCCCATTCCAATCCTGAGACTCTTCCTATAGCTTGAGATGTGATATCCAAATCCTTCCCATTCCAATTCTGAGACCCTTCCTATACCATGAGACTTGATATCTCAATGCTTCTAATACCAAACCTGAGACCCGTCCTATAACATGAGATGTGATATCCAAATCTTTCCCCTTCCAAACCTTAGACCCTTCCTTTATCATGAGATGTGATATCCAACTCCTTCCCATTCCAATCCTGAGACCCTTCCGATATCATGAGATTTGTTATCTCAATGCTTCTAATATCAAACTTGAGACCCGTCCTATAACATGAGATGTGATATCCAAATCTTTCCCCTTCCAAACCTTAGACCCTTCCTTTATCTTGAGATGGGATATCCAACTCCTTCCCATTCCAATCCTGAGACCCTTCCTATATCATGAGATGTGATATCTCAATGCTTATACCAAATCTGAGACCCTTCCTATAGCATGAGATGTGATATCCAACTCCTTCCCATTCCAATCCTGAGACCCTTCCTATAGCATGAGATGTGATGTCTCAATGCTTCTAATACCAAACCTGAGATCCTTCCTATAACATGAGATGTGATATCCAACTCCTTCCCATTCCAATCCTGAGACCCTTCCTATAGCATGAGATGTGATGTCTCAATGCTTCTAATACCAAACCTGAGAACCTTCCTACAGCATGCGATGTGATATCTCAATGCTTCTAATACCAAACCTGAGACCAGTCCTATAACATGAGATTGGATATCCAACTCCTTCCCCTTCCAAACCTGAGACCCTTCCTATAGCATGAGATGTGATATCCAACTTCTTCCCATTCCAATCCTGACACCCTTCCTATAACATGAGATGTGATGTCTCAATGCTTCTAATACCAAACCTGAGATCTTTCCTATAACATGAGATGTAATATCCAACTCCTTCCCATTCCAATCCTGAGACCCTTCCTATAGCATGAGATGTGCTATTGCAATACTTATACCAAACCTGAGACCCTTCCTAAAGCTTGAGATTTGATATCCAACTCCTTCCCATTCCAATCCTGAGACCCTTCCTATAGCATGATATGTTATATCTCAATGCCTCTAATACCAAACCTGAGATCCTTCCTCTAACATGAAATGTGATATCGAACTCCTTCCCTTTCCAAACCTGAGAGCCTACCTATAGCATGAGATGTGATATCCAAGTCCTTCCCATTCCAATCCTTAGACCCTTCCTACAGCATGCAATATGATATCTCAATGATTCTAATAACAAACCTGAGACCCGTCCTATAACATGAGATGGGATATCCAACACCTTCCCATTCCAATCCTGAGACACTTCCGATAGCAGAGATGTGATATCTCAATGCTTATAACAAACCTGAGACCCTTCCTATAACATGAGATGTGATATCCAACTCCTTCCTGTTTCAAACCTGAGACCCTTCCTATAGCATATGTGATATCCAACTCCTTCCCATTCCAAACATGAGACCCTTATTATAGCAAGAATGTAATATCCAACTCCTTCCCATTCCAATCCTGAGACCATTCCTATAGCATGAGATGTGATATCTTAATGCTACTAATACCAAAACTGAGATCCTTCCTATGACATGAGATGTGATATCCAATTCCTCCCCATTCCAAACCTGAGAACCTTCCTACAGCATGCGATGTGATATCTCAATGCTTCTAATACCAAACCTGAGACCAGTCCTATAACATGAGATTGGATATCCAACTCCTTCCCCTTCCAAACCTGAGACCCTTCCTATAGCATGAGATGTGATATCCAACTTCTTCCCCTTCCTATAACATGAGATGTGATGTCTCAATGCTTCTAATACCAAACCTGAGATCTTTCCTATAACATGAGATGTGATATCCAACTCCTTCCCATTCCAATCCTGAGACCCTTCCTATAGCATGAGATGTGCTATCTCAATGCTTATACCAAACCTGAGACCCTTCCTAAAGCTTGAGATGTGATATCCAACTATTTCCCATTCCAATCCTGAGACCCTTCCTATAACATGAAATGTGATATACAACTCCTTCCCATTCCAACCTGAGACCCATCCTATAGCATGAGATGGGATATCCAACTCCTTCCAAATCGAATACTGATACCCTTCCAATAGCATGAGATGTGATATCCCAATGCTTCTACCAAACCTGAGAACCATAGTATGGCATGAGATGTGATATCAAACTCCTTCCCATTCCAATCCTGAGACTCTTCCTATAGCTTGAGATGTGATATCCGAAATCCTTCCCATTCCAATTCTGAGACCCTTCCTATACCATGAGACTTGATATCTCAATGCTTCTAATACCAAACCTGAGACCCGTCCTATAACATGAGATGTGATATCCAAATCTTTCCCCTTCCAAACCTTAGACCCTTCCTTTATCATGAGATGTGATATCCAACTCCTTCCCATTCCAATCCTGAGACCCTTCCGATATCATGAGATTTGTTATCTCAATGCTTCTAATATCAAAATTGAGACCCGTCCTATAACATGAAATGTGATATCCAAATCTTTCCCCTTCCAAACCTTAGACCCTTCCTTTATCATGAGATGGGATATCCAACTCCTTCCCATTCCAATCCTGAGACCCTTCCGATAGCAGAGACGTGATATCTCAATGCTTATACCAATCCTGAGACCCTTCCTATGGCCTGAGATATCATATACAACTCCTTCCCAATCCAATCCTGAGACCCTTCCTATAGCATGAGATGTGATATCTCAATGCTTATACCAAATCTGAGACCCTTCCTATAGCATGAGATGTGATATCCAACTCCTTCCCATTCCAATCCTGAGACCCTTCCTATAGCATGAGATGTGATGTCTCAATGCTTCTAATACCAAACCTGAGATCCTTCCTATAACATGAGATGTGATATCCAACTCCTTCCCATTCCAATCCTGAGACCCTTCCTATAGCATGAGATGTGATGTCTCAATGCTTCTAATACCAAACCTGAGAACCTTCCTACAGCATGCGATGTGATATCTCAATGCTTCTAATACCAAACCTGAGACCAGTCCTATAACATGAGATTGGATATCCAACTCCTTCCCCTTCCAAACCTGAGACCCTTCCTATAGCATGAGATGTGATATCCAACTTCTTCCCATTCCAATCCTGAGACCCTTCCTATAACATGAGATGTGATGTCTCAATGCTTCTAATACCAAACCTGAGATCCTTCCTCTAACATGAAATGTGATATCCAACTCCTTCCCCTTCCAAACCTGAGAGCCTTCCTATAGCATGAGATATGATATCCAAGTCCTTCCCATTCCAATCCTGAGACCCTTCCTATAACATGAAATGTGATATCCAACTCCTTCCCATTCCAACCTGAGACCCTTCCTATAGCATGAGATGGGATATCCAACTCCTTCCAAATCCAATACTGATACCCTTCCAATAGCATGAGATGCGATATCCCAATGCTTCTACCAAACCTGAGACCCATACTATGGCATGAGATGTGATATCAAACTCCTTCCCATTCCAATCTTGAGACTCTTCCTATAGCTTGAGATGTGATATCCAACTCCTTCCCATTCCAATTCTGAGACCCCTCCTATGCCATGAGACTTGATATCTCAATGCTTCTAATACCAAACCTGAGACCCGTCCTATAACATGAGATGTGATATCCAAATCTTTCCCCTTCCAAACCTTAGACCCTTCCTTTATCATGAGATGTGATATCCAACTCCTTCCCATTCCAATCCTGAGACCCTTCCGATATCATGAGATTTGTTATCTCAATGCTTCTAATATCAAACTTGAGACCCTCCCTATAGCATGAGATGTGACATCCAAGTCCTCCCCATTCCAATCCTGAGACCCTTCCTATAGCATGAGATGTGATATCTCAATGCTTCTAATACCAAACCTGAGACCCTTCCTATAACATGAGATGGGATATCCAACTCCTTCCCATTCCAATCCTGAGACCCTTCCGATAGCAGAGATGTGATATCTCAATGCTTATACCAATCCTGAGACCCTTCCTATGGCCTGAGATGTCATATACAACTCCTTCCCAATCCAATCCTGAGACCCTTCCTATAGCATGAGATGTGATATCTCAATGCTTATACCAAATCTGGAGACCCTTCCTATAGCATGAGATGTGATATCCAACCCCTTCCCATTCCAATCCTGAGACCCTTCCTATAGCATGAGATGTGATGTCTCAATGCTTCTAATACCAAACCTGAGATCCTTCCTATAACATGAGATGTGATATCCAACTCCTTCCCATTCCAATCCTGAGACCCTTCCTATAGCATGAGATGTGATGTCTCAATGCTTCTAATACCAAACCTGAGAACCTTCCTACAGCATGCGATGTGATATCTCAATGCTTCTAATACCAAACCTGAGACCAGTCCTATAACATGAGATTGGATATCCAACTCCTTCCCCTTCCAAACCTGAGACCCTTCCTATAGCATGAGATGTGATATCCAACTTCTTCCCATTCCAATCCTGAGACCCTTCCTATAACATGAGATGTGATGTCTCAATGCTTCTAATACCAAACCGGAGATCTTTCCTATAACATGAGATGTGATATCCAACTCCTTCCCATTCCAATCCTGAGACCCTTCCTATAGCATGAGATGTGCTATCTCAATGCTTATACCAAACCTGAGACCCTTCCTAAAGCTTGAGATGTGATATCCAACTCCTTCCCATTCCAATCCTGAGACCCTTCCTATAGCATGAGATGTGATATCTCAAGGCCTCTAATACCAAACCTGAGATCCTTCCTCTAACATGAAATGTGATATCCAACTCCTTCCCCTTCCAAACCTGAGAGCCTTCATATAGCATGAGATATGATATCCAAGTCCTTCCCATTCCAATCCTGAGACCCTTCCTATAACATGAAATGTGATATCCAACTCCTTCCCATTCCAACCTGAGACCCTTCCTATAGCATGAGATGGGATATCCAACTCCTTCCAAATCCAATAATGATACCCTTCCAATAGCATGAGATGTGATATCCCAATGCTTCTACCAAACCTGAGACCCATACTATGGCATGAGATGTGATATCAAACTCCTTCCCATTCCAATCCTGAGACTCTTCCTATAGCTTGAGATGTGATATCCAACTCCTTCCCATTCCAATTCTCAGACCCTTCCTATGCCATGAGACTTGATATCTCAATGCTTCTAATACCAACCCTGAGACCCGTCCTATAACATGAGATGTGATATCCAAATCTTTCCCCTTCCAAACCTTAGACCCTTCCTTTATCATGAGATGTGATATCCAACTCCTTCCCATTCCAATCCTGAGACCCTTCCGATAGCAGAGATGTGATATCTCAATGCTTATACCAATCCTGAGACCCTTCCTATGGCCTGAGATATCATATACAACTCCTTCCCAATCCAATCCTGAGACCCTTCCTATAGCATGAGATGTGATATCTCAATGCTTATACCAAATCTGAGACCCTTCCTATAGCATGAGATGTGATATCCAACTCCTTCCCATTCCAATCCTGAGACCCTTCCTATAGCATGAGATGTGATGTCTCAATGCTTCTAATACCAAACCTGAGATCCTTCCTATAACATGAGATGTGATATCCAACTCCTTCCCATTCCAATCCTGAGACCCTTCCTATAGCATGAGATGTGATGTCTCAATGCTTCTAATACCAAACCTGAGAACCTTCCTACAGCATGCGATGTGATATCTCAATGCTTCTAATACCAAACCTGAGACCAGTCCTATAACATGAGATTGGATATCCAACTCCTTCCCCTTCCAAACCTGAGACCCTTCCTATAGCATGAGATGTGATATCCAACTTCTTCCCATTCCAATCCTGAGACCCTTCCTATAACATGAGATGTGATGTCTCAATGCTTCTAATACCAAACCTGAGATCCTTCCTCTAACATGAAATGTGATATCCAACTCCTTCCCCTTCCAAACCTGAGAGCCTTCCTATAGCATGAGATATGATATCCAAGTCCTTCCCATTCCAATCCTGAGACCCTTCCTATAACATGAAATGTGATATCCAACTCCTTCCCATTCCAACCTGAGACCCTTCCTATAGCATGAGATGGGATATCCAACTCCTTCCAAATCCAATACTGATACCCTTCCAATAGCATGAGATGCGATATCCCAATGCTTCTACCAAACCTGAGACCCATACTATGGCATGAGATGTGATATCAAACTCCTTCCCATTCCAATCTTGAGACTCTTCCTATAGCTTGAGATGTGATATCCAACTCCTTCCCATTCCAATTCTGAGACCCCTCCTATGCCATGAGACTTGATATCTCAATGCTTCTAATACCAAACCTGAGACCCGTCCTATAACATGAGATGTGATATCCAAATCTTTCCCCTTCCAAACCTTAGACCCTTCCTTTATCATGAGATGTGATATCCAACTCCTTCCCATTCCAATCCTGAGACCCTTCCGATATCATGAGATTTGTTATCTCAATGCTTCTAATATCAAACTTGAGACCCTCCCTATAGCATGAGATGTGACATCCAAGTCCTCCCCATTCCAATCCTGAGACCCTTCCTATAGCATGAGATGTGATATCTCAATGCTTCTAATACCAAACCTGAGACCCTTCCTATAACATGAGATGGGATATCCAACTCCTTCCCATTCCAATCCTGAGACCCTTCCGATAGCAGAGATGTGATATCTCAATGCTTATACCAATCCTGAGACCCTTCCTATGGCCTGAGATGTCATATACAACTCCTTCCCAATCCAATCCTGAGACCCTTCCTATAGCATGAGATGTGATATCTCAATGCTTATACCAAATCTGGAGACCCTTCCTATAGCATGAGATGTGATATCCAACCCCTTCCCATTCCAATCCTGAGACCCTACCTATAGCATGAGATGTGATGTCTCAATGCTTCTAATACCAAACCTGAGATCCTTCCTATAACATGAGATGTGATATCCAACTCCTTCCCATTCAATCCTGAGACCCTTCCTATAGCATGAGATGTGATGTCTCAATGCTTCTAATACCAAACCTGAGAACCTTCCTACAGCATGCGATGTGATATCTCAATGCTTCTAATACCAAACCTGAGACCAGTCCTATAACATGAGATTGGATATCCAACTCCTTCCCCTTCCAAACCTGAGATCCTTCCTATAGCATGAGATGTGATATCCAACTTCTTCCCATTCCAATCCTGAGACCCTTCCTATAACATGAGATGTGATGTCTCAATGCTTCTAATACCAAACCGGAGATCTTTCCTATAACATGAGATGTGATATCCAACTCCTTCCCATTCCAATCCTGAGACCCTTCCTATAGCATGAGATGTGCTATCTCAATGCTTATACCAAACCTGAGACCCTTCCTAAAGCTTGAGATGTGATATCCAACTCCTTCCCATTCCAATCCTGAGACCCTTCCTATAGCATGAGATGTGATATCTCAAGGCCTCTAATACCAAACCTGAGATCCTTCCTCTAACATGAAATGTGATATCCAACTCCTTCCCCTTCCAAACCTGAGAGCCTTCATATAGCATGAGATATGATATCCAAGTCCTTCCCATTCCAATCCTGAGACCCTTCCTATAACATGAAATGTGATATCCAACTCCTTCCCATTCCAACCTGAGACCCTTCCTATAGCATGAGATGGGATATCCAACTCCTTCCAAATCCAATAATGATACCCTTCCAATAGCATGACATGTGATATCCCAATGCTTCTACCAAACCTGAGACCCATACTATGGCATGAGATGTGATATCAAACTCCTTCCCATTCCAATCCTGAGACTCTTCCTATAGCTTGAGATGTGATATCCAACTCCTTCCCATTCCAATTCTCAGACCCTTCCTATGCCATGAGACTTGATATCTCAATGCTTCTAATACCAACCCTGAGACCCGTCCTATAACATGAGATGTGATATCCAAATCTTTCCCCTTCCAAACCTTAGACCCTTCCTTTATCATGAGATGTGATATCCAACTCCTTCCCATTCCAATCCTGAGACCCTTCCGATATCATGAGATTTGTTATCTCAATGCTTCTAATATCAAACTTGAGACCCTCCCTATAGCATGAGATGTGACATCCAAGTCCTCCCCATTCCAATCCTGAGACCCTTCCTATAGCATGAGATGTGATATCTCAATGCTTCTAATACCAAACCTGAGACCCTTCCTATAACATGAGATGGGATATCCAACTCCTTCCCATTCCAATCCTGAGACCCTTCTGATAGCAGAGATGTGATATCTCAATGCTTATACCAATCCTGAGACCCTTCCTATGGCCTGAGATGTCATATACAACTCCTTCCCAATCCAATCCTGAGACCCTTCCTATAGCATGAGATGTGATATCTCAATGCTTATACCAAATCTGAGACCCTTCCTATAGCATGAGATGGGATATCCAACTACTTCCAAATCCAATACTGATACCCTTCCAATAGCATGAGATGTGATATCCCAATGCTTCTACCAAACCTGAGACCCATACTATAGCATGAGATGGGATATCCAACTCCTTCCAAATCCAATACTGATACCCTTCCAATAGCATGTGATGTGATATCCCAATGCTTCTACCAAACCTGAGACCCATACTATGGCATGAGATGTGATATCAAACTCATTCCCATTCCAATCCTGAGACTCTTCCTATAGCTTGAGATGTGATATCCAACTCCTTCCCATTCCAATTCTGAGACCCTTCCTATGCCATGAGATGTGATATCCAAATCTTTCCCCTTCCAAACATTAGACCCTTCCATTATCATGAGATGTGATATCCAACTCCTTCCCATTCCAATCCTGAGACCCTTCCGATATCATGAGATTTGTTATCTCGATGCTTCTAATATCAAACTTGAGACCCTCCCTATAGCATGAGATGTGACATCCAAGTCCTCCCCATTCCAATCCTGAGACCCTTCCTATAGCATGAGATGTGATATCTCAATGCTTCTAATACCAAACCTGAGACCCTTCCTATAACATGAGATGTGATTTCCAAATCCTTCCCCTTCCAAACCTGAGACCCTCCCTTTAGCATGAGATGTGATATACAACTCCTTCCCATTCCAATCCTGAGACCCTTCTGATAGCATGAGATGTGATATCTCAATGCCTCTAATACCAAACCTGAGATCCTATCTCTAACATGGAATGTGATATCCATCTCCTTCCCTTTCCAAACCTGAGACCCTGCCTATAGCATGAGATGTGATATCCAAGTCCTTCCCATTCCAATCCTGAGACCCTTCCTATAGCATGTGATGTGATATCTCAATGCTTACACCAAACCTGAGACCCTTCCTATGGCATGAGATGGCATATACAACTCCTTCCCATTCCAATCCTGAGACCCTTCCTATAGCATGAGATGTGATATCTCAATGCATATACCAAACCTGAGACCCTTCCTATAGCATGAGATGTGATATCCAACTTCTTCCCATTCCAATCCTGAGTCCCTTCCTATAACATGAGATGTGATGTCTCAATGCTTCTAATACCAAACCTGATATATTTCCTATAATATGAGATGTGATATCCAACTCCTTCCCATTCCAATCCTGAGACCCTTCCTATAGCATGAGATGTGATATCTCAATGCTTATACCAAACCTGAGACCCTTCCTATAGCTTGAGATGTGATATCCAACTCCTTCCCATTCCAATTCAGAGACCCTTCCTATAGCATGAGATGTGATATCTCAAGGCCTCTAGTACCAAACCTGAGATCCTTCCTCTAACATGAAATGTGATATCCAACTCCTTCCCCTTCCAAACCTGAGAGCCTTCCTATAGCATGAGATATGATATCCAAGTCCTTCCCATTCCAATCCTGAGACCCTTTCTATAACATGAAATGTGATATCCAACTCCTTCCCATTCCAACCTGAGACCCTTCCTATAGCATGAGATGGGATATCCAACTCCTTCCAAATCCAATACTGATACCCTTCCGATAGCATGCGATGTGATATCCCAATGCTTCTACCAAACCTGAGACCCATACTATGGCATGAGATGTGATATCAAACTCCTTCCCATTCCAATCCTGAGACCCTTCCTATAGCTTGAGGTGTGATATCCAACTCCTTCCCATTCCAATTCTGAGACCCTTCTTATACCATGAGACTTGATATCTCAATGCTTCTAATACCAAACCTGAGACCCGTCCTATAACATGAGATGTGATATCCAAATCCTTCCCCTTCCAAACCTCAGACCCTTCCTTTATCATGAGATGTGATATCCAACTCCTTCCCATTCCAATCCTGAGACCTTTCCGATATCATGAGATTTGTTATCTCAATGCTTCTAATATCAAACTTGAGACCCTCCCTATAGCATGAGATGTGACATCCAAGTCCTTCCCATTCCAATCCTGAGACCCTTTCTATAGCATGAGATGTGATATCTCTATGCTTCTAATACCAAACCTGAGACCCTTCCTATAACATGAGATGGGATATCCAACTCCTTCCCATTCCAATCCTGAGACCCTTCCGATAGCAGAGATGTGATATCTCAATGCTTATACCAAACCTGAGACCCTTCCTATGGCCTGGGATGTCATATACAACTCCTTCCCATTCCAATCCTGAGACCCTTCCTATAGCATGAGATGTGATATCTCAATGCTTATACCAAATCTGAGACCCTTCCTATAGCATGAGATGTGATATCCAATTCCTTCCCATTCCAATCCTGAGACCCTTCCTATAGCATGAGATGTGATATCTCAATGCTTATACCAAACCTGAGAGCCTACCTATAGCATGAGATGTGATATCCAAGTCCATCCCATTCCAATCCTTAGACCCTTCCTACAGCATGCGATGTGATATCTCAATGATTCTAATACCAAAACAGAGACTCGTCCTATAACATGAGATGGGATATCCAACTCCTTCCCATTCCAATCCTGAGCCACTTCCGATAGCAGAGATGTGATATCTCAATGCTTATACCAAACCTGAGACCCTTCCTATAACATGAGATGTGATATCCAACTCCTTCCCGTTCCAAACCTGAGACACTAACTATAGCATATGTGATATCCAACTCCTTCCCATTCCAAACATGAGACCCTTCCTATAGCAAGAAAGTAATATCCAACTCCTACCCATTCCAATCCTGAGACCCTTCCTATAACATGAGATGTGATATCCAACTCCTTCCCATTCCAACCTGAGACACTTCCTATAGCATGAGAAGGGATATCCAACTCCTTCCCAATCCAATCCTGAGACCCTTCCGATAGCAGAGATGTGATATCTCAATGCTTATACCAAACCTGAGACCCTTCCTATAGCATGAGAAGGGATATCCAACTCCTTCCCAATCCAATCCTGAGACCCTTCCGATAGCAGAGACGTGATATCTCAATGCTTTTACCAAACCTGAGACCCTTCCTTTAGCATGAGATGTGATATCCAAATCCTTCACATTCCAATCCTGAGACCCTTCCTATAGCATGAGAAGGGATATCTCAATGCTTCTAATACCAAACCTGAGATCCTTCCTATAACATGAGATGTGATATCCAATTCCTTCCCATTCCAATCCTGAGACCCTTCCGATAGCAGAGATGTGATATCTCAATGCTTATACCAAACCTGAGACCCTTACTATGGCCTGAGATGTCATATACAACTCCTTCCCATTCCAATCCTGAGACCCTTCCTATAGCATGAGATGTGATGTCTCAATGCTTCTAATACCAAACCTGAGATCCTTCCTATAACATGAGATGTGATATCCAACTCCTTCCCATTCCAATCCTGAGACCCTTATGAAAGCATGAGATGTGATATCTCAATGCTTCTAATACCAAACCTGAGATCCTTCCTATAACATGAGATGTGATTTCCAAATCCTTCCCCTTCCAAACCTGAGACCCTCCCTTTAGCATGAGATGTGATATCCAACTCCTTCCCATTCCAATCCTGAGACCCTTCTGATAGCATGAGATGTGATATCTCAATGCCTCTAATACCAAACCTGAGATCCTACCTCTAAAATGAAATGTGATATCCATCTCATTCCCTTTCCAAACCTGAGACCCTGCCAATAGCATGAGATGTGATATCCAAGTCCTTCCCATTCCAATCCTGAGACCCTTCCTATAGCATGTGATGTGATATCTCAATGCTTATACCAAACCTGAGACCCTTCCTATGGCATGAGATGTCATATACAACTCCTTCCCATTCCAATCCTGAGACCCTTCCTATAGCATGAGATGTGATATCTCAATGCTTATACCAAATCTGAGACCCTTCCTATAGCAAGAGATGTGATATCCAACTTCTTCCCATTCCAATCCTGAGACCCTTCCTATAACATGAGATGTGATGTCTCAGTGCTTCTAGTACCAAACCTGAGATCTTTCCTATAACATGAGATGTGATATCCAACTCCTTCCCATTCCAATCCTGAGACCCTTCCTATAGCATGAGATGTGATATCACAATGCTTATACCAAACCTGAGACCGTTCCTATAGCTTGAGATGTGATATCCAACTCCTTCCCATTCCAATACTGAGACCCTTCCTATAGCATGAGATGTGATATCCAAGTCCTTCCCATTCCAATCCTGAGACCCTTCCTATAACATGAAATGTGATATCCAACTCCTTCCCATTCCAACCTGAGACCCTTTCTCTAACATGAAATGTGATATCCAACTCCTTCCCCTTCCAAACCTGAGAGCCTTCCTATAGCATGGGATATGATATCCAAGTCCTTCCCATTCCAATCCTGAGACCCTTCCTATAACATGAAATGTGATATCCAACTCCTTCCCATTCCAACCTGAGACCCTTCCTATATCATGAGATGGGATATCTCAATGCTTCTAATACCAAACCTGAGACTCTTCCTATAACATGAGATGGGATATCCAACTCCTTCCCATTCCAATCCTAAGACCCTTTCGATAGCAGAGATGTGATATCTCAATGCTTATACCAAACCTGAGACCCTTCCTACGGCATGAGATGTCATATACAACTCCTTCCCATTCCAATCCTGAGACCCTTCCTATAGCACGAGATGTGATATCTCAATGCTTATACCAAACCTGAGACCCTTCCTCTAGCATGAGATGTGATATCCAACTCCTTCCCATTCCAATCCTGAGACCCTTCCTATAGCATGAGATGTGATATCCAACTCCTTCCCTTTCCAAACCTGAGAGCCTATCTATAGCATGAGATGTGATATCCAAGTCCTTCCCATTCCAATCCTGAGACACTTCCGATAGCATGAGATGTGATATCTCAATGCTTCTAATATCAAAACTGAGACCCTCCCTATAGCATGATATGTGATACCTAAGTCCTTCCCATTCCAATCCTGAGACCCTTCCTATCGCATGAGATGTGATATCTGAATGCTTCTACCAAACCTGAGACCCTTCCTTTAGCATGAGATGTGATAACCAACTCCTTCCCATTCCAATCCTGAGACCCTTCCTATAGCATGAGATGTGATATCTCAATACTTCTAATACCAAACCTGAGATCCTTCCGATAACATGAGATGTGATATCCAAATCCTTCCCCTTCCAAACCTGAGACCCTCCCTTTAGCATGAGATGTGATATCCAACTCTTTCCCATTCCAATCCTGAGAACCTTCTGATAGCATGAGATGTGATATCTCAATGCTTCTATACCAAACCTGAGATCCTTCCGATAGCATGAGATGTGATATCTCAATGCTTCTAATACCAAACCTGAGATCCTTCCTATAACATGAGATGTGATATCCAAATCCTTCCCCTTCCAAACCTGAGACTCTCCCTTTAGCATGAGATGTGATATCCAACTCCTTCCCATTCCAATCCTGAGACCCTTCCTATAGCATGATATGTGATATCTCAATGCCTCTAATACCAAACCTGAGATCCTTCCTCTAACATGAAATGTGATATCGAACTCCTTCCCTTTCCAAACCTGAGAGCCTACCTATAGCATGAGATGTGATATCCAAGTCCTTCCCATTCCAATCCTTAGACCCTTCCTACAGCATGCAATATGATATCTCAATGATTCTAATAACAAACCTGAGACCCGTCCTATAACATGAGATGGGATATCCAACACCTTCCCATTCCAATCCTGAGACACTTCCGATAGCAGAGATGTGATATCTCAATGCTTATAACAAACCTGAGACCCTTCCTATAACATGAGATGTGATATCCATCTCCTTCCTGTTTCAAACCTGAGACCCTTCCTATATACATATGTGATATCCAACTCCTTCCCATTCCAAACATGAGACCCTTATTATAGCAAGAATGTAATATCCAACTCCTTCCCATTCCAATCCTGAGACCCTTCCTATAGCACGAGATGTGATATCTCAATGCTTATACCAAACCTGAGACCCTTCCTCTAGCATGAGATGTGATATCCAACTCCTTCCCATTCCAATCCTGAGACCCTTCCTATAGCATGAGATGTGATATCCAACTCCTTCCCTTTCCAAACCTGAGAGCCTATCTATAGCAAGAGATGTGATATCCAAGTCCTTCCCATTCCAATCCTGAGACACTTCCGATAGCAGAGATGTGATATCTCAATGCTTATACCAAACCTGAGACCCTTCCTATAACATGAGATGTGATATCCAACTCCTTCCCGTTCCAAACCTGAAACCCTTCCTTTAGCATGAGATGTGATATCCAGCTCCTTCCCATTCCAATCCTGAGACACTTCCGATAGCATGAGATGTGATATCTCAATGCTTCTAATATCAAAACTGAGACCCTCCCTATAGCATGATATGTGATACCTAAGTCCTTCCCATTCCAATCCTGAGACCCTTCCTATCGCATGAGATGTGATATCTGAATGCTTCTACCAAACCTGAGACCCTTCCTTTAGCATGAGATGTGATAACCAACTCCTTCCCATTCCAATCCTGAGACCCTTCCTATAGCATGAGATGTGATATCTCAATACTTCTAATACCAAACCTGAGATCCTTCCGATAACATGAGATGTGATATCCAAATCCTTCCCCTTCCAAACCTGAGACCCTCCCTTTAGCATGAGATGTGATATCCAACTCTTTCCCATTCCAATCCTGAGAACCTTCTGATAGCATGAGATGTGATATCTCAATGCTTCTATACCAAACCTGAGATCCTTCCGATAGCATGAGATGTGATATCTCAATGCTTCTAATACCAAACCTGAGATCCTTCCTATAACATGAGATGTGATATCCAAATCCTTCCCCTTCCAAACCTGAGACTCTCCCTTTAGCATGAGATGTGATATCCAACTCCTTCCCATTCCAATCCTGAGACCCTTCCTATAGCATGATATGTGATATCTCAATGCCTCTAATACCAAACCTGAGATCCTTCCTCTAACATGAAATGTGATATCGAACTCCTTCCCTTTCCAAACCTGAGAGCCTACCTATAGCATGAGATGTGATATCCAAGTCCTTCCCATTCCAATCCTTAGACCCTTCCTACAGCATGCAATATGATATCTCAATGATTCTAATAACAAACCTGAGACCCGTCCTATAACATGAGATGGGATATCCAACACCTTCCCATTCCAATCCTGAGACACTTCCGATAGCAGAGATGTGATATCTCAATGCTTATAACAAACCTGAGACCCTTCTCCTTCCTGTTTCAAACCTGAGACCCTTCCTATAGCAACTCCTTCCCATTCCAAACATGAGACCCTTATTATAGCAAGAATGTAATATCCAACTCCTTCCCATTCCAATCCTGAGACCATTCCTATAGCATGAGATGTGATATCTTAATGCTTCTAATACCAAAACTGAGATCCTTCCTATGACATGAGATGTGATATCCAATTCCTCCCCATTCCAAACCTGAGAACCTTCCTACAGCATGTGATGTGATATCTCAATGCTTCTAATACCAAACCTGAGACCAGTCCTATAACATGAGATTGGATATCCAACTCCTTCCCCTTCCAAACCTGAGACCCTTCCTATAGCATGAGATGTGATATCCAACTTCTTCCCATTCCAATCATGAGACCCTTCCTATAACATGAGATGTGATGTCTCAATGCTTCTAATACCAAACCGGAGATCTTTCCTATAACATGAGATGTGATATCCAGCTCCTTCCCATTCCAATCCTGAGACCCTTCCTATAGCATGAGATGTGCTATCTCAATGCTTATACCAAACCTGAGACCCTTCCTAAAGCTTGAGATGTGATATCCAACTCCTTCCCATTCCAATCCTGAGACCCTTCCTATAGCATGAGATGTGCTATCTCAATGCTTATACCAAACCTGAGACCCTTCCTAAAGCTTGAGATGTGATATCCAACTCCTTCCCCTTCCAAACCTGAGAGCCTTCATATAGCATGAGATATGATATCCAAGTCCTTCCCATTCCAATCCTGAGACCCTTCCTATAACATGAAATGTGATATCCAACTCCTTCCCATTCCAACCTGAGACCCTTCCTATAGCATGAGATGGGATATCCAACTCCTTCCAAATCCAATAATGATACCCTTCCAATAGCATGAGATGTGATATCCCAATGCGTCTACCAAACCTGAGACCCATACTATGGCATGAGATGTGATATCAAACTCCTTCCCATTCCAATCCTGAGACTCTTCCTATAGCTTGAGATGTGATATCCAACTCCTTCCCATTCCAATTCTCAGACCCTTCCTATGCCATGAGACTTGATATCTCAATGCTTCTAATACCAACCCTGAGACCCGTCCTATAACATGAGATGTGATATCCAAATCTTTCCCCTTCCAAACCTTAGACCCTTCCTTTATCATGAGATGTGATATCCAACTCCTTCCCATTCCAATCCTGAGACCCTTCCGATATCATGAGATTTGTTATCTCAATGCTTCTAATATCAAACTTGAGACCCTCCCTATAGCATGAGATGTGACATCCAAGTCCTCCCCATTCCAATCCTGAGACCTTCCTATAGCATGAGATGTGATATCTCAATGCTTCTAATACCAAACCTGAGACCCTTCCTATAACATGAGATGGGATATCCAACTCCTTCCCATTCCAATCCTGAGACCCTTCCGATAGCAGAGATGTGATATCTCAATGCTTATACCAATCCTGAGACCCTTCCTATGGCCTGAGATGTCATATACAACTCCTTCCCAATCCAATCCTGAGACCCTTCCTATAGCATGAGATGTGATATCTCAATGCTTATACCAAATCTGAGACCCTTCCTATAGCATGAGATGGGATATCCAACTACTTCCAAATCCAATACTGATACCCTTCCAATAGCATGAGATGTGATATCCCAATGCTTCTACCAAACCTGAGACCCATACTATAGCATGAGATGGGATATCCAACTCCTTCCAAATCCAATACTGATACCCTTCCAATAGCATGTGATGTGATATCCCAATGCTTCTACCAAACCTGAGACCCATACTATGGCATGAGATGTGATATCAAACTCATTCCCATTCCAATCCTGAGACTCTTCCTATAGCTTGAGATGTGATATCCAACTCCTTCCCATTCCAATTCTGAGACCCTTCCTATGCCATGAGACTTGATATCTCAATGCTTCTAATACCAAACCTGAGACCCGTCCTATAACATGAGATGTGATATCCAAATCTTTCCCCTTCCAAACCTTAGACCCTTCCTTTATCATGAGATGTGATATCCAACTCCTTCCCATTCCAATCCTGAGACCCTTCCGATATCATGAGATTTGTTATCTCAATGCTTCTAATATCAAACTTGAGACCCTCCCTATAGCATGAGATGTGACATCCAAGTCCTCCCCATTCCAATCCTGAGACCATTCCTATAGCATGAGATGTGATATCTCAATGCTTCTAATACCAAACCTGAGACCCTTCCTATAACATGAGATGGGATATCCAACTCCTTCCCATTCCAATCCTGAGACCCTTCCGATAGCAGAGATGTGATATCTCAATGCTTATACCAATCCTGAGACCCTTCCTATGGCCTGAGATGTCATATACAACTCCTTCCCAATCCAATCCTGAGACCCTTCCTATAGCATGAGATGTGATATCTCAATGCTTATACCAAATCTGAGACCCTTCCTATAGCATGAGATGGGATATCCAACTACTTCCAAATCCAATACTGATACCCTTCCAATAGCATGAGATGTGATATCCCAATGCTTCTACCAAACCTGAGACCCATACTATAGCATGAGATGGGATATACAACTCCTTCCAAATCCAATACTGATACCCTTCCAATAGCATGTGATGTGATATCCCAATGCTTCTACCAAACCTGAGACCCATACTATGGCATGAGATGTGATATCAAACTCATTCCCATTCCAATTCTGAGACCCTTCCTATGCCATGAGACTTGATATCTCAATGCTTCTAATACCAAACCTTAGACCCTTCCTATAACATGAGATGTGATTTCCAAATCCTTCCCCTTCCAAACCTGAGACCCTCCCTTTAGCATGAGATGTGATATACAACTCCTTCCCATTCCAATCCTGAGACCCTTCTGATAGCATGAGATGTGATATCTCAATGCCTCTAATACCAAACCTGAGATCCTATCTCTAACATGGAATGTGATATCCATCTCCTTCCCTTTCCAAACCTGAGACCCTGCCTATAGCATGAGATGTGATATCCAAGTC
This sequence comes from Ambystoma mexicanum, assembly GCF_040938575.1. Taxonomy (NCBI): domain Eukaryota; kingdom Metazoa; phylum Chordata; class Amphibia; order Caudata; family Ambystomatidae; genus Ambystoma; species Ambystoma mexicanum. The sequence goes on from NC_090936.1 coordinate 325,242,155, forward strand.
CTTCCCATTCCAATCCTGAGACCCTTCCTATAGCATGTGATGTGATATCTCAATGCTTACACCAAACCTGAGACCCTTCCTATGGCATGAGATGTCATATACAACTCCTTCCCATTCCAATCCTGAGACCCTTCCTATAGCATGAGATGTGATATCTCAATGCATATACCAAACCTGAGACCCTTCCTATAGCATGAGATGTGATATCCAACTTCTTCCCATTCCAATCCTGAGTCCCTTCCTATAACATGAGATGTGATGTCTCAATGCTTCTAATACCAAACCTGATATATTTCCTATAATATGAGATGTGATATCCAACTCCTTCCCATTCCAATCCTGAGACCCTTCCTATAGCATGAGATGTGATATCTCAATGCTTATACCAAACCTGAGATCCTTCCTATAGCTTGAGATGTCATATCCAACTCCTTCCCATTCCAATCCAGAGACCCTTCCTATAGCATGAGATGTGATATCTCAAGGCCTCTAATACCAAACCTGAGATCCTTCCTCTAACATGAAATGTGATATCCAACTCCTTCCCCTTCCAAACCTGAGAGCCTTCCTATAGCATGAGATATGATATCCAAGTCCTTCCCATTCCAATCCTGAGACCCTTTCTATAACATGAAATGTGATATCCAACTCCTTCCCATTCCAACCTGAGACCCTTCCTATAGCATGAGATGGGATATCCAACTCCTTCCAAATCCAATACTGATACCCTTCCGATAGCATGCGATGTGATATCCCAATGCTTCTACCAAACCTGAGACCCATACTATGGCATGAGATGTGATATCAAACTCCTTCCCATTCCAATCCTGAGACCCTTCCTATAGCTTGAGGTGTGATATCCAACTCCTTCCCATTCCAATTCTGAGACCCTTCTTATACCATGAGACTTGATATCTCAATGCTTCTAATACCAAACCTGAGACCCGTCCTATAACATGAGATGTGATATCCAAATCCTTCCCCTTCCAAACCTCAGACCCTTCCTTTATCATGAGATGTGATATCCAACTCCTTCCCATTCCAATCCTGAGACCCTTCCGATATCATGAGATTTGTTATCTCAATGCTTCTAATATCAAACTTGAGACCCTCCCTCTAGCATGAGATGTGACATCCAAGTCCTTCCCATTCCAATCCTGAGACCCTTCCTATAGCATGAGATGTGATATCTCTATGCTTCTAATACCAAACCTGAGACCCTTCCTATAACATGAGATGGGATATCCAACTCCTTCCCATTCCAATCCTGAGACCCTTCCGATAGCAGAGATGTGATATCTCAATGCTTATACCAAACCTGAGACCCTTCCTATGGCCTGGGATGTCATATACAACTCCTTCCCATTCCAATCCTGAGACCCTTCCTATAGCATGAGATGTGATATCTCAATGCTTATACCAAATCTGAGACCCTTCCTATAGCATGAGATGTGATATCCAATTCCTTCCCATTCCAATCCTGAGACCCTTCCTATAGCATGAGATGTGATATCCAAGTCCATCCCATTCCAATCCTTAGACCCTTCCTACAGCATGCGATGTGATATCTCAATGATTCTAATACCAAAACAGAGACTCGTCCTATAACATGAGATGGGATATCCAACTCCTTCCCATTCCAATCCTGAGCCACTTCCGATAGCAGAGATGTGATATCTCAATGCTTATACCAAACCTGAGACCCTTCCTATAACATGAGATGTGATATCCAACTCCTTCCCGTTCCAAACCTGAGACACTAACTATAGCATATGTGATATCCAACTCCTTCCCATTCCAAACATGAGACCCTTCCTATAGCAAGAAAGTAATATCCAACTCCTACCCATTCCAATCCTGAGACCCTTCCTATAGCAAGAGATGTGATATCCAAATCCTTCCCATTCCAATCCTGAGACCCTTCCTATAGCAAGAGATGTGATATCCAAATCCTTCCCATTCCAATCCTGAGACCCTTCCTATAACATGAGATGTGATATCCAACTCCTTCCCATTCCAACCTGAGACCCTTCCTATAGCATGAGAAGGGATATCCAACTCCTTCCCAATCCAATCCTGAGACCCTTCCGATAGCAGAGACGTGATATCTCAATGCTTTTACCAAACCTGAGACCCTTCCTTTAGCATGAGATGTGATATCCAAATCCTTCACATTCCAATCCTGAGACCCTTCCTATAGCATGAGAAGGGATATCTCAATGCTTCTAATACCAAACCTGAGATCCTTCCTATAACATGAGATGTCATATACAACTCCTTCCCATTCCAATCCTGAGACCCTTCCTATAGCATGAGATGTGATATCTCAATGCTTATACCAAATCTGAGACCCTTCCTATAGCATAAGATGTGATATCCAACTCCTTCCCATTCCAATCCTGAGACCCTTCCTATAGCATGAGATGTGATGTCTCAATGCTTCTAATACCAAACCTGAGATCCTTCCTATAACATGAGATGTGATATCCAACTCCTTCCCATTCCAATCCTGAGACCCTTATGAAAGCATGAGATGTGATATCTCAATGCTTCTAATACCAAACCTGAGATCCTTCCTATAACATGAGATGTGATTTCCAAATCCTTCCCCTTCCAAACCTGAGACCCTCCCTTTAGCATGAGATGTGATATCCAACTCCTTCCCATTCCAATCCTGAGACCCTTCTGATAGCATGAGATGTGATATCTCAATGCCTCTAATACCAAACCTGAGATCCTACCTCTAACATGAAATGTGATATCCATCTCATTCCCTTTCCAAACCTGAGACCCTGCCAATAGCATGAGATGTGATATCCAAGTCCTTCCCATTCCAATCCTGAGACCCTTCCTATAGCATGTGATGTGATATCTCAATGCTTATACCAAACCTGAGACCCTTCCTATGGCATGAGATGTCATATACAACTCCTTCCCATTCCAATCCTGAGACCCTTCCTATAGCATGAGATGTGATATCTCAATGCTTATACCAAATCTGAGACCCTTCCTATAGCAAGAGATGTGATATCCAACTTCTTCCCATTCCAATCCTGAGACCCTTCCTATAACATGAGATGTGATGTCTCAATGCTTCTAGTACCAAACCTGAGATCTTTCCTATAACATGAGATGTGATATCCAACTCCTTCCCATTCCAATCCTGAGACCCTTCCTATAGCATGAGATGTGATATCACAATGCTTATACCAAACCTAAGACCGTTCCTATAGCTTGAGATGTGATATCCAACTCCTTCCCATTCCAATCCTGAGACCCTTCCTATAGCATGAGATGTGATATCCAAGTCCTTCCCATTCCAATCCTGAGACCCTTCCTATAACATGAAATGTGATATCCAACTCCTTCCCATTCCAACCTGAGACCCTTTCTCTAACATGAAATGTGATATCCAACTCCTTCCCCTTCCAAACCTGAGAGCCTTCCTATAGCATGGGATATGATATCCAAGTCCTTCCCATTCCAATCCTGAGACCCTTCCTATAACATGAAATGTGATATCCAACTCCTTCCTATTCCAACCTGAGACCCTTCCTATAGCATGAGATGGGATATCCAACTTCTTCCAAATTCCAATACTGATACCCTTCCGATAGCATGAGATGTGATATCCCAATGCTTCTACCAAACCTGAGACCCATACTATGGCATGAGATGTGATATCAAACTCCTTCCCATTCCAATCCTGAGACCCTTCCTATAGCTTGAGGTGTGATATCCAACTCCTTCCCATTCCAATTCTGAGACCCTTCTTATACCATGAGACTTGATATCTCAATGCTTCTAATACCAAACCTGAGACCCGTCCTATAACATGAGATGTGATATCCAAATCCTTCCCCTTCCAAACCTTAGACCCTTCCTTTATCATGAGATGTGGTATCCAACTCCTTCCAATTCCAATGCTGAGACCCTTCCGATATCATGAGATTTGGTATCTCAATGCTTCTAATATCAAACTTGAGACCCTCCCTATAGCATGAGATGTGACATCCAAGTCCTTCCCATTCCAATCCTGAGACCCTTCCTATAGCATGAGATGTGATATCTCTATGCTTCTAATACCAAACCTGAGACCCTTCCTATAAGATGAGATGGGATATCCAACTCCTTCCCATTCCAATCCTGAGACCCTTCTGATAGCAGAGATGTGATATCTCAATGCTTAAACCAAACCTGAGTCCCTTCCTATGGCCTGAGATGTCATATACAACTCCTTCCCATTCCAATCCTGAGACCCTTCCTTTAGCATGAGATGTGATATCTCAATGCTTATACCAAATCTGAGACCCTTCCTATAGCATGAGATGTGATATCCAAATCCTTCCCATTCCAATCCTGAGACCCTTCCTATAGCATGAGATGTGATATCTCAATGCTTATACCAAACCTGAGAGCCTACCTATAGCATGAGATGTGATATCCAAGTCCATCCCATTCCAATCCTTAGACCCTTCCTACAGCATGCGATGTGATATCTCAATGATTCTAATACCAAACCAGAGACTCTTCCTATAACATGAGATGGGATATCCAACTCCTTCCCATTCCAATCCTGAGCCGCTTCCGATAGCAGAGATGTGATATCTCAATGCTTATACCAAACCTGAGACCCTTCCTATAACATGAGATGTGATATCCAACTCCTTCCCGTTCCAAACCTGAGACACTAACTATAGCATATGTGATATCCAACTCCTTCCCATTCCAAACATGAGAACCTTCCTATAGCAAGAAAGTAATATCCAACTCCTACCCATTCCAATCCTGAGACCCTTCTGATAGCATGAGATGTGATATCTCAATGCCTCTAATACCAAACCTGAGATCCTACCTCTAACATGAAATGTGATATCCATCTCATTCCCTTTCCATACCTGAGACCCTGCCAATAGCATGAGATGTGATATCCAAGTCCTTCCCATTCCAATCCTGAGACCCTTCCTATAGCATGTGATGTGATATCTCAATGCTTATACCAAACCTGAGACCCTTCCTATGGCATGAGATGTCATATACAACTCCTTCCCATTCCAATCCTGAGACCCTTCCTATAGCATGAGATGTGATATCTCAATGCTTATACCAAATCTGAGACCCTTCCTATAGCAAGAGATGTGATATCCAACTTCTTCACATTCCAATCCTGAGACCCTTCCTATAACATGAGATGTGATGTCTCAATGCTTCTAGTACCAAACCTGAGATCTTTCCTATAACATGAGATGTGATATCCAACTCCTTCCCATTCCAATCCTGAGACCCTTCCTATAGCATGAGATGTGATATCACAATGCTTATACCAAACCTGAGACCGTTCCTATAGCTTGAGATGTGATATCCAACTCCTTCCCATTCCAATACTGAGACCCTTCCTATAGCATGAGATGTGATATCCAAGTCCTTCCCATTCCAATCCTGAGACCCTTCCTATAACATGAAATGTGATATCCAACTCCTTCCCATTCCAACCTGAGACCCTTTCTCTAACATGAAATGTGATATCCAACTCCTTCCCCTTCCAAACCTGAGAGCCTTCCTATAGCATGGGATATGATATCCAAGTCCTTCCCATTCCAATCCTGAGACCCTTCCTATAACATGAAATGTGATATCCAACTCCTTCCCATTCCAACCTGAGACCCTTCCTATATCATGAGATGGGATATCTCAATGCTTCTAATACCAAACCTGAGACTCTTCCTATAACATGAGATGGGATATCCAACTCCTTCCCATTCCAATCCTAAGACCCTTTCGATAGCAGAGATGTGATATCTCAATGCTTATACCAAACCTGAGACCCTTCCTACGGCATGAGATGTCATATACAACTCCTTCCCATTCCAATCCTGAGACCCTTCCTATAGCACGAGATGTGATATCTCAATGCTTATACCAAACCTGAGACCCTTCCTCTAGCATGAGATGTGATATCCAACTCCTTCCCATTCCAATCCTGAGACCCTTCCTATAGCATGAGATGTGATATCCAACTCCTTCCCTTTCCAAACCTGAGAGCCTATCTATAGCATGAGATGTGATATCCAAGTCCTTCCCATTCCAATCCTGAGACACTTCCGATAGCAGAGATGTGATATCTCAATGCTTATACCAAACCTGAGACCCTTCCTATAACATGAGATGTGATATCCAACTCCTTCCCGTTCCAAACCTGAGACCCTTCCTTTAGCATGAGATGTGATATCCAGCTCCTTCCCATTCCAATCCTGAGACACTTCCGATAGCATGAGATGTGATATCTCAATGCTTCTAATATCAAAACAGAGACCCTCCCTATAGCATGATATGTGATACCTAAGTCCTTCCCATTCCAATCCTGAGACCCTTCCTATCGCATGAGATGTGATATCTGAATGCTTCTACCAAACCTGAGACCCTTCCTTTGGCATGAGATGTGATAACCAACTCCTTCCCATTCCAATCCTGAGACCCTTCCTATAGCATGAGATGTGATATCTCAATACTTCTAATACCAAACCTGAGATCCTTCCGATAACATGAGATGTGATATCCAAATCCTTCCCCTTCCAAACCTGAGACCCTCCCTTTAGCATGAGATGTGATATCCAACTCTTTCCCATTCCAATCCTGAGAACCTTCTGATAGCATGAGATGTGATATCTCAATGCTTCTATACCAAACCTGAGATCCTTCCGATAGCATGAGATGTGATATCTCAATGCTTCTAATACCAAACCTGAGATCCTTCCTATAACATGAGATGTGATATCCAAATCCTTCCCCTTCCAAACCTGAGACTCTCCCTTTAGCATGAGATGTGATATCCAACTCCTTCCCATTCCAATCCTGAGACCCTTCCTATAGCATGATATGTGATATCTCAATGCCTCTAATACCAAACCTGAGATCCTTCCTCTAACATGAAATGTGATATTGAACTCCTTCCCTTTCCAAACCTGAGAGCCTACCTATAGCATGAGATGTGATATCCAAGTCCTTCCCATTCCAATCCTTAGACCCTTCCTACAGCATGCAATATGATATCTCAATGATTCTAATAACAAACCTGAGACCCGTCCTATAACATGAGATGGGATATCCAACACCTTCCCATTCCAATCCTGAGACACTTCCGATAGCAGAGATGTGATATCTCAATGCTTATAACAAACCTGAGACCCTTCCTATAACATGAGATGTGATATCCATCTCCTTCCTGTTTCAAACCTGAGACCCTTCCTATAGCATATGTGATATCCAACTCCTTCCCATTCCAAACATGAGACCCTTATTATAGCAAGAATGTAATATCCAACTCCTTCCCATTCCAATCCTGAGACCATTCCTATAGCATGAGATGTGATATCTTAATGCTTCTAATACCAAAACTGAGATCCTTCCTATGACATGAGATGTGATATCCAATTCCTCCCCATTCCAAACCTGAGAACCTTCCTAAGGCATGCGATGTGATATCTCAATGCTTCTAATACCAAACCTGAGACCAGTCCTATAACATGAGATTGGATATCCAACTCCTTCCCCTTCCAAACCTGAGACCCTTCCTATAGCATGAGATGTGATATCCAACTTCTTCCCATTCCAATCATGAGACCCTTCCTATAACATGAGATGTGATGTCTCAATGCTTCTAATACCAAACCTGAGATCTTTCCTATAACATGAGATGTGATATCCAACTCCTTCCCATTCCAATCCTGAGACCCTTCCTATAGCATGAGATGTGCTATCTCAATGCTTATACCAAACCTGAGACCCTTCCTAAAGCTTGAGATGTGATATCCAACTATTTCCCATTCCAATCCTGAGACCCTTCATATAACATGAAATGTGATATACAACTCCTTCCCATTCCAACCTGAGACCCTTCCTATAGCATGAGATGGGATATCCAACTCCTTCCAAATCCAATACTGATACCCTTCCAATAGCATGAGATGTGATATCCCAATGCTTCTACCAAACCTGAGAACCATAGTATGGCATGAGATGTGATATCAAACTCCTTCCCATTCCAATCCTGAGACTCTTCCTATAGCTTGAGATGTGATATCCGAAATCCTTCCCATTCCAATTCTGAGACCCTTCCTATACCATGAGATGTGATGTCTCAATGCTTCTAATACCAAACCTGAGAACCTTCCTACAGCATGCGATGTGATATCTTAATGCTTCTAATACCAAACCTGAGAACCTTCCTACAGCATGCGATGTGATATCTTAATGCTTCTAATACCAAACCTGAGACCAATCCTATAACATGAGATTGGATATCCAACTCCTTCCCCTTCCAAACCTGAGACCCTTCCTATAGCATGAGATGTGATATCCAACTTCTTCCCATTCCAATCCTGAGACCCTTCCTATAACATGAGATGTGATGTCTCAATGCTTCTAATACCAAACCTGAGACCCTTCCTAAAGCTTGAGATGTGATATCCAACTCCTTCCCATTCCAATCCTGAGACCCTTCCTATAGCATGAGATGTGCTATCTCAATGCTTATACCAAACCTGAGACCCTTCCTAAAGCTTGAGATGTGATATCCAACTCCTTCCCCTTCCAAACCTGAGAGCCTTCATATAGCATGAGATATGATATCCAAGTCCTTCCCATTCCAATCCTGAGACCCTTCCTATAACATGAAATGTGATATCCAACTCCTTCCCATTCCAACCTGAGACCCTTCCTATAGCATGAGATGGGATATCCAACTCCTTCCAAATCCAATAATGATACCCTTCCAATAGCATGAGATGTGATATCCCAATGCTTCTACCAAACCTGAGACCCATACTATGGCATGAGATGTGATATCAAACTCCTTCCCATTCCAATCCTGAGACTCTTCCAATAGCTTGAGATGTGATATCCAACTCTTCCCATTCCAATTCTCAGACCCTTCCTATGCCATGAGACTTGATATCTCAATGCTTCTAATACCAACCCTGAGACCCGTCCTATAACATGAGATGTGATATCCAAATCTTTCCCCTTCCAAACCTTAGACCCTTCCTTTATCATGAGATGTGATATCCAACTCCTTCCCATTCCAATCCTGAGACCCTTCCGATATCATGAGATTTGTTATCTCAATGCTTCTAATATCAAACTTGAGACCCTCCCTATAGCATGAGATGTGACATCCAAGTCCTCCCCATTCCAATCCTGAGACCCTTCCTATAGCATGAGATGTGATATCTCAATGCTTCTAATACCAAACCTGAGACCCTTCCTATAACATGAGATGGGATATCCAACTCCTTCCCATTCCAATCCTGAGACCCTTCCGATAGCAGAGATGTGATATCTCAATGCTTATACCAATCCTGAGACCCTTCCTATGGCCTGAGATGTCATATACAACTCCTTCCCAATCCAATCCTGAGACCCTTCCTATAGCATGAGATGTGATATCCAACTACTTCCAAATCCAATACTGATACCCTTCCAATAGCATGAGATGTGATATCCCAATGCTTCTACCAAACCTGAGACCCATACTATAGCATGAGATGGGATATCCAACTCCTTCCAAATCCAATACTGATACCCTTCCAATAGCATGTGATGTGATATCCCAATGCTTCTACCAAACCTGAGACCCATACTATGGCATGAGATGTGATATCAAACTCATTCCCATTCCAATCCTGAGACTCTTCCTATAGCTTGAGATGTGATATCCAACTCCTTCCCATTCCAATTCTGAGACCCTTCCTATGCCATGAGACTTGATATCTCAATGCTTCTAATACCAAACCTGAGACCCGTCCTATAACATGAGATGTGATATCCAAATCTTTCCCCTTCCAAACCTTAGACCCTTCCTTTATCATGAGATGTGATATCCAACTCCTTCCCATTCCAATCCTGAGACCCTTCCGATATCATGCGATTTGTTATCTCAATGCTTCTAATATCAAACTTGAGACCCTCCCTATAGCATGAGATGTGACATCCAAGTCCTCCCCATTCCAATCCTGAGACCATTCCTATAGCATGAGATGTGATATCTCAATGCTTCTAATACCAAACCTGAGACCCTTCCTATAACATGAGATGGGATATCCAACTCCTTCCCATTCCAATCCTGAGACCATTCCTATAGCATGAGATGTGATATCTCAATGCTTCTAATACCAAACCTGAGACCCTTCCTATAACATGAAATGTGATATCCAACTCCTTCCCATTCCAACCTGAGACCCTTCCTATAGCATGAGATGGGATATCCAACTCCTTCCAAATCCAATAATGATACCCTTCCAATAGCATGAGATGTGATATCCCAATGCTTCTACCAAACCTGAGACCCATACTATGGCATGAGATGTGATATCAAACTCCTTCCCATTCCAATCCTGAGACTCTTCCAATAGCTTGAGATGTGATATCCAACTCCTTCCCATTCCAATTCTCAGACCCTTCCTATGCCATGAGACTTGATATCTCAATGCTTCTAATACCAACCCTGAGACCCGTCCTATAACATGAGATGTGATATCCAAATCTTTCCCCTTCCAAACCTTAGACCCTTCCTTTATCATGAGATGTGATATCCAACTCCTTCCCATTCCAATCCTGAGACCCTTCCGATATCATGAGATTTGTTATCTCAATGCTTCTAATATCAAACTTGAGACCCTCCCTATAGCATGAGATGTGACATCCAAGTCCTCCCCATTCCAATCCTGAGACCCTTCCTATAGCATGAGATGTGATATCTCAATGCTTCTAATACCAAACCTGAGACCCTTCCTATAACATGAGATGGGATATCCAACTCCTTCCCATTCCAATCCTGAGACCCTTCCGATAGCAGAGATGTGATATCTCAATGCTTATACCAATCCTGAGACCCTTCCTATGGCCTGAGATGTCATATACAACTCCTTCCCAATCCAATCCTGAGACCCTTCCTATAGCATGAGATGTGATATCTCAATGCTTATACCAAATCTGAGACCCTTCCTATAGCATGAGATGGGATATCCAACTACTTCCAAATCCAATACTGATACCCTTCCAATAGCATGAGATGTGATATCCCAATGCTTCTACCAAACCTGAGACCCATACTATAGCATGAGATGGGATATCCAACTCCTTCCAAATCCAATACTGATACCCTTCCAATAGCATGTGATGTGATATCCCAATGCTTCTACCAAACCTGAGACCCATACTATGGCATGAGATGTGATATCAAACTCATTCCCATTCCAATCCTGAGACTCTTCCTATAGCTTGAGATGTGATATCCAACTCCTTCCCATTCCAATTCTGAGACCCTTCCTATGCCATGAGACGTGATATCTCAATGCTTCTAATACCAAACCTGAGACCCGTCCTATAACATGAGATGTGATATCCAAATCTTTCCCCTTCCAAACCTTAGACCCTTCCTTTATCATGAGATGTGATATCCAACTCCTTCCCATTCCAATCCTGAGACCCTTCCGATATCATGAGATTTGTTATCTCAATGCTTCTAATATCAAACTTGAGACCCTCCCTATAGCATGAGATGTGACATCCAAGTCCTCCCCATTCCAATCCTGAGACCATTCCTATAGCATGAGATGTGATATCTCAATGCTTCTAATACCAAACCTGAGACCCTTCCTATAACATGAGATGGGATATCCAACTCCTTCCCATTCCAATCCTGAGACCCTTCCGATAGCAGAGATGTGATATCTCAATGCTTATACCAATCCTGAGACCCTTCCTATGGCCTGAGATGTCATATACAACTCCTTCCCAATCCAATCCTGAGACCCTTCCTATAGCATGAAATGTGATATCTCAATGCTTATACCAAATCTGAGACCCTTCCTATAGCATGAGATGGGATATCCAACTACTTCCAAATCCAATACTGATACCCTTCCAATAGCATGAGATGTGATATCCCAATGCTTCTACCAAACCTGAGACCCATACTATAGCATGAGATGGGATATCCAACTCCTTCCAAATCCAATACTGATACCCTTCCAATAGCATGTGATGTGATATCCCAATGCTTCTACCAAACCTGAGACCCATACTATGGCATGAGATGTGATATCAAACTCATTCCCATTCCAATTCTGAGACCCTTCCTATGCCATGAGACTTGATATCTCAATGCTTCTAATACCAAACCTGAGACCCTTCCTATAACATGAGATGTGATTTCCAAATCCGTCCCCTTCCAAACCTGAGGCCCTCCCTTTAGCATGAGATGTGATATACAACTCCTTCCCATTCCAATCCTGAGACCCTTCTGATAGCATGAGATGTGATATCTCAATGCCTCTAATACCAAACCTGAGATCCTATCTCTAACATGGAATGTGATATCCATCTCCTTCCCTTTCCAAACCTGAGACCCTGCCTATAGCATGAGATGTGATATCCAAGTCCTTCCCATTCCAATCCTGAGACCCTTCCTATAGCATGTGATGTGATATCTCAATGCTTACACCAAACCTGAGACCCTTCCTATGGCATGAGATGTCATATACAACTCCTTCCCATTCCAATCCTGAGACCCTTCCTATAGCATGAGATGTGATATCTCAATGCATATACCAAACCTGAGACCCTTCCTATAGCATGAGATGTGATATCCAACTTCTTCCCATTCCAATCCTGAGTCCCTTCCTATAACATGAGATGTGATGTCTCAATGCTTCTAATACCAAACCTGATATATTTCCTATAATATGAGATGTGATATCCAACTCCTTCCCATTCCAATCCTGAGACCCTTCCTATAGCATGAGATGTGATATCTCAATGCTTATACCAAACCTGAGATCCTTCCTATAGCTTGAGATGTCATATCCAACTCCTTCCCATTCCAATCCAGAGACCCTTCCTATAGCATGAGATGTGATATCTCAAGGCCTCTAATACCAAACCTGAGATCCTTCCTCTAACATGAAATGTGATATCCAACTCCTTCCCCTTCCAAACCTGAGAGCCTTCCTATAGCATGAGATATGATATCCAAGTCCTTCCCATTCCAATCCTGAGACCCTTTCTATAACATGAAATGTGATATCCAACTCCTTCCCATTCCAACCTGAGACCCTTCCTATAGCATGAGATGGGATATCCAACTCCTTCCAAATCCAATACTGATACCCTTCCGATAGCATGCGATGTGATATCCCAATGCTTCTACCAAACCTGAGACCCATACTATGGCATGAGATGTGATATCAAACTCCTTCCCATTCCAATCCTGAGACCCTTCCTATAGCTTGAGGTGTGATATCCAACTCCTTCCCATTCCAATTCTGAGACCCTTCTTATACCATGAGACTTGATATCTCAATGCTTCTAATACCAAACCTGAGACCCGTCCTATAACATGAGATGTGATATCCAAATCCTTCCCCTTCCAAACCTCAGACCCTTCCTTTATCATGAGATGTGATATCCAACTCCTTCCCATTCCAATCCTGAGACCCTTCCGATATCATGAGATTTGTTATCTCAATGCTTCTAATATCAAACTTGAGACCCTCCCTCTAGCATGAGATGTGACATCCAAGTCCTTCCCATTCCAATCCTGAGACCCTTCCTATAGCATGAGATGTGATATCTCTATGCTTCTAATACCAAACCTGAGACCCTTCCTATAACATGAGATGGGATATCCAACTCCTTCCCATTCCAATCCTGAGACCCTTCCGATAGCAGAGATGTGATATCTCAATGCTTATACCAAACCTGAGACCCTTCCTATGGCCTGGGATGTCATATACAACTCCTTCCCATTCCAATCCTGAGACCCTTCCTATAGCATGAGATGTGATATCTCAATGCTTATACCAAATCTGAGACCCTTCCTATAGCATGAGATGTGATATCCAATTCCTTCCCATTCCAATCCTGAGACCCTTCCTATAGCATGAGATGTGATATCCAAGTCCATCCCATTCCAATCCTTAGACCCTTCCTACAGCATGCAATGTGATATCTCAATGATTCTAATACCAAAACAGAGACTCGTCCTATAACATGAGATGGGATATCCAACTCCTTCCCATTCCAATCCTGAGCCACTTCCTATAGCATGAGAAGGGATATCCAACTCCTTCCCAATCCAATCCTGAGACCCTTCCGATAGCAGAGATGTGATATCTCAATGCTTATACCAAACCTGAGACCCTTCCTATAGCATGAGAAGGGATATCCAACTCCTTCCCAATCCAATCCTGAGACCCTTCCGATAGCAGAGACGTGATATCTCAATGCTTTTACCAAACCTGAGACCCTTCCTTTAGCATGAGATGTGATATCCAAATCCTTCACATTCCAATCCTGAGACCCTTCCTATAGCATGAGAAGAGATATCTCAATGCTTCTAATATCAAACCTGAGATCCTTCCTATAACATGAGATGTGATATCCAATTCCTTCCCATTCCAATCCTGAGACCCTTCCGATAGCAGAGATGTGATATCTCAATGCTTATACCAAACCTGAGACCCTTCCTATGGCCTGAGATGTCATATACAACTCCTTCCCATTCCAATCCTGAGACCCTTCCTATAGCATGAGATGTGATATCTCAATTCTTATACCAAATCTGAGACCCTTCCTATAGCATAAGATGTGATATCCAACTCCTTCCCATTCCAATCCTGAGACCCTTCCTATAGCATGAGATGTGATGTCTCAATGCTTCTAATACCAAACCTGAGATCCTTCCTATAACATGAGATGTGATATCCAACTCCTTCCCATTCCAATCCTGAGACCCTTATGAAAGCATGAGATGTGATATCTCAATGCTTCTAATACCAAACCTGAGATCCTTCCTATAACATGAGATGTGATTTCCAAATCCTTCCCCTTCCAAACCTGAGACCCTCCCTTTAGCATGAGATGGGATATCCAACTCCTTCCCATTCCAATCCTGAGACCCTTCTGATAGCATGAGATGTGATATCTCAATGCCTCTAATACCAAACCTGAGATCCTACCTCTAACATGAAATGTGATATCCATCTCATTCCCTTTCCAAACCTGAGACCCTGCCAATAGCATGAGATGTGATATCCAAGTCCTTCCCATTCCAATCCTGAGACCCTTCCTATAGCATGTGATGTGATATCTCAATGCTTATACCAAACCTGAGACCCTTCCTATGGCATGAGATGTCATATACAACTCCTTCCCATTCCAATCCTGAGACCCTTCCTATAGCATGAGATGTGATATCTCAATGCTTATACCAAATCTGAGACCCTTCCTATAGCAAGAGATGTGATATCCAACTTCTTCCCATTCCAATCCTGAGACCCTTCCTATAACATGAGATGTGATGTCTCAATGCTTCTAGTACCAAACCTGAGATCTTTCCTATAACATGAGATGTGATATCCAACTCCTTCCCATTCCAATCCTGAGACCCTTCCTATAGCATGAGATGTGATATCACAATGCTTATACCAAACCTAAGACCGTTCCTATAGCTTGAGATGTGGAATCCAACTCCTTCCCATTCCAATCCTGAGACCCTTCCTATAGCATGAGATGTGATATCCAAGTCCTTCCCATTCCAATCCTGAGACCCTTCCTATAACATGAAATGTGATATCCAACTCCTTCCCATTCCAACCTGAGACCCTTTCTCTAACATGACATGTGATATCCAACTCCTTCCCCTTCCAAACCTGAGAGCCTTCCTATAGCATGGGATATGATATCCAAGTCCTTCCCATTCCAATCCTGAGACCCTTCCTATAACATGAAATGTGATATCCAACTCCTTCCTATTCCAACCTGAGACCCTTCCTATAGCATGAGATGGGATATCCAACTTCTTCCAAATTCCAATACTGATACCCTTCCGATAGCATGAGATGTGATATCCCAATGCTTCTACCAAACCTGAGACCCATACTATGGCATGAGATGTGATATCAAACTCCTTCCCATTCCAATCCTGAGACCCTTCCTATAGCTTGAGGTGTGATATCCAACTCCTTCCCATTCCAATTCTGAGACCCTTCTTATACCATGAGACTTGATATCTCAATGCTTCTAATACCAAACCTGAGACCCGTCCTATAACATGAGATGTGATATCCAAATCCTTCCCCTTCCAAACCTTAGACCCTTCCTTTATCATGAGATGTGGTATCCAACTCCTTCCAATTCCAATCCTGAGACCCTTCCGATATCATGAGATTTGGTATCTCAATGCTTCTAATATCAAACTTGAGACCCTCCCTATAGCATGAGATGTGACATCCAAGTCCTTCCCATTCCAATCCTGAGACCCTTCCTATAGCATGAGATGTGATATCTCTATGCTTCTAATACCAAACCTGAGACCCTTCCTATAAGATGAGATGGGATATCCAACTCCTTCCCATTCCAATCCTGAGACCCTTCTGATAGCAGAGATGTGATATCTCAATGCTTAAACCAAACCTGAGTCCCTTCCTATGGCCTGAGATGTCATATACAACTCCTTCCCATTCCAATCCTGAGACCCTTCCTTTAGCATGAGATGTGATATCTCAATGCTTATACCAAATCTGAGACCCTTCCTATAGCATGAGATGTGATATCCAAATCCTTCCCATTCCAATCCTGAGACCCTTCCTATAGCATGAGATGTGATATCTCAATGCTTATACCAAACCTGAGAGCCTACCTATAGCATGAGATGTGATATCCAAGTCCATCCCATTCCAATCCTTAGACCCTTCCTACAGCATGCGATGTGATATCTCAATGATTCTAATACCAAACCAGAGACTCTTCCTATAACATGAGATGGGATATCCAACTCCTTCCCATTCCAATACTGAGCCGCTTCCGATAGCAGAGATGTGATATCTCAATGCTTATACCAAACCTGAGACCCTTCCTATAACATGCGATGTGATATCCAACTCCTTCCCGTTCCAAACCTGAGACACTAACTATAGCATATGTGATATCCAACTCCTTCCCATTCCAAACATGAGAACCTTCCTATAGCAAGAAAGTAATATCCAACTCCTACCCATTCCAATCCTGAGACCCTTCCTATAGCAAGAGATGTGATATCCAAATCCTTCCCATTCCAATCCTGAGACCCTTCCTATAACATGAGATGTGATATCCAACTCCTTCCCATTCCAACCTGAGACACTTCCTATAGCATGAGAAGGGATATCGAACTCCTTCCCAATCCAATCCTGAGACCCTTCCGATAGCAGAGATGTGATATCTCAATGCTTATACCAAACCTGAGACCCTTCCTATGGCATGAGATGTGATATCCAACTCCTTGCCATTCAAATCCTGAGACCCTTCCTATAGCATGAGAAGGGATATCCAACTCCTTCCCAATCCAATCCTGAGACCCTTCCGATAGCAGAGACGTGATATCTCAATGCTTCTACCAAACCTGAGACCCTTCCTTTAGCATGAGATGTGATATCCAAATCCTTCACATTCCAATCCTGAGACCCTTCCTATAGCATGAGATGTGATATCTCAATGCTTCTAATACCAAACCTGAGATCCTTCCTATAACATGAGATATGATATCCAATTCCTTCCCATTCCAAACCTGAGACCCTTCCTATTGGATGAGATGTGATATCCAACACCTTCCCATTCCAACCCTGAGACCCTTCCTATAGCATGAGATGTGATGTCTCAATGCTTCTAATACCAAACCTGAGATCCTTCCTATAACATGAGATGTGATATCCAACTCCGTCCATTCCAATCCTGAGACCCGTCCTATAGCATGAGATGTGATATCTCAATGCTTATACCAAACCTGAGACCCTTCCTATAGCATGAGATGTGATATCCAACTACTTCCCATTCCAATCCTGAGACCCTTCCTATAGCATGAGATGTGATATCTCAATGCTTCTAATACCAAACCTGAGATCCTTCCTCTAACATGAAATGTGATATCCAACTCCTTCCCTTTCCAAACCTAGGAGCCTATCTATAGCATGAGATGTGATATCCAAGTCCTTCCCATTCCAACCCTTAGACCCTTCCTACAGCATGCAATATGATATCTCAATGATTCTAATAACAAACCTGAGACCCGTCCTATAACATGAGATGGGATATCCAACTCCTTCCCATTCCAATCCTGAGACACTTCCGATAGCAGAGATGTGATATCTCAATGCTTATACCAAACCTGAGACCCTTCCTATAACATGAGATGTGATATCCAAATCCTTCCCGTTCCAAACCTGAGACCCTTCCTTTAGCATGAGATGTGATATCCAGCTCCTTCCCATTCCAATCCTGAGACCCTTCCTATAGCATGAGATGTGATATCTCAATGCTTCTAATACCAAACCTGAGATCCTTCCTCTAACATGAAATGTGATATCCAACTCCTTCCCTTTCCAAACCTAAGAGCCTATCTATAGCATGAGATGTGATATCCAAGTCCATCCCATTCCAATCCTTAGACCCTTCCTACAGCATGCGATGTGATATCTCAATGATTCTAATACCAAACCAGAGACTCGTCCTATAACATGAGATGGGATATCCAACTCCTTCCCATTCCAATCCTGAGCCACTTCCGATAGCAGAGATGTGATATCTCAATGTTTATACCAAACCTGAGACCCTTCCTATAACATGAGATGTGATATCCAACTCCTTCCCGTTCCAAACCTGAGACACTAACTATAGCATATGTGATATCCAACTCCTTCCCATTCCAAACATGAGACCCTTCCTATAGCAAGAAAGTAATATCCAACTCCTACCCATTCCAATCCTGAGACCCTTCCTATAGCAAGAGATGTGATATCCAAATCCTTCCCATTCCAATCCTGAGACCCTTCCTATAACATGAGATGTGATATCCAACTCCTTCCCATTCCAACCTGAGACACTTCCTATAGCATGAGAAGGGATATCCAACTCCGTCCCAATCCAATCCTGAGACCCTTCCGATAGCAGAGATGTGATATCTCAATGCTTATACCAAACCTGAGACCCTTCCTATAGCATGAGAAGGGATATCCAACTCCTTCCCAATCCAATCCTGAGACCCTTCCGATAGCAGAGACGTGATATCTCAATGATTCTACCAAACCTGAGACCCTTCCTTTAGCATGAGATGTGATATCCAAATCCTTCACATTCCAATCCTGAGACCCTTCCTATAGCATGAGAAGGGATATCTCAATGCTTCTAATACCAAACCTGAGATCCTTCCTATAACATGAGATGTGATATCCAATTCCTTCCCATTCCAATCCTGAGACCCTTCCGATAGCAGAGATGTGATATCTCAATGCTTATACCAAACCTGAGACCCTTCCAATGTCCTGAGATGTCATATACAACTCCTTCCCATTCCAATCCTGAGACCCTTCCTATAGCATGAGATGTGATATCTCAATGCTTATACCAAATCTGAGACCCTTCCTATAGCATGAGATGTGATATCCAACTCCTTCCCATTCCAATCCTGAGACCCTTCCTGTAGCATGAGATTGATGTCTCAATGCTTCTAATACCAAACCTGAGATCCTTCCTATAACATGAGATGTGATATCCAACTCCTTCCCATTCCAATCCTGAGACCCTTATGAAAGCATGAGATGTGATATCTCAATGCTTCTAATACCAAACCTGAGATCCTTCCTATAACATGAGATGTGATTTCCAAATCCTTCCCCTTCCAAACCTGAGACCCTCCCTTTAGCATGAGATGTGATATCCAACTCCTTCCCATTCCAATCCTGAGACCCTTCTGATAGCATGAGATGTGATATCTCAATGCCTCTAATACCAAACCTGAGATCCTACCTCTAACATGAAATGTGATATCCATCTCATTCCCTTTCCAAACCTGAGACCCTGCCTATAGCATGAGATGTGATATCCAAGTCCTTCCCATTCCAATCCTGAGACCCTTCCTATAGCATGAGATGTCATATACAACTCCTTCCCATTCCAATCCTGAGACCCTTCCTATAGCATGAGATGTGATATCTCAATGCTTATACCAAACCTGAGACCCTTCCTATGGCATGAGATGTCATATACAACTCCTTCCCATTCCAATCCTGAGACCCTTCCTATAGCATGAGATGTGATATCTCAATGCTTATACCAAACCTGAGACCCTTCCTATAGCATGAGATGTGATATCCAACTTCTTCCCATTCCAATCCTGAGACCCTTCCTATAACATGAGATGTGATGTCTCAATGCTTCTAATACCAAACCTGAGATCTTTCCTATAACATGAGATGTGATATCCAACTCCTTCCCATTCCAATCCTGAGACCCTTCCTATAGCATGAGATGTGATATCACAATGCTTATACCAAACCTGAGACCGTTCCTATAGCTTGAGATGTGATATCCAACTCCTTCCCATTCCAATCCTGAGACCCTTCCTATAGCATGAGATGTGATATCTCAAGGCCTCTAATACCAAACCTGAGATCCTTCCTCTAACATGAAATGTGATATCCAACTCCTTCCCCTTCCAAACCTGAGAGCCTTCCTATAGCATGGGATATGATATCCAAGTCCTTCCCATTCCAATCCTGAGACCCTTCCTATAACATGAAATGTGATATCCAACTCCTTCCCATTCCAACCTGAGACCCTTCCTATATCATGAGATGGGATATCTCAATGCTTCTAATACCAAACCTGAGACTCTTCCTATAACATGAGATGGGATATCCAACTCCTTCCCATTCCAATCCTAAGACCCTTTCGATAGCAGAGATGTGATATCTCAATGCTTATACCAAACCTGAGACCCTTCCTACGGCATGAGATGTCATATACAACTCCTTCCCATTCCAATCCTGAGACCCTTCCTATAGCACGAGATGTGATATCTCAATGCTTATACCAAACCAGAGACCCTTCCTCTAGCATGAGATGTGATATCCAACTCCTTCCCATTCCAATCCTGAGACCCTTCCTATAGCATGAGATGGGATATCCAACTCCTTCCCATTCCAATCCTGAGACCCTTCCTATAGCCTGAGATCTGATATCTCAATGCATCTAATACCAAACCTGAGATCCTTCCTCTAACATGAAATGTGATATCCAACTCCTTCCCTTTCCAAACCTGAGAGCCTATCTATAGCATGAGATGTGACATCCAAGTCCTTCCCATTCCAATCCTGAGACACTTCCGATAGCAGAGATGTGATATCTCAATGCTTATACCAAACCTGAGACCCTTCCTATAACATGAGATGTGATATCCAACTCCTTCCCGTTCCAAACCTGAGACCCTTCCTTTAGCATGAGATGTGATATCCAGCTCCTTCCCATTCCAATCCTGAGACCCTTCTGATAGCATGAGATGTGATATCTCAATGCTTCTAATATCAAAACTGAGACCCTCCCTATAGCATGAGATGTGATATCTCAATGCTTCTACCAAACCTGAGACCCTTCCTTTAGCATGAGATGTGATAACCAACTCCTTCCCATTCCAATCCTGAGACCCTTCCTATAGCATGAGATGTGATATCTCAATACTTCTAATACCAAACCTGAGATCCT
Source organism: Ambystoma mexicanum (assembly GCF_040938575.1). Lineage (NCBI taxonomy): Eukaryota > Metazoa > Chordata > Amphibia > Caudata > Ambystomatidae > Ambystoma > Ambystoma mexicanum. The sequence goes on from NC_090936.1 coordinate 325,263,728, forward strand.
TCCGATAACATGAGATATGATATCCAAATCCTTCCCCTTCCAAACCTGAGACCCTCCCTTTAGCATGAGATGTGATATCCAACTCCTTCCCATTCCAATCCTGAGACTCTTCTGATAGCATGAGATGTGATATCTCAATGCCTCTAATACCAAACCTGAGATCCTACCTCTAACATGAAATGTGATATCCAACTCTTTCCCCTTCCAAACCTGAGACCCTTCCTATAGCATGAGATGTGATATCTCAATACTTCTAATACCAAACCTGAGATCCTTCCGATAACATGAGATATGGTATCCAAATCCTTCCCCTTCCAAACCTGAGACCCTCCCTTTAGCATGAGATGTGATATCCAAGTCCTTCTAATTCCAATCCTGAGACCCTTCCTATAACATGAGATGTGATATCCAACTCCTTCCCATTCCAACCTGAGACCCTTCCTATAGCATGAGATGGGATATCCAACTCCTTCCAAATCCAATCCTGATACCCTTCCGATAGCATGAGATGTGATATCCCAATGCTTCTACCAAACCTGAGACCCATACTATGGCATGAGATGTGATATCAAACTCCTTCCCCTTCCAAACCTTAGACACTTCCTTTATCATGAGATGTGATATCCAACTCCTTCCCATTCCATCCCTGAGACCCTTCCGATATCATGAGATGTGATATCTCAATGCTTCTAATATCAAACTTGAGACCCTCCTTATAGCATGAGATGTGATATCCAAGTCCTTCCCATTCCAATCCTGAGACCCTTCCTATAGCATGAGATGTGATATCTCAATGCTTCTAATACCAAACCTGAGATCCTTCCTATAACATGAGATGTGATATCCAACTCCTTCCCATTCCAATCCTGAGACCCTTCCTATAGCATGAGATGTGATATCTCAATGCTTATACCAAACTTGAGACCCTTCCTATAGCATGAGATGTGATATCCAACTCCTTCCCATTCCAATCCTGAGACCCTTCCTATAGCATGAGATGTGATATCTCAATGCCTCTAATACCAAACCTGAGATCCTTCCTCTAACATGAAATGTGATATCCAACTCCTTCCCATTCCAATCCTGAGACACTTCCTATAGCATGAGATGTGATATCTAAATGCTTCTAATACCAAACTTGAGACTCTTCCTATAACATGAGATGGGATATCCAACTCCTTCCCATTCCAATCCTTAGACCCTTCCTACAGCATGCAATATAATATCTCAATGATTCTAATAACAAACCTGAGACCCGTCCTATAACATGAGATGGGATATCCAACACCTTCCCATTCCAATCCTGAGACACTTCCGATAGCAGAGATGTGATATCTCAATGCTTATACCAAACCTGAGACCCTTCCTATAACATGAGATGTGATATCCAACTCCTTCCCGTTCCAAACCTGAGACCCTTCCTATAGCATATGTGATATCCAACACATTCCCATTCCAAACATGAGACCCTTCCTATAGCAGGAATGTAATATCCAACTCCTTCCCATTCCAATCCTGAGACCATTCCTATAGCATGAGATGTGATATCTCAATGCTTCTAATACCAAACCTGAGATCCTTCCTATGACATGAGATGTGATATCCAATTCCTCCCCATTCCAAACCTGAGAACCTTCCTACAGCATGCGATGTGATATCTCAATGCTTCTAATACCAAACCTGAGACCAGTCCTATAACATGAGATTGGATATCCAACTCCTTCCCCTTCCAAACCTGAGACCCTTCCTATAGCATGAGATGTGATATCCAACTTCTTCCCATTCCAATCCTGAGACCCTTCCTATAACATGAGATGTGCTATCTCAATGCTTATACCAAACCTGAGACCCTTCCTAAAGCTTGAGATGTGATATCCAACTCCTTCCCATTCCAATCCTGAGACCCTTCCTATAACATGAAATGTGATATCCAACTCCTTCCCATTCCAACCTGAGACCCTTCCTATAGCATGAGATGTGATATCTCAAGGCCTCTAATACCAAACCTGAGATCCTTCCTCTAACATGAAATTTGATATCCAACTCCTTCTCCTTCCAAACCTGAGAGCCTTCCTATAGCATTAGATATGATATCCAAGTCCTTCTCCTTCCAAACCTGAGACCCTTCCTATAGCATGAGATGGGATATCCAACTCCTTCCAAATCCAATACTGATACCCTTCCAATAGCATGAGATGTGATATCCCAATGCTTCTATCAAACCTGAGAACCAGACTATGGCATGAGATGTGATATCAAACTCCTTCCCATTCCAATCCTGAGACTCTTCCTATAGCTTGAGATGTGATATCCAACTCCTTCCCATTCCAATTCTGAGACCCTTCCTATACCATGAGACTTGATATCTCAATGCTTCTAATACCAAACCTGAGACCCGTCCTATAACATGAGATGTGATATCCAAATCTTTCCCCTTCCAAACCTTAGACCCTTCCTTTATCATGAGATGTGATATCCAACTCCTTCCCATTCCAATCCTGAGACCCTTCCGATATCATGAGATTTGTTATCTCAATGCTTCTAATATCAAAATTGAGACCCTCCCTATAGCATGAGATGGGATATCCAACTCCTTCCCATTCCAATCCTGAGACCCTTCCGATAGCAGAGATGTGATATCTCAATGCTTATACCAAATCTGAGACCCTTCCTATAGCATGAGATGTGATATCCAACTCCTTCCCATTCCAATCCTGAGACCCTTCCTATAGCATGAGATGTGATGTCTCAATGCTTCTAATACCAAACCTGAGATCCTTCCTATAACATGAGATGTGATATCCAACTCCTTCCCATTCCAATCCTGAGACCCTTCCTATAGCATGAGATGTGCTATCTCAATGCTTATACCAAACCTGAGACCCTTCCTAAAGCTTGAGATGTGATATCCAACTCCTTCCCATTCCAATCCTGAGACCCTTCCTATAGCATGAGATGTGATATCTCAAGGCCTCTAATACCAAACCTGAGATCCTTCCTCTAACATGAAATGTGATATCCAACTCCTTCCCCTTCCAAACCTGAGAGCCTTCCTATAGCATGAGATATGATATCCAAGTCCTTCCCCATTCCAATCCTGAGACCCTTCCTATAACATGAAATGTGATATCCAACTCCTTCCCATTCCAACCTGAGACCCTTCCTATAGCATGAGATGGGATATCCAACTCCTTCCAAATCCAATACTGATACCCTTCCAATAGCATGAGATGTGATATCCCAATGCTTCTACCAAACCTGAGACCCATACTATGGCATGAGATGTGATATCAAACTCCTTCCCATTCCAATCCTGAGACTCTTCCTATAGCTTGAGATGTGATATCCAACTCCTTCACATTCCAATTCTGAGACCCTTCCTATGCCATGAGACTTGATATCTCAATGCTTCTAATACCAAACCTGAGACCCGTCCTATAACATGAGATGTGATATCCAAATCTTTCCCCTTCCAAACCTTAGACCCTTCCTTTATCATGAGATGTGATATCCAACTCCTTCCCATTCCAATCCTGAGACCCTTCCGATATCATGAGATTTGTTATCTCAATGCTTCTAATATCAAACTTGAGACCCTCCCTATAGCATGAGATGTGACATCCAATTCCTCCCCATTCCAATCCTGAGACCCTTCCTATAGCATGAGATGTGATATCTCAATGCTTCTAATACCAAACCTGAGACCCTTCCTATAACATGAGATGGGATATCCAACTCCTTCCCATTCCAATCCTGAGACCCTTCCGATAGCAGAGATGTGATATCTCAATGCTTATACCAATCCTGAGACCCTTCCTATGGCCTGAGATGTCATATACAACTCCTTCCCAATCCAATCCTGAGACCCTTCCTATAGCATGAGATGTGATATCTCAATGCTTATACGAAATGTGAAACCCTTCCTATAGCATGAGATGTGATATCCAACTCCTTCCCATTCCAATCCTGAGACCCTTCCTATAGCATGAGATGTGATGTCTCAATGCTTCTAATACCAAACCTGAGATCCTTCCTATAACATGAGATGTGATATCCAACTCCTTCCCATTCCAATCCTGAGACCCTTCCTATAGCATGAGATGTGATGTCTCAATGCTTCTAATACCAAACCTGAGAACCTTCCTACAGCATGCGATGTGATATCTCAATGCTTCTAATACCAAACCTGAGACCAGTCCTATAACATGAGATGTGATATCCAACTCCTTCCCATTCCAATCCTGAGACCCTTCCTATAGCATGAGATGTGATATCTCAATGCTTCTAATACCAAACCTGAGACCCTTCCTATAACATGAGATGTCATGTACAACTCCTTCCCAATCCAATCCTGAGACCCTTCCTATAGCATGAGATGTGATATCCAAGTCCTTCCCATTCCAATCCTGAGACCCTTCCTATAGCATGTGATGTGATATCTCAATGCTTATACCAAACCTGAGACCCTTCCTATGGCATGAGATGTCATATAAAACTCCTTCCCATTCCAATCCTGAGACCCTTCCTATAGCATGAGATGTGATATCTCAATGCTTCTAATACCAAACCTGAGATCCTTCCGATAGCATGAGATGTGATATCTCAATGCTTCTAATACCAAACCTCAGATCCTTCCTATAACATGAGATGTGATATCCAAATCCTTCCCCTTCCAAACCTGAGACCCTCCCTTTAGCATGAGATGTGATATCCAACTCCTTCCCATTCCATTCCTGAGACCCTTATGATAGCATGAGATGTGATATCTCAATGCCTCTAATACCAAACCTGAGATCCTACCTCTAACATGAAATGTGATATCCAACTCTTTCCCCTTCCAAACCTGAGAGCCTTCCTATATCATGAGATGTGATATCCAAGTCCTTCCCATTCCAATCCTGAGACCCTTCCTATAGCTTGAGATGTGATATCCAACTCCTTCCCATTCCAATTCTGAGACCCTTCCTATACTCTGAGACTTGATATCTCAATGCTTCTAATACCAAACCTGAGACCCGTAGTATAACATGAGATATGATATCCAAATCCTTCCCCTTCCAAACCTTAGACCCTTCCTTTATCATGAGATGTGATATCCAACTCCTTCCCATTCCAATCCTGAGACCCTTCCGATATCATGAGATGTGATATCTCAAAGCTTCTAATATCAAACTTGAGACCCTCCCTATAGCATGAGATGTGACATCCAATTCCTCCCCATTCCAATCCTGAGACCCTTCCTATAGCATGAGATGTGATATCTCAATGCTTCTAATACCAAACCTGAGACCCTTCCTATAACATGAGATGGGATATCCAACTCCTTCCCATTCCAATCCTGAGACCCTTCCGATAGCAGAGATGTGATATCTCAATGCTTATACCAATCCTGAGACCCTTCCTATGGCCTGAGATGTCATATACAACTCCTTCCCAATCCAATCCTGAGACCCTTCCTATAGCATGAGATGTGATATCTCAATGCTTATACGAAATGTGAAACCCTTCCTATAGCATGAGATGTGATATCCAACTCCTTCCCATTCCAATCCTGAGACCCTTCCTATAGCATGAGATGTGATGTCTCAATGCTTCTAATACCAAACCTGAGATCCTTCCTATAACATGAGATGTGATATCCAACTCCTTCCCATTCCAATCCTGAGACCCTTCCTATAGCATGAGATGTGATGTCTCAATGCTTCTAATACCAAACCTGAGAACCTTCCTACAGCATGCGATGTGATATCTCAATGCTTCTAATACCAAACCTGAGACCAGTCCTATAACATGAGATGTGATATCCAACTCCTTCCCATTCCAATCCTGAGACCCTTCCTATAGCATGAGATGTGATATCTCAATGCTTCTAATACCAAACCTGAGACCCTTCCTATAACATGAGATGTCATGTACAACTCCTTCCCAATCCAATCCTGAGACCCTTCCTATAGCATGAGATGTGATATCCAAGTCCTTCCCATTCCAATCCTGAGACCCTTCCTATAGCATGTGATGTGATATCTCAATGCTTATACCAAACCTGAGACCCTTCCTATGGCATGAGATGTCATATAAAACTCCTTCCCATTCCAATCCTGAGACCCTTCCTATAGCATGAGATGTGATATCTCAATGCTTATACCAAACCTGAGACCCTTCCTATAGCATGAGATGTGATATCCAACTTCTTCCCATTCCAATCCTGAGACCCTTCCTATAACATGAGATGTGATGTCTCAATGCTTCTAATACCAAACCTGAGATATTTCCTATAACATGAGATGTGATATCCAACTCCTTCCCATTCCAATCCTGAGACCCTTCCTATAGCATGAGATGTGATATCTCAATGCTTATACCAAACCTGAGACCCTTCCTATAGCTTGAGATGTCATATCCAACTCCTTCCCATTCCAATCCTGAGACCCTTCCTATAGCATGAGATGTGATATCTCAAGGCCTCTAATACCAAACCTGAGATCCTTCCTCTAACATGAAATGTGATATCCAACTCCTTCCCCTTCCAAACCTGAGAGCCTTCCTATAGCATGAGATATGATATCCAAGTCCTTCCCATTCCAATCCTGAGACCGTTCCTATAACATGAAATGTGATATCCAACTCCTTCCCATTCCAACCTGAGACACTTCCTATAGCATGAGATGGGATATCCAACTTATTCCAAATCCAATACTGATACCCTTCCGATAGCATGAGATGTGATATCCCAATGCTTCTACCAAACCTGAGACCCATACTATGGCATGAGATGTGATATCAAACTCCTTCCCATTCCAATCCTGAGACCCTTCCTATAGCTTGAGGTGTGATATCCATCCCCTTCCCATTCCAATTCTGAGACCCTTCTTATACCATGAGACTTGATATCTCAATGCTTCTAATACCAAACCTGAGACCCGTCCTATAACATGAGATGTGATATCCAAATCCTTCCCCTTCCAAACCTTAGACCCTTCCTTTATCATGAGATGTGATATCCAACTCCTTCCCATTCCAATCCTGAGACCCTTCCGATATCATGAGATTTGTTATCTCAATGCTTCTAATATCAAACTTGAGACCCTCCCTATAGCATGAGATGTGACATCCAAGTCCTTCCCATTCCAATCCTGAGACCCTTCCTATAGCATGAGATGTGATATCTCTATGCTTCTAATACCAAACCTGAGACCATTCCTATAACATGAGATGGGATATCCAACTTCTTCCCATTCCAATCCTGAGACCCTTCCTATAACATGAGATGTGATGTCTCAATGCTTCTAATACCAAACCTGAGATCTTTCCTATAACATGAGATGTGATATCCAACTCCTTCCCATTCCAATCCTGAGACCCTTCCTATAGCATGAGATGTGCTATCTCAATGCTTATACCAAACCTGAGACCCTTCCTAAAGCTTGAGATGTGATATCCAACTCCTTCCCATTCCAATCCTGAGACCCTTCCTATAGCATGAGATGTGATATCTCAAGGCCTCTAATACCAAACCTGAGATCCTTCCTCTAACATGAAATGTGATATCCAACTCCTTCCCCTTCCAAACCTGAGAGCCTTCCTATAGCATGAGATATGATATCCAAGTCCTTCCAAATCCAATACTGATACCCTTCCAATAGCATGAATTGTGATATCCCAATGCTTCTACCAAACCTGAGACCCATACTATGGCATGAGATGTGGTATCAAACTCATTCCCATTCCAATCCTGAGACTCTTCCTATAGCTTGAGATGTGATATCCAACTCCTTCCCATTCCAATTCTGAGACCCTTCCTATGCCATGAGACTTGATATCTCAATGCTTCTAATACCAAACCTGAGACCCGTCCTATAACATGAGATGTGATATCCAAATCTTTCCCCTTCCAAACCTTAGACCCTTCCTTTATCATGAGATGTGATATCCAACTCCTTCCCATTCCAATCCTGAGACCCTTCCGATATCATGAGATTTGTTATCTCAATGCTTCAAATATCAAACTTGAGACCCTCCCTATAGCATGAGATGTGACATCCAAATCATCCCCATTCCAATCCTGAGACCCTTCCTATAGCATGAGATGTGATATCTCAATGCTTCTAATACCAAACCTGAGACCCTTCCTATAACATGAGATGTCATATACAACTCCTTCCCAATCCAATCCTGAGACCCTTCCTATAGCATGAGATGTGATATCTCAATGCTTATACCAAATCTGAGACCCTTCCTATAGCATGAGATGTGATATCCAACTCCTTCCCATTCCAATCCTGAGACCCTTCCTATAGCATGAGATTTGATGTCTCAATGCTTCTAATACCAAACCTGCGATCCTTCCAATAACATGAGAAGTGATATCCAACTCCTTCCCATTCCAATCCTGAGACCCCTATGATAGCATGAGATGTGATATCTCAATGCCTCTAATACCAAACCTGAGATACTTCCGATAGCATGAGATATGATATCTCAATGCTTCTAATACCAAACCTGAGATCCTTCCTATAACATGAGATGTGATTTCCAAATCCTTCCCCTTCCAAACCTGAGACCCTCCATTTAGCATGAGATGTGATATACAACTCCTTCCCATTCCAATCCTGAGACCCTTCTGATAGCATGAGATGTGATATCCCAATGCCTCCAATACCAAACCTGAGATCCTATCTCTAACATGAAATGTGATATCCATCTCCTTCCCTTTCCAAACCTGACGCCCTGCCTATAGCATGAGATGTGATATCCAAGCCCTTCCCATTCCAATCCTGAGACCCTTCCTATAGCATGTGATGTGATATCTCAATGCTTATACCAAACCTGAGACCCTTCCTATGGCATGAGATGTCATATAAAACTCCTTCCCATTCCAATCCTAAGACCCTTCCTATAGCATGAGATGTGATATCTCAATGCTTATACCAAACCTGAGACCCTTCCTATAGCATGAGATGTGATATCCAACTTCTTCCCATTCCAATCCTGAGACCCTTCCTATAACATGAGATGTGATGTCTCAATGCTTCTAATACCAAACCTGAGATATTTCCTATAACATGAGATGTGATATCCAACTCCTTCCCATTCCAATCCTGAGACCCTTCCTATAGCATGAGATGTGATATCTCAATGCTTATACCAAACCTGAGACCCTTCCTATAGCTTGAGATGTCATATCCAACTCCTTCCCATTCCAATCCTGAGACCCTTCCTATAGCATGAGATGTGATATCTCAAGGCCTCTAATACCAAACCTGAGATCCTTCCTCTAACATGAAATGTGATATCCAACTCCTTCCCCTTCCAAACCTGAGAGCCTTCCTATAGCATGAGATATGATATCCAAGTCCTTCCCATTCCAATCCTGAGACCGTTCCTATAACATGAAATGTGATATCCAACTCCTTCCCATTCCAACCTGAGACCCTTCCTATAGCATGAGATGGGATATCCAACTTCTTCCAAATCCAATACTGATACCCTTCCGATAGCATGAGATGTGATATCCCAATGCTTCTACCAAACCTGAGACCCATACTATGGCATGAGATGTGATATCAAACTCCTTCCCATTCCAATCCTAAGACCCTTCCTATAGCTTGAGGTGTGATATCCATCTCCTTCCCATTCCAATTCTGAGACCCTTCTTATACCATGAGACTTGATATCTCAATGCTTCTAATACCAAACCTGAGACCCGTCCTATAACATGAGATGTGATATCCAAATCCTTCCCCTTCCAAACCTTAGACCCTTCCTTTATCATGAGATGTGATATCCAACTCCTTCCCATTCCAATCCTGAGACCCTTCCGATATCATGAGATTTGTTATCTCAATGCTTCTAATATCAAACTTGAGACCCTCCCTATAGCATGAGATGTGACATCCAAGTCCTTCCCATTCCAATCCTGAGACCCTTCCTATAGCATGAGATGTGATATCTCTATGCTTCTAATACCAAACCTGAGACCATTCCTATAACATGAGATGGGATATCCAACTCCTTCCCATTCCAATCCTGAGACCCTTCCGATAGCAGAGATGTGATATCTCAATGCTTATACCAAACCTGAGACCCTTCCTATGGCCTGAGATGTCATATACAACTCCTTCCCATTCCAATCCTGAGACCCTTCCTTTAGCATGAGATGTGATATCTCAATGCTTATACCAAATCTGAGACCCTTCCTATAGCATGAGATGTGATATCCAATTCCTTCCCATTCCAAATCCTGAGACCCTTCCTATAGCATGAGATGTGATATCTCAATGCTTATACCAAACCTGAGAGCCTACCTATAGCATGAGATGTGATATCCAAGTCCATCCCATTCCAATCCTTAGACCCTTCCTACAGCATGCGATGTGATATCTCAATGATTCTAATACCAAACCAGAGACTCTTCCTATAACATGAGATGGGATATCCAACTCCTTCCCATTCCAATCCTGAGCCGCTTCGATAGCAGAGATGTGATATCTCAATGCTTATACCAAACCTGAGACCCTTCCTATAACATGAGAGGTGATATCCAATTCCTTCCCATTCCAAACCTGAGACCCTTCCTATTGGATGAGATGTGATATCCAACTCCTTCCCATTCCAACCCTGAGACCCTTCCTATAGCATGAGATGTGATGTCTCAATGCTTCTAATACCAAACCTGAGATCCTTCCTATAACATGAGATGTGATATCCAACTCCTTCCATTCCAATCCTGAGACCCGTCCTATAGCATGAGATGTGATATCTCAATGCTTATACCAAACCTGAGACCGTTCCTATAGCATGAGATGTGATATCCAACTACTTCCCATTCCAATCCTGAGACCCTTCCTATAGCATGAGATGTGATATCTCAATGCTTCTAATACCAAACCTGAGATCCTTCCTCTAACATGAAATGTGATATCCAACTCCTTCCCTTTCCAAACCTAAGAGCCTATCTATAGCATGAGATGTGATATCCAAGTCCTTCCCATTCCAATCCTTAGACCCTTCCTACAGCATGCAATATGATATCTCAATGATTCTAATAACAAACCTGAGACCCGTCCTATAGCATGAGATATGATATCCAAGTCCTTCCCATTCCAATCCTGAGACCCTTCCTATAACATGAAATGTGATATCCAACTCCGTCCCATTCCAACCTGAGACCCTTCCTATAGCATGAGATGGGATATCCAACTTCTTCCAAATCCAATACTGATACCCTTCCGATAGCATGAGATGTGATATCCCAATGTTTCTACCAAACCTGAGACCCATACTATGGCATGAGATGTGATATCAAACTCCTTCCCATTCCAATCCTTAGACCCTTCCTACAGCATGCAATATGATATCTCAATGATTCTAATAACAAACCTGAGACCCGTCCTATAGCATGAGATATGATATCCAATTCCTTCCCATTCCAATCCTGAGACCCTTCCTATAACATGAAATGTGATATCCAACTCCTTCCCATTCCAACCTGAGACCCTTCCTATAGCATGAGATGGGATATCCCAATGCTTCTACCAAACCTGAGACCCATACTATGGCATGAGATGTGATATCAAACTCCTTCCCATTCCAATCCTGAGACCCTTCCTATAGCTTGAGGTGTGATATCCAACTCCTTCCCATTCCAATTCTGAGACCCTTCTTATACCATGAGACTTGATATCTCAATGCTTCTAATACCAAACCTGAGACCCGTCCTATAACATGAGATGTGATATCCAAATCCTTCCCCTTCCAAACCTTAGACCCTTCCTTTATCATGAGATGTGGTATCCAACTCCTTCCCATTCCAATCCTGAGACCCTTCCGATATCATGAGATTTGTTATCTCAATGCTTCTAATATCAAACTTGAGACCCTCCCTATAGCATGAGAGGTGACATCCAAGTCCTTCCCATTCCAATCCTGAGACCCTTCCTATAGCATGAGATGTGATATCTCTATGCTTCTAATACCAAACCTGAGACCCTTCCTATAACATGAGATGGGATATCCAACTCCTTCCCATTCCAATCCTGAGACCCTTCCGATAGCAGAGATGTGATATCTCAATGCTTATACCAAACCTGAGACCCTTCCTATGGCCTGAGATGTCATATACAACTCCTTCCCATTCCAATCCTGAGACCCTTCCTTTAGCATGAGATGTGATATCTCAATGCTTATACCAAATCTGAGACCCTTCCTATAGCATGAGATGTGATATCCAAATCCTTCCCATTCCAATCCTGAGACCCTTCCGATATCATGAGATGTGATATCTCAAAGCTTCTAATATCAAACTTGAGACCCTCCCTATAGCATGAGATGTGATATCCAAGTCCTTCCCATTCCAATCCTGAGACCCTTCCTATAGCATGAGATGTGATATCTCAATGCTTCTAATACCAAACCTGAGACCCTTCCTATAACATGAGATGGGAATATCCAACTCCTTCCCATTCCAATCCTGAGACCCTTCCGATAGCAGAGATGTGATATCTCAATGCTTATACCAAACCTGAGACCCTTCCTATGGCATGAGATGTGATATCCAACTCCTTGCCATTCAAATCCTGAGACCCTTCCTATAGCATGAGAAGGGATATCCAACTCCTTCCCAATCCAATCCTGAGACCCTTCCGATAGCAGAGACGTGATATCTCAATGCTTCTACCAAACCTGAGACCCTTCCTTTAGCATGAGATGTGATATCCAAATCCTTCACATTCCAATCCTGAGACCCTTCCTATAGCATGAGATGTGATATCTCAATGCTTCTAATACCAAACCTGAGATCCTTCCTATAACATGAGATGTGATATCCAATTCCTTCCTATTCCAAACCTGAGACCCTTCCTATTGGATGAGATGTGATATCCAACTCCTTCCCATTCCAACCCTGAGACCCTTCCTATAGCATGAGATGTGATGTCTCAATGCTTCTAATACCAAACCTGAGATCCTTCCTATAACATGAGATGTGATATCCAACTCCTTCCATTCCAATCCTGAGACCCGTCCTATAGCATGAGATGTGATATCTCAATGCTTATACCAAACCTGAGACCCTTCCTATAGCATGAGATGTGATATCCAACTACTTCCCATTCCAATCCTGAGACCCTTCCTATAGCATGAGATGTGATATCTCAATGCTTCTAATACCAAACCTGAGATCCTTCCTCTAACATGAAATGTGATATCCAACTCCTTCCCTTTCCAAACCTAAGAGCCTATCTATAGCATGAGATGTGATATCCAAGTCCTTCCCATTCCAATCCTTAGACCCTTCCTACAGCATGCAATATGATATCTCAATGATTCTAATAACAAACCTGAGACCCGTCCTATAGCATGAGATATGATATCCAAGTCCTTCCCATTCCAATCCTGAGACCCTTCCTATAACATGAAATGTGATATCCAACTCCTTCCCATTCCAACCTGAGACCCTTCCTATAGCATGAGATGGGATATCCAACTCCTTCCCATTCCAACCCTGAGACCCTTCCTATAGCATGAGATGTGATGTCTCAATGCTTCTAATACCAAACCTGAGATCCTTCCTATAACATGAGATGTGATATCCAAGTCCTTCCATTCCTATCCTGATACCCGTCCTATAGCATGAGATGTGATATCTCAATGCTTATACCAAACCTGAGACCCTTCCTATAGCATGAGATGTGATATCCAACTACTTCCCATTCCAATCCTGAGACCCTTCCTATAGCATGAGATGTGATATCTCAATGCTTCTAATACCAAACCTGAGATCCTTCCTCTAACATGAAATGTGATATCCAACTACTTCCCTTTCCAAACCTAAGAGCCTATCTATAGCATGAGATGTGATATCCAAGTCCTTCCCATTCCAACCCTTAGACCCTTCCTACAGCATGCAATATGATATCTCAATGATTCTAATAATAAACCTGAGACCCGTCCTATAACATGAGATGGGATATCCAACTCCTTCCCATTCCAATCCTGAGACACTTCCGATAGCAGAGATGTGATATCTCAATGCTTATACCAAACCTGAGACCCTTCCTATAACATGAGATGTGATATCCAAATCCTTCCCGTTCCAAACCTGAGACCCTTCCTTTAGCATGAGATGTGATATCCAGCTCCTTCCCATTCCAATCCTGAGCCACTTCCAATAGCATTAGATGTGATATCTCAATGCTTCTAATATCAAAACTGAGACCCTCCCTATAGCATGATATGTGATATCTAAGTCCTTCCCATTCCAATCCTGAGACACTCCCTATAGCATGAGATGTGATATCCAACTCTTTCCCATTCCAATCCTGAGACCCTTCCTATAGCATGAGATATGATATCTCAATACTTCTAATACCAAACGTGAGATCCTTCCGATAACATGAGATGTGATATCCAAATCCTTCCCCTTCCAAACCTTAGACCCTCCCTTTAGCATGAGATGTGATATCCAACTCCTTCCCATTCCAATCCTGAGACCCTTCTGATAGCATGAGATGTGATATCTCAATGCTTCTAATACCAAACCTGAGATCCTTCCGATAGCATGATATGTGATATCTCAATGCTTCTAATACCAAACCTGAGATCCTTCCTATAACATGAGATGTGATATCCAAATCCTTCCCCTTCCAAACCTGAGACCCTCCCTTTAGGATGAGATGTGATATCCAACTCCTTCCCATTCCATTCCTGAGACCCTTCTGATAGCATGAGATGTGATATCTCAATGCCTCTAATACCAAACCTGAGATCCTACCTCTAACATGAAATGTGATATCCAACTCTTTCCCCTTCCAAACCTGAGAGCCTTCCTATAGCATGAGATGTGATATCCAAGTCCTTCCCATTCCAATCCTGAGACCCTTCCTATAGCTTGAGATGTGATATCCAACTCCTTCCCATTCCAATTCTGAGACCCTTCTGATAGCATGAGATGTGATATCTCAATGCCTCTAATACCAAACCTGAGATCCTACCTCTAACATGAAATGTGATATCCAACTCTTTCCCCTTCCAAACCTGAGACCCTTCCTATAACATGAGATGGGAATATCCAACTCCTTCCCATTCCAATCCTGAGACCCTTCCGATAGCAGAGATGTGATATCTCAATGTTTATACCAAACCTGAGACCCTTCCTATGGCATGAGATGTGATATCCAACTCCTTGCCATTCAAATCCTGAGACCCTTCCTATAGCATGAGAAGGGATATCCAACTCCTTCCCAATCCAATCCTGAGACCCTTCCGATAGCAGAGACGTGATATCTCAATGCTTCTACCAAACCTGAGACCCTTCCTTTAGCATGAGATGTGATATCCAAATCCTTCACATTCCAATCCTGAGACCCTTCCTATAGCATGAGATGTGATATCTCAATGCTTCTAATACCAAACCTGAGATACTTCCTATAACATGAGATGTGATATCCAATTCCTTCCCATTCCAAACCTGAGACCCTTCCTATTGGATGAGATGTGATATCCACATCCTTCCCGTTCCAAACCTGAGACCCTTCCTTTAGCATGAGATGTGATATCCAGCTACTTCCCATTCCAATCCTGAGACACTTCCGATAGCATGAGATGTGATATCTCAATGCTTCTATTATCAAAACTGAGACCCTCCCTATAGCATGATATGTGATATCTAAGTCCTTCCCATTCCAATCCTGAGACACTCCCTATAGCATGAGATGTGATATCCAACTCTTTCCCATTCCAATCCTGAGACCCTTCCTATAGCATGAGATATGATATCTCAATACTTCTAATACCAAACGTGAGATCCTTCCGATAACATGAGATGTGATATCCAAATCCTTCCCCTTCCAAACCTGAGACCCTCCCTTTAGCATGAGATGTGATATCCAACTCCTTCCCATTCTAATCCTGAGACCCTTCTGATAGCATGAGATGTGATATCTCAATGCTTCTAATACCAAACCTGAGATCCTTCCGATAGCATGAGATGTGATATCTCAATGCTTCTAATACCAAACCTGAGATCCTTCCTATAACATGAGATGTGATATCCAAATCCTTCCCCTTCCAAACCTGAGACCCTCCCTTTAGCATGAGATGTGATATCCAACTCCTTCCCATTCCATTCCTGAGACCCTTCTGATAGCATGAGATGTGATATCTCAATGCCTCTAATACCAAACCTGAGATCCTACCTCTAACATGAAATGTGATATCCAACTCTTTCCCCTTCCAAACCTGAGAGCCTTCCTATAGCATGAGATGTGATATCCAAGTCCTTCCCATTCCAATCCTGAGACCCTTCCTATAGCTTGAGATGTGATATCCAACTCCTTCCCATTCCAATTCTGAGACCCTTCCTATACTCTGAGACTTGATATCTCAATGCTTCTAATACCAAACCTGAGACCCGTAATATAACATGAGATGTGATATCCAAATCCTTCCCCTTCCAAACCTTAGACCCTTCCTTTATCATGAGATGTGATATCCAACTCCTTCCCATTCCAATCCTGAGACCCTCCCTATAGCATGAGATGTGATATCCAAGTCCTTCCCATTCCAATCCTGAGACCCTTCCTATAGCATGAGATGTGATATCTCAATGCTTCTAATACCAAACCTGAGACCCTTCCTATAACATGAGATGGGAATATCCAACTCCTTCCCATTCCAATCCTGAGACCCTTCCGATAGCAGAGATGTGATATCTCAATGCTTATACCAAACCTGAGACCCTTCCTATGGCATGAGATGTGATATCCAACTCCTTGCCATTCAAATCCTGAGACCCTTCCTATAGCATGAGAAGGGATATCCAACTCCTTCCCAATCCAATCCTGAGACCCTTCCGATAGCAGAGACGTGATATCTCATTGCTTCTACCAAACCTGAGACCCTTCCTTTAGCATGAGATGTGATATCCAAATCCTTCACATTCCAATCCTGAGACCCTTCCTATAGCATGTGATGTTATATCTCAATGCTTCTAATACCAAACCTGAGATCCTTCCTATAACATGAGATGTGATATCCAATTCCTTCCCATTCCAAACCTGAGACCCTTCCTATTGGATGAGATGTGATATCCAACTCCTTCCCATTCCAACCCTGAGTCCCTTCCTATAGCATGCGATGTGATGTCTCAATGCTTCTAATACCAAACCTGAGATCCTTCCTATAACATGAGATGTGATATCCAACTCCTTCCATTCCAATCCTGAGACCCGTCCTATAGCATGAGATGTGATATCTCAATGCTTATACCAAACCTGAGACCCTTCCTATAGCATGAGATGTGATATCCAATTACTTCCCATTCCAATCCTGAGACCCTTCCTATAGCATGAGATGTGATATCTCAATGCTTCTAATACCAAACCTGAGATCCTTCCTCTAACATGAAATGTGATATCCAACTCCTTCCCTTTCCAAACCTAAGAGCCTATCTATAGCATGAGATGTGATATCCAAGTCCTTCCCATTCCAATCCTTAGACCCTTCCTACAGCATGCAATATGATATCTCAATGATTCTAATAACAAACCTGAGACCCGTCCTATAGCATGAGATATGATATCCAAGTCCTTCCCATTCCTATCCTGAGACCCTTCCTATAACATGAAATGTGATATCCAACTCCTTCCCATTCCAACCTGAGACCCTTCCTATAGCATGAGATGGGATATCCAACTTCTTCCAAATCCAATACTGATACCCTTCCGATAGCATGAGATGTGATATCCCAATGCTTCTACCAAACCTGAGTCCCATACTATGGCATGAGATGTGATATCAAACTCCTTCCCATTCCAATCCTGAGACCCTTCCTATAGCTTGAGGTGTGATATCCAACTCCTTCCCATTCCAATTCTGAGACCCTTCTTATACCATGAGACTTGATATCTCAATGCTTCTACCAAACCTGAGACCCGTCCTATAACATGAGATGTGATATCCAAATCCTTCCCCTTCCAAACCTTAGACCCTTCCTTTATCATGAGATGTGGTATCCAACTCCTTCCCATTCCAATCCTGAGACCCTTCCGATATCATGAGATTTGTTATCTCAATGCTTCTAATATCAAACTTGAGACCCTCCCTATAGCATGAGATGTGACATCCAAGTCCTTCCCATTCCAATCCTGAGACCCTTCCTATAGCATGAGATGTGATATCTCTATGCTTCTAATACCAAACCTGAGACCCTTCCTATAACATGAGATGGGATATCCAACTCCTTCCCATTCCAATCCTGAGACCCTTCCGATAGCAGAGATGTGATATCTCAATGCTTATACCAAACCTGAGACCCTTCCTATGGCCTGAGATGTCATATACAACTCCTTCCCATTCCAATCCTGAGACCCTTCCTTTAGCATGAGATGTGATATCTCAATGCTTATACCAAATCTGAGACCCTTCCTATAGCATGAGATGTGATATCCAAATCCTTCGCATTCCAATCCTGAGAGCCTACCTATAGCATGAGATGTGATATCCAAGTCCATCCCATTCCAATCCTTAGACCCTTCCTACAGCATGCGATGTGATATCTCAATGATTCTAATACCAAACCAGAGACTCTTACTATAACATGAGATGGGATATCCAACTCCTTCCCATTCCAATCCTGAGCCGCTTCCGATAGCAGAGATGTGATATCTCAATGCTTATACCAAACCTGAGACCCTTCCTATAACATGAGATGTGATATCCAACTCCTTCCCGTTCCAAACCTGAGACACTAACTATAGCATATGTGATATCCAACTCCTTCCCATTCCAAACATGAGACCCTTCCTATAGCAAGAAAGTAATATCCAACTAGTACCCATTCCAATCCTGAGACCCTTCCTATAGCAAGAGATGTGATATCCAAATCCTTCCCATTCCAATCCTGAGACCCTTCCTATAACATGAGATGTGATATCCAACTCCTTCCCATTCCAACCTACGACACTTCCTATAGCATGAGAAGGGATATCCAACTCCTTCCCAATCCAATCCTGAGACCCTTCCGATAGCAGAGATGTGATATCTCAATGCTTATACCAAACCTGAGACCCTTCCTATGGCATGAGATGTGATATCCAACTCCTTGCCATTCAAATCCTGAGACCCTTCCAATAGCATGAGAAGGGATATCCAACTCCTTCCCAATCCAATCCTGAGACCCTTCCGATAGCAGAGACGTGATATCTCAATGCTTCTACCAAACCTGAGACCCTTCCTTTAGCATGAGATGTGATATCCAAATCCTTCACATTCCAATCCTGAGACCCTTCCTATAGCATGAGATGTGATATCTCAATGCTTCTAATACCAAACCTGAGATCCTTCCTATAACATGAGATGTGATATCCAATTCCTTCCCATTCCAAACCTGAGACCCTTCCTATTGGATGAGATGTGATATCCAACTCCTTCCCATTCCAACCCTGAGACCCTTCCTATAGCATGAGATGTGATGTCTCAATGCTTCTAATACCAAACCTGAGATCCTTCCTATAACATGAGATGTGATATCCAACTCCTTCCATTCCAATCCTGAGACCCGTCCTATAGCATGAGATGTGATATCTCAATGCTTATACCAAACCTGAGACCCTTCCTATTGCATGAGATGTGATATCCAACTACTTCAAATTCCAATCCTGAGACCCTTCCTATAGCATGAGATGTGATATCTCAATGCTTCTAATACCAAACCTGAGATACTTCCTCTAACATGAAATGAGATATCCAACTCCTTCCCTTTCCAAACCTAAGAGCCTATCTATAGCATGAGATGTGATATCCAAGTCCTTCCCATTCCAACGCTTAGACCCTTCCTACAGCATGCAATATGATATCTCAATGATTCTAATAACAAACCTGAGACCCGTCCTATAACATGAGATGGGATATCCAACTCCTTCCCATTCCAATCCTGAGACACTTCCGATAGCAGAGATGTGATATCTCAATGCTTATACCAAACCTGAGACCCTTCCTATAATATGAGATGTGATATCCAAATCCTTCCCGTTCCAAACCTGAGACCCTTCCTTTAGCATGAGATGTGATATCCACATCCTTCCCGTTCCAAACCTGAGACCCTTCCTTTAGCATGAGATGTGATATCCAGCTCCTTCCCATTCCAATCCTGAGAAACTTCCGATCGCATGAGATGTGATATCGCAATGCTTCTAATATCAAAACCGAGACCCTCACTATAGCATGATATGTGATATCTAAGTCCTTCCCATTCCAATCCTGAGACACTCCCTATAGCATGAGATGTGATATCCAACTCTTTCCCATTCCAATCCTGAGACCCTTCCTATAGCATGAGATATGATATCTCAATACTTCTAATACCAAACGTGAGATCCTTCCGATAACATGAGATGTGATATCCAAATCCTTTAGCATGAGATGTGATATCCAACTCCTTCCCATTCCAATCCTGAGACCCTTCTGATAGCATGAGATGTGATATCTCAATGCTTCTAATACCAAACCTGAGATCCTTCCGATAGCATGAGATGTGATATCTCAATGCTTCTAATACCAAACCTGAGATCCTTCCTATAACATGAGATGTGATATCCAAATCCTTCCCCTTCCAAACCTGAGACCCTCCCTTTAGCATGAGATGTGATATCCAACTCCTTCCCATTCCATTCCTGAGACCCTTCTGATAGCATGAGATGTGATATTTCAATGCCTCTAATACCAAACCTGAGATCCTACCTCTGACATGAAATGTGATATCCAACTCTTTCCCCTTCCAAACCTGAGAGCCTTCCTATAGCATGAGATGTGATATCCAAGTCCTTCCCATTCCAATCCTGAGACCCTTCCTATAGCTTGAGATGTGATATCCAACTCCTTCCCATTCCAATTCTGAGACCCTTCCTATACTCTGAGACTTGATATCTCAATGCTTCTAATACCAAACCTGAGACCCGTAATATAACATGAGATGTGATATCCAAATCCTTCCCCTTCCAAACCTTAGACCCTTCCTTTATCATGAGATGTGATATCCAACTTCTTCCCATTCCAATTCTGAGACCTTTCCGATATCATGAGATGTGATATCTCAAAGCTTCTAATATCAAACTTGAGACCCTCCCTATAGCATGAGATGTGATATCCAAGTCCTTCCCATTCCAATCCTGAGACCCTTCCTATAGCATGAGATGTGATATCTCAATGCTTCTAATACCAAACCTGAGACCCTTCCTATAACATGAGATGGGAATATCCAACTCCTTCCCATTCCAATCCTGAGACCCTTCCGATAGCAGAGATGTGATATCTCAATGCTTATACCAAACCTGAGACCCTTCCTATGGCATGAGATGTGATATCCAACTCCTTGCCATTCAAATCCTGAGACCCTTCCTATAGCATGAGAAGGGATATCCAACTCCTTCCCAATCCAATCCTGAGACCCTTCCGATAGCAGAGACGTGATATCTCATTGCTTCTACCAAACCTGAGACCCTTCCTTTAGCATGAGATGTGATATCCAAATCCTTCACATTCCAATCCTGAGACCCTTCCTATAGCATGTGATGTGATATCTCAATGCTTCTAATACCAAACCTGAGATCCTTCCGATAACATGAGATGTGATATCCAATTCCTTCCCATTCCAAACCTGAGACCCTTCCTATTGGATGAGATGTGATATCCAACTCCTTCCCATTCCAACCCTGAGACCCTTCTTCCCATTCCAATCCTGAGACCCTTCCGATAGCAGAGATGTGATATCTCAATGCTTATACCAAACCTGAGACCCTTCCTATGGCATGAGATGTGATATCCAACTCCTTGCCATTCAAATCCTGAGACCCTTCCTATAGCATGAGAAGGGATATCCAACTCCTTCCCAATCCAATCCTGAGACCCTTCCGATAGCAGAGACGTGATATCTCATTGCTTCTACCAAACCTGAGACCCTTCCTTTAGCATGAGATGTGATATCCAAATCCTTCACATTCCAATCCTGAGACCCTTCCTATAGCATGTGATGTGATATCTCAATGCTTCTAATACCAAACCTGACATACTTCCTATAACATGAGATGTGATATCCAACTCCTTCCATTCCAATCCTGAGACCCGTCCTATAGCATGAGATGTGATATCTCAATGCTTATACCAAACCTGAGACCCTTCCTATAGCATGAGATGTGACATCCAACTACTTCCCATTCCAATCCTGAGACCCTTCCTATAGCATGAGATGTGATATCTCAATGCTTCTAATACCAAACCTGAGATCCTTCCTCTAACATGAAATGTGATATCCAACTCCTTCCCTTTCCAAACCTAAGAGCCTATCTATAGCATGAGATGTGATATCCAAGTCCTTCCCATTCCAATCCTTAGACCCTTCCTACAGCATGCAATATATCTCAATGATTCTAATAACAAACCTGAGACCCGTCCTATAGCATGAGATATGATATCCAAATCCTTCCCATTCCAATCCTGAGACCCTTACTATAACATGAAATGTGATATCCAACTCCTTCCCATTCCAACCTGAGACCCTTCCTATAGCATGAGATGGGATATCCAACTTCTTCCAAATCCAATACTGATACCCTTCCGATACCATGAGATGTGATATCCCAATGCTTCTAATACCAAACCTGAGACCCGTCCTATAACATGAGATATGATATCCAAGTCCTTCCCATTCCAATCCTGAGACCCATACTATGGCATGAGATGTGATATCAAACTCCTTCCCATTCCAATCCTGAGACCCTTCATATAGCTTGAGGTGTGATATCCAACTCCTTCCCATTCCAATTCTGAGACCCTTCTTATACCATGAGACTTGATATCTCAATGCTTCTAATACCAAACCTGAGACCCGTCCTATAACATGAGATGTGATGTCCAAATCCTTCCCCTTCCAAACCTTAGACCCTTCCTTTATCATGAGATGTGATATCCAACTCCTTCCCATTCCAATCCTGAGACCCTTCCGATATCATGAGATTTGTTATCTCAATGCTTCTAATATCAAACTTGAGACCCTCCCTATAGCATGAGATGTGACATCCAAGTCCTTCCCATTCCAATCCTGAGACCCTTCCTCTAGCATGAGATGTGATATCTCTATGCTTCTAATACCAAACCTGAGACCCTTCCTATAACATGAGATGGGATATCCAACTCCTTCCCATTCCAATCCTGAGACCCTTCCGATAGCAGAGATGTGATATCTCAATGCTTATACCAAACCTGAGAACCTTCCTATGGCCTGAGATGTCATATACAACTCCTTCCCATTCCAATCCTGAGACCCTTCCTTTAGCATGAGATGTGATATCTCAATGCTTATACCAAATCTGAGACCCTTCCTATAGCATGAGATGTGATATCCAATTACTTCCCATTCCAATCCTGAGACCCTTCCTATAGCATGAGATGTGATATCTCAATGCTTATACCAAACCTGAGAGCCTACCTATAGCATGAGATGTGATATCCAAGTCCATCCCATTCCAATCCTTAGACCTTCCTACAGCATGCGATGTGATATCTCAATGATTCTAATACCAAACCAGAGACTCTTCCTTTAACATGAGATGGGATATCGAACTCCTTCCCATTCCAATCCTGAGCCGCTTCCGATAGCAGAGATGTGATATCTCAATGCTTATACCAAACCTGAGACCCTTCCTATAACATGAGATGTGATATCCAACTCCTTCCCGTTCCAAACCTGAGACACTAACTATAGCATATGTGATATCCAACTCCTTCCCATTCCAAACATGAGACCCTTCCTATAGCAAGAAAGTAATATCCAACTCCTACCCATTCCAATCCTGAGACCCTTCGTATAGCAAGAGATGTGATATCCAAATCCTTCCCATTCCAATCCTGAGACCCTTCCTATAACATGAGATGTGATATCCAACTCCTTCCCATTCCAACCTGAGACATTTCCTATAGCATGAGATGTGATATCCAACTCCTTCCCAATCCAATCCTGAGACCCTTCCGATAGCAGAGACGTGATATCTCAATGCTTCTACCAAACCTGAGACCCTTCCTTTAGCATGAGATGTGATATCCAAATCCTTCAGATTCCAATCCTGAGACCCTTCCTATAGCATGAGATGTGATATCTCAATGCTTCTAATACCAAACCTGAGATCCTTCCTATAACATGAGATGTGATATCCAATTCCTTCCCATTCCAAACCTGAGACCCTTCCTATTGGATGAGATGTGATATCCAACTCCTTCCCATTCCAACCCTGAGACCGTTCCTATAGCATGAGATGTGATGTCTCAATGCTTCTAATACCAAACCTGAGATCCTTCCTATAACATGAGATGTGATATCCAAATCCTTCCTATTCCAATCCTGAGACTCTTCTGATAGCATGAGATGTGATATCTCAATGCTTCTAATACCAAACCTGAGATCCTTCCGATAGCATGAGATGTGATATCTCAATGCTTCTAATACCAAACCTGAGAACCTTCCTATAACATGAGATGTGATATCCAAATCCTTCCCCTTCCAAACCTGAGACCTTCCCGTTACCATGAGATGTGATATCCAACTCCTTCCCATTCCATTCCTGAGACCCTTCTGATAGCATGAGATGTGATATTTCAATGCGTCTAATACCAAACCTGAGATCCTACCTCTAACATGAAATGTGATATCCAACTCTTTCCCCTTCCAAACCTGAGAGCCTTCCTATAGCAAGAAAGTAATATCCAACTCCTACCCATTCCAATCCTGAGACCCTTCGTATAGCAAGAGATGTGATATCCAAATCCTTCCCATTCCAATCCTGAGACCCTTCCTATAACATGAGATGTGATATCCAACTCCTTCCCATTCCAACCTGAGACATTTCCTATAGCATGAGATGTGATATCCAACTCCTTCCCAATCCAATCCTGAGACCCTTCCGATAGCAGAGACGTGATATCTCAATGCTTCTACCAAACCTGAGACCCTTCCTTTAGCATGAGATGTGATATCCAAATCCTTCACATTCCAATCCTGAGACCCTTCCTATAGCATGAGATGTGATATCTCAATGCTTCTAATACCAAACCTGAGATCCTTCCTATAACATGAGATGTGATATCCAATTCCTTCCCATTCCAAACCTGAGACCCTTCCTATTGGATGAGATGTGATATCCAACTCCTTCCCATTCCAACCCTGAGACCCTTCCTATAGCATGAGATGTGATGTCTCAATGCTTCTAATACCAAACCTGAGATCCTTCCTATAACATGAGATGTGATATCCAAATCCTTCCTATTCCAATCCTGAGACTCTTCTGATAGCATGAGATGTGATATCTCAATGCTTCTAATACCAAACCTGAGATCCTTCCGATAGCATGAGATGTGATATCTCAATGCTTCTAATACCAAACCTGAGAACCTTCCTATAACATGAGATGTGATATCCAAATCCTTCCCCTTCCAAACCTGAGACCCTCCCTTTACCATGAGATGTGATATCCAACTCCTTCCCATTCCATTCCTGAGACCCTTCTGATAGCATGAGATGTGATATTTCAATGCGTCTAATACCAAACCTGAGATCCTACCTCTAACATGAAATGTGATATCCAACTCTTTCCCCTTCCAAACCTGAGAGCCTTCCTATAGCATGAGATGTGATATCCAAGTCCTTCCCATTCCAATCCTGAGACCCTTCCTATAGCTTGAAATGTGATATACAACTCCTTCCCATTCCAATTCTGAGACCCTTCCTATACTATGAGACTTGATATCTCAATGCTTCTAATACCAAACGTGAGACCCGTAATATAACATGAGATGTGATATCCAAATCCTTCCCCTTCCAAACCTTAGACCCTTCCTTTATCATGAGGTGTGATATCCAACTCCTTCCCATTCCAATCCTGAGACCCTTCCGATATCATGAGATGTGATATCTCAAAGCTTCTAATATCAAACTTGAGACCCTCCCTATAGCATGAGATGTGATATTCAAGTCCTTCCCATTCCAATCCTGAGACCCTTCCTATAGCATGAGATTTGATATCTCAATGCTTCTAATACCAAACCTGAGACCCTTCCTATAACATGAGATGGGAATAGCCAACTCCTTCCCATTCCAATCCTGAGACCCTTCCGATAGCAGAGATGTGATATCTCAATGCTTATACCAAACCTGAGACCCCTCCCATAGCATGAGATGTGATATCAAACTCCTTCCCATTCCAATCCTCAGACCCTTCCTATAGCATGAGATGTGATATCTCAATGCTTCTAATATCAAACTTGAGACCCTACCTATAGCATGAGATGTGATATCCAAGTCCTTCCCATTCCAATCCTGAGACACTTCCGATAGCATGAGATGTGATATCTCAATGCTTCTAATATCAAAACTGAGACCCTCCCTATAGCATGATATGTGATATCTAAGTCCTTCCCATTCCAATCCTGAGACCCTTCCTATAGCATGAGATGTGATATCTCAATGCTTCTACCAAACCTGAGACCCTTCCTTTAGCATGAGATGTGATATCCAACTCCTTCCCATTCCAACCCTGAGACCCTTCCTATAGCATGAGATGTGATATCTCAATGCTTATCCTTGATTCCTGTAGTAAATTGATTTCCTTTGCAGGCCGACTCCTGTCACGAATGCCTTGTCTGCATGCATTCTCTCCTGGCCATTCTGTCACCGTGGCTATTTGCCTACCCCCTTCCTCTCTCAGTAGATGGACTTCTCCATCCTAGCCTCCTACCACTCAACTCCGCCTACTTGGAGAATTCAAAATGAACCTGTATGCTTCCTGACCTGGACTTTTACGAGATCTGCAACTCTTCATGTCGCTGGCCCTACACACTGCAGGGAATACTCAGGATTTTCTGATCTCAGACCTCCCCCTCTGTAACCCTCTCAACAATCCTCTCCCGTGGTGATCAAGTTCTCATCTCCAAAGAAGGCTAACTGCCAGCTGTTCCTCCTCAGAGGAGTTCTCCCTTTCTGTCACTGCTCCCTGCACCGTTTCGCGTTGCAAACACTTGCTTCCCTGCTCTCTGGTTTAGACGCTTTTCCTTCTCAGAGGCCTTCTTCCTTTCTGCCCTTTTCGCGTTGCAAGTACTCGCTTCCCAGCTCTCTGGTTGAGATGCGTGTTCCCTGCCTTCTCTCCTCTTGCTACAGCCTTCCAATTTGCTCCACAAGATACAGTGTTCAGAATGCTTTATAACACCCATTATTCAACATATAGCTGTAACCCGCTAGACGTATTGAAACGTGCTAAAAACGAGCAGAAACAGCTAGAAAATGTACTTTCCTCGCGTTTTGGTAAATGCGAATTCTGGTGGATTCCCATTTTGTACTCTGTTCGTGCGTTTGTTCAGTCGAATCCTGGTCTTTTGAACCACTCTTCTCCCATACAAGGGAGGGTCAAAATGTGTTGTTTTCAGGCTGAATTTATACTGCTGAAATGCTCGCTTCCCTGCTCTCTGGTTTAGATGCGTGTACTGTAGGGTATTTTGTGGAGATTTGGGGCCTGACGGTATTTTATTACCGCAGAAAAATAACTTAGCAATAATCACTCTTTGTATTCAGATTTGGCCATGTGCAACAATAATACAATGGACATGCATTATTTCAGCACCCAGACCTGCATATTTGGTATACGTGGTTGGTGGTATTTTGGTGAGCATAATTCCCTTGTTTTATTTGTGGCCCCAATGTCCAGAATCCCTTATCTTTGCTTAGATTTTTCGTGTGATCACTAGAGAGACCTCAGACCTGCATTCTAGGAATACCACATTTCCAGTGATAGTGTTGGTGCGCCACCATGGGCGAACTCACTGACTTATTTACGACAGAGAGCTATATGTGGTAGTCTTGTGGTAATTTCCACTACCTTATATACGGTAGGGAGCTATGTTCAGAGAGTCTCTCTTCCCGTTGGCTCATGTACCTCCAACAAGTTATGCTACAGTTACTCACAATTATTCATACTGATTCTGACATACACACATCTGTCTTAAAATGACCATTGCACTGTTTAAAAATCTCCCCACATCATTGGCATTGTAATGGTAAATAGAAAATAAATCACCCGTCTGTTTTCAAATATTTTCTGTATTATAAAAGTTGCATTTAGACATGATCTCATTCTTTACAGAAATAAATAAAATGGTACAGTAAAAGCATTTTCTATGTCACACTGCAAAGAGCGTGGCGGAGAACAGAACTCAAATTGCAACATTGGTATTTGATTAAGACACGCACAGGAATCCTACACTGACTGCATATTTTCGTGCACACACCCGGCTCCCACGCTTAGGTAATTACCTTATCTGAGTGTTCTTCAGTTGTTCTCTTTGTGAATGTGGCTCTCTTGGATTAACTCCAGCAAAAAGGAACGCTTGCCTTCTCAAGCCGGGGTCATTGCCTGGAATTCTCAGCTTTTTCAGATAGGAATGCCTCAGCCAGTGGAAAGGTTTTTCTTTCAGCTCTCCCCAGTCTCGACTGCAGCAGGACACCGGAATTTGCATTCAGTCAGGACCCCACAGCCAGGTCTTCTCCCCAGTAGTGCAGAAAGATGTCTGCCTGTCTTTTTCCCTGATACTGCCCACTAAAACTTTCCTCTCAGCCCTCTGTATGACGTGTCCCAATGAAATCCATCATCTCTCATCCTCCTACTCTTCAACAATAGCTTCGCTTATACATTTGCAATTGTTGCAAATCTGACTTCCTCCTTCCTGCAGTTACTGTGCACAAAAACACGGAGAATCAGGCAGAGAAGAGAAGAGAAAAATCTGCACACACATTTAAATGGTTTTCAGAGTATGCCTAATTCTGCAGTGGAGAACACATTTTATTAGTGAGTTATATTAAAATAAGGTTTTATTAGTCAGGTTAATGGTTAATAGGTTAGCTGTTAATTTTCAAATGTGTCTCTAGCAATATAGGCATTTCAGGTGAAAAATAGTGTGCATTTTTAAATGAACACGTGTGCTTTTAACTGTAAAAATAGATTTGCATCTTATATGTTAAAATCGTTTTTGACTGAATAGTCTGTCTTTCCTTGTTAATCTGCTAACCCATATAGCAATGCACCGCACCCTTGTGGTGGTGGTGCTGCAAAAAAAATTTTTTCTACTTGTGCAGTATTGCTGTACTCTGTACTGTAACACGCCAAATATCCTTACATATACCCTCCTTTTGTTTTTAGAACTTGGCTATAATCCAAGCCAATTCCTAAAAACAACTTGTTCTTTCTTTTTCTTTTAAAATGCATGTGTATTGGGATATCTTTCTCTTCCTGACGTAGTCAGTAAAATCAGTAACATTTTCATTTTTACTGATAGCACAATCAACCATCCACCCATGATTAGCACCAGGATAGCCAAACCCACTATTGAGCGTTCCCCCCAGGTTCCCCAATTAAATCTTTCCACTTCTATTATGCCCAGATTACTAATTGTAATATTGTTTTTTCGCAAATTCATTTTCATAACATGTCTTTCTTTGTGATTCAATAAATATTCCACATCTGGATCTATTGGAAAAGTACCCCTTTGAAAAAATCGATATTTTCCACTTGGCTTTCCCAAACATCATTTGTTACATGAAACAATGTTAATCCCCCAATTGACACAATTGCATCCTTTGGAACCTGTAAATAAAAAACATTATATTTTACCTGTTTAACCACGTATGTTCCATGGTTTAAATGTACTACCGTCATGTTCTTTAAACAGGTGCTGACCAACCATTTACCTCTGACCATCTTAGCCTGTGCCATTTCTTCACTCCCCATATTACTAATAATCACTTCACATCCCTCTGATATATTTGGGTCAGATTTCAATCCACAAATAGCATCTGTGGCATCAGGAACAAACGGTTTACCTGGACACATATAATTTTGTTCTTTAAATGTTACACATGTTTCCAGGTTTGGTATTAAATAAACTTCAGGTTCCCATGACTGAAATGCCACCACTTTTGGAGTCTTAATCTTAATGAATTTGTCCTCTTGCCAAAATCCCACGTTGTGTACCCACTTCGTTTGGTAAATAAGTTCAGGGGCTACAAATGGGATGCATAGCAAAAATCCGATCTCTAGTCTTTCCAAGTCCACATATAACGGCATTGCATTCCCCATTTCGAATGCAATTTTTACCTGTATAAGGTCAATTTCCCTCCTGGTCAATCTTTCTATCATTTGACGAATGATATCCTGCGAAACAAAATACAAGGGAATATGTCCTTGAATCAATTGTGAAACTGCAGTTTGAACTTCTCTCATATAATTCGTTAATAGTCTATCAACAGGACTCATTATGTTCAATATTTCATTTAAAGTTCTGTCATGCTTAAGTATTACTTTAGTCGCCCGTTGCATCACATCCGCTTGTTCATTTAGAATGATTGCAGTTTCATTTATGAATCTTACTTGTTCATCCAGTCCCCCTCTAATTCCATCTAATGTCTTTTGTATTATTTCTAGGTCGATACTCAGTTGTTGTGCTTTAGTACTCAGTGTTCCTACCGAAATAGAATTGGCTGTTGATATTGTGGTACCTATTATTGCTCCAATTATAGACATTACCACTGATATCGCGAGCATCACCGCACCTCTCTTTCCTCTCTTCTTCTTAATGTCTGCTGAATTCACAAATGTTTTTTCCAATTGCATTAATATATCTCTTATTGACTGCTTAGCGTCCTCTTTTCTTATTTCCAGCCACTCTTTAGTCTGTTCAATCTTAATTCCGGTATTGTTCAAGTGTTTTTCAATCAAAATCTCAGGATTTAACGGTATGTATATATTTTGGAAAATCATCCTTCTATCACTCATGATGAATCCTGGTGCCTCTTCCACCGCGATACCAGATGCTGGTCCAGGTTCAATGACAACCTGTGCTTCTGAATTCTTGAAGATCCCTCCAAATATCATCATCATTAATGTCATCGGTATCATCTTCAATGCTGATCGCTTTGTAGCCTTGGTCTTCACCCCTCTTTGGGGCTTTCCCGGAATCCGTCCACGTGGGCTCCAGGACTCCATCGTCTGCCGTGGCCTCTGATCCCAGAACCTCCGACCAAATAATGTTAATATTCTAAATCAAATAGAAAAGAAACAAATTAAGTACATAGCACAATACTAACTTCACCCTTTTACCAAAAATAAAACATGCTTGGTAAAAATATTTCTTTTCTTTTTTTTTTTTTCTGAAATTAAACACAAGTTAAAAGAAAACAAATACATATAAAACAGCATTCAATATTTAATACACTTTCTCTCTGCACACCAACCACGAGCTTCCGTTATATGTGCATATATTTATTTATTTATTTATTTATTTATATTATATATTTTTACATATATTACAGTGTTTATGTGCCATCATAACAATCAACTTTTTTTAACTTCTTTGTCACTGCCTCCTGATTACACCCATTTATTTTCTCAAGGGACTCTATCCGTTTCCACATGCTCAAGCTGCCTGATCTCATGTCTGGGATGGCATGGTTTGATTTGATTTACATGGACAAACTGCTCTATTGCTGTTTCACCTTCATTTTTCAAAATTTTATACACTACAGGAGAGACTTTATCTATAATTCGAAATGGCCCCTGCCAGGCTGCTAGAAATTTAGAATTTTTCTGTTTACTTTTTCCAAAATGAAACTTGTACACCTGATCCCCTACACTGTATTCCTTTACTGATGTCTTTTTATCATAATATGACTTAGCACTGTCAGCAGCTCTTTCCAGATTTCTCTGCACAAAAGCGAATGCGTGTTGCAAATGCCTCCTCAGTTCATCAATATATTCATGAACTGTGGATGCACTCACTAGAGTTTGCTCATGTGTTCTGTATAGTAGGTGTTGTGGTAACACCATTTTCCTACCTGTTAAGACCTCATGGGGGCTAACACCTGTTGCTTTGGCAGGAGTCGACCTGATTGCCATCAAAACCAATGGTAAACGCAAATCCCAGCTGGAACCTGCTTCTGCCACAAATTTCTTTAAAATATCCACAACAGACCTATTGCTTCTTTCAACTGTACCTGAAGACGCCGCCCGATATGCGATATGTAGTTTCCTTTTCACACCTAGTATTTGCCATACCTTGCTCATTAGAGTACTTGTGAAATGACTTCCTCTGTCTGACTCAATTCTTTGCGGCAACCCAAACCTTGAGAACACATGGTTCACCAGCAATGTGGCTGCTGTTTGCGCACTACAATCTGGTGCAGGAATGCACTCAATCCACTTTGACATCAAACATACCACACTCAAAATATAACGGTGTCCCCTGCTCGACCTTTTTAAAGGACCTACATAGTCTATTTGCAAATCTGACCATGGGAGAGTTAGGCCTCTTTTCATCAATGGTGCTCTGTGCATTGGTGAAGCAGGTTTAAATTGGGCGCATACTAGACATCCTCTAGTATATAATTCCACATCTTGGGACATATGAGGCCAGTAAGCATAATCTTTTAGTATTTCTAATGTTTTTTGTGAACCTCTATGGCCTGCAGTTATGGCATCGTGTGCATGGTGTAGCATTAGTCCTCTGAATGAAAGGGGTACTACCCACTGTATTTGCCCTGTTATGGACTCTCTAATCATGAGTCCATCCTGTAATCTGATTCGTGTTTTGTTCTTTAATAACACCCTCAACTCTTCTTTTCCCATACAATCATTTTCTGTTAAAGGATTTTGTTCAGGATCTATCAAATGATTATAATAGATTCCCAAAATTTGATCATTCTTTTGTGCCTCAATCAAATCTTGGTCTGGCGTGTCATGACTCCACTGCACCACCGGTTGATCTACCTCCTTTGGTGCTTTAGAACGTGTGACTGCATCAATTTGTATTTCACCCATTAAATAATCAATAGGTAGCAATTCTCCCATCACAGCCCCAATCTTAGCCAGATGGTCTGCCTTATCATTTCCCTCCTTATCCTCTCCTGGTGTTTTTAAATGCCCACGAATTTTTCTCCAGTATATTGTTAAATTATTTTCTGACACCAATTTGTCTATGGCTTGTATCATTTTTCCATGTTTAAGTGGCTTTTTGTTGTATGTAACCATGCCTCTTGCTTTCCAACCAGGCAAATACTCCACAAAGCTATTCCGTGCATAGTCAGAATCAGTCACCAGGACAATTTCACTGAACTTTTTATCAACTGCAGTAGCAATTGCTTTATAGATGGCTGCCAATTCCGCCACCTGACTGCTCTTATCTCCAATCCTCATCCCTATACTAGGAACGCCTTCACATTTCAACCAGACATTTCCTATTCCTGCCACTAATTGTTTATTACTGTCATTTTCAATGTGAAAAGCACAACCATCCACATATACAGTTGGCAAATCCTTGCATGTTTTTTCATCAAAAGCTTTGTGTGGTGATTGTTCAAATTCCTGTAAACTAGCTTCCACTTCCATTTCATTTGGTATTTGTTCAGCTGCACAGTCATGTAAGTCAGCTAACCCTTGAGCAATTGGGCTCTTTTTATTTTGTCCATATCTTACTTCTACGGGAAAACCTTGTAATGCCAGCGTCCATGAAGTGATTCTGGATTGCGCTAGATTGCCTGATCTAATTCTTTTACTCTCTAAAAATTGCAAAGGTTGATGATTTGTTTCAATAATCACCTTTTCTCCCTGAACAATGGGGCAAAAATGTTGTAGCGCCCACACAGTGGTTAATAGGGCCTTCTCACATTCATTAAATTTCATTTCAACTTGGGAAAATGCCTTACTTGCATATGCAATGGTTTTGTGATTCAAATCGTGTTTTTGTGATAACACTGCTGACATACAATGTTCAGAAAAGCCTATTTCTATAAAGAAATCCCTGTCCTTTATGGGGTATGCTAAACATGGTGCCTTTACAAGACATTCCTTCAATCTAGCCACTGCATCAGACTGCTCTCTTTCCCATCTCCAGGGAGTATTTAGTTTAAGCAGTTTAGTTAATGGTTGAGTGATTTCTGCATAATTCTCAATGAACTTTCTGTTATAGCCTGTCATCCCTAATAAACTTTTTACTCCTTTCACATTTTTAGGATCTTTTAATCTTTGAATGGCCTCTATTTTCTTCCTTTGTGGATTTAGCCCATGTTCAGTCACTTCATGCCCTAGAAAGTTCACTTTTTTCTTGCACCATTGTGCTTTTTGCAAAGATACTTTGGCGCCTGCTTTCTGCAATTGGCCAAGTATATGTCTTATTTCATCAAAATGGCTTTTAAGGCTTTCATTTTTTATCAGGACATCATCCACATAAACTATTGTTCCTCTTTCCGCTGCATCCGGCATGGCCTTTCTCAAAAATATGCCAAATTCACTCCCACTATTGATGTACCCGAACGGAGCTCTAAGCCAGGCATATTGAGTCCTGTCAAATGTAAAGGAAAATAGGTGTTGTATCTCCTCTGCCAATGGCACACACCAATATCCAGATGTGAGATCTAACGTGGTAAATACATTTGAACCATGTATCTGAGCTAGGCCCTGATCAATGAATGGTAGTGGCCACCTAGATACTGGTACTCTTTTATTTAACTCTCTTAAGTCTGCACACAGCCGCCATTGACCATTTGGCTTTAACACACCTAAAATAGGCGTATTGGATGTGCTATGAATGGGCCTAATTATTCCCCGTGATTCCAAATTTTTAATAATCTCTGCCAATGATTCTAAACATGCCAGCGGTAGTCTATACTGGCGTACAAACACTGGATTTCTGCTACAACCATCTGGTAGTGTGGCCACATGTAAACCAGTTAAACCACAATCATAAGCATCTTTTGCAAATACATCCTTAAACTCCATAAATATTTCCCTCAGGTCGTCTCGATCCTCATCGCTGTCACATGCATCCGCTAAGGAGATCTGCTCTTCTACCATTCTGGAAAATTCTGGAAACTCTTCTGGTAAAGGAATCTCAGCGCTTTCCTCTAACTGTGTGGCTGTGTCTTTTTGTAGAGCTGCCACTTTTAAATATTTTGGCATATCAGCTTCCACTTCAATGGGCTGATTTCCTGTTTCATTTTCATTTAAATTGAATATTATGCAATCCTCTTGATGGCAGCACACTGTCTCATTTGAATCATAAGGATACACAGAATGAATTTTAAATATTCCTTTGGGCTGAGAGTCCAGGTGTTCTGGCAACTCGCCCTTGGCATCTACATATTTTTCAGGAATATTCCCAATCACCATGTTATTTAAATCTGCCGTATAATGTGATTTTTGTATGGCCATTCCTAATGGGGAGTTTTCCTCTAAATGAATATCCTGACAACCTTTATTATTTACCATGATTTTTACAGATCCCTCACCAATGTCTACCAATGGAATGTATTCATAATCCAGGCCTTGCTGTTTTATGGATTCATTCAGGCATACAAATGCATCAGAGCCTTTCATCTGCTGTCCATTTTTGCATTTCAGTGTTATTGCAAACTGTTTTGTAAATGCAGGAATAATAGTATTTTTCCTCATTTGTAATTCGACTGCATAAGGAACTAGTTGTGCACAATGATAAGCCCTTCTTTTGTCTTCAAATTCAGGTGCCGGACCACCTAGGCGTGACCATATTTTTTGATTAAGGAAATCTAACACCATACACATTCTGTGCATGATGTCATTGCCCATGTAAAATTCATTTTGTGCTCCATTCACTATCCATACATTATGGTAAATTGTTTTCTGCCCAATGCTAATTTTAAGCATGCATCTGCCTGTAATTCGGTTTTCAAAGTCTGGACTGTCCAACCCAGAAACATATTGGTTTTTAATCCTAAATTTCGGGATTTCTTCCCTCTCCATAATTTTTTGCAACAATTTCTCATTAATGAAACTCCTTTCATGTTCAAGCGCTAAAGTGGCTTTTATTGTTTTAAGATAATCATTTATACCAACGTGAACCCATGGTTGCTCATCTTCCATGTGTATTTCTGCCAGAGTGGTAATGTGTTTTTCTGAATCTGTTTTAGGAACAATATTCTGTTTGCATGTTTTCTCTTTTAAATAGAAACGTAATGTGTGTTCGTCTATGGCAGTCTGCCAATCTTTCCTTGGGTCCAAGTATATTTGTACAGGTAGTTTTTCATTGTCGCTCTGAACTTTGTCTTGACACATTAATATAACAGTGACACTAGGTATGCAGCTATTCTGGAGATATACCTCCACAGCATCATTTGTTTTGGCAACGGTGTGACATTCTTTTATATTGCTGTTTTATGATTTTAGTTTCTTAGGCCTCAATGGTTTTTTGGTTAAGGACCACAGCACTCCATTCACCCCATCTATGAGAGGAGACAATCTTTTCAGGCAATCTGTCCCCATCAGAAATGGAATTTCACAAATAGATGTGATCAATACCTCTTGTTTCATTCTGTGCTTTCCTATTTTTATGTCAACCTCAGTTACACCTATGATGGGCACCTCCTCCCCATTAAAGTTATGCACTGGGCCTTGATTTGCCTTCACTGTGATCTGACTCTGTGGATGTCTCCCTTCATTGATACTCTTTACCAGCTCCTTGGACAAAATTGTGGCCTGTGCGCCAGTGTCAATCATAGCGAAGGTGTGGCATTTTTCTTCTACAGTGATGGGTGCATAATATCTGTCCTCAACTTCCTCTAATACACATAAGAAATGTGAATTCTTACTGATTTCAGGGCTCACCTTTCTCAGGTCTTTTTCACTTTTGGCTAAGCACATTGGTAAATGAAAAGACATTTTTCCCTCCTTTTTACCCATTTCTGTGCGAGATATTTTATTCATTTCTCCATGTTCAGAGGTTTTTTGGAGTGTGGCCACCGTTCGCCCATCCATCTGGGTAACATCAGAGACCACATTACAACCTCCCAACTGAACATGTGTAACAACATCATTCAGCAATTTGTCATTTTTTAATTCTGTGCATTTGTGATCATTTAGTGTAATACCAGCCCTTTCAGCCTCTTCAAAAATATGTGGCTCAAAGAATTCTTCAGGTGATTGACTTGTACCCTCCTTGTGAGTATTTCCTTTTTCTGTCTGTGTTTGGTCATTGTTTTGCTTGCCCAGGGAAGGAGCTATGGCATCCCCACTTACTCCCTGTTCACTGGTATTCCCCATGCATGAGTCATTTTTCTTAAATCTGTCCCTTTGTTCTTTTGGAATTCCTAATGTTTCTTTTTCATTTGTGCAAATCTTTACTGTTTTATTTAGCTCTAAGTTAAACCGTACCTCTTTTTTAGAAGTATTTGCACTTTCTGTCACAATTTCATTTACTGGTACTTTCATTTTTAATCCATTAGACATCTCAGAGTCGTTATGCAAAATTATATCAGAGCAATCTGTCATTTTGGCACTGCAGTTATCATGAGTACTTAGTCACTTTTCGGAAGCCCCCCGGTCATTGCTATGGCCATCAGCCCCCTCTTTGGAAGGTTGTTTTTGCGCTGTATAGAGCTTTCCTATTTGCTCAGCTAACATTTTCACTTGGGCCTCAAGGCACTGGAACCTTTCCATCTCTCTAGGATCCTCTTTCTGTGGCCTAGGTCGATATTGGTTGTTTTCCCCCTGATTGGATCTATTCTGATACCTCTCAGGTGATTGATACCGGTTGGGATGGTTTCTGAACTCTTGATTTATTTGTGGAGGGGAGCGGGTTGCACCCATCCTTTGATTATAGTCCCCTGGTGGGGAATCATTGTACTGGCGTGGACTGTAGTTCACGTTTTGCCTCATGTCCTGTCTCTCAGATTGTGGGTACTGGCCCCTATGTTGATTTCCATTATCAGTAAATCGATCCACATATCGGGGCCTATCCTGATTACCATATATCATGGTGTTGGGATCAAACCTACTCTGTGTCCCCAATGACTGGTAGGGACCATCGTTTCTTTGATCTTGATTTTGTCTCTGGTTATTGTTCATACCTGCCATATCAGACCGGTATCTTACCCGGGGTCTATCTCCTAAATATCTAGGGCTGATGTAGCTCTCTCTATTACTAGGATCATGTGATTGGAACATTGGTACAGGAAATGGCGATCTTTGTTGATTACCCCTTTGTTCAGGTGTCACATTATTTTTACCTTGGCTTTGAGCAGACTCAAGGGACATTTTGGCTGACCTGATTTCCATTACTGTGGCTGAGGGTTCTTTAGATTTAGGCCTAGTATCTTTCATTTTATCACTTTCTCTACCCTGACAATAGAGTACCTCATATAGCTTTGTGCTTTGATGTACAATCCATTCAAGGGACTTGTCACGGTCAAATTCACGGACCAATTGGGATATGATGTCTTTCTGTAGCCCATAGAAGTATGCGGTTTTAAACTCATTGGAATTTGAGTCAAAAGATACATCAAAGCGAGAGAATGCTCTTTTTAAGTCTTGTAAAAATTGGCGAGGGGATGTATTAGGTCCAGCAGTAATAGTGTACACGACTTTCTTTGCCTCCTGCAATGACTGAAAAGGAGAAAAATGACGCCTAATTTCTTTTTCAAACTCCAGCCATGTCATATTCTGCTGTTCATTTAATCCCCTTATGATGCTGGCCGTCGGGGCATCTAAAGTTAAATGAAAATATTGTCTGTACTGTTCCTTAGGTATCTGGAGCGCTTTAAAAATGTCATGTACCGCTTCTAAGTGATCCTCAATGCAGCATTCACCTCCCTTTTTAAATGGTTTGATCAGGGCTTTAATGGATTTCATTATTTTTATGGGGCTACTTGTTGCAATGCATGGAATTGCACTATTTTGTGATTCAATCCTGTTTTCAGGTGTATGAGATTGGTGGCTGCCCCCAATGGGAGTATCAAATCCCCCAAGGGCGCTGCAACCAAGTTCAGTCACCGGCCCTGTCACTGGGGCACTAGCTCTTTGGGCAGAGCTAGAATTCACCTCCACTCCATTGAATGTGGTACCCTGCCGCCTCTCCTGGGACCTGGGAATGCACATTTGCTGTTCTAAGTCCTTACACTTTTTAAGGAGTCTGTTGGCTTCATCATGCAAATAATTATTTTCATCACTCATTTTATTAATCGCCTACTGCATATCGCACATTTGCATTTGGCATTCATTGAACTCTTTATTTCTCTTGTCTCTTTCTTGGATCATTTTAATCATTTCTTGTTCTGCACTCTGGAGATCACCTTCTTTTTCGCAATGTTCTTTTTGTAAAATCTGCATTTCTGAAACAACCTCATCTTTATCCTGCCTAATGTGATCCACTAAGGCTTTTAAGTGTGTCAATTCTTGCTCACTATCTTCAAATTGTTTCTTGCTTTTGGATAACTGAGTATCAAAGTCTCTGCATTTTAATTGCATGTCTTTTTGGCATACATCCAATTCTGCTCTCAACATTTCCTGATTTTTACTTGCCCCGTCTAATTCAGTCTTTAACCTGTTAATTAGCTGAGTATCATTCTCTTGCATTCGCAGGGACTTGTTTAAAATAAACCATATTTTGCCGCATAGCCGTATTAAACAGTCTTTCTCTGCACTTTTATCGGCTGCATTCAATAATCTTGTAAGGCAGACCTGAATTATGCTGCCTTCTGCAAAAATATTGTCTAGTTTTTCTTTCTGCACCTCACCCTGAATGCGGTTACTCCATTCTAACGTGCTATTTGAAGACCAATTCCCATGTGCAAATAACTTTGCCTCTAAATATTGCACTAGATCTGAGAATGTGGTTTCCCTTTGTGACATTCTGAAATTCGTTTTTAGTGGCACACTGCTATTATAAAATGGGTTCCCTTTAATGTGCAAATGGCAGTGTGAGACACGCTTGCCATGCCCAGTAGGTACTCTATGATCACTTTCCCGGCCTGCAACGCACCATAAATATGTAGGGTATTTTGTGGAGATTTGGGGCCTGACGGTATTTTATTACCGCCGAAAAATAACTTAGCAATAATCACTCTTTGTATTCAGATTTGGCCATGTGCAACAATAATACAATGGACATGCATTATTTCAGCACCCAGACCTGCATATTTGGTATACGTGGTTGGTGGTATTTTGGTGAGCATAATTCCCTTGTTTTATTTGTGGCCCCAATGTCCAGAATCCCTTATCTTTGCTTAGATTTTTCGTGTGATCACTAGAGAGACCTCAGGCCTGCATTCTAGGAATACCACATTTCCAGTGATAGTGTTGGTGCGCCACCATGGGCGAACTCACTGACTTATTTACGACAGAGAGCTATATGTGGTAGTCTTGTGGTAATTTCCACTACCTTATATACGATAGGGAGCTATGTTCAGAGAGTCTCTCTTCCCGTTGGCTCATGTACCTCCAACAAGTTATGCTACAGTTACTCACAATTATTCATACTGATTCTGACATACACACATCTGTCTTAAAATGACCATTGCACTGTTTAAAAATCTCCCCACATCATTGGCATTGTAATGGTAAATAGAAAATAAACCACCCGTCTGTTTTCAAATATTTTCTGTATTATAAAAGTTGCATTTAGACATGATCTCATTCTTTACAGAAATAAATAAAATGGTACAGTAAAAGCATTTTCTATGTCACACTGCAAAGAGCGTGGCGGAGAACAGAACTCAAATTGCAACATTGGTATTTGATTAAGACACGCACAGGAATCCTACACTGACTGCATATTTTCGTGCACACACCCGGCTCCCACGCTTAGGTAATTACCTTATCTGAGTGTTCTTCAGTTGTTCTCTTTGTGAATGTGGCTCTCTTGGATTAACTCCAGCAAAAAGGAACGCTTGCCTTCTCAAGCCGGGGTCATTGCCTGGAATTCTCAGCTTTTTCAGATAGGAATGCCTCAGCCAGTGGAAAGGTTTTTCTTTCAGCTCTCCCCAGTCTCGACTGCAGCAGGACACCGGAATTTGCATTCAGTCAGGACCCCACAGCCAGGTCTTCTCCCCAGTAGTGCAGAAAGATGTCTGCCTGTCTTTTTCCCTGATACTGCCCACTAAAACTTTCCTCTCAGCCC
This sequence comes from Ambystoma mexicanum, assembly GCF_040938575.1. NCBI lineage: Eukaryota > Metazoa > Chordata > Amphibia > Caudata > Ambystomatidae > Ambystoma > Ambystoma mexicanum. Next base: position 325,304,732 of record NC_090936.1, read on the forward strand.
TCTGTATGACGTGTCCCAATGAAATCCATCATCTCTCATCCTCCTACTCTTCAACAATAGCTTCGCTTATACATTTGCAATTGTTGCAAATCTGACTTCCTCCTTCCTGCAGTTACTGTGCACAAAAACACGGAGAATCAGGCAGAGAAGAGAAGAGAAAAATCTGCACACACATTTAAATGGTTTTCAGAGTATGCCTAATTCTGCAGTGGAGAACACATTTTATTAGTGAGTTATATTAAAATAAGGTTTTATTAGTCAGGTTAATGGTTAATAGGTTAGCTGTTAATTTTCAAATGTGTCTCTAGCAATATAGGCATTTCAGGTGAAAAATAGTGTGCATTTTTAAATGAACACGTGTGCTTTTAACTGTAAAAATAGATTTGCATCTTATATGTTAAAATCGTTTTTGACTGAATAGTCTGTCTTTCCTTGTTAATCTGCTAACCCATATAGCAATGCACCGCACCCTTGTGGTGGTGGTGCTGCAAAAAAATTTTTTTCTACTTGTGCAGTATTGCTGTACTCTGTACTGTAACACGCCAAATATCCTTACAGTACCCTGCATTTACCAAAACGCGAGGGAAGTACATTTTCTAGCTGTTTTTGCTAGTTTTTAGCACGTTTCGATACGTCTAGCGGGTTACAGCTATATGTTGAATAATGGGTGTTATAAAGCATTCTGAACACTGTATCTTGTGGAGCAAATTGGAAGGCTGTAGCAAGAGGAGAGAAGGCAGGGAACACGCATCTCAACCAGAGAGCTGGGAAGCGAGTACATGCAACGCGAAACGTTGTAGGGAGCAGGGACAGAAAGGATGAACACCTATGAGGAGGAGCAGCTGGTAGTTAGCCTGCATAGGAGAGAAGAATGTGATCACTAGGGGAGTGCAGCCTGTAAACTAGAAGTGTTAGGAAAGATTTCGTAATTGTAGGTAATTTTCCTTCCATGTGGCAACCCCTAAACTTTTTGCTATTGTTTTTAACCTTGTTCTTGACTTTGCCAGAGAAGTACAGCCTTCTGCCGCACTTCTCTGGGCTTTCGCTCCTTTCTTACGGGGAAACTGACATGCCCTTAAGACAGTCAGTACCGGGGAACGCTGTTTCCCGTAGTTTCTTCTATCATGTTGCGGCTTTAGTGCAACATGACACAAGAGGGCACTGTAAACTAAGTTACAGCTCTCTTGGGTCTCTAGCCTTCTACAGGCCCTAGATACTCTTTTAGGATGGTATTTGATCGGTGCAAGTCATTCAGGGACTCGAATGGTGGCAGCGATCGTTTTGTTTATTTTGAGCTCCTTTTGGCGTTCTGAGCACGTTTTTCGCACTGAACCCAAAATGGTGGCCTGGCTCCCAAAATGGCCAGACCACGAGGCTCCTTTGTCTTGTCCACTGACCGTCTTGCTCCCTTCACCTTCCCCAGGTCGAGAGACCCGGGGCCTTCCTTATTTGGGCATGTACTTTCCCGCGAAACGTGGTTGCTTTCGCGGGCTTCTACATGTCGTTTGTGTGCCTCCAGGGTGTCGGCTGGGATGTCTGGTCCCAATACACATCCTGGGTGCCAGAGAGTCTAGGGTAGTGTGAATGCCTGGGACCACCGTGGTCCGTGATTGGTCCGCGTATGGTATGTGTGTTGATGAGCGGATCTCCCATTGGCTCCCCTCCGTTTTGGCGCGAAGGGAACCGTGGATAAGAGGGAGCTGGAAACACCACTACCATGTCGATCTCCTGAGTTCTCACGAACGAAGGAATACAGGAGCCAAGTATCCTGCAACCCAGAGGCTGGACCGAGGAATCGCTGGTGACCCGCTGAAGGAATCCTCCTTTGCACTGCTGTCGTCCTGTGAAACCCTTTCCTCCTTGGATCGAACCAGAAGGCCTGTACTGGTGCTTCGACCTTTGGAATAGCAGGAACAGCTATTCCCGGCGACTTCATCATCTCCTGCCAAGTAAGCCTTCGGAAGTGTCTCTGGGCCATCCAGTTGACTGACCAGCTTACAAGGGAGTCCTGCTCTGTAACTGCCGCCAGGTTGTGTTGTATTTCGAGTCCTTGTCACTCTCCCACGCTTCGTACACTTGGCGTTCCCAAGTCTGAAGGGAGGAGTGTTCATTTGGCTTGAATACACACGGCCGCTCCGTTGTCCTGCTGCGGCAACAAAACTGTGCTGGTTTCGTCGATTGGGACGTCTTTTTGCTCTACACGACTACGAGGCATTCCCTGCTCTTCTGAACCTGCCAGCTGCTGAAACTAACGTGGAGAAGCCTGGGTCTGCTTGCTTCGGGGACCGGTGAGTAGTTTAGCTAGGATCTGGTCGCCCTCCTGCAGTATCCCATTGCTTTTCCCTGCTGTGTAAAAACAGCACCCTTTTGCCGTACTCACGCTCTGCTTCTGCTCGCTGTGGAGGCTGCGCTTGAGTTGCGGAACCTGTTCTCCTTCTGCTGTGCACTAACCCGAACTGCCTGACTTCCTCCGAAGAGCTTCCCCTTTTGCCCGTTGGCACCGGCGTGGCAGGTACTTTGAGCACAAGGATCCACTCTTCGCAGGGCTCGGACTTCCATCTAGTTAGGTGCCTCTAAAGGCGAACTGAGTCTAAAGCGTTATCGCACTGCCTGTTTTCCTTTCCTTTCAGGTGGACTACATATTTCGTGCTTTAAACGCTTGCGACTGTGTATTTGTATATATATTGTGTTGATATGGTGTGTGTTGGTTTAATATTGTGATATTGTGATTTTCTCGCTGCGGTCATTATTTTAAAGGCCTTAAAATAAATGTGTATCTATTTTTGATATAACAACTGTTTGGAGTAGTTTGTAAGCGCTCTTGCTTTGTGTGCTCATTGCGGGCTTTCAGTCACCCTCCCCCCTCTTGAGACCTAGTCTTGACCGCCGCGATCGCTACCTTGATTGGTCTGGCTTGTCCAGAGGTTACCCTGTTCCAAGTAATTAGGTTGGCCTTCTGAACTTCTGCGCCACCAGGACAGAGTTCAGAAATCCGTCTTAACAAATTGGTGTACAGCGGTGGGATACGACTGAAGGTATCCAGTGTTGCGCTCGAACTAAGGCATTTCAGGTTATTCCAAACAGTACACGTAGTGAATTGTTGTAATATAACTTTAAAAAGGCCATAGTCCTATCAAACAGTATGGAAGCAAATACCTTGTTAACTTTAAATGCTTCCAAATCAGAAACGCTGAAAAAGATGTGTGCGGAGAGAGGTGTTTCCTCTCAAGGCACAAAATTGGAAATGATCCAGAGAATCGTGGCGTGGCAAGAAGCGCAGCTTGACGCTATAACTTCCGAGGACAGTGCAGAAGGTGGTGGGGCTGCTCTCACTGGCAGAACCGACGGTTCTGCCGCTGCACTGATCCATCGCGACCACGAGGACAGGGAGGATGTAATGTCTAATGTTTCCTCTGCCAGTGTTGATGGGGAGGCTATGCTTGAATTCAAGAAGCAAGAGCTGCGGTTTAGGCAGCAGGAGCTTGAATTCAGCATAGCCAAACTAAAAATCGAACAGGCAGAAAAACAGAAAGACAGGGATCACCAGTTGGAACTGGCCAAGCTTCAGGTTGCAAATGGATCCAAGGGTCCTAGACATGGGTCTGGGGCTTCCTCTCATCCACAGTTTCCAAAAGATCTGCTCAGTGTGTATGAAGAAAGGAATGACATTATGGACTGGCTGAATGCGTTTGAGTATGCATGCGAGGTCCAGGAAGTTGACAATGCTGATAAGATTGCGTGGTTGCTCAGTAGACTGCCCCATTCTGGCTGCAGTGCCATTATGGAAATGTCGAAGGCTGAGCGGGCTGATTTCGCAATGTTAAAGCAAACTCTCATTTTAAAGTTTGGGAAGACTCCGGCCCAATATTTAAAGCGTTTTCGAGAGTATAAGAAAAAGGAAGGTGGTACTTGGGGATCTTATGTCGCTGAATCTTTGAAAAACTTAACTGGCTGGGTTGAAGGTTATAAGGTTTCTACCTTCGAAGGCATGATAAATCTTGTCATGCTGGAACACATTTTTGCTTCTTCTTCCCCGGAGCTTAAGCAGCATTTGGCCGATTCGAAGGAGATAGATCCTAAGAAGCTGGCCATTGCAGCAGACTTATGGGTGTCACATCGAGTGTCCCATAAGGACAAAACTCATCCTGGTAAGCAGGAGGAAGGGAAAAAGTCCAAAGATATGGAGGGTGGGGAATCTGCTAAATCTTCTTCCCATAAGGGCCACAAAAAGAAAAACAAGGGTAAGACACAAGAGAACTCACAGGGTAGTGGAGGTCCGCCTCCAAAACAGAACTCTGGTTACAATAAGCCTCCCTATGTAAACAGACCCACTGGGGCTTGTTTTTCTAGTGGAGCAACTGACCATGTGAAGGGGGATCCCCGTTGTAAGGTTAGACCTTTGGGGGTCCACTCCGCTAATCTGGCCTTCTCCTCCTACGAGGAAGAAGAGATTACAGGAGCATCCTTCTCCTCAGACTCATTTCCCAGCGGGATAGAGGCTGAGGTAGTTTTAGTGTCCCTGGGTTCCTGGGAGCCTAAAGTCGCAGAGGCTTATGCTAGGATTCCGGATAATACCAAGCACTACTTTAAAGACAGTGTGCTGATCAATGGAGTGGATACTCCAGCTCTTAGGGATAGTGGGTGCAGTCGCACTGTAGTGGATTCTACCTTGGTAGACTCAGAGGAAGTTGCCAGAGCTACTCTGATGCCCACTAAGTTGGCTGACGGCCCCCTCCATATGTTTCCCGTGATCCCTGTAAATCTTACTTTAAATGGTACAGCAGTCAGGATTCCAGTGAGCATTCAGAGAAACGTCCCGGGAAAGGTCTTGTTGGGCAATGATCTCAGAGCTTTAGGGCTCGTAGGAGACACTGCCGAAAGACCCTACACACGGTCTCAAGCACGGGCAGCATTGGCCAAGTCCAATACGCCGCCCCAGCCGAAGGGGAAACCCAAGGCGAAAGGAGTCTACAAGTCAAGACGAGGGAAAGAGAATATTCCCCCGAGCTCGCCTACCACTGCGGTGGAGGAAGTTGGTCAATCGCCCGGGCCTGACGAGGAGGTGGCGATGCCTGAAGTATTCGACCCCAACGATCATCCTGAACTAAAAGACTTGTTAGTTGAAGGAGGTCCTGATAGGGACGAATTCAGTAAAGGCCAACGTGAGTGCCCATCTCTGGAAGGCCTAAGGAGACAGGCCTGCTCCCAGCTTGAGGGTGAACCTCCTGGGAAGCATAGGATTTATTGGGAAGGTGGACTCCTGTATAGTGAGCCCACAGAGTCTACAGAAGGAGACCATAGGAGGTTGGTGGTTCCCCTTGCTGTTAGGCCCTTCCTCCTGCAGTTGGCGCATGAAGTTCCCCTTGCTGGTCACCTTGGTATGAAGAGGACCAAGCAAAGGTTATCCATGCACTTCTACTGGCCCAAGATGGGGGTGCAAGTAGAAAGTCACTGCAGGAGCTGTGCCTCCTGCCAGTTGTCTGGTAAGGTTGGCTCGACAATCCAAGCTCCGTTGGTACCGCTCCCAGTTGTGGGGGTACCATTTGAAAGGGTAGGGATCGACATCGTTGGCCCCCTTGACCCGCAAACATCCTCGGGCAATAGGTTTATCCTGGTGCTGGTCGACCATGCAACCAGGTATCCTGAGGCCATCCCATTGAAAACTGTAACTGCCAAGTCAGTTGCAAAAGCTTTACTCGGCATATTTACTAGGGTTGGCTTCCCTAAAGAAGTTGTGTCAGATCGTGGCAGCAACTTTATGTCGAAGTATATGCAGGCTATGTGGAAAGAATGTGGGGTCACCTACAAGTTCTCTTCTGCATACCACCCCCAGACCAATGGTCTGGTGGAACGTTTCAACAGAACGTTAAAGAGCATGATTGGGGCTCTGGAGGAGCCCCAGAGAAGAAAATGGGATCTTCTTTTACCATGCCTACTGTTTGCCTACCGAGAGGTACCACAGGAGGGTGTTGGCTTCAGCCCCTTCGAACTTCTGTTCGGTCATCCCGTACGGGGACCCCTAGCCATCGTCAAAGAGGGATGGGAGATACCCACTCCCCCTGCTACTACCAATGTAGTTGACTATGTGCTAGGGCTCAGAAAACGGATGGTACTTCTGATGGGCTTGGCTAGTGATAAATTGAAGGCAGAGCAGGCGCTGGTGAAACATTGGTACGACCAGAAAGCTTCCCTCATCAACTTTACACCTGGTCAGCAAGTCCTGATCATGAATCCAATAAGGCCTCGAGCTTTACAGGACAAATGGTCAGGCCCTTACACAGTGGTGGAGCCCCTGGGTGAGGTGAACTATTTAGTGGACCTTGGAAGGCCTGGACAGGCTCCAAAAGTGTTCCACGTGAATAGGCTGAAGGCTTTCGTCCCAAGAGTCGAAATCGCAGCACTGCTACTGGCTTCAGATGTTGAGGAAGAGGAGTCAGAACCTCTCCCCGACCTGTTCCAAAGCGGTCCTTCAGATAGCTCCGTTGAGGGTGTCCGAGTGGCCCCTCACCTGACTTCTGATCAGCAGGCTGAGGTGAAAAGTTTGCTTAGGCAGTTTTCCCCCCTGTTTTCACAGTCCCCTGGTTTGACACCTTGGTGCAAACATAACATTGACACAGGAGACAGTGTACCTACCAAAAGTAGGGGATACAGGATGTCGGATAAAGTACGGTCTTATATTAAGACCGAGGTCAAAAAGATGTTAGACCTTGGGGTGATTGAACCCTCTAGTAGTCCTTGGTCCAGTCCTGTGGTTTTGGTTCCAAAAGCAGGCACTTCTGAATTGAGGTTCTGCGTGGATTACAGGGCTCTGAATGCTGTCACCAAGACAGACGCACACCCCTTGCCTCGAACAGATGAGCTGGTGGATACTTTGGGTGCCTCCAAGTACCTCAGCACGTTTGACCTCACTGCTGGCTATTGGCAAATAGCTTTAGCAGAACATGCCAAGGAGAAGACAGCATTTTCTACTCCAGACGGCCTTTACCAATTCCGGGTAATGCCGTTCGGGTTGAAGAATGCACCTGCCACTTTCCAGAGGCTTGTGAATCATGTGTTGAATGGGTTGGACGAATTCTGTCTTGCATATCTGGACGATATAGCAGTTTTCAGTGCCACCTGGGAAGACCATGTGAAACACCTCAGGATTGTGCTCCAGGCTCTTCAGAAAGCCCACTTGACCATAAAGGCTAGTAAATGCCAGATTGGACAAGGCTCAGTGGTTTACCTTGGACATGAAGTAGGTGGAGGGAGGATACAGCCTCTACCCAGTAAAGTACAAGCAGTACAAGACTGGCCTACCCCCACTACGCAAACCCAAGTGAGAGCCTTCTTAGGACTCACGGGGTATTATCGCAATTTTGTGGCAGACTATGGCACCATAGCTGCTCCTCTGACTGCCCTCACAACTCCGAAGAAACCCAAGAAGGTAACTTGGACCGACGAGTGTGAGAAGGCCTTCAATGGCTTAAAAGACTCCTTGTGCCAGGCGCCTGTGCTCAGGGCCCCTGATTATCAAAGACCTTTTATCGTGCAGACGGATGCCTCTGACACTGGGATAGGAGCTGTACTATCACAAGTAGATGAGAAGGGTAAGGAACACCCTATCGGTTTTATTAGTTGCCAGCTTAAGGACAGAGAGCTCAGATGGTCCACGGTAGAGAAAGAATGTTTCTCTGTTGTGTGGGCCCTAAGGAAGCTGAGGCCCTACCTCTATGGGACCCACTTCACTGTGCAGACTGACCATAAGCCGTTAAAGTGGCTAATGAACATGAAGGGGGAGAATCCAAAGTTGCTTAGGTGGTCCATAAGTCTACAAGGCTTCGACTTCACTATTGAGCATAGGCCAGGTGTCCAACATAGCAATGCTGATGGGTTGTCCAGAATGTTTTACCGACCTGAACAAGAGACTCATCCAGGGGTGGATTAGTTCCCCCTGTCCATAGTCTGGGAGGGGCGAGTGTTAGGAAAGATTTCGTAATTGTAGGTAATTTTCCTTCCATGTGGCAACCCCTAAACTTTTTGCTATTGTTTTTAACCTTGTTCTTGACTTTGCCAGAGAAGTACAGCCTTCTGCCGCACTTCTCTGGGCTTTCGCTCCTTTCTTACGGGGAAACTGACATGCCCTTAAGACAGTCAGTACCGGGGAACGCTGTTTCCCGTAGTTTCTTCTATCATGTTGCGGCTTTAGTGCAACATGACACAAGAGGGCACTGTAAGCTAAGTTACAGCTCTCTTGGGTCTCTAGCCTTCTACAGGCCCTAGATACTCTTTTAGGATGGTATTTGATCGGTGCAAGTCATTCAGGGACTCGAATGGTGGCAGCGATCGTTTTGTTTATTTTGAGCTCCTTTTGGCGTTCTGAGCACGTTTTTCGCACTGAACCCAAAATGGTGGCCTGGCTCCCAAAATGGCCAGACCACGAGGCTCCTTTGTCTTGTCCACTGACCGTCTTGCTCCCTTCACCTTCCCCAGGTCGAGAGACCCGGGGCCTTCCTTATTTGGGCATGTACTTTCCCGCGAAACGTGGTTGCTTTCGCGGGCTTCTACATGTCGTTTGTGTGCCTCCAGGGTGTGGGCTGGGATGTCTGGTCCCAATACACATCCTGGGTGCCAGAGAGTCTAGGGTAGTGTGAATGCCTGGGACCACCGTGGTCCGTGATTGGTCCGCGTATGGTATGTGTGTTGATGAGCGGATCTCCCATTGGCTCCCCTCCGTTTTGGCGCGAAGGGAACCGTGGATAAGAGGGAGCTGGAAACACCACTACCATGTCGATCTCCTGAGTTCTCACGAACGAAGGAATACAGGAGCCAAGTATCCTGCAACCCAGATGCTGGACCGAGGAATCGCTGGTGACCCGCTGAAGGAATCCTCCTTTGCACTGCTGTCGTCCTGTGAAACCCTTTCCTCCTTGGATCGAACCAGAAGGCCTGTACTGGTGCTTCGACCTTTGGAATAGCAGGAACAGCTATTCCCGGCGACTTCATCATCTCCTGCCAAGTAAGCCTTCGGAAGTGTCTCTGGGCCATCCAGTTGACTGACCAGCTTACAAGGGAGTCCTGCTCTGTAACTGCCGCCAGGTTGTGTTGTATTTCGAGTCCTTGTCACTCTCCCACGCTTCGTACACTTGGCGTTCCCAAGTCTGAAGGGAGGAGTGTTCATTTGGCTTGAATACACACGGCCGCTCCGTTGTCCTGCTGCGGCAACAAAACTGTGCTGGTTTCGTCGATTGGGACGTCTTTTTGCTCTACACGACTACGAGGCATTCCCTGCTCTTCTGAACCTGCCAGCTGCTGAAACTAACGTGGAGAAGCCTGGGTCTGCTTGCTTCGGGGACCGGTGAGTAGTTTAGCTAGGATCTGGTCGCCCTCCTGCAGTATCCCATTGCTTTTCCCTGCTGTGTAAAAACAGCACCCTTTTGCCGTACTCACGCTCTGCTTCTGCTCGCTGTGGAGGCTGCGCTTGAGTTGCGGAACCTGTTCTCCTTCTGCTGTGCACTAACCCGAACTGCCTGACTTCCTCCGAAGAGCTTCCCCTTTTGCCCGTTGGCACCGGCGTGGCAGGTACTTTGAGCACAAGGATCCACTCTTCGCAGGGCTCGGACTTCCATCTAGTTAGGTGCCTCTAAAGGCGAACTGAGTCTAAAGCGTTATCGCACTGCCTGTTTTCCTTTCCTTTCAGGTGGACTACATATTTCGTGCTTTAAACGCTTGCGACTGTGTATTTGTATATATATTGTGTTGATATGGTGTGTGTTGGTTTAATATTGTGATATTGTGATTTTCTCGCTGCGGTCATTATTTTAAAGGCCTTAAAATAAATGTGTATCTATTTTTGATATAACAACTGTTTGGAGTAGTTTGTAAGCGCTCTTGCTTTGTGTGCTCACTGCGGGCTTTCAGTCACCCTCCCCCCTCTTGAGACCTAGTCTTGACCGCCGCGATCGCTACCTTGATTGGTCTGGCTTGTCCAGAGGTTACCCTGTTCCAAGTAATTAGGTTGGCCTTCTGAACTTCTGCGCCACCAGGACAGAGTTCAGAAATCCGTCTTAACAAATTGGTGTACAGCGGTGGGATACGACTGAAGGTATCCAGTGTTGCGCTCGAACTAAGGCATTTCAGGTTATTCCAAACAGTACACGTAGTGAATTGTTGTAATATAACTTTAAAAAGGCCATAGTCCTATCAAACAGTATGGAAGCAAATACCTTGTTAACTTTAAATGCTTCCAAATCAGAAACGCTGAAAAAGATGTGTGCGGAGAGAGGTGTTTCCTCTCAAGGCACAAAATTGGAAATGATCCAGAGAATCGTGGCGTGGCAAGAAGCGCAGCTTGACGCTATAACTTCCGAGGACAGTGCAGAAGGTGGTGGGGCTGCTCTCACTGGCAGAACCGACGGTTCTGCCGCTGCACTGATCCATCGCGACCACGAGGACAGGGAGGATGTAATGTCTAATGTTTCCTCTGCCAGTGTTGATGGGGAGGCTATGCTTGAATTCAAGAAGCAAGAGCTGCGGTTTAGGCAGCAGGAGCTTGAATTCAGCATAGCCAAACTAAAAATCGAACAGGCAGAAAAACAGAAAGACAGGGATCACCAGTTGGAACTGGCCAAGCTTCAGGTTGCAAATGGATCCAAGGGTCCTAGACATGGGTCTGGGGCTTCCTCTCATCCACGGTTTCCAAAAGATCTGCTCAGTGTGTATGAAGAAAGGAATGACATTATGGACTGGCTGAATGCGTTTGAGTATGCATGCGAGGTCCAGGAAGTTGACAATGCTGATAAGATTGCGTGGTTGCTCAGTAGACTGCCCCATTCTGGCTGCAGTGCCATTATGGAAATGTCGAAGGCTGAGCGGGCTGATTTCGCAATGTTAAAGCAAACTCTCATTTTAAAGTTTGGGAAGACTCCGGCCCAATATTTAAAGCGTTTTCGAGAGTATAAGAAAAAGGAAGGTGGTACTTGGGGATCTTATGTCGCTGAATCTTTGAAAAACTTAACTGGCTGGGTTGAAGGTTATAAGGTTTCTACCTTCGAAGGCATGATAAATCTTGTCATGCTGGAACACATTTTTGCTTCTTCTTCCCTGGAGCTTAAGCAGCATTTGGCCGATTCGAAGGAGATAGATCCTAAGAAGCTGGCCATTGCAGCAGACTTATGGGTGTCACATCGAGTGTCCCATAAGGACAAAACTCATCCTGGTAAGCAGGAGGAAGGGAAAAAGTCCAAAGATATGGAGGGTGGGGAATCTGCTAAATCTTCTTCCCATAAGGGCCACAAAAAGAAAAACAAGGGTAAGACACAAGAGAACTCACAGGGTAGTGGAGGTCCGCCTCCAAAACAGAACTCTGGTTACAATAAGCCTCCCTATGTAAACAGACCCACTGGGGCTTGTTTTTCTAGTGGAGCAACTGACCATGTGAAGGGGGATCCCCGTTGTAAGGTTAGACCTTTGGGGGTCCACTCCGCTAATCTGGCCTTCTCCTCCTACGAGGAAGAAGAGATTACAGGAGCATCCTTCTCCTCAGACTCATTTCCCAGCGGGATAGAGGCTGAGGTAGTTTTAGTGTCCCTGGGTTCCTGGGAGCCTAAAGTCGCAGAGGCGTATGCTAGGATTCCGGATAATACCAAGCACTACTTTAAAGACAGTGTGCTGATCAATGGAGTGGATACTCCAGCTCTTAGGGATAGTGGGTGCAGTCGCACTGTAGTGGATTCTACCTTGGTAGACTCAGAGGAAGTTGCCAGAGCTACTCTGATGCCCACTAAGTTGGCTGACGGCCCCCTCCGTATGTTTCCCGTGATCCCTGTAAATCTTACTTTAAATGGTACAGCAGTCAGGATTCCAGTGAGCATTCAGAGAAACGTCCCGGGAAAGGTCTTGTTGGGCAATGATCTCAGAGCTTTAGGGCTCGTAGGAGACACTGCCGAAAGACCCTACACACGGTCTCAAGCACGGGCAGCATTGGCCAAGTCCAATACGCCGCCCCAGCCGAAGGGGAAACCCAAGGCGAAAGGAGTCTACAAGTCAAGACGAGGGAAAGAGAATATTCCCCCGAGCTCGCCTACCACTGCGGTGGAGGAAGTTGGTCAATCGCCCGGGCCTGACGAGGAGGTGGCGATGCCTGAAGTATTCGACCCCAACGATCATCCTGAACTAAAAGACTTGTTAGTTGAAGGAGGTCCTGATAGGGACGAATTCAGTAAAGGCCAACGTGAGTGCCCATCTCTGGAAGGCCTAAGGAGACAGGCCTGCTCCCAGCTTGAGGGTGAACCTCCTGGGAAGCATAGGATTTATTGGGAAGGTGGACTCCTGTATAGTGAGCCCACAGAGTCTACAGAAGGAGACCATAGGAGGTTGGTGGTTCCCCTTGCTGTTAGGCCCTTCCTCCTGCAGTTGGCGCATGAAGTTCCCCTTGCTGGTCACCTTGGTATGAAGAGGACCAAGCAAAGGTTATCCATGCACTTCTACTGGCCCAAGATGGGGGTGCAAGTAGAAAGTCACTGCAGGAGTTGTGCCTCCTGCCAGTTGTCTGGTAAGGTTGGCGCGACAATCCAAGCTCCGTTGGTACCGCTCCCAGTTGTGGGGGTACCATTTGAAAGGGTAGGGATCGACATCGTTGGTCCCCTTGACCCGCAAACATCCTCGGGCAATAGGTTTATCCTGGTGCTGGTCGACCATGCAACCAGGTATCCTGAGGCCATCCCATTGAAAACTGTAACTGCCAAGTCAGTTGCAAAAGCTTTACTCGGCATATTTACTAGGGTTGGCTTCCCTAAAGAAGTTGTGTCAGATCGTGGCAGCAACTTTATGTCGAAGTATATGCAGGCTATGTGGAAAGAATGTGGGGTCACCTACAAGTTCTCTTCTGCATACCACCCCCAGACCAATGGTCTGGTGGAACGTTTCAACAGAACGTTAAAGAGCATGATTGGGGCTCTGGAGGAGCCCCAGAGAAGAAAATGGGATCTTCTTTTACCATGCCTACTGTTTGCCTACCGAGAGGTACCTCAGGAGGGTGTTGGCTTCAGCCCCTTCGAACTTCTGTTCGGTCATCCCGTACGGGGACCCCTAGCCATCGTCAAAGAGGGATGGGAGATGCCCACTCCCCCTGTTACTACCAATGTAGTTGACTATGTGCTAGGGCTCAGAAAACGGATGGTACTTCTGATGGGCTTGGCTAGTGATAAATTGAAGGCAGGGCAGGCGCTGGTGAAACATTGGTACGACCAGAAAGCTTCCCTCATCAACTTTACACCTGGTCAGCAAGTCCTGATCATGAATCCAATAAGGCCTCGAGCTTTACAGGACAAATGGTCAGGCCCTTACACAGTGGTGGAGCCCCTGGGTGAGGTGAACTATTTAGTGGACCTTGGAAGGCCTGGACAGGCTCCAAAAGTGTTCCACGTGAATAGGCTGAAGGCTTTCGTCCCAAGAGTCGAAATCGCAGCACTGCTACTGGCTTCAGATGTTGAGGAAGAGGAGTCAGAACCTCTCCCCGACCTGTTCCAAAGCGGTCCTTCAGATAGCTCCGTTGAGGGTGTCCGAGTGGCCCCTCACCTGACTTCTGATCAGCAGGCTGAGGTGAAAAGTTTGCTTAGGCAGTTTTCCCCCCTGTTTTCACAGTCCCCTGGTTTGACACCTTGGTGCAAACATAACATTGACACAGGAGACAGTGTACCTACCAAAAGTAGGGGATACAGGATGTCGGATAAAGTACGGTCTTATATTAAGACCGAGGTCAAAAAGATGTTAGACCTTGGGGTGATTGAACCCTCTAGTAGTCCTTGGTCCAGTCCTGTGGTTTTGGTTCCAAAAGCAGGCACTTCTGAATTGAGGTTCTGCGTGGATTACAGGGCTCTGAATGCTGTCACCAAGACAGACGCACACCCCTTGCCTCGAACAGATGAGCTGGTGGATACTTTGGGTGCCTCCAAGTACCTCAGCACGTTTGACCTCACTGCTGGCTATTGGCAAATAGCTTTAGCAGAACATGCCAAGGAGAAGACAGCATTTTCTACTCCAGACGGCCTTTACCAATTCCGGGTAATGCCGTTCGGGTTGAAGAATGCACCTGCCACTTTCCAGAGGCTTGTGAATCATGTGTTGAATGGGTTGGACGAATTCTGTCTTGCATATCTGGACGATATAGCAGTTTTCAGTGCCACCTGGGAAGACCATGTGAAACACCTCAGGATTGTGCTCCAGGCTCTTCAGAAAGCCCACTTGACCATAAAGGCTAGTAAATGCCAGATTGGACAAGGCTCAGTGGTTTACCTTGGACATGAAGTAGGTGGAGGGAGGATACAGCCTCTACCCAGTAAAGTACAAGCAGTACAAGACTGGCCTACCCCCACTACGCAAACCCAAGTGAGAGCCTTCTTAGGACTCACGGGGTATTATCGCAATTTTGTGGCAGACTATGGCACCATAGCTGCTCCTCTGACTGCCCTCACAACTCCGAAGAAACCCAAGAAGGTAACTTGGACCGACGAGTGTGAGAAGGCCTTCAATGGCTTAAAAGACTCCTTGTGCCAGGCGCCTGTGCTCAGGGCCCCTGATTATCAAAGACCTTTTATCGTGCAGACGGATGCCTCTGACACTGGGATAGGAGCTGTACTATCACAAGTAGATGAGAAGGGTAAGGAACACCCTATCGGTTTTATTAGTTGCCAGCTTAAGGACAGAGAGCTCAGATGGTCCACGGTAGAGAAAGAATGTTTCTCTGTTGTGTGGGCCCTAAGGAAGCTGAGGCCCTACCTCTATGGGACCCACTTCACTGTGCAGACTGACCATAAGCCGTTACAGTGGCTAATGAACATGAAGGGGGAGAATCCAAAGTTGCTTAGGTGGTCCATAAGTCTACAAGGCTTCGACTTCACTATTGAGCATAGGCCAGGTGTCCAACATAGCAATGCTGATGGGTTGTCCAGAATGTTTTACCGACCTGAACAAGAGACTCATCCAGGGGTGGATTAGTTCCCCCTGTCCATAGTCTGGGAGGGGCGAGTGTTAGGAAAGATTTCGTAATTGTAGGTAATTTTCCTTCCATGTGGCAACCCCTAAACTTTTTGCTATTGTTTTTAACCTTGTTCTTGACTTTGCCAGAGAAGTACAGCCTTCTGCCGCACTTCTCTGGGCTTTCGCTCCTTTCTTACGGGGAAACTGACATGCCCTTAAGACAGTCAGTACCGGGGAACGCTGTTTCCCGTAGTTTCTTCTATCATGTTGCGGCTTTAGTGCAACATGACACAAGAGGGCACTGTAAGCTAAGTTACAGCTCTCTTGGGTCTCTAGCCTTCTACAGGCCCTAGATACTCTTTTAGGATGGTATTTGATCGGTGCAAGTCATTCAGGGACTCGAATGGTGGCAGCGATCGTTTTGTTTATTTTGAGCTCCTTTTGGCGTTCTGAGCACGTTTTTCGCACTGAACCCAAAATGGTGGCCTGGCTCCCAAAATGGCCAGACCACGAGGCTCCTTTGTCTTGTCCACTGACCGTCTTGCTCCCTTCACCTTCCCCAGGTCGAGAGACCCGGGGCCTTCCTTATTTGGGCATGTACTTTCCCGCGAAACGTGGTTGCTTTCGCGGGCTTCTACATGTCGTTTGTGTGCCTCCAGGGTGTGGGCTGGGATGTCTGGTCCCAATACACATCCTGGGTGCCAGAGAGTCTAGGGTAGTGTGAATGCCTGGGACCACCGTGGTCCGTGATTGGTCCGCGTATGGTATGTGTGTTGATGAGCGGATCTCCCATTGGCTCCCCTCCGTTTTGGCGCGAAGGGAACCGTGGATAAGAGGGAGCTGGAAACACCACTAGCATGTCGATCTCCTGAGTTCTCACGAACGAAGGAATACAGGAGCCAAGTATCCTGCAACCCAGAGGCTGGACCGAGGAATCGCTGGTGACCCGCTGAAGGAATCCTCCTTTGCACTGCTGTCGTCCTGTGAAACCCTTTCCTCCTTGGATCGAACCAGAAGGCCTGTACTGGTGCTTCGACCTTTGGAATAGCAGGAACAGCTATTCCCGGCGACTTCATCATCTCCTGCCAAGTAAGCCTTCGGAAGTGTCTCTGGGCCATCCAGTTGACTGACCAGCTTACAAGGGAGTCCTGCTCTGTAACTGCCGCCAGGTTGTGTTGTATTTCGAGTCCTTGTCACTCTCCCACGCTTCGTACACTTGGCGTTCCCAAGTCTGAAGGGAGGAGTGTTCATTTGGCTTGAATACACACGGCCGCTCCGTTGTCCTGCTGCGGCAACAAAACTGTGCTGGTTTCGTCGATTGGGACGTCTTTTTGCTCTACACGACTACGAGGCGTTCCCTGCTCTTCTGAACCTGCCAGCTGCTGAAACTAACGTGGAGAAGCCTGGGTCTGCTTGCTTCGGGGACCGGTGAGTAGTTTAGCTAGGATCTGGTCGCCCTCCTGCAGTATCCCATTGCTTTTCCCTGCTGTGTAAAAACAGCACCCTTTTGCCGTACTCACGCTCTGCTTCTGCTCGCTGTGGAGGCTGCGCTTGAGTTGCGGAACCTGTTCTCCTTCTGCTGTGCACTAACCCGAACTGCCTGACTTCCTCCGAAGAGCTTCCCCTTTTGCCCGTTGGCACCGGCGTGGCAGGTACTTTGAGCACAAGGCTCCACTCTTCGCAGGGCTCGGACTTCCATCTAGTTAGGTGCCTCTAAAGGCGAACTGAGTCTAAAGCGTTATCGCACTGCCTGTTTTCCTTTCCTTTCAGGTGGACTACATATTTCGTGCTTTAAACGCTTGCGACTGTGTATTTGTATATATATTGTGTTGATATGGTGTGTGTTGGTTTAATATTGTGATATTGTGATTTTCTCGCTGCGGTCATTATTTTAAAGGCCTTAAAATAAATGTGTATCTATTTTTGATATAACAACTGTTTGGAGTAGTTTGTAAGCGCTCTTGCTTTGTGTGCTCATTGCGGGCTTTCAGTCACCCTCACCCCTCTTGAGACCTAGTCTTGACCGCCGCGATCGCTACCTTGATTGGTCTGGCTTGTCCAGAGGTTACCCTGTTCCAAGTAATTAGGTTGGCCTTCTGAACTTCTGCGCCACCAGGACAGAGTTCAGAAATCCGTCTTAACAAGAAGGAACGATGAACAAAGGGCGACTGCATTAACAGATGGCAAATACACGTTCCAAAACAGTCAGGAAAGCTGATAATGCCTTGAAGATTTCAGCCGTATACATTCAGCCTGTGAACAGCAGTAGATGTTGACCCCCCCTCCCTAGTATGGGAGAACAGTGGTTAAAAACTTCAGGATTCGACACAAACGCACGGACACAGTACATACAACATGGGAACCCACCAGAATTCGCATTTACAAAAACGCGAGGGAAGTACATTTTCTAGCTATTTTTGCTAGTTTTTAGCACGTTTCAATACGTCTAGCGGGTTACAGCTATATCTTGAATAATGGGTGTTATAAAGCATTCTGAGCACCGTGTATCTTTTGAAGCTCATTTGTTGATTTGAAGTCAGCGGGAAGAGGAGAGAAGGCAGGGAACACACGTCTAAACCAGAGAGCTGGGAAGCGAGTTGTTCTCTGCAACGCGAAACGATGCAGAGAACAAGCACAGAAAGGAAGAAGGAAAAGCGTCTAAACCAGAGAGCAGGGAAGCGAGTGTTTGCAACGCGAAACGGTGCAGAGAGCAGTGACAGAAAGGGAGAACTCCACTGAGGAGGAACAGCTGGTAGTTAGCCTTCTTTGGAGATGAGAACTTGATCACCACGGGAGAGGATTGTTGAGAGGGTTACATAGGGGGATGTCTGAGATCAGAAAATCCTGAGTATTCCCTGCAGTGTGTAGGGCCAGAGACATGAAGAGTTGCAGATCTCGTAAAAGTCCAGGTCAGGAAGCATACAGGTTCATTTTGAATTCTCCAAGTAGGCGGAGTTGTGTGGTAGGAGGCTAGGATGGAGAAGTCCATCCACTGAGAGAGGAAGGGGGTAGGCAAATAGCCACGGTGAGAGAATGGCCAGGAAAGAGAGAATGCATGCAGACAAGGCATTCGTGAGAGGAGTCGGCCTGCAAAGGAAAGCAATTTACTACAGGAATCAAGGATACTCCCCCTCAAGAACGGTTGGATCTGGGCATGGAGAGGAACTTGTCATCAGGGAGGAAAGTGTCAGAGCTCGAGACAGCGCTGGCCGTCATCCATGTCTC
The DNA here is from genome assembly GCF_040938575.1 of Ambystoma mexicanum. NCBI lineage: Eukaryota > Metazoa > Chordata > Amphibia > Caudata > Ambystomatidae > Ambystoma > Ambystoma mexicanum. Next base: position 325,322,915 of record NC_090936.1, read on the forward strand.
GGTTAGACCAAGGACATCAAGGTCGGGTTCTTCCAGGAAATGGCAGATGTCAGATGAGTGTTAACTGAGTGAGAGTTGAGAGTGGGGAGGGGTACAAATCAGTAATCCTTGCGGAGGTGTAGAAGGAGCCTGACCTAGGGCACATGAGGAAGGAGAGAGGAAAGGAAGCAGAAGAAGGGAGAGAAGACACAGCAGGAGTGCATTATCAATCCGGGAGCTAGGAGTGGTGAGGTTAGACGGGGAGGTCTGAGTCTCAGGATTTGAATGGGAAGTTCGATATCACATGTCATGCTATAGGAAGAGTCTCAGGAATGGAATGGGAAGGAGTTGGATATTATATCTCTTGTTATAGGGAGGGTCTCAGGTTTGGTATTAGAAGCACTGAGATATCAAATCACATCCTATCGGGAGGGTCTCGGGTTTGGTGTTGGAAGAAATGAGATTTCAAATCTCAGGCTGTGGGAATGGTCTCGAGTATGGTATTGGAAGGGGTGAAAAATCACATTTCATGCTACAGGAAGGGTCACAAGTTTGGAATGGGAAGGAGTTGGATTTCACATATACTACGGGAAGGGCCTCAGGTTTGGTATTAGAAGCATAGAGATATCACATCTCATGTTATAGGAAGGGTCTCGATTGGAATGGGAAGGAGTTGGATATCACATCTCATGTTATAGGGAGGGTCTCAGTTTTGATATTAGAAGCATTGAGATATCACATATGCTATTGGAAGGGTCTCAGTATTGGAATGGGAAGGAGTTGGATATCACATCTCATGTTATAGGGAGGGTCTCCATGGGATGGAGTTGGATATCACATCTCAAGCTATCTCAGGATTGTAATGGGAAGGAGTTTGATATCACATATCAAGCTATAGGAAGGGTCTCAGGTTTGGAAGGGGAAGGATTTGGATCTCACATCTCAAGCTATCTCAGGATTGGAATGGGAAGGAGTTTGATATTTCATCTCAAGCTATAGGAAGGGTCTCAGGTTTGGAAAGGGAAGGATTTGGATTTCACATCTAATGTTATAGGATGGTTCTCATGTTTGGTTTTAGAAGCATTGAGATATCACATCTCATGCTATGGGAAGGGTCTCAGGTTTGGAATGGGAAGGAGTTGGATATCACATCTCAAGCTATAGGAAGGGCCGCAGGTTTGGAAAAGGAATGATTTGGATTTCACATCTCATGTTATAGGATGGTTCTCATGTTTGGTTTTAGAAGCATTGAAATTTCACATCTCATGCTATCGGAAGGGTCTCAGGTTTGGAATGGGAAGGAGTTTGATATCACATCTCATGTTAGAGGTAGGATCTCAGGTTTGGTATTAGAGGCATTGAGATATGACATCTCATGCCATCAGAAGGGTCTCAGGATTGGAATGGGAAGGAGTTGGATATCACATCTCATGCAAAAGGGAGGGTCTAAGGTTTGGAAGGGGAAGAATTTGCACATCACATCTCATGTTATTGGAAGGATCTGAGGTTTGGTATTAGAAGCATTGAGATATCACATCTCATGCTATCGGAAGGGTCTCAGGTTTGGTATAAGCATTGAGATATCACATCTCTGCTATCGGAAGGGTCTCAGGATTGGAATGGGAAGGATTTGGATATCACATCTCATGTTATAGGAAGGGTCTCAGGTTTGGTATTAGAAGCATTGAGATATAACATCTCATGCTATAGGAAGGGTCTCAGGAGTGGAATGGGAAGGAGTTGGATATCACATCTCATGATAAAGGAAGGGTCTAAGGTTTGGAAGGGGAAGGATTTGGATATCACATCTCATGTTATTGGACTGGTCTCAGGTTTGGTATTAGAAGCATTGAGATATCAAGTCTCATGGTATAGGACGGGAGTTTGATATCACATCTCATGCCATGGTATGGGTCTCAGGTTTTGTAGAAGCATTGGGATATCACATCTCATGCTATCAGAAGGATATCAATATTAGATTTGGAAGGAGTTGGATATCCCATCTCATGCTATAGGAAGGGTCTCAGGTTGGAATGGGAAGGAGTTGGATATCACATCTCATGTTATAGGAAGGGTCTCAGGATTTGAATGGGAAGGACTTGGATATCACATCTCATGCTGTAGGAAGGCTCTCAGGTTTGGAAAGGGAAGGAGTTGGATATCACATTTCATGTTAGAGGTAGGATCTCAGGTTTGGTATTAGAGGCATTGAGATATCACATCTCATGCTATCAGAAGGGTATCAGGATTGGAATGGGAAGGAATTGGATATCACATCTCATGCTAAAGGGAGGGTCTCAGGTTTGGTATAAGCATTGAGATATCACATCTCATGCTATAGGAAGGGTCTCAGGATTGGAATGGGAAGGAGTTTGATATCACATCTCATGCCATAGTATGGGTCTCAGATTTGGTAGAAGCATTGGGATATCACATCTCATGCTATCGGAATGGTATCAGTATTGGATTTGGAAGGAGTTGGATATCCCATCTCATGCTATAGGAAAGGTCTCAGGTTGGAATGGGGTGGAGTTGGATATCACATTTCATGTTATAGGAAGGGTCTCAGGATTGGAATGGGAAGGACTTGGATATCATATCTCATGCTATAGGAAGGCTCTCAGGTTTGGAAGGGGAAGGAGTTGGATATCACATTTCATGTTAGAGGAAGGATCTCAGGTTTGGTATTAGAGGCCTTGAGATATCACATCTCATGCTATAGGAAGGGTCTCAGGATTGGAATGGGAAGGAGTTGGATATCACATCTCAAGCTATAGGAAGGGTCTCAGGTTTGGTATAAGCATTGGGATATCACATCTCATGCTATAGGAAGGGTCTCAGGATTGGAATGGGAAGGAGTTGGATATCACATCTCATGTTATAGGAAAGATCTCAGGTTTGGTATTAGAAGCATTGAGACATCACATCTCATGTTATAGGAAGGGTCTCAGGATTGGAATGGGAAGAAGTTAGATATCACATCTCATGCTATAGGAAGGGTCTCAGGTTTGGAAGGGGAAGGAGTTGGATATCCAATCTCATGTTATAGGACCGGTCTCAGGTTTGGTATTAGAAGCATTGAGATATCACATCACATGCTGTAGGAAGGTTCTCAGGTTTGGAATGGGGAGGAATTGGATATCACATCTCATGTCATAGGAAGGATCTCAGGTTTGGGATTAGAAGCATTGAGATATCACATCTCATGCTATAGGAATGGTCTCAGGGTTGGAATGGGAAGGAGTTGGATATTACATTCTTGCTATAGGAAGGGTCTCATGTTTGGAATAGGAAGGAGTTGGATATCACATATGCTATAGGAAGGGTCTCAGGTTTGGAACGGGAAGGAGTTGGATGTCCGATCTCATATTATAGGAAGGGTCTCAGGTTTGGTATAAGCATTGAGATATCACATCTCTGCTATCAGAAGTGTCTCAGGATTGGAATGGGAAGGAGTTGGATATCCCATCTCATGTTATAGGACGGGTCTCAGGTTTGTTATTAGAATCATTGAGATATCATATTGCACGCTGCAGGAAGGGTCTAAGGATTGGAATGGGAAGGACTTGGATATCACATCTCAGACCCTTCCGATAACAGAGATGTGATATCTCAATGCTTATACCAAACCTGAGATCCTTCCTATAACATGAGATGTAATATCCAACTTCTTCCCATTCCAATCCTGAGACACTTCCTATAGCATGAGATGTGATATCTCACTGCTTATACCAAACCTGAGACCCTTCCTATAGCATGAGATGTGATATCCAACTCCTTCCCATTCCAATCCTGAGACCCTTCCTATAGCATGAGATGAGATATCTCAATGCTTCTAATACCAAACCTGAGACTCTTCCTATAACATGAGATGGGATATCCAACTCCTTCCCATTCCAATCCTGAGACCCTTCCGATAGTAGAGATGTGATATCTCACTGCTTATACCAAACCTGAGACCCTTCCTATAGCATGAGATGTGATATCCAACTCCTTCCCATTCCAATCCTGAGACCCTTCCTATAGCATGAGATGTGATATCTAAATGCTTATACCAAACCTGAGACCCTTCATATAGCATGAGATGTGAAATCCAACTCCTTCCCATTACAATCCTGAGACCCTTCCTATAGCATGAGATGTGATGTCTCAATGCTTCTAATACCAAACCTGAGATCCTTCCTATAACATGAGATGTGATATCCAACTCCTTCCCATTCCAATCCTGAGACACTTCCTATAGCCTGAGATGTGATATCTCAATGCTTCTAATACCAAACCTGAGACTCTTCCTATAACATGAGATGGGATATCCAACTCCTTCCCATTCCAATCCTGAGACCCTTCCAAAAGCAGAGATGTGATATCTCAATGCTTATACCAAACCTGAGACCCTTCCTATGGCATGAGATGTCATATACATATCCTTCCCATTCCAATCCTGAGACCCTTCCTATAGCATGAGATGTGATATCTCAATGCTTATACCAAACCTGAGACCCTTCCTATAGCATGAGATGTGATATCCAAGTCCTTCCCATTCCAATCCTTAGACCCTTCCTATAGCATGCAATATGATATCTCAATGAATCTAATACCAAACCTGAGACTCTTCCTATAACATGAGATGGGATATCCAACTCCTTCCCATTCCAATCCTGAGACCCTTCCAAAAGCAGAGATGTGATATCTCAATGCTTATACCAAACCTGAGACCCTTCCTAATGCATGAGATGTCATATACATATCCTTCCCATTCCAATCCTGAGACCCTTCCTATAGCATGAGATGTGATATCGCAATGCTTATACCAAACCTGAGACCCTTCCTATAGCATGAGATGTGATATCCAAGTCCTTCCCATTCCAATCCTTAGACCCTTCCTATAGCATGCAATATGATATCTCAATGATTCTAATAACAAACCTGAGACCCGTCCTATAACATGAGATGGGATATCCAACTCCTTCCCATTCCAATCCTGAGACCCTTCCGATAGCAGAGATGTGATATCTCAATGCTTATACCAAACCTGAAACCCTTCCTACGGCATGAGATGTCATATACAACTCCTTCCCATTCCAATCCTGAGACCCTTCCCATAGCATGAGATGTGATATCTCAATGCTTATACCAAACCTGAGACCCTTCATATAGTATGAGATGTGATATCCAACTCCTTCCCATTAAAATCCTGAGTCCCTTCCTATAGCATGAGATGTGATGTCTCAATGCTTCTAATACCAAACCTGAGATCCTTCCTATAACATGAGATGTGATATCCAACTCCTTCCATTCCAATCCTGAGACCCTTCCTATAGCATGATATGTGATATCTCAATGCTTCTAATATCAAACTTGAGACCCTCCCTATAGCATGAGATGTGATATCCAATTCCTTCCCATTCCAATCCTGAGACACTTCCTATAGCATGAGATGTGATATCTCAATGCTTCTAATACCAAACCTGAGACTCTTCCTATAACATGAGATGGGATATCCAACTCCTTCCCATTCCAATCCTGAGACCCTTCCAAAAGCAGAGATGTGATATCTCAATGCTTATACCAAACCTGAGACCCTTCTTATGTCATGAGATGTCATATACATATCCTTCCCATTCCAATCCTGAGACCCTTAATATAGCATGAGATGTGATATCTCAATGCTTATACCAAACCTTAGACCCTTCCTATAGCATGAGATGTGATATCCAACTCCTTCCCATTCCAATCCTGAGACCCTTCCTATAGCATGAGATGTGATATCTCAATGCCTCTAATACCAAACCTGAGATCCTTCCTCTAACATGAAATGTGATATCCAACTCCTTCCCTTTCCAAACCTGAGAGCCTACCTATAGCATGAGATGTGATGTCTCAATGCTTCTAATACCAAATCTGAGATCCTTCCTATAACATGAGATGTGATATCCAACTCCTTCCATTCCAATCCTGAGACCCTTCCTATAGCATGAGATGTGATATCTCAATGCTTCTAATATCAAACTTGAGACCCTCCCTATAGCATGAGATGTGATATCCAATTCCTTCCCATTCCAATCCTGAGACACTTCCTATAGCATGAGATGTGATATCTCAATGCTTCTAATACCAAACCTGAGACTCTTCCTATAACATGAGATGGGATATCCAACTCCTTCCCATTCCAATCCTGAGACCCTTCCAAAAGCAGAGATGTGATATCTCAATGCTTATACCAAACCTGAGACCCTTCCTAATGCATGATATGTCATATACATATCCTTCCCATTCCAATCCTGAGACCCTTCCTATAGCATGAGATGTGATATCTCAATGCTTATACCAAACCTGAGACCCTTCCTATAGCATGAGATGTGATATCCAAGTCCTTCCCATTCCAATCCTTAGACCCTTCCTATAGCATGCAATATGATATCTCAATGATTCTAATAACAAACCTGAGACCCGTCCTATAACATGAGATGTGATATCTCAATGCTTCTAATATCAAACTTGAGACCCTCCCTATAGCATGAGATGTGATATCCAATTCCTTCCCATTCCAATCCTGAGACACTTCCTATAGCATGAGATGTGATATCTCAATGCTTCTAATACCAAACCTGAGACTCTTCCTATAACATGAGATGGGATATCCAACTCCTTCCCATTCCAATCCTGAGACCCTTCCGATAGCAGAGATGTGATATCTCAATGCTTATACCAAACCTGAGACCCTTCCTACGGCATGAGATGTCATATACAACTCCTTCCCATTCCAATCCTGAGACCCTTCCCATAGCATGAGATGTGATATCTCAATGCTTATACCAAACCTGAGACCCTTCATATAGCATGAGATGTGATATCCAACTCCTTCCCATTACAATCCTGAGTCCCTTCCTATAGCATGAGATGTGATATCTCAATGCTTCTAATATCAAACTTGAGACCCTCCCTATAGCATGAGATGTGATATCCAATTCCTTCCAATTCCAATCCTGAGACACTTCCTATAGCATGAGATGTGATATCTCAATGCTTCTAATACCAAACCTGAGACTCTTCCTATAACATGAGATGGGATATCCAACTCCTTCCCATTCCAATCCTGAGACCCTTCCAAAAGCAGAGATGTGATATCTCAATGCTTATACCAAACCTGAGACCCTTCTTATGTCATGAGATGTCATATACATATCCTTCCCATTCCAATCCTGAGACCCTTCCTATAGCATGGAATGTTATATCTCAATGCTTATACCAAACCTTAGACCCTTCCTATAGCATGAGATGTGATATCCAACTCCTTCCCATTCCAATCCTGAGACCCTTCCTATAGCATGAGATGTGATATCTCAATGCCTCTAATACCAAACCTGAGATCCTTCCTCTAACATGAAATGTGATATCCAACTCCTTCCCTTTCCAAACCTGAGAGCCTACCTATAGCATGAGATGTGATATCCAAGTCCTTCCCATTCCAATCCTTAGACCCTTCCTATAGCATGCAATATGATATCTCAATGATTCTAATAACAAACCTGAGACCCGTCCTATAACATGAGATGGGATATCCAACTCCTTCCCATTCCAATCCTGAGACACTTCCGATAGCAGAGATGTGATATCTCAATGCTTATACAAAACCTGAGACCCTTCCTATAACATGAGATGTGATATCTAACTCCTTCCTATTCCAAACCTGAGACCCTTCCTATAGCATATGTGATATCCAACTCCTTCCAATTCCAAACATGAGACCCTTCCCATAGCAAGAATGTAATATCCAACTCCTTCCCATTCCAATCCTGAGACCATTCCTATAGCATGAGATGTGATATCTCAATGCTTCTAATACCAAACCTGAGATCCTTCCTATGACATGAGATGTGATATCCAATTCCTTCCCATTCCAAACCTGAGACCCTTCCTACAGCATGCGATGTGATATCTCAATGCTTCTAATACCAAACCTGAGACCAGTCCTATAACATGAGATGGGATATCCAACTCCTTCCCGTTCCAATCCTGAGACACTTCCGATTGCAGAGATGTGATATCTCAATGCTTATACCAAACCTGAGACTCTTCCTATAACATGAGATGTGATATCCAACTCCTTCCCGTTTCAAACCTGAGACCCTTCCTATAGCATGAGATGTGATATCCAACTCCTTCCCATTCCAATCCTGAGACCCTTCCGATAGCATGAGATGTGATATCTCAATGCCTCTAATACCAAACCTGAGATCCTTCCTATAACATGTGATGTGATATTCAATTCCTTCCCCTTCCAAACCTGAGACCCTCCCTTTAGCATAAGATGTGATATCCAACTCCTTCCCATTCCAATCCTGAGACCCTTATGATAGCATGAGATGTGATATCTCAATGCCTCTAATACCAAACCTGACATACTTCCGATAGCATGAGATGTGATATCTCAATGCTTCTAATACCAAACCTGAGATCCTTCCTATAACATGAGATGTGATATCCAACTCCTTCCCATTCCAATCCTGAGACCCTTCTGATAGCATGAGATGTGATATCTCAATGCCTCTAAGACCAAACCTGAGATCCTTCCTCTAGCATGAAATGTGATATCCAACTCCTTCCCTTTCCAAACCTGAGAGCCTACCTATAGCATGAGATGTGATATCCAAGTCCTTCCCATTCGAATCCTTAGACCCTTCCTACAGCATGCAATATGATATCTCAATGATTCTAATAACAAACCTGAGACCCGTCCTATAACATGAGATGGGATATCCAACTCCTTCCCATTCCAATCCTGAGACACTTCCGATAGCAGAGATGTGATATCTCAATGCTTATACCAAACCTGAGACCCTTCCTATAACATGAGATGTGATATCCAACTCCTTCCAATTCCAAACATGAGACCCTTCCCATAGCAAGAATGTAATATCCAACTCCTTCCCATTCCAATCCTGAGACCATTCCTATAGCATGAGATGTGATATCTCAATGCTTCTAATACCAAACCTGAGATCCTTCCTATGACATGAGATGTGATATCCAATTCCTTCCCATTCCAAACCTGAGACCCTTCCTACAGCATGCGATGTGATATCTCAATGCTTCTAATACCAAACCTGAGACCAGTCCTATAACATGAGATGGGATATCCAACTCCTTCCCGTTCCAATCCTGAGACACTTCCAATTGCAGAGATATGATATCTCAATGCTTATACCAAACCTGAGACTCTTCCTATAACATGAGATGTGATATACAACTCCTTCCCGTTCCAAACCTGAGACCCTTCCTATAGCATGAGATGTGATATCCAATTCCTTCCCATTCCAATCCTGAGACCCTTCCGATAGCATGAGATGTGATATCTCAATGCCTCTAATACCAAACCTAAGATCCTTCCTATAACATGTGATGTGATATTCAATTCCTTCCCCTTCCAAACCTGAGACCCTCCCTTTAGCATGAGATGTGATATCCAACTCCTTCCCATTCCAATCCTGAGACCCTTATGATAGCATGAGATGTGATATCTCAATGCCTCTAATACCAAACCTGAGATACTTCCGATAGCATGAGATGTGATATCTCAATGCTTCTAATACCAAACCTGAGATCCTTCCTATAACATGAGATGTGATATCCAACTCCTTCCCATTCCAATCCTGAGACCCTTCTGATAGCATGAGATGTGATATCTCAATGCCTCTAATACCAAACCTGCGATCCTACCTCTAAAATGAAATGTGATATCCAACTCCTTCCCTTTCCAAACCTGAGACCCTGCCTATAGCATGAGATGTGATATCCAAGTCCTTCCCATTCCAATCCTGAGACCCTTCCTATAGCATGAGATGTGATATCTCAATGTCTCGTCGTCGTGTTGAGTCTGCAGCAGCAGAGTTGAGTAAAAGACGTCCCAAACGAAGGAACCCGCACAGTTTGTTACCACAGCAGAGCAACGGAGCGGCGGTGTGTATCTGAGCCAAATGTACACTACTCACTTCAGACCTGGGAACGCCAAGTGTACGAATCATGTGAGAGTGACAAGGACTCGATATACTACACAACCTGGCGGCGGTTACAGAGCAAGACTCCTGTGTAGGCTGGTCAGTCTGCTGGATGGCCCAGAGACGCTTCCGAAGGCTTACTAGCAGGAGATGGTGAAGATGCCGAGAATAGCTGTCCCTGCTATTCCAAGGGTCGAAGTACCAGTACAGGCCTTCTGGTTCGATCAAAGGTGAAAAGGGTTTCACAAGGCGACAGCAGTGCAGAGGAGCAGTCCTTCAGCGGGTCACCAGCGATTCCTCGGTTCAGCCTCTTGGTTGCAGGATACTTGGCTCCTGTATTCCTTCGTTCGGGGGAACTCAGGAGATCGACATGGTAGTGGTGTTTCCAGCCCCCTCTTATCCACGGTTCCCTTCGCGCCAAAACGGAGGGGACCCAATGGGAGATCCGCTCATCAACACTCACACCATTCGTGGACCTATCACGGACCACGGTGGTCCCAGGCATTCACACCACCCTAGACTCTCTGGCACCCAGGATGTGTATTGGGACCAGACATCCCAGCCCACATCCTGGAGGCACACACAAGACATGTAGAAGCCCGCGAAAGCATCTGTGTTTCGCGGGAAAGTACATGCCCAAATAAGGAAGGCCCCAGGTCGGCTCGACCTGGGGAAGGTGAAGGGAGCAAGATGGTCAGCGGACAGGACAAAGGAGCCTCGTGGTCTGGCCATTTTGGGCTCTAGGCCACCATTTTGGGTTAAGCGCGAGAAACACGCTTAGAACGCCAAAAGGAGCTCAAAACACAATAAACGATCGCTGCCACCATTCCCGTCCGTGAATCACTTGTACCGATCAGTTACAATCCTGGAAGAGTATCTAGGGCCTGTAGAAGGCTAGAGACCCAAGAGAGCAGTAACTTATCTTACAGTGCCCTCTTGTGTCATGTTGCACGAAAGCCGCAACATGATAAAAGAAACTACGGAAACGAGCGTTTCCTGGTACTGACTGTCTTAAGGGCATGACAGTTTCCCCGTAAGAAAGGAGCGAAAGCCCAGAGGAGTGCGGCAGAAGGCTGCACTTCTCTGGCAAAGTCGAGAACAAGGTGAAAAACAACAGCAAAAAGTTTAGGGGTTGCCACATGGAAGGAAAATTACCTACAATTACGAAATCTTTCCTAACACTCGCCCCTCCCAGACAATGGACAGGGGGAACTAATCCACGCCTGGATGAGTCTCTTGTTCAGGTCGGTTAAACATTCTGCACAACCCATCAGCATTGCTATGTTGGACACCTGGCCTATGCTCAATAGTGAAGTCGAAGCCTTGTAGACTTATGGACCACCTAAGCAACTTTGGATTCTCCCCCTTCATGTTTATTAGCCACTTTAAGGGCTTATGGTCAGTTTGCACAGTGAAGTGGGTCCCATAGAGGTAGGGCCTCAGCTTCATTAGGGCCCACACAACAGAGAAACATTCTTTCTCTACCGTGGACCATCTGAGCTCTCTGTCCTAAAACTGGCGACTAATAAAACCAATAGGGTGTTCCTTACCGTTCTCATCTACTTGCGATAGTACAGCTCCTATCCCAGTGTCAGAGGCGTCCGTCTGCACGATAAAAGGTCTTTGATAATCAGGGGCCCTGAGGACAGGGGCCTGGCACAAGGAGTCTTTTAAGCCATTGAAGGCCTTCTCACACTCGTCGGTCCAAGTTACCTTCTTGGGTTTCTTCAGAGTTGTGAGGGCAGTCAGAGGGGCAGCTTTGGTGCCATAGTCTGCCACAAAATTGCGGTAATACCCCGTGAGTCCTAAGAAGGCTCTCACTTTGGTTTGTGTAGTGGGGGTAGGCCAGTCTTGTACTGCTTGTACTTTACTGGGTAGAGGCTGTATCCTCCCTCCACCTACTTCATGTCCAAGGTAAAACACTGAGCCTTGTCCAATCTGGCATTTACTAGCCTTTATGGTCAAGTGTGCTTTCTGAAGAGCCTGGAGCACAATCCCGAGGTGTTTCACATGGTCTTCCCAGGTGGCACTGAAAACTGCTATATCGTCCAGATATGCAAGACAGAATTCGTCCAACCCATTCAAAACATGATGCACAAGCCTCTGGAAAGTGGCAGGTGCATTCTTCAACCCGAACGGCATTACCCGGAATTGGTAAAGGCCGTCTGGAGTAGAAAATGCTGTCTTCTCCTTGGCATGTTCTGCTAAAGCTATTTGCCAATAGCCAGCAGTGAGGTCAAACGTGCTGAGGTACTTGGAGGCACCCAAAGTATCCACCAGCTCATCTGTTCGAGGCAAGGGGTGTGCATCTGTCTTGGTGACAGCATTCAGAGCCCTGTAATCCACGCAGAACCTCAATTCAGAAGTGCCTGCCTTTGGAACGAAACCCACAGGGCTGGACCAAGGACTACTAGAGGGTTCAATCACCCCAAGGTCTAACATCTTGTTGACCTCGGTCTTAATATAAGACCGTACTTTGTCTGACATCCTGTATCCCCTACTTTTGGTAGGTACACTGTCTCCTGTGTCTATGTTATGTTTGCACCAAGGTGTCAAACCAGGCGACTGTGAAAACAGGGGGGAAAACTGCCTAAGCAAACTTTTCACCTCAGCCTGCTGATCAGAAGTCAGCTGAGGGGCCCCTCGGACACCCTCAAAGGAGCTATCTGAAGGACCGCTTTGGAACAGGTCGGGGAGAGGTTCAGACTCCTCTTCCTCAACATCTGAAGCCAGTAACAGTGCTGCGATTTCGACTCTTGGGACGAAAGCCTTCAGCCTATTCACGTGAAACACTTTTGGAGCCTGTCCAGGCCTTCCAAGGTCCACTAAATAGTTAACCTCACCCAGGGGCTCCACCACTGTGTAAGGGCCTGACCATTTGTCCTGTAAAGCTCAAGGCCTTATGGGATTCATGATCAGGACTTGCTGACCAGGTGTAAAGTTGATGAGGGAAGCTTTCTGGTCGTACCAATGTTTCACCAGTGCTTGTCCTGCCTTCAATTTATCACTAGCCAAGCCCATCAGAAGTACCATTGTTTTTCTGAGCCCTAGCACATAATCAACTACGTTGGTAGTAACAGGGGGAGTGGGCATCTCCCATCCCTATTTGACTATGGCTAAGAGTCCCCGTACAGGATGACCAAACAGAAGTTTGAAGGGGCTGAAGCCAACACCCTCCTGTGGTACCTCTCGGTAGGCAAACAGTAAGCATGGTAAAAGAAGATCCCATTGTCTTCGCTGAAGCTTCTCCAGAGCCCCAATCATGCTTTTTAACGTTCTGTTGAAACGTTCCACCAGACCATTGGTCTGGGGGTGGTATGCAGAAGAGAACTTGTAGGTGACCCCACATTCTTTCCACATAGCCTGCATATACTTCGACATAAAGTTGCTGCCACGATCTGACACAACTTCTTTAGGGAAGCCAACCCTAGTAAATATGCCAAGTAAAGCTTTTGCAACTGACTTGGCAGTTACAGTTTTCAATGGGATGGCCTCAGGATATCTGGTTGCATGGTCGACCAGCACCAGGATAAACCTATTGCCCGAGGATGTTTGCGGGTCAAGGGGACCAACGATGTTGATCTCTACCCTTTCAAATGGTACCCCCACAACTGGGAGCGGTACCAACGGAGCTTGGATTGTCGAGCCAACCTTACCAGATAACTGGCAGGAGGCACAACTCCTGCAGTGACTTTCACTTGCACCCCCATCTTGGGCCAGTAGAAGTGCATGGATAACCTTTGCTTGCTCCTCTTAATACCAAGGTGACCAGCAAGGAGCACTTCATGCGCCAACTGCAGGAGGAAGGGCATAACAGCAAGGGGAACCACCAACCTCCTATGGTCTCCTTCTGTAGACTCTGTGGGCTCACTATACAGGAGTCCACCTTCCCAATAAATCCTATGCGTCCCAGGAGGTTCACCCTCAAGCTGGGAGCAGGCCTGTCTCCTTAGGCCTTCCAGAGATGGGCACTCACGTTGGCCTTTACTGAATTCGTCCCTATCAGGACCTCCTTCAACTAACAAGTCTTTTAGTTCAGGATGGTCGTTGGGGTCAAATACTTCAGGCATCGCCACCTCCTCGTCAGGCCCGGGCGATTGACCAACTTCCTCCACCGCAGTGGTAGGCGAGCTCGGGGGAATATTCTCTTTCCCTCGTCTTGACTTGTTGACTCCTTTCGCCTTGGGTTTCCCCTTCGGCTGGGGCGGCGTATTGGTCTTGGCCAATGCTGCCCGTGCTTGAGACCGTGTGTAGGGTCTTTCGGCAGTGTCTCCTACGAGCCCTAAAGCTCTGAGATCATTACCTAACAAGACCTTTCCCGGGACGTTTCTCTGAATGCTCACTGGGATCTTGACTGCTGTACCATTTAAAGTAAGATTTACAGGTATTACTGGGAACATACGGAGTGGGCCGTCAGCCAACTTAGTGGGCATCAGAGTAGCTCTGGCAACTTCCTCTGAGTCTACCAAGGTAGAATCCACTACAGTTCGACTGCACCCACTATCCCTAAGAGCTGGAGTATCTACTCCATTGATCAGCACACTGTCTTTAAAGTAGTGCTTGGTATTATCTGGAATCCTAGCATAAGCCTCTGCGACTTTAGGCTCCCAGGAACCCAGGGAAACTAAAACTACCTCAGCCTCTATCCCGCTGGGAAATGAGTCTGAGGAGAAGGATGCTCCTGTAATCTCTTCTTCCTCGTAGGAGGAGAAGGCCAGATTAGCGGAGTGGACCCCCAAAGGTCAAACCTTACACGGGGGATCCCCCTTCACGTGGTCAGTTGCTCCACAAGCAAAACAAGATCCATTGGGTCTGTTTACATAGGGAGGCTTATTGTAACCAGAGTTCTGTTTCGGAGGCTGACCTCCACTACCCTGTGAGTTCTCTTGTGTCTTACCCTTATTTTTCTTTTTGTGGCCCTTTTGAGAAGAAGATTTATCAGATTCTCCACCCTCCTTATCTTTGGACTTTTTCCCTTCCTCCTGCTTACCAGGATGAGTTTTGTCCTTATGGGACACTCGATGTGACACCCATAAGTCTGCTGCAATGGCCAGCTTCTTAGGATCTATCTCCTTCGAATCGGCCAAATGCTGCTTAAGCTCCGGGGAAGAAAATGCAAAAATGTGTTCCAGCATGACAAGATTTATCATGCCTTCGAAGGTAGAAACCTTATAACCTTCGACCCAGCCAGTTAAGTTTTTCAAGGATTCAGTGACATAAGATACCCAAGTACCACCTTCCTTTTTCTTATACTCTATGAATCGTTTCAAATATTGGGCCGGAGTCTTCCCAAACTTTAAAATGAGAGTTTGCTTTAACATTGCGAAATCAGCTTGCTCAGCCTTCGACATTTCCATAATGGCACTACATCCAGAATGGGGCAGTCTGCTGAGTAACCAGGCAATCTTATCAGCATTGTCAACTTGTTGAACTTCGCATGCATACTCAAACACATTCATCCAGTCCATAATGTCATTCCTTTCCTCATACACAATGACCAGATCTTTCGGAAACCGTGGATGAGAGGAGGCCCCAGACCCATATCCAGGACCCTTGGACCCATTTGCAACCTGAAGCTTGGCCAGTTCCAACTGGTGATCCCTGTCTTTCTGTTTTTCTGACTGTTCGATTTTTAGTTTGGCTAGGCTGAATTCAAGCTCCTTCTGCCTAAACCGCAGCTCTTGCTTCTTGAATTCAAGCATAGCCTCCCCATCAACACTGGCAGAGGAAACATTAGACATCTCATCCTCCCTGTCCTCGTGGTCGCGGTGGATCAGTGCAGCGGCAGAACCGTCGGTTCTACCAGTGAGAGCAGCCCCACCTCCTTCCGCACTGTCCTCAGAAGTTATAGCGTCAAGCTGCGCTTCTTGCCACGCCACGATTCTTTGGATCATATCCAATTTCGTGCCTTGAGAGGAAACACCTCTCTCCGCACACATTTTTTTCAATGTTTCTGATTTGGAAGCATTTAAAGTTAACAAGGTATTTGTTTCCATACTGTTAGATAGGACTATGGCCTTTTTAAAGTTATACTACAACAATTCACTACGTGTACTGGTAGGAATAACTTGAAATGCCTTAGTTTGTGCGCAACACTGGATACTTTCAGTCGTATCCCACCGCTGTACACCAATTTGTTAAGACGGATTTCTGAACTCTGTCCTGGTGGCGCAGAAGTTCAGAAGGCCAACCTAATTACTTGGAACAGGGTAACCTCTGGACAAGCCAGACCAATCAAGGTAGCGATCGCGGCGGTCAAGACTAGGCCTCAAGAGGGGTGAGGGTGACTGAAAGCCTGCAATGAGCACACAAAGCAAGGACACTTACAAACTACTCCAAACAGGTGCTATATTAAAAATATATACACATTTATTCCAAGGCCTTTAAAACAATGACCGTAGCGAGAAATCACAATACAACTCTAGTAAACCAACACATACCATACCAATACAATATATATACAAATACAAACAAGTCTCAAGCGTTAGATGCACGAAATGTGTAGTCCACCTAAAAGGGAAGGAAAACAGGCAGTGCGAAATAATGCTTAGACCCAGTCCGCCTTCAGAGGCACCTAACTAAAAGGAAGTCCGAGCCCTACGAAGAGTGGAGCCTTGTGCTCAAAAGTACCTGCACACGCTGGTGCCAACGGGCAAAAGGGGAGTCTCTTCGAGCGAGATCAGGCAGTTCAGTTTAGTGCATGCTGTAGGAAGGGTCTAAGGATTGGAATGGGAAGGACTTGGATATCACATCTCATGCTATGGATAGGCTCATATCATATCCCAATGCTTCTACCAAACCTGAGACCCATACTATGGCATGAGATGTGATATCAAACTCATTCCCATTCCAATCCTGAGACTCTTCCTATAGCTTGAGATGTGATATCCAACTCCTTCCCATTCCAATTCTGAGACCCTTCCTATGCCATGAGACTTGATATCTCAATGCTTCTAATACCAAACCTGAGACCCGTCCTATAACATGAGATGTGATATCCAAATCTTTCCCCTTCCAAACCTTAGACCCTTCCTTTATCATGAGATGTGATATCCAAGTCCTTCCCATTCCAATCCTTAGACCCTTCCTACAGCATGCAATATGATATCTCAATGACTCTAATAACAATCCTGAGACCCGTCCTATAACATGAGATGGGATATCCAACTCCTTCCCATCCCAATCCTGAGACACTTCAGATTGCAGAGATGTGATATCTCAATGCTTATACCAAACCTGAGACTCTTCCTATAACATGATATGTGATATCTGTTAGGAAAGATTTAATAATTGTAGGTAATTTTCCTTCCATGTGGCAACCCCTAAACTTTTTGCTGTTGTTTTTCACCTTGTTCTCGACTTTGCCAGAGAAGTGCAGCCTTCTGCCGCACTCCTCTGGCCTTTCGCTCCTTTCTTACGGGGAAACTGACATGCCCTTAAGAAAGTCAGTACCGGGAAACGCTGTTTTCCGTAGTTTCTTTTATCATGTTGCGGCTTTCGTGCAACATGACACAAGAGGGCACTGTAAGCTAAGTTGCTGCTCTCTTGGGATTCTAGCCTTCTACAGGCCCTAGATACTCTTTCAGGATTGTAACTGATCGGTGCAAGTGATTCACGGACGGGAATGGTGGCAGCGATCGTTTCTTGTGTTTTGAGCTCCTTTTGGCGTTCTAAGCACGTTTCTCGCACTTAACCCAAAATGGTGGCCTGGCTCCCAAAATGGCCAGACCACGAGGCTCCTTTGTCCTGTCCGCTGACCGTCTTGCTCCCTTCACCTTCCCCAGGTCGAGCCGACCCGGGGCCTTCCTTATTTGGGCATGTACTTTCCCGCGAAACACGGATGCTTTCGCGGGCTTCTACATGTCTTGTGTGTGCCTCCAGTATGTGGGCTGGGATGTCTGGTCCCGTGTGAATGCCTGGGACCACCGTGGTCCGTGATAGGTCCACGAATGGTGTGAGTGTTGATGAGCGGATCTCCCATTGGGTCCCCACCGTTTTGGCGCGAAGGGAACCATGGATAAGAGGGGGCTGGAAACACCACTACCATGTCGATCTCCTGAGTTCTCACGAATGAAGGAATACAGGAGCCAAGTATCCTGCAACCAAGAGGCTGAAACGAGGAATCGCTGGTGACCAGCTGAAGGACTGCTCCTCTGCACTGCTGTCGCCTTGTGAAACCCTTTTCACCTTTGATCGAACCAGAAGGCCTGTACTAATACTTCGACCCTTGGAATAGCAGGGACAGCTATTCCCGGCATCTTCACCATCTCCTGCTAGTAAGCCTTCGGAAGCGTCTCTGGGCCATCCAGCAGACTGACCAGCCTTCACAGGAGTCTTGCTCTGTAACCGCCACCAGGTTGTGTAGTATATCGAGTCCTTGTCACTCTCACACGATTTGTACACTTGGCGTTCCCAGGTCTGAAGTGAGTAGTGTACATTTGGCTCAGATACACACGGCCGCTCCGTTGCCCTGCTGTGGTAACAAACTGTGCGGGTTCCTTCGTTTGGGACGTCTTTTACTCAACTCTGCTGCTGCAGACTCAACACGACGACGAGACGTCCCCTGCTCTTCTGAACCTGCCAGCGACTGAAACTGACGCGGAGAAGCCTGGGTCTGCTTGCATCGGGGTCCGGTGAGTAGCATAGCTAGGAACTGGTCGCCCTCCTGCAGGAGCCCATAGCTTTTCCCCGCTGTGTCAAAACAGCACGCCTTTCCGTACTCGCGCTCTGCTTCTGCCCACAGTGGAGGCTGCGCTTGAGTCGCGGAACACTGTTGTTCTTCGTTTGTGCACTAAACTGAACTGCCTGATCTCCCTCGAAGAGACTCCCCTTTTGCCCGTTGGCACCAGCGTGTGCAGGTACTTTTGAGCACAAGGCTCCACTCTTCGTAGGTCTCGGACTTCCTTTTAGTTAGGTGCCTCTGAAGGCGGACTGGGTCTAAGCATTATTTCGCACTGCCTGTTTTCCTTCCCTTTTAGGTGGACTACACATTTCGTGCATCTAACGCTTGAGACTTGTTTGTATTTGTATATATATTGTATTGGGATGGTATGTGTTGGTTTACTAGAGTTGTATTGTGATTTCTCGCTACGGTCATTGTTTTAAAGGCCTTGGAATAAATGTGTATATATTTTTAATATAGCACCTGTTTGGAGTAGTTTGTAAGTGTCCTTGCTTTGTGTGCTCATTGCAGGCTTTCAGTCACCCTCACCCCTCTTGAGACCTAGTCTTGACCGCCGCGATCGCTACCTTGATTGGTCTGGCTTGTCCAGAGGTTACCCTGTTCCAAGTAATTAGGTTGGCCTTCTGAACTTCTGCGCCACCAGGACAGAGTTCAGAAATCCGTCTTAACAAATTGGTGTACAGCGGTGGGATACGACTGAAGGTATCCAGTGTTGCGCACGAACTAAGGCATTTCAAGTTATTCCTACCAGGACACGTAGTGAATTGTTGTAGTATAACTTTAAAAAGGCCATAGTCCTATCTAACAGTATGGAAACAAATACCTTGTTAACTTTAAATGCTTCCAAATCCGAAACATTGAAAAAAATGTGTGCGGGGAGAGGTGTTTCCTCTCAAGGCACGAAATTGGATATGATCCAAAGAATCGTGGCGTGGCAAGAAGCGCAGCTTGACGCTATAACTTCTGAGGACAGTGCGGAAGGAGGTGGGGCTGCTCTCACTGGTAGAACCGACGGTTCTGCCGCTGCACTGATCCACCGCGACCACGAGGACAGGGAGGATGAGATGTCTAATGTTTCCTCTGCCAGTGTTGATGGGGAGGCTATGCTTGAATTCAAGAAGCAAGAGCTGCGGTTTAGGCAGAAGGAGCTTGAATTCAGCATAGCCAAACTAAAAATCGAACAGTCAGAAAAACAGAAAGACAGGGATCACCAGTTGGAACTGGCCAAGCTTCAGGTTGCAAATGGGTCCAAGGGTCCTGGACATGGGTCTGGGGCCTCCTCTCATCCACGGTTTCCGAAAGATCTGGTCATTGTGTATGAGGAAAGGAATGACATTATGGACTGGATGAATGCGTTTGAGTATGCATGCGAAGTTCAACAAGTTGACAATGCTGATAAGATTGCCTGGTTACTCAGCAGACTGCCCCATTCTGGCTGTAGTGCCATTATGGAAATGTCGAAGGCTGAGCAAGCTGATTTCGCAATGTTAAAGCAAACTCTCATTTTAAAGTTTGGGAATACTCCGGCCCAATATTTGAAACGATTCATAGAGTATAAGAAAAAGGAAGGTGGTACTTGGGTATCTTATGTCACTGAATCCTTGAAAAACTTAACTGGCTGGGTCGAAGGTTATAAGGTTTCTACCTTCGAAGGCATGATAAATCTTGTCATGCTGGAACACATTTTTGCATCTTCTTCCCCGGAGCTTAAGCAGCATTTGGCCGATTCGAAGGAGATAGATCCTAAGAAGCTGGCCATTGCAGCAGACTTATGGGTGTCACATCGAGTGTCCCATAAGGACAAAACTCATCCTGGTAAGCAGGAGGAAGGGAAAAAGTCCAAAGATAAGGAGGGTGGAGAATCTGATAAATCTTCTCAAAAGGGCCACAAAAAGAAAAATAAGGGTAAGACACAAGAGAACTCACAGGGTAGTGGAGGTCAGCCTCCGAAACAGAACTCTGGTTACAATAAGCCTCCCTATGTAAACAGACCCAATGGATCTTATTTTGCTTGTGGAGCAACTGACCACGTGAAGGGGGATCCCCGGTGTAAGGTTTGACCTTTGGGGGTCCACTCCGCTAATCTGGCCTTCTCCACCTACGAGGAAGAAGAGATTACAGGAGCATCCTTCTCCTCAGACTCATTTCCCAGCGGGATAGAGGCTGAGGTAGTTTTAGTTTCCCTGGGTTCCTGGGAGCCCAAAGTCTCAGAGGCTTATGCTAGGATTACAGATAATACCAAGCACTACTTTAAAGACAGTGTGCTGATCAATGGAGTAGATACTCCAGCTCTTAGGGATAGTGGGTGCAGTCGAACTGTAGTGGATTCTACCTTGGTAGACTCAGAGGAAGTTGCCAGAGCTACTCTGATGCCCACTAAGTTGGCTGACGGCCCACTCCGTATGTTCCCAGTAATACCTGTAAATCTTACTTTAAATGGTACAGCCATCAGGATTCCAGTGAGCATTCAGAGAAACGTCCCAGGAAAGGCCTTGTTAGGTAATGATCTCAGAGCTTTAGGGCTCGTAGGAGACACTGCCGAAAGACCCTACACACGGTCTCAAGCACGGGCAGCATTGGCCAAGACCAATACGCCACCCCAGCCGAAGGGGAAACCCAAGGCGAAAGGAGTCAACAAGTCAAGACGAGGGAAAGAGAATATTCCCCCGAGCTCGCCTACCACTGCGGTGGAGGAAGTTGGTCAATCGCCCGGGCCTGACGAGGAGGTGGCGATGCCTGAAGTATTTGACCCCAACGACCATCCTGAACTAAAAGACTTGTTAGTTGAAGGAGGTCCTGATAGGGACGAATTCAGTAAAGGCCAACGTGTGTGCCCATCTCTGGAAGGCCTAAGGAGACAGGCCTGCTCCCAGCTTGAGGGTGAACCTCCTGGGACGCATAGGATTTATTGGGAAGGTGGACTCCTGTATAGTGAGCCCACAGAGTCTACAGAAGGAGACCATAGGAGGTTGGTGGTTCCCCTTGCTGTTAGGCCCTTCCTCCTGCAGTTGGCGCATGAAGTGCTTCTTGCTGGTCACCTTGGTATTAAGAGGAGCAAGCAAAGGTTATCCATGCACTTCTACTGGCCCAAGATGGGGCTGCAAGTAGAAAGTCACTGCAGGAGTTGTGCCTCCTGCCAGTTATCTGGTAAGGTTGGCTCGACAATCCAAGCTCCGTTGGTACCGCTCCCAGTTGTGGGGGTACCATTTGAAAGGGTAGGGATCGACATCGTTGGTCCCCTTGACCCGCAAACATCCTCGGGCAATAGGTTTATCCTGGTGCTGGTCGACCATGCAACCAGATATCCTGAGGCCATCCCATTGAAAACTGTAACTGCCAAGTCAGTTGCAAAAGCTTTACTTGGCATATCTACTAGGGTTGGCTTCCCTAAAGAAGTTGTGTCAGATCGTGGCAGCAACTTTATGTCGAAGTATATGCAGGCTATGTGGAAAGAATGTGGGGTCACCTACAAGTTCTCTTCTGCATACCACCCCCAGACCAATGGTCTGGTGGAACGTTTCAACAGAACGTTAAAAAGCATGATTGGGGCTCTGGAGAAGCTTCAGAGAAGACAATGGGATCTTCTTTTACCATGCTTACTGTTTGCCTACCGAGAGGTACCACAGGAGGGTGTTGGCTTCAGCCCCTACAAAATTCTTTTTGGTCATCCTGTACGGGGACCCTTAGCCATAGTCAAAGAGGGATGGGAGATGCCCACTCCCCCTGTTACTACCAACGTAGTTGATTATGTGCTAGGGCTCAGAAAACGGATGGTACTTCTGATGGGCTTGGCTAGTGATAAATTGAAGGCAGGACAAGCACTGGTGAAACATTGGTACGACCAGAAAGCTTCCCTCATCAACTTTACACCTGGTCAGCAAGTCCTGATCATGAATCCCATAAGGCCTTGAGCTTTACAGGACAAATGGTCAGGCCCTTACACAGTGGTGGAGCCCCTGGGTGAGGTTAACTATTTAGAGGACCTTGGAAGGCCTGGACAGACTCCAAAAGTGTTTCACGTGAATAGGCTGAAGGCTTTCGTCCCAAGAGTCGAAATCGCAGCACTGTTACTGGCTTCAGATGTTGAGGAAGAGGAGTCTGAACCTCTCCCCGACCTGTTCCAAAGCGGTCCTTCAGATAGCTCCTTTGAGGGTGTCCGAGGAGCCCCTCACCTGACTTCTGATCAGCAGGCTGAGGTGAAAAGTTTGCTTAGGCAGTTTTCCCCCCTGTTTTCACAGTCGCCTGGTTTGACACCTTGGTGCAAACATAACATAGACACAAGAGACAGTGTACCTACCAAAAGTAGGGGATACAGGATGTCAGACAAAGTACGGTCTTATATTAAGACCGAGGTCAACAAGATGTTAGACCTTGGGGTGATTGAACCCTCTAGTAGTCCCTGGTCCAGCCCTGTGGTTTTCGTTCCAAAGGCAGGCACTTCTGAATTGAGGTTCTGCGTGGATTACAGGGCTCTGAATGCTGTCACCAAGACAGATGTACACCCCTTGCCTTGAACAGATGAGCTGGTGGATACTTTGGGTGCCTCCAAGTACCTCAGCATGTTTGACCTCACTGCTGGCTATTGGCAAATAGCTTTAGCAGAACATGCCAAGGAGAAGACAGCGTTTTCTACTCCAGACGGCCTTTACCAATTCCGGGTAATGCCGTTCGGGTTGAAGAATGCACCTGCCACTTTCCAGAGGCTTGTGCATCATGTTTTGAATGGGTTGGACGAATTCTGTCTTGCATATCTGGACGATATAGCAGTTTTCAGTGCCACCTGGGAAGACCATGTGAAACACCTCGGGATTGTGCTCCAGGCTCTTCAGAAAGCACACTTGACCATAAAGGCTAGTAAATGCCAGATTGGACAAGGCTCAGTGTTTTACCTTGGACATGAAGTAGGTGGAGGGAGGATACAGCCTGTACCCAGTAAAGTACACGCAGTACAAGACTGGCCTACCCCCACTACACAAACCCAAGTGAGAGCCTTCTTAGGACTCACGGGGTATTACCGCAATTTTGTGGCAGACTATGGCACCATAGCTGCCCCTCTGACTGCCCTCACAACTCTGAAGAAACCCAAGAAGGTAACTTGGACCGACGAGTTTGAGAAGGCCTTCAATGGCTTAAAAGACTCCTTGTGCCAGGCCCCTGTCCTCAGGGCCCCTGATTATCAAAGACCTTTTATCGTGCAGACGGACGCCTCTGACACTGGGATAGGAGCTGTACTATCGCAAGTAGATGAGAAGGGTAAGGAACACCCTATTGGTTTTATTAGTCGCCAGTTTAAGGACAGAGAGCTCAGATGGTCCACGGTAGAGAAAGAATGTTTCTCTGTTGTGTGGGCCCTAAGGAAGCTGAGGCCCTACCTCTATGGGACCCACTTCACTGTGCAAACTGACCATAAGCCCTTAAAGTGGCTAATAAACATGAAGGGGGAGAATCCAAAGTTGCTTAGGTGGTCCATAAGTCTACAAGGCTTCGACTTCACTATTGAGCATAGGCCAGGTGTCCAACATAGCAATGCTGATGGGTTGTGCAGAATGTTTAACCGACCTGAACAAGAGACTCATCCAGGGGTGGATTAGTTCCCCCTGTCCATAGTCTGGGAGGGGCGAGTGTTAGGAAAGATTTCGTAATTGTAGGTAATTTTCCTTCCATGTGGCAACCCCTAAACTTTTTGCTGTTGTTTTTCACCTTGTTCTCGACTTTGCCAGAGAAGTGCAGCCTTCTGCCGCACTCCTCTGGGCTTTCGCTCCTTTCTTACGGGGAAACTGTCATGCCCTTAAGACAGTCAGTACCAGGAAACGCTCGTTTCCGTAGTTTCTTTTATCATGTTGCGGCTTTCGTGCAACATGACACAAGAGGGCACTGTAAGATAAGTTACTGCTCTCTTGGGTCTCTAGCCTTCTACAGGCCCTAGATACTCTTCCAGGATTGTAACTGATCGGTGCAAGTGATTCACGGACGGGAATGGTGGCAGCGATCGTTTATTGTGTTTTGAGCTCCTTTTGGCGTTCTAAGTGCGTTTCTCGCGCTTAACCCAAAATGGTGGCCTAGAGCCCAAAATGGCCAGACCACGAGGCTCCTTTGTCCTGTCCGCTGACCATCTTGCTCCCTTCACCTTCCCCAGGTCGAGCTGACCTGGGGCCTTCCTTATTTGGGCATGTACTTTCCCGCGAAACACAGATGCTTTCGCGGGCTTCTACATGTCTTGTGTGTGCCTCCAGGATGTGGGCTGGGATGTCTGGTCCCAATACACATCCTGGGTGCCAGAGAGTCTAGGGTGGTGTGAATGCCTGGGACCACCGTGGTCCGTGATAGGTCCACGAATGGTGTGAGTGTTGATGAGCGGATCTCCCATTGGGTCCCCTCCGTTTTGGCGCGAAGGGAACCGTGGATAAGAGGGGGCTGGAAACACCACTACCATGTCGATCTCCTGAGTTATCACGAACGAAGGATTACAGGAGCCAAGTATCCTGCAACCAAGAGGCTGAACCGAGGAATCGCTGGTGACCCGCTGAAGGACTGCTCCTCTGCACTGCTGTCGCCTTGTGAAACCCTTTTCACCTTTGATCGAACCAGAAGGCCTGTACTGGTACTTCGACCCTTGGAATAGCGGGGACAGCTATTCTCGGCATCTTCACCATCTCCTGCTAGTAAGCCTTCGGAAGCGTCTCTGGGCCATCCAGCAGACTGACCAGCCTACACAGGAGTCTTGCTCTGTAACCGCCGCCAGGTTGTGTAGTATATCGAGTCCTTGTCACTCTCACATGATTCGTACACTTGGCGTTCCCAGGTCTGAAGTGAGTAGTGTACATTTGGCTCAGATACACACCGCCGCTCCGTTGCCCTGCTGTGGTAACAAACTGTGCGGGTTCCTTCGTTTGGGACGTCTTTTACTCAACTCTGCTGCTGCAGATTCAACACGACGACGAGACATTGAGATATCACATCTCATGCTATAGGAAGGGTCTCAGGATTGGAATGGGAAGGACTTGGATATCACATCTCATGCTATAGGCAGGGTCTCAGGTTTGGAAAGGGAAGGAGTTGGATATCACATTTCATTTTAGAGGTAGGATCTCAGGTTTGGTATTAGAGGCATTGAGATATCACATCTCATGCTATCAGAAGGGTCTCAGGATTGGAATGGGAAGGAGTTGGATATCACATCTCATGTTATAGGAAGGATCTCAGGTTTGGTATTAGAAGCATTGAGATATCACATCTCATGCTATCAGAAGTATCTCAGGTTTGGTATTAGAGGCATTGAGATATCACATCTCATGCTATCATAAGGGTCTCAGGATTGGAATGGGAAGGAGTTGGATATCACATCTCATGCTAAAGGGAGGGTCTCAGGTTTGGAAGGGGAAGGAATTGAATATCACATCACATGTTATAGGAAGGATCTCAGGTTTGGTATTAGAGGCATTGAGATATCACATCTCATGCTATCGGAAGGGTCTCAGGATTGGAATGGGAAGGAGTTGGATATCACATCTCATGCTATAGGAAGGGTCTCAGGTTTGGAACGGGAAGGAGTTGGATATCACATCTCATGTTATAGGAAGAGTCTCAGGTTTGGTATAAGCATTGAGATATCACATCTCTGAAATCGGAAGTGTCTCAGGATTGGAACGGGAAGGAGTTGGATATCCCATCTCATGTTATAGGACTGGTCTCAGGTTTGGTATTAGAAGCATTGAGATATCACATCGCATGCTGTAGGAAGGGTCTCAGGTTTGGAATGGGAAGGAATTGGATATCACATCTCATGCTATAGGTAGGCTCTCAGGTTTGGAAAGGGAAGGAGTTGGATATCACATTTCATGTTAGAGGAAGGATCTCAGGTTTGGTATTAGAGGCATTGAGATATCACATCTCATGCTATAGGAAGGGTCTCAGGATTGGAATGGGAAGGAGTTGGATATCACATCTCATGCTATAGGAAGGGTCTCAGGTTTGGTATAAGCATTCAGATATCACATCTCATGCTATAGGAAGGGTCTCAGGATTGGAATGGGAAGGATATGTATATGACATCTCATGACATAAGAAGGGTCTCAGGTTTGGTATAAGCATTGAGATATCACATCTCTGCTTTTGGAAGGGTCTCAGGATTGGAATGGGAAGGAGTTGGATATCCCATCTCATGTTATAGGAAGAGTCTCAGGTTTGATATTAGAAGCATTGAGATATCACATCTCATGCTATAGGAAGTGGCTCAGGATTGGAATGGGAAGGAATTGGATATCACATCTCATGCTATAGGGAGGGTCTCAAGTTTGATAGTAGAAGCATTGAGATATCACATCTCATGCTATAGGAAGGGTCTCAGGATTGGAATGGAAGGAGTTGGATATCACATCTCATGTTATAGGAAGGATCTCAGGTTTGGTATTAGAAGCATTGAGACATCACATCTCATGCTATAGGAAGGGACTCAGGATTGTAATGGGAAGGAGTTGGATATCACATCTCATGCTATATGAAGGGTCTCAGGTTTGGTATAAGCATTGAGATATCACATCTCATGCTATGGGAAGGGTCTCAGGATTGGAATGGGAAGGAGTTGTATATGACATCTCATGCCGTAGGAAGGGTCTCAGGTTTGGTATAAGCATTGAGATATCACATCTCTGCCATCGGAAGTGTCTCAGGATTGGAATGGGAAGGAGTTGGATATCCCATCTCATGTTATAGGACGGGTCTCAGGTTTGTTATTAGAATCATTGAGATATCATATTGCATGGTATAGGAAGGGTCTAAGGATTGGAATGGGAAGGACTTGGATATCACATCTCATGCTATAGGAAGGGTCTCAGGTCTGGTATAAGCATTGAGATATCACATCTCATGCTATAGGAAGGGTCTCAGGATTGGAATGGGAAGGATATGTATATGACATCTCATGCCATAGGAAGGGTCTCAGGTTTGGTATAAGCATTGAGATATCACATCTCTGCTTTTGGAAGGGTCTCAGGATTGGAATGGGAAGGAGTTGGATATCCCATCTCATGTTATAGGAAGAGTCTCAGGTTTGGTATTAGAAGCATTGAGATATCACATCTCATGCTATAGGAAGTGTCTCAGGATTGGAATGGGAAGGACTTGGATATCACATCTCATGCTATAGGGAGGGTCTCAAGTTTGATATTAGAAGCATTGAGATATCACATCTCATGCTATAGGAAGGGTCTCAGGATTGGAATGGAAGGAGTTGGATATCACATCTCATGTTATAGGAAGGATCTCAGGTTTGGTATTAGAAGCATTGAGACATCACATCTCATGCTATAGGAAGGGTCTCGGGATTGTAATGGGAAGGAGTTGGATTTCACATCTCATGCTATATGAAGGGTCTCAGGTTTGGTATAAGCATTGAGATATCACATCTCATGCTATAGGAAGGGTCTCAGGATTGGAATGGGAAGGAGTTGGATATCACATCTCATGCTATAGGAAGGGTCTCAGGTTTGGTATAAGCAGTGAGATATCACATCTCTACTATCGGAAGGGTCTCAGGATTGTAATGGGAAGGAGTTGGATTTCACATCTCATGTTATAGGAAGAGTCTCAGGTTTGGTATTAGAAGCATTGAGATATCTCATCTCATGCTATAGGAAGGGTCTCAGGATTGGAATGGGAAGGAGTTGGATATCACATCTCATGCTGTAGGAAGGGTCTCAGGTTTGGTATAAGCAGTGAGATATCTCATCTCATGCTATAGGAAGTGTCTCAGGATTGGAATGGGAAGAAGTTGGATATTACATCTCATGTTATAGGAAGGATCTCAGGTTTGGTATAAGCATTGAGACATCACATCTCTGTTATCGGAAGGGTCTCAGGATTGGAATGGGAAGGAGTTGGATATTCCCATCTCATGTTATAGGAAGGGTCTCAGGATTGGAATGGGAAGGACTTGGATATCACATCTCATGCTATAGGGAGGGTCTCAAGTTTGATATTAGAAGCATTGAGATATCACATCTCATGATATCGGAAGGGTCTCAGGATTGGAATGGGAAGGAGTTGGATATCACATCTCATGATAAAGGAAGGGTCTAAGGTTTGGAAGGGGAAGGATTTGGATATCACATCTCATGTTATAGGACGGGTCTCAGGTTTGGTATTAGAAGCATTGAGATATCAAGTCTCATGGTATAGGAAGGGTCTCAGAATTGGAATGGGAAGGAGTTGGATATCACATCTCAAGCTATAGGAAGGGTCTCAGGATTGGAATGGGAAGGAGTTTGATATCACATCTCATGCCATAGTATGGGTCTCAGGTTTGGTAGAAGCATTGGGATATCACATCTCATGCTATCGGAAGGGTATCAGGATTGGATTTGGAAGGAGTTGGATATCACATCTCATGTTATAGGAAGGGTCTCAGGTTTGGTATAAGCATTGAGATATCACATCTCTGCTATCGGAAGTGTCTCAGGATTGGAATGGGAAGGAGTTGGATATCCCATCTCATGTTATAGGACGGGTCTCAGTTTTGTTATTAGAATCATTGAGATATCATATTGCATGCTGTAGGAAGGGTCTAAGGATTGGAATGGGAAGGACTTGGATATCACATCTCGAGCTATAGGTAGGCTCTCAGGTTTGGAAAGGGAAGGTGTTGGATATCACATTTCATGTTAGAGGAAGGATCTCAGGTTTGGTATTAGAGGCATTGAGATATCACATCTCATGCTATAGGAACGGTCTCAGGATTGGAATGGGAAGGAGTTGGATATCACATCTCATGCTATAGGAAGGGTCTCAGGTTTGGTATAAGCATTGAGATATCACATCTCATGCTATAGGAAGGGTCTCAGGATTGGAATGGGAAGGATATGTATATGACATCTCATGCCATAGGAAGGTTCTCAGGTTTGGTATAAGCATTGAGATATCACATCTCTGCTTTTGGAAGGGTCTCAGGATTGGAATGGGAAGGAGTTGGATATCCCATCTCATGTTATAGGAAGAGTCTCAGGTTTGGTATTAGAAGCATTGAGATATCACATCTCATGCTATAGGAAGGGTATCAGGTTTGGTATAAGCTTTGAGATATCACATCTCATGCTATAGGAAGTGTCTCAGGATTGGAATGGGAAGGAGTTGGATATCACACCTCATGTTATAGGAAGGATCTCAGGTTTGGTATAAGCATTGAGATATCACATCTCTGCTATCGGAAGGGTCTCATGATTGGAATGGGAAGGAGTTGGATATTCCCATCTCATTTTATAGGAAGGGTATATCAGGTCTTAGCATGAGATGTGATATCCAGTTCCTTCCATTCCAATCCTGAGACCCTTCCGATAGCATGAGATGTGATATCTCAATGCTTCTAATATCAATACTGAGACCCTCCCTATAGCATGAGATGTGATATCTAAGTCCTTCCCATTCCAATCCTGAGACCCTTCCGATAGCAGAGATGTGATATCTCAATGCTTATACCAAACCTGAGACCCTTCCTATAGCACGAGATGTGATATCCAACTCCTTCCCATTCCAATCCTGAGACCCTTCCTATCGCATGAGATGTGATATCTCAATGCTTCTACCAAAACTGAGGCCCTTCCTTTAGCATGAGATGTGATATCCAACTCCTTCCCATTCCAATCCTGAGACCCTTCCTATAGCATGAGATGTGATATCTCAATGCTTCTAATACCAAACCTGAGATCCTTCCTATAACATGAGATGTGATATCCAACTCCTTCCCATTCCAATCATGAGACCCTTCCTATAGCATGAGATGTGATATCTCAATGCTTCTAATACCAAACCTGAGATCCTTCCGATAGCATGAGATGTGATATCTCAATGCTTCTAATACCAAACCTGAGACCCTCCCTTTAGCATGAGATGTGATATCCAATTCCTTCCCATTCCAATCCTGATACCCTTCTGATAGCATGAGATGTGATATCTCAATGCCTCTAATACCAAACCTGAGATCCTACCTCTAACATGAAATGTGATATCCAACTCCTTCCCTTTCCAAACCTGAGAGCCTTCCTACAGCATGAGATGTGATATCCAAGTCCTTCCCATTCCAATCCTGAGACCCTTCCTATAACATGAGATGTGATATCCAACTCCTTCCCATTCCAACCTGAGACCCTTCCTATAGCATGAGATGGGATATCCAACTCCTTCCAAATCTAATCCTGATATCCTAACGATAGCATGAGATGTGATATCCCAATGCTTCTACAAAACCTGAGACCCATACCATGGCATGAGATGTGATATCAAACTCCCGTCCTATACCATGAGACTTGATATCTCAATGCTTCTAATACCAAACCTGAGACCAGTCCAATAACATGAGATGTGATATCCAAATCCTTCCCCTTCCAAACCTTAGACCCTTCCTTTATCATGAGATGTGATATCCAACTCCTTCCCATTCCACTCCTGAGACCCTTCCTATAGCATGAGATGTGATATCTCAATGCTTCTAATACCAAACCTGAGACCCTTCCTATAACATGAGATGTGATATCCAAGTCCTTCCCATTCCAATCCTGAGACCCTTCCTATAGCATGAGATGTCATATCTCAATGCTTCTAATACCAAACCTGAGACCCTTCCTATAACATGAATTGTGATATCCAAGTCCTTCCCATTCCAATCTTGAGACCTTTCCAATAGCAGAGATGTGATATCTCAATGCTTATACCAAACCTGAGATCCTTCCTATCACATGAGATGTGATACCTAAATCCTTCTCATTCCAAACCTGAGACCCTTCCTACAGCATGTGATGTGATATCTCAATGCTTCTAATATCAAAACTGAGACCCGTCCTATAACATGAGATGGGATATCCAACTCCTTCCCGTTCCAAACCTGATACCCTTCCTATAGCATGAGATGTGATATCCAATTCCTTCCCATCCCAATCCTTAGACACCTCCGATAGCAGAGATGTGAAATCTCAATGCTTATACCAAACCTGAGACTCTTACTATAACATGAGATGTGATATCTAACTCCTTCCCGTTCCAAACCTGAGACCCTTCCTATAGCATGAGATGCGATATCCAACTCCTTCCCATTCCAATCCTGAGACCCTTCCCATAGCATGAGATGTGATATCTCAATGCTTCTAATACCAAACATGTGATCCTTCCTATAACAAGAGATGTGATATCCAAATCCTTCCCCTTCCAAATCTGAGACCCTCCCTTTAGCATGAGATGTGATATCTCAATGCCTCTAACACCAAACCTGAGATCCTTCCTATAACATGAGATGTGATATCCAAATCCTTCCCCTTCCATCCCTGAGACCCTCCCTTTTACATGAGATGTGATATCCAACTCCTTCCCATTCCAATCCTGAGACCCTTCTGATAGAATGAGATGTGATATCTCAATGCCTCTAATACCAAACATGAGATCCTACATCTAACATGAAATGTGATATCCAACTCCTTCCCTTTCCAAACGTGAGACCCTCCCTATAGAATGAGATGTGATATCCAAGTCCTTCCCATTCCAATCCTGAGACCCTTCCTATAGCATGAGATGTGATATCTCAATGCTTCTAATACCAAACCTGAGACCCTTCCTATAACGTAAGATGGGATATCCAACTCCTTCCCATTCCAATCCTGAGACCCTTCCGATAGCAGAGATGTGATATCTCAATGCTTATACCAAACCTGAGACCCTTCCTGTGGCATGAGATGTCATATACAACTCCTTCCCATTCCAATCCTGAGACCCTTCCTATAGCATGAGATGTGATCACTCAATACTTATACCAAACCTGAGACCCTTCCTATAGCATGAGATGTGATATCCAACTCCTTCCCATTCCAATCCTGAGACCCTTCCTATAACATGAGATGTTATGTCTCAATGCTTCTAATACCAAACCTGAGATCCTTCCTATGGCATGAGATGTCATATAAAACTCCTTCCCATTCCAATCCTGAGACCCTTCCCATAGCATGAGATGTGATATCGAACTCCTTCCCATTCCAATCCTGCGGCCCTTCCTATAGCATGAGATTTGATATCTCAATGCTTCTAATACCAAACCTGAGATCCTTCCGATAGCATGAGATGTGATATCTGAATGCTTCTAATACCAAACCTGAGATCATTCCTATAACACGAGATGTAATATCCAAATCCTTCCCCTTCCAAACCTGAGACCCTCCCCTTAGCATGAGATGTGATATCCAACTACTTCCCATTCCAATCCTGAGACCCTTCCTATAGCATGAGATGTGATGTCTCAATGCTTCTAATACCAAACCTGAGATCCTTCCTATAACATGAGATGTGATATCCAACTCCTTCCCATTCCAATCCTGAGACACTTCCTATAGCATGAGAAGTGATATCTCCATGCTTATACCAAACCTGAGACCCTTCCTATAGCATGAGATGTGATATCCAAATCCTTCCCATTCCAATCCTGAGACCCTTCCTATAGCATGAGATGTGATATATCAATGCTTATACCAAACCTGAGAGCCTACCTATAGCATGAGATGTGATATCCAATTCCTTCCCGTTCCAAACCTGAGACCCTTCCTATGGCATATGTGATATCCAACTCCTTCCCATTCCACACATGAGACCCTTCCTATAGCAAGAATGTAATATCCAACTCCTACCCATTCCAATCCTGAGACCATTCCTATAGCATGAGATGTGATATCTCAATGCTTCTAATACCAAACCTGAGATACTTCTTATGACATGAGATGTGATATCCAATTCCTTCCCATTCCAAACCTGAGATCCTTCCTACAGCATGCGATGTGATATGTCAATGCTTCTAATACCAAACCTGAGACCCGTCCTATAACATGAGATGGGATATCCAACTCCTTCCCGTTCCAAACCTGATACCCTTCCTATAGCATGAGATATGATATCCAACTCCTTCCCATCCCAATCCTGAGACACCTCCAATAGCAGAGATGTGATATCTCAATGCTTATACCAAACCTGAGACTCTTCCTATAACATGAGATATGATATCCAACTCCTTCCCGTTCCAGACCTGAGACCCTTCCTATAGCATGAGATGTGATATCCAACTCCTTCCCATTCCAATCCTGAGACCCTTCTGATAGCATGAGATGTGATATCTCAATGCTTCTAATACCAAACCTGTGATCCTTCCTATAGCATGAGATGTGATATCCAACTCCTTCCAATTCCAATCCTGAGACCCTTCCTACAGCATGAGATGTGATATCTCAATGCTTCTAATACCAAACCTGAGACCCTTCCTATAACATGAGATGGGAATATCCAACTCCTTCCCATTCCAATCCGGAGACCCTTCCGATAGCAGAGATGTGATATCTCAATGCTTATACCAAACCTGAGATCCTTCCTATAACATGAGATGTGATATCCAACTCCTTCCCATTCCAATCCTGAGACCCTTCCTATAGCATGAGATGTGATATCTCACTGCTTATACCAAACCTGAGACCCTTCCTATAGCATGAGATGTGATATCCAACTCCTTCCCATTCCAATCCTGAGACCCTTCCTATAGCATGAGATGTGATATCTCAATGCTTCTAATATCAAACTTGAGACCCTCCCTATAGCATGAGATGTGATATGCAAGTCCTTCCCATTCCAATCCTGAGACACTTCCTATAGCATGATATGTGATATCCAATGCTTCTAATACCAAACCTGAGACTCTTTCTATAACATGAGATGGGATATCCAACTCCTTCCCATTCAAATCCTGAGACCCTTCCGATAGCAGAGATGTGATATCTCAATGCTTATACGAAAGCTGAGACCCTTCCTACGGCATGAGATGTCATATACACCTCCTTCCCATTCCAATCCTGAGACCCTTCCTATAGCATGAGATGTGATATCTCAATGCTTATACCAAACCTGAGACCCTTCCTATAGCATGAGATGTGATATCCAACTCCTTCCCATTCCAATCCTGAGACCCTTCCTATAGCATGAGATGTGATGTCTCAATGCTTCTAATACCAAACCTGAGATCCTTCCTATAACATGAGATGTGATATCCAACTCCTTCCATTCCAATCCTGAGACCCTTCCTGTAGCATGAGATGTTATATCTCAATACTTATACCAATCCTGAGACCCTTCCTATAGCATGAGATGTGATACCCAACTCCTTCCCATTCCAATCCTGAGACGCTTCCTATAGCATGAGATGTGATATCTCAATGCCTCTAATACCAAACCTGAGATCCTTCCTCTAACATGAAATGTGATATCCAACTCCTTCCCTTTCCAAATCTGAGAGCCTATCTATAGCATGAGATGTGATATCCAAGTCCTTCCCATTCCAATCCTTAGACCCTTCCTGCAGCGTGCAATATGATATCTCAATGATTCTAATAACAAACCTGAGACCCGTCCTATAACATGAGATGGGATATCCAACTCCTTCCCATTCCAATCCTGAGACACTTCTGATAGCAGAGATGTGATATCTCAATGCTTATACCAAACCTGAGACCCTTCCTATAACATGAGATCGGATATCCAACTCCTTCCCGTTCCAAACCTGAGACCCTTCCTATAGCATATGTGATATCCAACTCCTTCCCATTCCAAACATGAGACCCTTCCTATAGCAAGAATGTAATATCCAACTCCTTCCCATTCCAACCCTGAGACCATTCCTATAGCATGAGATGTGATATCTCAATGCTTCTAATACCAAACCTGAGATCCTTCCTATGACATGAGATTTGATATCCAATTCCTCCCCATTCCAAACCTGAGAACCTTCCTACAGCATGCAATGTGATATCTCAATGCTTCCAATACCAAACCTGAGACCAGTCCTATAACATGAGATTGGATATCCAACTCCTTCCCCTTCCAAACCTGAGACCCTTCCTATAGCATGAGATGTGATATCCAACTTCTTCCCATTCCAATCCTGAGACCCTTCCTATAACATGAGATGTGATGTCTCAATGCTTCTAATACCAAACCTGAGATCTTTCCTATAACATGAGATGTGATATCCAACTCCTTCCCATTCCAATCCTGAGACCCTTCCTATAGCATGAGATGTGATATCTCAATGCTTATACCAAACCTGAGACCCTTCCTATAGCTTGAGATGTGATATCCAACTCCTTCCCATTCCAATCCTGAGACCCTTCCTATAGCATGAGATGTGATATCTCAAGGCCTCTAATACCAAACCTGAGATCCTTCCTCTAACATGAAATGTGATATCCAACTCCTTCCTCTTCCAAACCTGAGAGCCTTCCTATAGCATGAGATATGATATCCAAGTCCTTCCCATTCCAATCCTGAGACCCTTCCTATAACATGAAATGTGATATCCAACTCCATCCCATTCCAACCTGAGACCTTTCCTATAGCATGAGATGGGATATCCAACTCCTTCCAAATCCAATACTGATACCATTCCGATAGCATGAGATGTGATATCCCAATGCTTCTACCAAATCTGAGACCCATACTATGGCATGAGATGTGATATCAAACTCCTTCCCATTCCAATCCTGAGACCCTTCCTATAGCTTGAGATGTGATATCCAACTTCTTCCCATTCCAATTCTGAGACCCTTCCTATACCATGAGACTTGATATCTCAATGCTTCTAATACCAAACCTGAGACCGGTCCTATAACATGAGATGTGATATCCAAATCCTTCCCCTTCCAAAGCTTAGACCCTTCCTTTATCATGAGATGTGATATCCAACTCCTTCCCATTCCAATCCTGAGACCCTTCCGATATCATGACATTTGTTATCTCAATGCTTCTAATATCAAACTTGAGACCCTCCCTATAGCATGAGATGTGACATCCAAGTCCTCCCCATTCCAATCCTGAGACCCTTCCTATAGCATGAGATGTGATATCTCAATGCTTCTAATACCAAACCTGAGACCCTTCCTATAACATGAGATGGGATATCCAACTCAGATGGGATATCCAACTCCTTCCCATTCCAATCCTGAGACCCTTCCGATAGCAGAGATGTGATATCTCAATGCTTATACCAAATCTGAGACCCTTCCTATAGCATGAGATGTGATATCTCAAGGCCTCTAATACCAAACCTGAGATCCTTCCTCTAACATGAAATGTGATATCCAACTCCTTCCCATTCCAATCCTGAGACCCTTCCTATAGCATGAGATGTGATATCTCAATGCTTATACCAAATCTGAGACCCTTCCTATAGCATGAGATGTGATATCCAACTCCTTCCCATTCCAATCCTGAGACCCTTCCTATAGCATGAGAAGTGATATCTCCATGCTTATACCAAACCTGAGACCCTTCCTATAGCATAAGATGTGATATCCAAATCCTTCCCATTCCAATCCTGAGACCCTTCCTATAGCATGAGATGTGATATCTCAATGCTTATACCAAACCTGAGACCCTTCCTATAGCATGAGATGTGATATCCAACTCCTTCCCATTCCAATCCTGAGACCCTTCCTATAGCATGAGATGTGATGTCTCAATGCTTCTAATACCAAACCTGAGATCCTTCCTATAACATGAGATGTGATATCCAACTCCTTCCCATTCCAATCCTGAGACCCTTATGATAGCATGAGATGTGATATCTCAATGCCTCTTATACCAAACCTGAGATCCTTCCGATAGCATGAGATGTGATATCTCAATGCTTCTAATACCAAACCTGAGATCCTTCCTATAATATGAGATGTGATTTCCAAATCCTTCCCCTTCCAAACCTGAGACCCTCCCTTTAGCATGAAATGTGATATCCAACTCCTTCCCATTCCAATCCTGAGACCCTTCTGATAGCATGAGATGTGATATCTCAATGCCTCTAATACCAAACCTGAGATCCTACCTCTAACATGATATGTGATATCCATCTCCTTCCCTTTCCAAACCTGAGACCCTGCCTATAGCATGAGATATGATATCCAAGTCCTTCCCATTCCAATCCTGAGACCCTTCCTATAGCATGTGATGTGATATCTCAATGCTTATACCAAACCTGAGACCCTTCCTATGGCATGAGATGTCATATACAACTCCTTCCCATTCCAACCCTGAGACCCTTCCTATAGCATGAGATGTGATATCTCAATGCTTATACCAAACCTGAGACCCTTCCTATAGCATGAGATGTGATATCCAACTTCTTCCCATTCCAATCCTGAGACCCTTCCTATAGCATGAGATGTGATATCTCAATGCTTATACCAAACCTGAGACCCTTCCTATAGCATAAGATGTGATATCCAAATCCTTCCCATTCCAATCCTGAGACCCTTCCTATAGCATGAGATGTGATATCTCAATGCTTATAGCAAACCTGAGACCCTTCCTATAGCATGAGATGTGATATCAAACTCCTTCCCATTCCAATCCTGAGACCCTTCCTATAGCATGAGATGTGATGTCTCAATGCTTCTAATACCAAACCTGAGATCCTTCCTATAACATGAGATGTGATATCCAACTCCTTCCCATTCCAATCCTGAGACCCTTATGATAGCATAAGATGTGATATCTCAATGCCTCTTATACCAAACCTGAGAACCTTCCGATAGCATGAGATGTGATATCTCAATGCTT
This sequence comes from Ambystoma mexicanum, assembly GCF_040938575.1. Lineage (NCBI taxonomy): Eukaryota > Metazoa > Chordata > Amphibia > Caudata > Ambystomatidae > Ambystoma > Ambystoma mexicanum. The sequence continues at coordinate 325,361,189 of NC_090936.1, forward strand.
CTAATACCAAACCTGAGATCCTTCCTATAATATGAGATGTGATTTCCAAATCCTTCCCCTTCCAAACCTGAGACCCTCCCTTTAGCATGAAATGTGATATCCAACTCCTTCCCATTCCAATCCTGAGACCCTTCTGATAGCATGAGATGTGATATCTCAATGCCTCTAATACCAAACCTGAGATCCTACCTCTAACATGAAATGTGATATCCATCTCCTTCCCTTTCCAAACCTGAGACCCTGCCTATAGCATGAGATGTGATATCCAAGTCCTTCCCATTCCAATCCTGAGACCCTTCCTATAGCATGTGATGTGATATCTCAATGCTTATACCAAACCTGAGACCCTTCCTATGGCATGAGATGTCATATACAACTCCTTCCCATTCCAACCCTGAGACCCTTCCTATAGCATGAGATGTGATATCTCAATGCTTATACCAAACCTGAGACCATTCCTATAGCATGAGATGTGATATCCAACTTCTTCCCATTCCAATCCTGAGACCCTTCCTATAGCATGAGATGTGATATCTCAATGCTTATACCAAACCTGAGACCCTTCCTATAGCTTGAGATGTGATATCCAACTCCTTCCCATTCCAATCCTGATACCCTTCCTATAGCATGAGATGTGATATCTCAAGGCCTCTAATACCAAACCTGAGATCCTTCCTCTAACATGAAATGTGATATCCAACTCCTTCCCCTTCCAAACCTGAGAGCCTTCCTATAGCATGATATATGATATCCAAGTCCTTCCCATTCCAATCCTGAGACCCTTCCTATAACATGAAATGTGATATCCAACTCCTTCCCATTCTAACCTGAGACCCTTCCTATAGCATGAGATGGGATATCCAACTCCTTCCAAATCCAATACTGATACCCTTCCGATAGCATGTGATGTGATATCCCAATGCTTCTACCAAACCTGAGACCGATACTATGGCATGAGATGTGATATCAAACTCCTTCCCATTCCAATCCTGAGACGCTTCCTATAGCTTGAGATGTGATATCCAACTCCTTCCCATTCCAATTCTGAGACCCTTCTTATACCATGAGACTTGATATCTCAATGCTTCTAATACCAAACCTGAGACCCGTCCTATAACATGAGATGTGATATCCAAATCCTTCCCCTTCCAAACCTTAGACCCTTCCTTTATAATGAGATGTGATATCCAACTCCTTCCCATTCCAATCCTGAGACCCTTCCGATATCATGAGATTTGTTATCTCAATGCTTCTAATATCAAACTTGAGACCCTCCCTATAGCATGAGATGTGACATCCAAGTCCTTCCCATTCCAATCCTGAGACCCTTCCTATAGCATGAGATGTGATATCAATGCTTCTAATTCCAAACCTGAGACCCTTCCTATAACATGAGATGGGATATCCAACTCCTTCCCATTCCAATCCTGAGACCCTTCCGATAGCAGAGATGTGATATCTCAATGCTTATAACAAACCTGAGACCCTTCCTAAGGCCTGAGATGTCATATACAACTCCTTCCCATTCCAATCCTGAGACCCTTCCTATAGCATGAGATGTGATATCTCAATGCTTATACCAAATCTGAGACCCTTCCTATAGCATGAGATGTGATATCCAACACCTTCCCATTCCAATCCTGAGACCCTTCCTATAGCATGAGAAGTGATATCTCCATGCTTATACCAAACCTGAGACCCTTCCTATAGCATGAGATGTGATATCCAAATCCTTCTTATACCAAATCTGAGACCCTTCCTATAGCATGAGATGTAATATCCAACACCTTCCCATTCCAATCCTGAGACCCTTCCTATAGCATGAGAAGTGATATCTCCATGCTTATACCAAACCTGAGACCCTTCCTATAGCATGAGATGTGATATCCAAATCATTCCCATTCCAATCCTGAGACCCTTCCTATAGCATGAGATGTGATATCTCACTGCTTATACCAAACCTGAGAGCCTACCTATAGCATGAGATATGATATCCAAGTCCATCCCTTTCCAATCCTTAGACCCTTCCTACAGCATGCGATGTGATATCTCAATGATTCTAATACCAAACCAGAGACTCTTCCTTTAACATGAGATGGGATATCCAACTCCTTCCCATTCCAATCCTGAGCCACTCCTGATAGCAGAGATGTGATATCTCAATGCTTATACCAAACCTGAGACTCTTCCTATAACATGAGATGTGATATCCAACTCCTTCCCGTTCCAAACCTGAGACACTTCCTATAGCATATGTGATATTCAACTCCTTCCCATTCCAAACATGAGACCCTTCCTATAGCAAGAATGTAATATCCAACTCCTACCCATTCCAATCCTGAGACCCTTCTGATAGCATGAGATGTGATATCTCAATGCCTCTAATATCAAACCTGAGATCCTACCTCTAACATGAAATTTGATATCCATCTCCTTCCCTTTCCAAACCTGAGACCCTTCCTATAGCATGAGATGTGATATCTCAATGCTTATACCAAATCTAAGACCCTTCCTATAGCATGAGATGTGATATCCAACTCCTTCCCATTCCAATCCTGAGACCCTTCCTATAGCATGAGATGTGATGTCTCAATGCTTCCAATACCAAACCTGAGATCCTTCCTATAACATGAGATGTGATATCCAACTCCTTCCCATTCCAATCCTGAGACCCTTATGATAGCATGAGATGTGATATCTCAATGCCTCTTATACCAAACCTGAGATCCTTCCGATAGCATGAGATGTGATATCTCAATGCTTCTAATACCAAACCTGAGATCCTTCCTATAATATGAGATGTGATTTCCAAATCCTTCCCCTTCCAAACCTGAGACCCTCCCTTTAGCATGAAATGTGATATCCAACTCCTTCCCATTCCAATCCTGAGACCCTTCTGATAGCATGAGATGTGATATCTCAATGCCTCTAATACCAAACCTGAGATCCTACCTCTAACATGATATGTGATATCCATCTCCTTCCCTTTCCAAACCTGAGACCCTGCCTATAGCATGAGATATGATATCCAAGGCCTTCCCATTCCAATCCCGAGACCCTTCCTATAGCATGTGATGTGATATCTCAATGCTTATACCAAACCTGAGACCCTTCCTATGGCATGAGATGTCATATACAACTCCTTCCCATTCCAACCCTGAGACCCTTCCTATAGCATGAGATGTGATATCTCAATGCTTATACCAAACCTGAGACCCTTCCTATAGCATGAGATGTGATATCCAACTTCTTCCCATTCCAATCCTGAGACCCTTCCTATAGCATGAGATGTGATATCTCAATGCTTATACCAAACCTGAGACCCTTCCTATAGCATATGATGTGATATCCAAATCCTTCCCATTCCAATCCTGAGACCCTTCCTATAGCATGAGATGTGATATCTCAATGCTTATAGCAAACCTGAGACCCTTCCTATAGCATGAGATGTGATATCAAACTCCTTCCCATTCCAATCCTGAGACCCTTCCTATAGCATGAGATGTGATGTCTCAATGCTTCTAATACCAAACCTGAGATCCTTCCTATAACATGAGATGTGATATCCAACTCCTTCCCATTCCAATCCTGAGACCCTTATGATAGCATAAGATGTGATATCTCAATGCCTCTTATACCAAACCTGAGATCCTTCCGATAGCATGAGATGTGATATCTCAATGCTTCTAATACCAAACCTGAGATCCTTCCTATAATATGAGATGTGATTTCCAAATCCTTCCCCTTCCAAACCTGAGACCCTCCCTTTAGCATGAAATGTGATATCCAACTCCTTCCCATTCCAATCCTGAGACCCTTCTGATAGCATGAGATGTGATATCTCAATGCCTCTAATACCAAACCTGAGATCCTACCTCTAACATGAAATGTGATATCCATCTCCTTCCCTTTCCAAACCTGAGACCCTGCCTATAGCATGAGATGTGATATCCAAGTCCTTCCCATTCCAATCCTGAGACCCTTCCTATAGCATGTGATGTGATATCTCAATGCTTATACCAAACCTGAGACCCTTCCTATGGCATGCGATGTCATATACAACTCCTTCCCATTCCAACCCTGAGACCCTTCCTATAGCATGAGATGTGATATCTCAATGCTTATACCAAACCTGAGACCCTTCCTATAGCATGAGATGTGATATCCAACTTCTTCCCATTCCAATCCTGAGACCCTTCCTATAGCATGAGATGTGATATCTCAATGCTTATACCAAACCTGAGACCCTTCCTATAGCTTGAGATGTGATATCCAACTCCTTCCCATTCCAATCCTGATACCCTTCCTATAGCATGAGATGTGATATCTCAAGGCCTCTAATACCAAACCTGAGATCCTTCCTCTAACATGAAATGTGATATCCAACTCCTTCCCCTTCCAAACCTGAGAGCCTTCCTATAGCATGATATATGATATCCAAGTCCTTCCCATTCCAATCCTGAGACCCTTCCTATAACATGAAATGTGATATCCAACTCCTTCCCATTCTAACCTGAGACCCTTCCTATAGCATGAGATGGGATATCCAACTCCTTCCAAATCCAATACTGATACCCTTCCGATAGCATGTGATGTGATATCCCAATGCTTCTACCAAACCTGAGACCGATACTATGGCATGAGATGTGATATCAAACTCCTTCCCATTCCAATCCTGAGACGCTTCCTATAGCTTGAGATGTGATATCCAACTCCTTCCCATTCCAATTCTGAGACCCTTCTTATACCATGAGACTTGATATCTCAATGCTTCTAATACCAAACCTGAGACCCGTCCTATAACATGAGATGTGATATCCAAATCCTTCCCCTTCCAAACCTTAGACCCTTCCTTTATAATGAGATGTGATATCCAACTCCTTCCCATTCCAATCCTGAGACCCTTCCGATATCATGAGATTTGTTATCTCAATGCTTCTAAAATCAAACTTGAGACCCTCCCTATAGCATGAGATGTGACATCCAAGTCCTTCCCATTCCAATCCTGAGACCCTTCCTATAGCATGAGATGTGATATCAATGCTTCTAATACCAAACCTGAGACCCTTCCTATAACATGAGATGGGATATCCAACTCCTTCCCATTCCAATCCTGAGACCCTTCCGATAGCAGAGATGTGATATCTCAATGCTTATACCAAACCTGAGACCCTTCCTAAGGCCTGAGATGTCATATACAACTCCTTCCCATTTCAAACCTGAGACCCTTCCTATAGCATGAGATGTGATATCCAACACCTTCCCATTCCAATCCTGAGACCCTTCCTATAGCATGAGAAGTGATATCTCCATGCTTATACCAAACCTGAGACCCTTCCTATAGCATGAGATGTGATATCCAAATCCTTCTTATACCAAATCTGAGACCCTTCCTATAGCATGAGATGTAATATCCAACACCTTCCCATTCCAATCCTGAGACCCTTCCTATAGCATGAGAAGTGATATCTCCATGCTTATACCAAACCTGAGACCCTTCCTATAGCATGAGATGTGATATCCAAATCATTCCCATTCCAATCCTGAGACCCTTCCTATAGCATGAGATGTGATATCTCAATGCTTATACCAAACCTGAGAGCCTACCTATAGCATGAGATGTGATATCCAAGTCCATCCCATTCCAATCCTTACACCCTTCCTACAGCATGCGATGTGATATCTCAATGATTCTAATACCAAACCAGAGACCCGTCCTTTAACATGAGATGGGATATCCAACTCCTTCCCATTCCAATCCTGAGCCACTCCTGATAGCAGAGATGTGATATCTCAATGCTTATACCAAACCTGAGACTCTTCCTATAACATGAGATGTGATATCCAACTCCTTCCCGTTCCAAACCTGAGACACTTCCTATAGCATATGTGATATTCAACTCCTTCCCATTCCAAACATGAGACCCTTCCTATAGCAAGAATGTAATATCCAACTCCTACCCATTCCAATCCTGAGACCATTCCTATAGCATGAGATGTGATGTCTCAATGCTTCCAATACCAAACCTGAGATCCTTCCTATAACATGAGATGTGATATCCAACTCCTTCCCATTCCAATCCTGAGACCCTTATGATAGCATGAGATGTGATATCTCAATGCTTCTAATACCAAACCTGAGATCCTTCCTATAATATGAGATGTGATTTCCAAATCCTTCCCCTTCCAAACCTGAGACCCTCCCTTTAGCATGAGATGTGATATCCAACTCCTTCCCATTCCAATCCTGAGACCCTTCTGATAGCATGAGATGTGATATCTCAATGCCTCTAATATCAAACCTGAGATCCTACCTCTAACATGAAATGTGATATCCATCTCCTTCCCTTTCCAAACCTGAGACCCTTCCTATAGCATGAGATGTGATATCTCAATGCTTATACCAAATCTAAGACCCTTCATATAGCATGAGATGTGATATCCAACTCCTTCCCATTCCAATCCTGAGACCCTTCCTATAGCATGAGATGTGATGTCTCAATGCTTCCAATACCAAACCTGAGATCCTTCCTATAACATGAGATGTGATATCCAACTCCTTCCCATTCCAATCCTGAGACCCTTATGATAGCATGAGATGTGATATCTCAATGCCTCTTATGCCAAACCTGAGATCCTTCCGATAGCATGAGATGTGATATCTCAATGCTTCTAATACCAAACCTGAGATCCTTCCTATAATATGAGATGTGATTTCCAAATCCTTCCCCTTCCAAACCTGAGACCCTCCCTTTAGCATGAGATGTGATATCCAACTCCTTCCCATTCCAATCCTGAGACCCTTCTGATAGCATGAGATGTGATATCTCAATGCCTCTAATACCAAACCTGAGATCCTACCTCTAACATGAAATGTGATATCCATCTCCTTCCCTTTCCAAACCTGAGACCCTTCCTATAGCATGTCATGTGATATCTCAATGGTTATACCAAACCTGAGACCCTTCCTATGGCATGAGATGGCATAAACAACTCCTTCCCATTCCAATCCTGAGACCCTTCCTATAGCATGAGATGTGATATCTCAATGCTTATACCAAACCTGAGACCCTTACTATAGCATGAGATGTGATATCCAACTTCTTCCCATTCCAATCCTGAGACCCTTCCTATAGCATGAGATGTGATATCTCAATGCTTATACCAAACCTGAGACCCTTCCTATAGCTTGAGATGTGATATCCAACTCCTTCCCATTCCAATCCTGAGACCCTTCCTATAGCATGAGATGTGATATCTCAAGGCCTCTAATACCAAACCTGAGATCCTTCCTCTAACATGAAATGTGATATCCAACTCCTTCCCCTTCCAAACCTGAGAGCCTTCCTATAGCATGATATATGATATCCAAGTCCTTCCCATTCCAATCCTGAGACCCTTCCTATAACATGAAATGTGATATCCAACTCCTTCCCATTCTAACCTGAGACCCTTCCTATAGCATGAGATGGGATATCCAACTCCTTCCAAATCCAATACTGATACCCTTCCGATAGCATGTGATGTGATATCCCAATGCTTCTACCAAACCTGAGACCGATACTATGGCATGAGATGTGATATCAAACTCCTTCCCATTCCAATCCTGAGACGCTTCCTATAGCTTGAGATGTGATATCCAACTCCTTCCCATTCCAATTCTGAGACCCTTCTTATACCATGAGACTTGATATCTCAATGCTTCTAATACCAAACCTGAGACCCGTCCTATAACATGAGATGTGATATCCAAATCCTTCCCCTTCCAAACCTTAGACCCTTCCTTTATAATGAGATGTGATATCCAACTCCTTCCCATTCCAATCCTGAGACCCTTCCGATATCATGAGATTTGTTATCTCAATGCTTCTAATATCAAACTTGAGACCCTCCCTATAGCATGAGATGTGACATCCAAGTCCTTCCCATTCCAATCCTGAGACCCTTCCTATAGCATGAGATGTGATATCAATGCTTCTAATACCAAACCTGAGACCCTTCCTATAACATGAGATGGGATATCCAACTCCTTCCCATTCCAATCCTGAGACCCTTCCGATAGCAGAGATGTGATATCTCAATGCTTATACCAAACCTGAGACCCTTCCTAAGGCCTGAGATGTCATATACAACTCCTTCCCATTCCAATCCTGAGACCCTTCCTATAGCATGAGATGTGATATCTCAATGCTTATACCAAATCTGAGACCCTTCCTATAGCATGAGATGTGATATCCAACACCTTCCCATTCCAATCCTGAGACCCTTCCTATAGCATGAGAAGTGATATCTCCATGCTTATACCAAACCTGAGACCCTTCCTATAGCATGAGATGTGATATCCAAATCCTTCTTATACCAAATCTGAGACCCTTCCTATAGCATGAGATGTAATATCCAACACCTTCCCATTCCAATCCTGAGACCCTTCCTATAGCATGAGAAGTGATATCTCCATGCTTATACCAAACCTGAGACCCTTCCTATAGCATGAGATGTGATATCCAAATCATTCCCATTCCAATCCTGAGACCCTTCCTATAGCATGAGATGTGATATCTCAATGCTTATACCAAACCTGAGAGCCTACCTATAGCATGAGATGTGATATCCAAGTCCATCCCATTCCAATCCTTAGACCCTTCCTACAGCATGCGATGTGATATCTCAATGATTCTAATACCAAACCAGAGACCCGTCCTTTAACATGAGATGGGATATCCAACTCCTTCCCATTCCAATCCTGAGCCACTCCTGATAGCAGAGATGTGATATCTCAATGCTTATACCAAACCTGAGACTCTTCCTATAACATGAGATGTGATATCCAACTCCTTCCCGTTCCAAACCTGAGACACTTCCTATAGCATATGTGATATTCAACTCCTTCCCATTCCAAACATGAGACCCTTCCTATAGCAAGAATGTAATATCCAACTCCTACCCATTCCAATCCTGAGACCCTTCTGATAGCATGAGATGTGATATCTCAATGCCTCTAATATCAAACCTGAGATCCTACCTCTAACATGAAATTTGATATCCATCTCCTTCCCTTTCCAAACCTGAGACCCTTCCTATAGCATGAGATGTGATATCTCAATGCTTATACCAAATCTAAGACCCTTCCTATAGCATGAGATGTGATATCCAACTCCTTCCCATTCCAATCCTGAGACCCTTCCTATAGCATGAGATGTGATGTCTCAATGCTTCCAATACCAAACCTGAGATCCTTCCTATAACATGAGATGTGATATCCAACTCCTTCCCATTCCAATCCTGAGACCCTTATGATAGCATGAGATGTGATATCTCAATGCCTCTTATACCAAACCTGAGATCCTTCCGATAGCATGAGATGTGATATCTCAATGCTTCTAATACCAAACCTGAGATCCTTCATATAATATGAGATGTGATTTCCAAATCCTTCCCCTTCCAAACCTGAGACCCTCCCTTTAGCATGAAATGTGATATCCAACTCCTTCCCATTCCAATCCTGAGACCCTTCTGATAGCATGAGATGTGATATCTCAAGGCCTCTAATACCAAACCTGAGATCCTACCTCTAACATGATATGTGATATTCATCTCCTTCCCTTTCCAAACCTGAGACCCTGCCTATAGCATGAGATATGATATCCAAGGCCTTCCCATTCCAATCCTGAGACCCTTCCTATAGCATGTGATGTGATATCTCAATGCTTATACCAAACCTGAGACCCTTCCTATGGCATGAGATGTCATATACAACTCCTTCCCATTCCAACCCTGAGACCCTTCCTATAGCATGAGATGTGATATCTCAATGCTTATACCAAACCTGAGACCCTTCCTATAGCATGAGATGTGATATCCAACTTCTTCCCATTCCAATCCTGAGACCCTTCCTATAGCATGAGATGTGATATCTCAATGCTTATACCAAACCTGAGACCCTTCCTATAGCATATGATGTGATATCCAAATCCTTCCCATTCCAATCCTGAGACCCTTCCTATAGCATGAGATGTGATATCTCAATGCTTATAGCAAACCTGAGACCCTTCCTATAGCATGAGATGTGATATCAAACTCCTTCCCATTCCAATCCTGAGACCCTTCCTATAGCATGAGATGTGATGTCTCAATGCTTCTAATACCAAACCTGAGATCCTTCCTATAACATGAGATGTGATATCCAACTCCTTCCCATTTCAATCCTGAGACCCTTATGATAGCATAAGATGTGATATCTCAATGCCTCTTATACCAAACCTGAGATCCTTCCGATAGCATGAGATGTGATATCTCAATGCTTCTAATACCAAACCTGAGATCCTTCCTATAATATGAGATGTGATTTCCAAATCCTTCCCCTTCCAAACCTGAGACCCTCCCTTTAGCATGAAATGTGATATCCAACTCCTTCCCATTCCAATCCTGAGACCCTTCTGATAGCATGAGATGTGATATCTCAATGCCTCTAATACCAAACCTGAGATCCTACCTCTAACATGAAATGTGATATCCATCTCCTTCCCTTTCCAAACCTGAGACCCTGCCTATAGCATGAGATGTGATATCCAAGTCCTTCCCATTCCAATCCTGAGACCCTTCCTATAGCATGTGATGTGATATCTCAATGCTTATACCAAACCTGAGACCCTTCCTATGGCATGAGATGTCATATACAACTCCTTCCCATTCCAACCCTGAGACCCTTCCTATAGCATGAGATGTGATATCTCAATGCTTATACCAAACCTGAGACCCTTCCTATAGCATGAGATGTGATATCCAACTTCTTCCCATTCCAATCCTGAGACCCTTCCTATAGCATGAGATGTGATATCTCAATGCTTATACCAAACCTGAGACCCTTCCTATAGCTTGAGATGTGATATCCAACTCCTTCCCATTCCAATCCTGATACCCTTCCTATAGCATGAGATGTGATATCTCAAGGCCTCTAATACCAAACCTGAGATCCTTCCTCTAACATGAAATGTGATATCCAACTCCTTCCCCTTCCAAACCTGAGAGCCTTCCTATAGCATGATATATGATATCCAAGTCCTTCCCATTCCAATCCTGAGACCCTTCCTATAACATGAAATGTGATATCCAACTCCTTCCCATTCTAACCTGAGACCCTTCCTATAGCATGAGATGGGATATCCAACTCCTTCCAAATCCAATACTGATACCCTTCCGATAGCATGTGATGTGATATCCCAATGCTTCTACCAAACCTGAGACCGATACTATGGCATGAGATGTGATATCAAACTCCTTCCCATTCCAATCCTGAGACGCTTCCTATAGCTTGAGATGTGATATCCAACTCCTTCCCATTCCAATTCTGAGACCCTTCTTATACCATGAGACTTGATATCTCAATGCTTCTAATACCAAACCTGAGACCCGTCCTATAACATGAGATGTGATATCCAAATCCTTCCCCTTCCAAACCTTAGACCCTTCCTTTATAATGAGATGTGATATCCAACTCCTTCCCATTCCAATCCTGAGACCCTTCCGATATCATGAGATTTGTTATCTCAATGCTTCTAAAATCAAACTTGAGACCCTCCCTATAGCATGAGATGTGACATCCAAGTCCTTCCCATTCCAATCCTGAGACCCTTCCTATAGCATGAGATGTGATATCAATGCTTCTAATACCAAACCTGAGACCCTTCCTATAACATGAGATGGGATATCCAACTCCTTCCCATTCCAATCCTGAGACCCTTCCGATAGCAGAGATGTGATATCTCAATGCTTATACCAAACCTGAGACCCTTCCTAAGGCCTGAGATGTCATATACAACTCCTTCCCATTCCAATCCTGAGACCCTTCCTATAGCATGAGATGTGATATCCAACACCTTCCCATTCCAATCCTGAGACCCTTCCTATAGCATGAGAAGTGATATCTCCATGCTTATACCAAACCTGAGACCCTTCCTATAGCATGAGATGTGATATCCAAATCCTTCTTATACCAAATCTGAGACCCTTCCTATAGCATGAGATGTAATATCCAACACCTTCCCATTCCAATCCTGAGACACTTCCTATAGCATGAGAAGTGATATCTCCATGCTTATACCAAACCTGAGACCCTTCCTATAGCATGAGATGTGATATCCAAATCATTCCCATTCCAATCCTGAGACCCTTCCTATAGCATGAGATGTGATATCTCAATGCTTATACCAAACCTGAGAGCCTACCTATAGCATGAGATGTGATATCCCAGTCCATCCCATTCCAATCCTTAGACCCTTCCTACAGCATGCGATGTGATATCTCAATGATTCTAATACCAAACCAGAGACCCGTCCTTTAACATGAGATGGGATATCCAACTCCTTCCCATTCCAATCCTGAGCCACTCCTGATAGCAGAGATGTGATATCTCAATGCTTATACCAAACCTGAGACTCTTCCTATAACATGAGATGTGATATCCAACTCCTTCCCGTTCCAAACCTGAGACACTTCCTATAGCATATGTGATATTCAACTCCTTCCCATTCCAAACATGAGACCCTTCCTATAGCAAGAATGTAATATCCAACTCCTACCCATTCCAATCCTGAGACCATTCCTATAGCATGAGATGTGATGTCTCAATGCTTCCAATACCAAACCTGAGATCCTTCCTATAACATGAGATGTGATATCCAACTCCTTCCCATTCCAATCCTGAGACCCTTATGATAGCATGAGATGTGATATCTCAATGCTTCTAATACCAAACCTGAGATCCTTCCTATAATATGAGATGTGATTTCCAAATCCTTCCCCTTCCAAACCTGAGACCCTCCCTTTAGCATGAGATGTGATATCCAACTCCTTCCCATTCCAATCCTGAGACCCTTCTGATAGCATGAGATGTGATATCTCAATGCCTCTAATATCAAACCTGAGATCCTACCTCTAACATGAAATGTGATATCCATCTCCTTCCCTTTCCAAACCTGAGACCCTTCCTATAGCATGAGATGTGATATCTCAATGCTTATACCAAATCTAAGACCCTTCATATAGCATGAGATGTGATATCCAACTCCTTCCCATTCCAATCCTGAGACCCTTCCTATAGCATGAGATGTGATGTCTCAATGCTTCCAATACCAAACCTGAGATCCTTCCTATAACATGAGATGTGATATCCAACTCCTTCCCATTCCAATCCTGAGACCCTTATGATAGCATGAGATGTGATATCTCAATGCCTCTTATGCCAAACCTGAGATCCTTCCGATAGCATGAGATGTGATATCTCAATGCTTCTAATACCAAACCTGAGATCCTTCCTATAATATGAGATGTGATTTCCAAATCCTTCCCCTTCCAAACCTGAGACCCTCCCTTTAGCATGAGATGTGATATCCAACTCCTTCCCATTCCAATCCTGAGACCCTTCTGATAGCATGAGATGTGATATCTCAATGCCTCTAATACCAAACCTGAGATCCTACCTCTAACATGAAATGTGATATCCATCTCCTTCCCTTTCCAAACCTGAGACCCTGCCTATAGCATGATATGTGATATCCAAGTCCTTCCCATTCCAATCCTGAGACCCTTCCTATAGCATGTGATGTGATATCTCAATGCTTATACCAAACCTGAGACCCTTCCTATGGCATGAGATGGCATAAACAACTCCTTCCCATTCCAATCCTGAGACCCTTCCTATAGCATGAGATGTGATATCTCAATGCTTATACCAAACCTGAGACCCTTACTATAGCATGAGATGTGATATCCAACTTATTCCCATTCCAATCCTGAGACCCTTCCTATAGCATGAGATGTGATATCTCAATGCTTATACCAAACCTGAGACCCTTCCTATAGCTTGAGATGTGATATCCAACTCCTTCCCATTCCAATCCTGAGACCCTTCCTATAGCATGAGATGTGATATCTCAAGGCCTCTAATACCAAACCTGAGATCCTTCCTCTAACATGAAATGTGATATCCAACTCCTTCCCCTTCCAAACCTGAGAGCCTTCCTATAGCATGAGATATGATATCCAAGTCCTTCCCATTCCAATCCTGAGACCCTTCCTATAACATGAAATGTGATATCCAACTCCTTCACATTCCAACCTGAGACCCTTCCTATAGCATGAGATGGGATATCCAACTCCTTCCAAATCCAATACTGATACCCTTCCGATAGCATGAGATATGATATCCCAATGCTTCTACCAAACCTGAGACCCATACTATGGCATGAGATGTGATATCAAACTCCTTCCCATTCCAATCCTGAGACCCTTCTTATACCATGAGACTTGATATCTCAATGCTTCTAATACCAAACCTGAGACCCGTCCTGTAACATGAGATGTGATATCCAAATCCTTCCCCTTCCAAACCTTAGACCCTTCCTTTATCATGAGATGTGATATCCAACTCCTTCCCATTCCAATCCTGAGACCCTTCCGATATCATGAGATCTGATATCTCAATGCTTATACCAAATCTGAGACCCTTCCTATGGCCTGAGATGTCATATACAACTCCTTCCCATTCCAATCCTGAGACCCTTCTGTTAAGACGGATTTCTGAACTCTGTCCTGGTGGCGCAGAAGTTCAGAAGGCCAACCTAATTACTTGGAACAGGGTAACCTCTGGACAAGCCAGACCAATCAAGGTAGCGATCGCGGCGGTCAAGACTAGGTCTCAAGAGGGGTGAGGGTGACCGAAAGCCCGCAGTGAGCACACAAAGCAAGAGCGCTGACAAACTACTCCAAACAGTTGTTATATCAAAAATAGATACACATTTATTTTAAGGCCTTTAAAACAATGACCGTAGCGAGAAAATCACAATATCACAATATTAAACCAACACATACCATATCAACACAATATATATACAAATACACAGTCGCAAGCGTTTAAAGCACGAAATATGTAGTCCACCTGAAAGGAAAGGAAAACAGGCAGTGCGATAACGCTTTAGACTCAGTTCGCCTTCAGAGGCACCTAACTAGATGGAAGTCCGAGCCCTACGAAGAGTGGAGCCTTCTTGTGCTCAAAGTACCTGCCACGCCGGTGCCGACGGGCACAAGGGGAAGCTCTTCGGACGAAGTCAGGCGGTTCACGTTAGTGCACAGCAGAAGAAGAACAGGTTCCGCAACTCAAGCGCAGCCTCCACAGCGGGCAGAAGCAGAGCGCGAGCGCGGCAAAAGGGTGCTGTTTTTACACAGCAGGGAAAAGCAATGGGATACTGCAGGAGGGCGACCAGATCCTAGATATACTACTCACCGGTCCCCGAAGCAAGCAGACCCAGGTTTCTCCACGATAGTTTCAGCAGCTGGCAGGTTCAGAAGAGCAGGGAACGCTTTGTAGTCGTGTAGAGAAAAAAGACGTCCCAATCGACGAAACCGGCACAGTTTTGTTGCCGCACAGGACAACGGAGCGGCCGTGTGTATTCGAGCCAAATGAACCCTCCTCCCTTCAGACCTGGGGACGCCAAGCGTACGAAGCGTGGGAGAGGGACAAGGACTCGCAATACAACACAACCTGGCGGCGGTTGCAGAGCCAAACTCCTTGGTAAGCTGGTCAGTCAACTGGATGGCCCAGAGACGCTTCCGAAGGCTTACTTGGCAGGAGATGGTTGAAGATGCCGGGAATAGCTGTTCCTGCTATTCCAAAGGTGGAAGCACCAGTACAGGGCTTCTGGTTCGATCAAAGGAGGACAGGGGCTCTCCGGACGACAGCAGTGCAAAGGAGGATTCCTTCAGCGGGTCACCAGCGATTCCTCGGTCCAGCCTCGTAGTTGCAGGATACTTGGCTCCTGTATTCCTTCGTTCGTGAGAACTCAGGAGATCGACCTGGTAGTGGTGTTTCCAGCCCCCTCTTATCCACGGTTCCCTTCGCGCCAAAACGGAGGGGAGCCAATGGGAGATCCGCACATCAACACACATACCATACGTGGACCAATCACGGACCACGGTGGTCCCAGGCATTCACACCACCCCAGACTCTCTGGCACCCAGGATGTGTATTGGGACCAGACATCCCAGCCCACACCCTGGAGGCACACAAACGACATGTAGAAGCCCACGAAAGCAACCACGTTTCGCGGGAAAGTACATGCCCAAATAAGGAAGGCCCCGGGTCACCCGACCTGGGGAAGGTGAAGGGAGCAAGACGGTCAGTGGACAAGACAAAGGAGCCTCGTGGTCTGGCCATTTTGGAGAGCCAGGCCACCATTTTGGGTTCAGTGCAAAAACGTGCTCAGAACGCCAAAAGGAGCTCAAAATAAACAAAACGATCGCTGCCACCATTCGAGTCCCTGAATGACTTGCACCGATCAAATACCATCCTAAAAGAGTATCTAGGGTCTGTAGAAGGCTAGAGACCCAAGAGAGCTGTAACTTAGCTTACAGTGCCCTCTTGTGTCGTGTTGCACTAAAGCTGCGACACGATAAAAGAAACTACGGGAAACCACGTTCCCCGGTACTGACTGTCTTAAGGGCATGTCAGTTTCCCCGTAAGAAAGGAGCGAAAGCCCAGAGAAGTGCGGCAGAAGGCTGTACTTCTCTGGCAAAGTCAAGAACAAGGTTAAAAACAATAGCAAAAAGTTTTAGGGGTTGCCACATGGAAGGAAAATTCCCTACAATTACGAAATCTTTCCTAACACTCGCCCCTCCCAGACTATGGACAGGGGGAACTAATCCACCCCTGGATGAGTCTCTTGTTCAGGTCGGTTAAACATTCTGGACAACCCATCAGCATTGCTATGTTGGACACCTGGCCTATGCTCAATAGTGAAGTCGAAGCCTTGTAGAGTTATGGACCACCTAAGCAACTTTGGATTCTCCCCCTTCATGTTCATTAGCCACTTTAACGGCTTATGGTCAGTCTGCACAGTGAAGTGGGTCCCATAGAGGTAGGGCCTCAGCTTCCTTAGGGCCCACACAACAGAGAAACATTCTTTCTCTACCGTGGACCATCTGAGCTCTCTGTCCTTAAGCTGGTGACTAATAAAACCGATAGGGTGTTCCTTACCCTTCTCATCTACTTGTGATAGTACAGCTCCTATCCCAGTGTCAGAGGCATCCGTCTGCACGATAAAAGGTCTTTGATAATCAGGGGCCCTGAGCACAGGGGCCTGGCACAAGGAGTCTTTTAAGCCATTGAAGGCCTTCTCACACTCGTCGGTCCAAGTTACCTTCTTGGGTTTCTTCGGAGTTGTGAGGGCAGTCAGAGGAGCAGCTATGGTACCATAGTCTGCCACAAAATTGCGATAATACCCCGTGAGTCCTAAGAAGGCTCTCACTTGGGTTTGCGTAGTGGGGGTAGGCCAGTCTTGTACTGCTTGTACTTTACTGGGTAGAGGCTGTATCCTCCCTCCACCTACTTCATGTCCAAGGTAAACCACTGAGCCTTGTCCAATCTGGCATTTACTAGCCTTTATGGTCAAGTGGGCTTTCTGAAGAGCCTGGAGCACAATCCTGAGGTGTTTCACATGGTCTTCCCAGGTGGCACTGAAAACTGCTATATCGTCTAGATATGCAAGACAGAATTCGTCCAACCCATTCAACACATGATTCACAAGCCTCTGGAAAGTGGCAGGGGCATTCTTCAACCCGAACGGCATTACCCGGAATTGGTAAAGGCCGTCTGGAGTAGAAAATGCTGTCTTCTCCTTGGCATGTTCTGCTAAAGCTATTTGCCAATAGCCAGCAGTGAGGTCAAACGTGCTGAGGTACTTGGAGGCACCCAAAGTATCCACCAGCTCATCTGTTCGAGGCAAGGGGTGTGCATCTGTCTTGGTGACAGCATTCAGAGCCCTGTAATCCACGCAGAACCTCAATTCAGAAGTGCCTGCTTTTGGAACCAAAACCACAGGACTGGACCAAGGACTACTAGAGGGTTCAATCACCCCAAGGTCTAACATCTTGTTGACCTCGGTCTTAATATAAGACCGTACTTTATCTGACATCCTGTATCCCCTACTTTTGGTAGGTACACTGTCTCCTGTGTCAATGTTATGTTTGCACCAAGGTGTCAAACCAGGGGACTGTGAAAACAGGGGGGAAAACTGCCTAAGCAAACTTTTCACCTCAGCCTGCTGATCAGAAGTCAGGTGAGGGGCCACTCGGACACCCTCAACGGAGCTATCTGAAGGACCGCTTTGGAACAGGTCGGGAGAGGTTCTGACTCCTCTTCCTCAACATCTGAAGCCAGTAGCAGTGCTGCGATTTCGACTCTTGGGACGAAAGCCTTCAGCCTATTCACGTGGAACACTTTTGGAGCCTGTCCAGGCCTTCCAAGGTCCACTAAATAGTTCACCTCACCCAGGGGCTCCACCACTGTGTAAGGGCCTGACCATTTGTCCTGTAAAGCTCGAGGCCTTATTGGATTCATGATCAGGACTTGCTGACCAGGTGTAAAGTTGATGAGGGAAGCTTTCTGGTCGTACCAATGTTTCACCAGCGCTTGCCCTGCCTTCAATTTATCACTAGACAAGCCCATCAGAAGTACCATCCGTTTTCTGAGCCCTAGCACATAGTCAACTACATTGGTAGTAACAGGGGGAGTGGGCATCTCCCATCCCTCTTTGACGATGGCTAAGGGTCCCCGTACGGGATGACCGAACAGAAGTTCGAAGGGGCTGTAGCCAACACCCTCCTGTGGTACCTCTCGGTAGGCAAACAGTAGGCATGGTAAAAGAAGATCCCATTTTCTTCTCTGGGGCTCCTCCAGAGCCCCAATCATGCTCTTTAACGTTCTGTTGAAACGTTCCACCAGACCATTGGTCTGGGGGTGGTATGCAGAAGAGAACTTGTAGGTGACCCCACATTCTTTCCACATAGCCTGCATATACTTCGACATAAAGTTGCTGCCACGGTCTGACACAACTTCTTTAGGGAAGCCAACCCTAGTAAATATGCCGAGTAAAGCTTTTGCAACTGACTTGGCAGTTACAGTCTTCAATGGGATGGCCTCAGGATACCTGGTTGCATGGTCGACCAGCACCAGGATAAACCTATTGCCCGAGGATGTTTGCGGGTCAAGGGGACCAACGATGTTGATCCCTACCCTTTCAAATGGTACCCCCACAACTGGGAGCGGTACCAACGGAGCTTGGATTGTCGCGCCAACCTTACCAGACAACTGGCAGGAGGCACAACTCCTACAGTGACTTTCTACTTGCACCCCCATCTTGGGCCAGTAGAAGTGCATGGATAACCTTTGCTTGGTCCTCTTAATACCAAGGTGACCAGCAAGGGGAACTTCATGCGCCAACTGCAGGAGGAAGGGCCTAACAGCAAGGGGAACCACCAACCTCCTATGGTCTCCTTCTGTAGACTCTGTGGGCTCACTATACAGGAGTCCACCTTCCCAATAAATCCTATGCTTCCCAGGAGGTTCACCCTCAAGCTGGGAGCAGGCCTGTCTCCTTAGGCCTTCCAGAGATGGGCACTCACGTTGGCCTTTACTGAATTCGTCCCTATCAGGACCTCCTTCAACTAACAAGTCTTTTAGTTCAGGATGATCGTTGGGGTCGAATACTTCAGGCATCGCCACCTCCTCGTCAGGCCCGGGCGATTGACCAACTTCCTCCACCGCAGTGGTAGGCGAGCTCGGGGGAATATTCTCTTTCCCTCGTCTTGACTTGTAGACTCCTTTCGCCTTGGGTTTCCCCTTCGGCTGGGGCGGCGTATTGGACTTGGCCAATGCTGCCCGTGCTTGAGACCGTGTGTAGGGTCTTTCGGCAGTGTCTCCTACGAGCCCTAAAGCTCTGAGATCATTGCCCAACAAGACCTTTCCCGGGACGTTTCTCTGAATGCTCACTGGAATCCTGACTGCTGTACCATTTAAAGTAAGATTTACAGGGATCACGGGAAACATACGGAGGGGGCCGTCAGCCAATTTAGTGGGCATCAGAGTAGCTCTGGCAACTTCCTCTGAGTCTACCAAGGTAGAATCCACTACAGTTCGACTGCACCCACTATCCCTAAGAGCTGGAGTATCCACTCCATTGATCAGCACACTGTCTTTAAAGTAGTGCTTGGTATTATCCGGAATCCTAGCATAAGCCTCTGCGACTTTAGGCTCCCAGGAACCCAGGGACACTAAAACTACCTCAGCCTCTATTCCGCTGGGAAATGAGTCTGAGGAGAAGGATGCTCCTGTAATCTCTTCTTCCTCGTAGGAGGAGAAGGCCAGATTAGCGGAGTGGACCCCCAAAGGTCGAACCTTACAACGGGGATCCCCCTTCACATGGTCAGTTGCTCCACAAGAAAAACAAGCCCCAATGGGTCTGTTTACGTAGGGAGGCTTATTGTAACCAGAGTTCTGTTTTGGAGGCGGACCTCCACTACCCTGTGAGTTCTCTTGTGTCTTACCCTTGTTTTTCTTTTTGTGGCCCTTATGGGAAGAAGATTTAGCAGATTCCCCACCCTCCATATCTTTGGACTTTTTCCCTTCCTCCTGCTTACCAGGATGAGTTTTGTCCTTATGGGACACTCGATGTGACACCCATAAATCTGCTGCAATGGCCAGCTTCTTAGGATCTATCTCCTTCGAATCGGCCAAATGCTGCTTAAGCTCCGGGGAAGAAGAAGCAAAAATGTGTTCCAGCATGACCAGATTGATCATGCCTTCGAAGGTAGAAACCTTATAACCTTCGACCCAGCCAGTTAAGTTTTTCAAAGATTCAGCGACATAAGATACCCAAGTACCACCTTCCTTTTTCTTATACTCTCGAAAACGCTTTAAATATTGGGCCGGAGTCTTCCCAAACTTTAAAATGAGAGTCTGCTTTAACATTGCGAAATCAGCCCGCTCAGCCTTCGACATTTCCATAATGGCACTACAGCCAGAATGGGGCAGTCTACTGAGCAACCACGCAATCTTATCAGCATTGTCAACTTCCTGGACCTCGCATGCATACTCAAACGCATTCAGCCAGTCCATAATGTCATTCCTTTCTTCATACACACTGAGCAGATCTTTCGGAAACCGTGGATGAGAGGAAGCCCCAGACCCATGTCTAGGACCCTTGGATCCATTTGCAACCTGAAGCTTGGCCAGTTCCAACTGGTGATCCCTGTCTTTGTTTTTCTGCCTGTTCGATTTTTAGTTTGGCTATGCTGAATTCAAGCTCCTGCTGCCTAAACCGCAGCTCTTGCTTCTTGAATTCAAGCATAGCCTCCCCATCAACACTGGCAGAGGAAACATTAGACATTACATCCTCCCTGTCCTCGTGGTCGCGATGGATCAGTGCAGCGGCAGAACCGTCGGTTCTGCCAGTGAGAGCAGCCCCACCACCTTCTGCACTGTCCTCGGAAGTTATAGCGTCAAGCTGCGCTTCTTGCCACGCCACGATTCTCTGGATCATTTCCAATTTTGTGCCTTGAGAGGAAACACCTCTCTCCGCACACATCTTTTTCAGCGTTTCTGATTTGGAAGCATTTAAAGTTAACAACGTATTTGTTTCCATGCTGTTTGATAGGACTATGGCCTTTTTAAAGTTATATTACAACAATTCACTACGTGTACTGTTTGGAATAACCTGAAATGCCTTAGTTTGAGCGCAACACTGGATACCTTCAGTCGTATCCCACCGCTGTACACCAATTTGTTAAGACGGATTTCTGAACTCTGTCCTGGTGGCGCAGAAGTTCAGAAGGCCAACCTAATTACTTGGAACAGGGTAACCTCTGGACAAGCCAGACCAATCAAGGTAGCGATCGCGGCGGTCAAGACTAGGTCTCAAGAGGGGTGAGGGTGACTGAAAGCCCGCAGTGAGCACACAAAGCAAGAGCGCTGACAAACTACTCCAAACAGTTGTTATATCAAAAATAGATACACATTTATTTTAAGGCCTTTAAAACAATGACCGTAGCGAGAAAATCACAATATCACAATATTAAACCAACACATACCATATCAACACAATATATATACAAATACACAGTCGCAAGCGTTTAAAGCACGAAATATGTAGTCCACCTGAAAGGAAAGGAAAACAGGCAGTGCGATAACGCTTCAGACTCAGTTCGCCTTCAGAGGCACCTAACTAGATGGAAGTCCGAGCCCTACGAAGAGTGGAGCCTTGTGCTCAAAGTACCTGCCACGCCGGTGCCGACGGGCACAAGGGGAAGCTCTTCGGAGGAAGTCAGGCGGTTCACGTTAGTGCACAGCAGAAGAAGAACAGGTTCCGCAACTCAAGCGCAGCCTCCACAGCGGGCAGAAGCAGAGCGCGAGCACAGCAAAAGGGTGCTGTTTTTACACAGCAGGGAAAAGCAATGGGATACTGCAGGAGGGCGACCAGATCCTAGATATGCTACTCACCGGTCCCCGAAGCAAGCAGACCCAGGTTTCTCCACGATAGTTTCAGCAGCTGGCAGGTTCAGAAGAGCAGGGAACGCTTTGTAGTCGTGTAGAGCAAAAAGACGTCCCAATCGACGAAACCGGCACAGTTTTGTTGCCGCACAGGACAACGGAGCGGCCGTGTGTATTCGAGCCAAATGAACCCTCCTCCCTTCAGACCTGGGGACGCCAAGCGTACGAAGCGTGGGAGAGGGACAAGGACTCGCAATACAACACAACCTGGCGGCGGTTGCAGAGCCAAACTCCTTGGTAAGCTGGTCAGTCAACTGGATGGCCCAGAGACGCTTCCGAAGGCTTACTTGGCAGGAGATGGTTGAAGATGCCGGGAATAGCTGTTCCTGCTATTCCAAAGGTCGAAGCACCAGTACAGGCCTTCTGGTTCGATCAAAGGAGGACAGGGGCTCTCCGGACGACAGCAGTGCAAAGGAGGATTCCTTCAGCGGGTCACCAGCGATTCCTCGGTCCAGCCTCGTAGTTGCAGGATACTTGGCTCCTGTATTCCTTCGTTCGTGAGAACTCAGGAGATCGACCTGGTAGTGGTGTTTCCAGCCCCCTCTTATCCACGGTTCCCTTCGCGCCAAAACGGAGGGGAGCCAATGGGAGATCCGCACATCAACACACATACCATACGTGGACCAATCACGGACCACGGTGGTCCCAGGCATTCACACCACCCCAGACTCTCTGGCACCCAGGATGTGTATTGGGACCAGACATCCCAGCCCACACCCTGGAGGCACACAAACGACATGTAGAAGCCCGCGAAAGCAACCACGTTTCGCGGGAAAGTACATGCCCAAATAAGGAAGGCCCCGGGTCGCCCGACCTGGGGAAGGTGAAGGGAGCAAGACGGTCAGTGGACAAGACAAAGGAGCCTCGTGGTCTGGCCATTTTGGAGAGCCAGGCCACCATTTTGGGTTCAGTGCAAAAACGTGCTCAGAACGCCAAAAGGAGCTCAAAATAAACAAAACGATCGCTGCCACCATTCGAGTCCCTGAATGACTTGCACCGATCAAATACCATCCTAAAAGAGTATCTAGGGTCTGTAGAAGGCTAGAGACCCAAGAGAGCTGTAACTTAGCTTACAGTGCCCTCTTGTGTCGTGTTGCACTAAAGCTGCGACACGATAAAAGAAACTACGGGAAACCACGTTCCCCGGTACTGACTGTCTTAAGGGCATGTCAGTTTCCCCGTAAGAAAGGAGCGAAAGCCCAGAGAAGTGCGGCAGAAGGCTGTACTTCTCTGGCAAAGTCAAGAACAAGGTTAAAAACAATAGCAAAAAGTTTTAGGGGTTGCCACATGGAAGGAAAATTCCCTACAATTACGAAATCTTTCCTAACACCTTCCTATAGCATGAGATGTGATATCTCAATGCTTATACCAAATCTGAGACCCTTCCTATAGCATGAGATGTGATATCCAACTCCTTCCCATTCCAATCCTGAGACCCTTCCTATAGCATGAGAATTGATATCTCCATGCTTATACCAAACCTGAGACCCTTCCTATAGCATAAAATGTGATATCCAAATCCTTCCCATTCCAATCCTGAGACCCTTCCTATAGCATGAGATGTGATATCTCAATGCTTATACCAAACCTGAGACCCTTCCTATAGCATGAGATGTGATATCCAACTCCTTCCCATTCCAATCCTGAGACCCTTCCTATAGCATGAGATGTGATGTCTCAATGCTTCTAATACCAAACCTGAGATCCTTCCTATAACATGAGATGTGATATCCAACTCCTTCCCATTCCAATCCTGAGACCCTTATGATAGCATGAGATGTGATATCTCAATGCCTCTTATACCAAACCTGAGATCCTTCCGATAGCATGAGATGTGATATCTCAATGCTTCTAATACCAAACCTGAGATCCTTCCTATAATATGAGATGTGACTTCCAAATCCTTCCCCTTCCAAACCTGAGACCCTCCCTTTAGCATGAAATGTGATATCCAACTCCTTCCCATTCCAATCCTGAGACCCTTCTGATAGCATGAGATGTGATATCTCAATGCCTCTAATACCAAACCTGAGATCCTACCTCTAACATGATATGTGATATCCATCTCCTTCCCTTTCCAAACCTGAGACCCTGCCTATAGCATGAGATATGATATCCAAGTCCTTCCCATTCCAATCCTGAGACCCTTCCTATAGCATGTGATGTGATATCTCAATGCTTATACCAAACCTGAGACCCTTCCTATGGCATGAGATGTCATATACAACTCCTTCCCATTCCAACCCTGAGACCCTTCCTATAGCATGAGATGTGATATCTCAATGCTTATACCAAACCTGAAACCCTTCCTATAGCATGAGATTTGATATCCAACTTCTTCCCATTCCAATCCTGAGACCCTTCCTATAGCATGAGATGTGATATCTCAATGCTTATACCAAACCTGAGACCCTTCCTATAGCATAAGATGTGATATCCAAATCCTTCCCATTCCAATCCTGAGACCCTTCCTATAGCATGAGATGTGATATCTCAATGCTTATAGCAAACCTGAGACCCTTCCTATAGCATGAGATGTGATATCAAACTCCTTCCCATTCCAATCCTGAGACCCTTCCTATAGCATGAGATGTGATGTCTCAATGCTTCTAATACCAAACCTGAGATCCTTCCTATAACATGAGATGTGATATCCAACTCCTTCCCATTCCAATCCTGAGACCCTTATGATAGCATAAGATGTGATATCTCAATGCCTCTTATACCAAACCTGAGATCCTTCCGATAGCATGAGATGTGATATCTCAATGCTTCTAATACCAAACCTGAGATCCTTCCTATAATATGAGATGTGATTTCCAAATCCTTCCCCTTCCAAACCTGAGACCCTCCCTTTAGCATGAAATGTGATATCCAACTCCTTCCCATTCCAATCCTGAGACCCTTCTGATAGCATGAGATGTGATATCTCAATGCCTCTAATACCAAACCTGATATCCTACCTCTAACATGATATGTGATATCCATCTCCTTCCCTTTCCAAACCTGAGACCCTGCCTATAGCATGAGATATGATATCCAAGTCCTTCCCATTCCAATCCTGAGACCCTTCCTATAGCATGTGATGTGATATCTCAATGCTTATACCAAACCTGAGACCCTTCCTATGGCATGAGATGTCATATACAACTCCTTCCCATTCCAACCCTGAGACCCTTCCTATAGCATGAGATGTGATATCTCAATGCTTATACCAAACCTGAAACCCTTCCTATAGCATGAGATTTGATATCCAACTTCTTCCCATTCCAATCCTGAGACCCTTCCTATAGCATGAGATGTGATATCTCAATGCTTATACCAAACCTGAGACCCTTCCTATAGCATAAGATGTGATATCCAAATCCTTCCCATTCCAATCCTGAGACCCTTCCTATAGCATGAGATGTGATATCTCAATGCTTATAGCAAACCTGAGACCCTTCCTATAGCATGAGATGTGATATCAAACTCCTTCCCATTCCAATCCTGAGACCCTTCCTATAGCATGAGATGTGATATCTCAATGCTACTAATACCAAACCTGAGATCCTTCCTATAATATGAGATGTGATTTCCAAATCCTTCCCCTTCCAAACCTGAGACCCTCCCTTTAGCATGAAATGTGATATCCAACTCCTTCCCATTCCAATCCTGAGACCCTTCTGATAGCATGAGATGTGATATCTCAATGCCTCTAATACCAAACCTGAGATCCTACCTCTAACATGAAATGTGATATCCATCTCCTTCCCTTTCCAAACCTGAGACCCTGCCTATAGCATGAGAGGTGATATCCAAGTCCTTCCCATTCCAATCCTGAGACCCTTCCTATAGCATGTGATGTGATATCTCAATGCTTATACCAAACCTGAGACCCTTCCTATGGCATGAGATGGCATATACAACTCCTTCCCATTCCAATCCTGAGACCCTTCCTATAGCATGAGATGTGATATCTCAATGCTTTACCAAACCTGAGACCCTTCCTATAGCATGAGATGTGATATCCAACTTCTTCCCATTCCAATCCTGAGACCCTTCCTATAGCATGAGATGTGATATCTCAATGCTTATACCAAACCTGAGACCCTTCCTATAGCTTGAGATGTGATATCCAACTCCTTCCCATTCCAATCCTGAGACCCTTCCTATAGCATGAGATGTGATATCTCAAGGCCTCTAATACCAAACCTGAGATCCTTCCTCTAACATGAAATGTGATATCCAACTCCTTCCCCTTCCAAACCTGAGAGCCTTCCTATAGCATGAGATATGATATCCAAGCCCTTCCCATTGCAATCCTGAGACCCTTCCTATAACATGAAATGTGATATCCAACTCCTTCCCATTCCAACCTGAGACCCTTCCTATAGCATGAGATGGGATATCCAACTCCTTCCAAATTCAATACTGATACCCTTCCGATAGCATGAGATGTGATATCCCAATGCTTCTACCAAACCTGAGACCCATACTATGCATGAGATGTGATATCAAACTCCTTCCCATTCCAATCCTGAGACCCTTCTTATACCATGAGACTTGATATCTCAATGCTTCTAATACCAAATCTGAGACCCTTCCTATAGCATGAGATGTGATATCCAACTCCTTCCCATTCCAATCCTGAGACCCTTCCTATAGCATGAAAAGTGATATCTCCATGCTTATACCAAACCTGAGACCCTTCCTATGGCATAAAATGTGATATCCAACTCCTTCCCATTCCAATCCTGAGACCCTTCCTATAGCATGAGATGTGATGTCTCAATGCTTCTAATACCAAACCTGAGATCCTTCCTATAACATGAGAGGTGATATCCAAGTCCTTCCCATTCCAATCCTGAGACCCTTCCTATAGCATGTGATGTGATATCTCAATGCTTATACCAAACCTGAGACCCTTCCTATGGCATGAGATGGCATATACAACTCCTTCCCATTCCAATCCTGAGACCCTTCCTATAGCATGAGATGTGATATCTCAATGCTTTACCAAACCTGAGACCTTTCCTATAGCATGAGATGTGATATCCAACTTCTTCCCATTCCAATCCTGAGACCCTTCCTATAGCATGAGATGTGATATCTCAATGCTTATACCAAACCTGAGACCCTTCCTATAGCTTGAGATGTGATATCCAACTCCTTCCCATTCCAATCCTGAGACCCTTCCTATAGCATGAGATGTGATATCTCAAGGCCTCTAATACCAAACCTGAGATCCTTCCTCTAACATGAAATGTGATATCCAACTCCTTCCCCTTCCAAACCTGAGAGCCTTCCTATAGCATGAGATATGATATCCAAGCCCTTCCCATTGCAATCCTGAGACCCTTCCTATAACATGAAATGTGATATCCAACTCCTTCCCATTCCAACCTGAGACCCTTCCTATAGCATGAGATGGGATATCCAACTCCTTCCAAATTCAATACTGATACCCTTCCGATAGCATGAGATGTGATATCCCAATGCTTCTACCAAACCTGAGACCCATACTATGCATGAGATGTGATATCAAACTCCTTCCCATTCCAATCCTGAGACCCTTCTTATACCATGAGACTTGATATCTCAATGCTTCTAATACCAAATCTGAGACCCTTCCTATAGCATGAGATGTGATATCCAACTCCTTCCCATTCCAATCCTGAGACCCTTCCTATAGCATGAAAAGTGATATCTCCATGCTTATACCAAACCTGAGACCCTTCCTATGGCATAAAATGTGATATCCAACTCCTTCCCATTCCAATCCTGAGACCCTTCCTATAGCATGAGATGTGATGTCTCAATGCTTCTAATACCAAACCTGAGATCCTTCCTATAACATGAGATGTGATATCCAACTCCTTCCCATTCCAATCCTGAGACCCTTATGATAGCATGAGATGTGATATCTCAATGCCTCTTATACCAAACCTGAGATCCTTCCGATAGCATGAGATGTGATATCTCAATGCTTCTAATAGCAAACCTGAGATCCTTCCTATAATATGAGATGTGATTTCCAAATCCTTCCCCTTCCAAACCTGAGACCCTCCCTTTAGCATGAAATGTGATATCCAACTCCTTCCCATTCCAATCCTGAGACCCTTCTGATAGCATGAGATGTGATATCTCAATGCCTCTAATACCAAACCTGAGATCCTACCTCTAACATGAAATGTGATATCCATCTCCTTCCCTTTCCAAACCTGAGACCCTGCCTATAGCATGAGATGTGATATCCAAGTCCTTCCCATTCCAATCCTGAGACCCTTCCTATAGCATGTGATGTGATATCTCAATGCTTATACCAAACCTGAGACCCTTCCTATGGCATGAGATGTCATATACAACTTCTTCCCATTCCAACCCTGAGACCCTTTCTATAGCATGAGATGTGATATCTCAATGCTTATAACAAACCTGAGACCCTTCCTATAGCATGAGATGTGATATCCAACTTCTTCCCATTCCAATCCTGAGACCCTTCCTATAGCATGAGATGTGATATCTCAATGCTTATACCAAACCTGAGACCCTTCCTATAGCTTGAGATGTGATATCCAACTCCTTCCCATTCCAATCCTGAGACCCTTCCCATAGCATGAGATGTGATATCTCAAGGCCTCTAATACCAAACCTGAGATCCTTCCTCTAACATGAAATGTGATATCCAACTCCTTACCCTTCCAAACCTGAGAGCCTTCCTATAGCATGAGATATGATATCCAAGTCCTTCCCATTCCAATCCTGAGACCCTTCCTATAACATGAAATGTGATATCCAACTCCTTCCCATTCTAATCTGAGACCCTTCCTATAGCTTGAGATGTGATATCCAACTCCTTCCCATTCCAATCCTGAGACCCTTCCTATAGCATGAGATGTGATATCCCAATGCTTCTACCAAACCTGAGACCCATACTATGACATGAGATGTGATATCAAACTCCTTCCCATTCCAATCCTGAGACGCTTCCTATAGCTTGAGATGTGATATCCAACTCCTTCCCATTCCAATTCTGAGACCCTTCTTATACCATGAGACTTGATATCCCAATGCTTCTAATACCAAACCTGAGACCCGTCCTATAACATGAGATGTGATATCGAAATCCTTCCCCTTCCCAACCTTAGACCCTTCCTTTATGATGAGATGTGATATCCAACTCCTTCCCATTCCAATCCTGAGACCCTTCCGATATCATGAGATTTGTTATCTCAATGCTTCTAATATCAAACTTGAGACCCTCCCTATAGCATGAGATGTGACATCCAAGTCCTTCCCATTCCAATCCTGAGACCCTTCCGATAGCAGAGATGTGATATCTCAATGCTTATACCAAACCTGAGACCCTTCCTAAGGCCTGAGATGTCATATACAACTCCTTCCCATTCCAATCCTGATACCCTTCCTATAGCATGAGATGTGATATCTCAATGCTTATACCAAATCTGAGACCCTTCCTATAGCATGAGATGTGATATCCAACACCTTCCCATTCCAATCCTGAGACCCTTCCTATAGCTTGAGAAGTGATATCTCCATGCTTATACCAAACCTGAGACCCTTCCTATAGCATGAGATGTGATATCCAAATCCTTCTTATACCAAATCTGAGACCCTTCCTATAGCATGAGATGTGATATCCAACACCTTCCCATTCCAATCCTGAGACCCTTCCTATAGCATGAGAAGTGATATCTCCATGCTTATACCAAACCTGAGACCCTTCCTATAGCATGAGATGTGATATCCAAATCCTTCCCATTCCAATCCTGAGACCCTTCCTATAGCATGAGATGTGATATCTCAATGCTTATACCAAACCTGAGAGCCTACCTATAGCATGAGATGTGATATCCAAGTCCATCCCATTCCAATCCTTAGACCCTTCCTACAGCATGCGATGTGATATCTCAATGATTCTAATACCAAACCAGAGACCCGTCCTTTAACATGAGATGGGATATCCAACTCCTTCCCATTCCAATCCTGAGCCACTCCTGATAGAGATGTGATATCTCAATGCTTATACCAAACCTGAGACTCTTCCTATAACATGAGATGTGATATCCAACTCCTTCCCGTTCCAAACCTGAGACACTTCCTATAGCATATGTGATATCCAACTCCTTACCAATCCAAACATGAGACCCTTCCTATAGCAAGAATGTAATATCCAACTCCTACCCATTCCAATCCTGAGATCATTCCTATAGCATGAGATGTGATGTCTCAATGCTTCCAATACCAAACCTGAGATCCTTCCTATAACATGAGATGTGATATCCAACCCCTTCCCATTCCAATCCTGAGACCCTTATGATAGCATGAGATGTGATATCTCAATGCCTCTTATACCAAACCTGAGATCCTTCCGATAGCATGAGATGTGATATCTCAATGCTTCTAATACCAAACCTGAGATCCTTCCTATAATATGAGATGTGATTTCCAAATCCTTCCCCTTCCAAACCTGAGACCCTCCCTTTAGCATGAGATGTGATATCCAAGTCCTTCCCATTCCAATCCTGAGACCCGTCCTATAGCATGTGATGTGATATCTCAATGCTTATACCAAACCTGAGACCCTTCCTATGGCATGAGATGGCATATACAACTCCTTCCCATTCCAATCCTGAAACCCTTCCTATAGCATGAGATGTGATATCTCAATGCTTTACCAAACCTGAGACCCTTCCTATAGCATGAGATGTGATATCCAACTACTTCCCATTCCAATCCTGAGACCCTTCCTATAGCATGAGATGTGATATCTCAATGCTTATACCAAACCTGAGACCCTTCCTATAGCTTGAGATGTGATATCCAACTCCTTCCCATTCCAATCCTGAGACCCTTCCTATAGCATGAGATGTGATATCTCAAGGCCTTTAATACCAAACCTGAGATCCTTCCTCTAACATGAAATGTGATATCCAACTCCTTCCCCTTCCAAACCTGAGAGCCTTCCTATAGCATGATATATGATATCCAAGCCCTTCCCATTCCAATCCTGAGACCCTTCCTATAACATGAAATGTGATATCCAACTCCTTCCCATTCCAACCTGAGACCCTTCCTATAGCATGAGATGGGATATCCAACTCCTTCCAAATCCAATACTGATACCCTTCCGATAGCATGAGATGTGATATCCCAATGCTTCTACCAAACCTGAGACCCATACTGTGGCAAGAGATGTGATATCTAACTCCTTCCCATTCCAATCCTGAGACCCTTCTTATACCATGAGACTTGATATCTCAATGCTTCTAATACCAAACATGAGACCCGTCCTATAACATGAGATGTGATATCCAAATCCTTCCCCTTCCAAACCTTAGACCCTTCCTTTATCATGAGATGTGATATCCAACTCCTTCCCATTCCAATCCTGAGACCCTTCCGATATCATGAGATGTGATATCTCAATGCTTACACCAAATCAGAGACCCTTCCTATGGCAAGAGATGTCATATACAACTATTTCCCATTCCAATCCTGAGACCCTTCCTATAGCATGAGATGTGATATCTCAATGCTTATACCAAATCTGAGACCCTTCCTATAGCATGAGATGTGATATCCAACTCCTTCCCATTCCAATCCTGAGACCCTTCCTATAGCATGAGAAGTGATATCTCCATGCTTATACCAAACCTGAGACCCTTCCTATAGCATAAGATGTGATATTTAAATCCTTCCCATTCCAATCCTGAGACCCTTCCTATAGCATGAGATGTGATATCTCAATGCTTATACCAAATTGAGACCCTTCCTATAGCATGAGATGTGATATCCAACTCCTTCCCATTCCAATCCTGAGACCCTTCCTATAGCATGAGAAGTGATATCTCCATGCTTATACCAAACCTGAGACCCTTCCTATAGCATAAGATGTGATATCCAACTCCTTCCCATTCCAATCCTGAGACCCTTCCTATAGCATGAGATGTGATGTCTCAATGCTTCTAATACCAAACCTGAGATCCTTCCTATAACATGAGATGTGATATCCAACTCCTTCCCATTCCAATCCTGAGACCCTTATGATAGCATGAGATGTGATATCTCAATGCTTCTAATAGCAAACCTGAGATCCTTCCTATAATATGAGATGTGATTTCCAAATCCTTCCCCTTCCAAAACTGAGACCCTCCCTTTAGCATGAAATGTGATATCCAACTCCTTCCCATTCCAATCCTGAGACCCTTCTGATAGCATGAGATGTGATATCTCAATGCCTCTAATACCAAACCTGAGATCCTACCTCTAACATGAAATGTGATATCCATCTCCTTCCCTTTCCAAACCTGAGACCCTGCCTATAGCATGAGATGTGATATCCAAGTCCTTCCCATTCCAATCCTGAGACCCTTCCTATAGCATGTGATGTGATATCTCAATGCTTATAGCAAACCTGAGACCCTTCCTATGGCATGAGATGTCATATACAACTCCTTCCCATTCCAACCCTGAGACCCTTCCTATAGCATGAGATGTGATATCTCAATGCCTCTAATACCAAACCTGAGATCCTACCTCTAACATGAAATGTGATATCCATCTCCTTCCCTTTCCAAACCTGAGACCCTGCCTATAGCATGAGATGTGATATCCAAGTCCTTCCCATTCCAATCCTGAGACCCTTCCTATAGCATGTGATGTGATATCTCAATGCTTATACCAAACCTGAGACCCTTCCTATAGCATGAGATGTGATATCCAACTCCTTCCCATTCCAATCCTGAGACCCTTCCTATAGCATGAGATGTGATGTCTCAATGCTTCTAATACCAAACCTGAGATCCTTCCTATAACATGAGATGTGATATCCAACTCCTTCCCATTCCAATCCTGAGACCCTTATGATAGCATGAGATGTGATATCTCAATGCCTCTTATACCAAACCTGAGATCCTTCCGATAGCATGAGATGTGATATCTCAATGCTTCTAATACCAAACCTGAGATCCTTCCTATAATATGAGATGTGATTTCCAAATCCTTCCCCTTCCAAACCTGAGACCCTCCCTTTAGCATGAAATGTGATATCCAACTCCTTCCCATTCCAATCCTGAGACCCTTCAGATAGCATGAGATGTGATATCTCAATGCCTCTAATACCAAACCTGAGATCCTACCTCTAACATGAAATGTGATATCCATCTCCTTCCCTTTCCAAACCTGAGACCCTGCCTATAGCATGAGATGTGATATCCAACTCCTTCCCATTCCAATCCTGAGACGCATCCTATAGCATGAGATGTGAAATCACAATGCTTCTAATACCAAACCTGAGACCCGTCCTATAACATGAGATGTGATATCCAAATCCTTCCCCTTCCAAACCTGAGACCCTGCCTATAGCATGAGATGTGATATCCAACTCCTTCCCATTCCAATCCTGAGACACATCCTATAGCATGAGATGTGATATCACAGAGCTTCTAATACCAAACCTGAGACCCGTCCTATAGCATGAGATGTGATATCCAAGTCCTTCCCATTCCAATCCTGAGACCCTTCCTATAGCATGTGATGTGATATCTCAATGCTTATAGCAAACCTGAGACCCTTCCTATGGCATGAGATGTCATATACAACTCCTTCCCATTCCAACCCTGAGACCCTTCCTATAGCATGAGATGTGATATCTCAATGCCTCTAATACCAAACCTGAGATTCTACCTCTAACATGAAATGTGATATCCATCTCCTTCCCTTTCCAAACCTGAGACCCTGCCTATAGCATGAGATGTGATATCCATGTCCTTCCCATTCCAATCCTGAGACCCTTCCTATAGCATGTGATGTGATATCTCAATGCTTATACCAAACCTGAGACCCTTCCTATGGCATGAGATGTCATATACAACTCCTTCCCATTCCAATCCTGAGACCCTTCCTATAGCATGAGATGTGATGTCTCAATGCTTCTAATACCAAACCTGAGATCCTTCCTATAACATGAGATGTGATATCCAACTCCTTCCCATTCCAATCCTGAGACCCTTATGATAGCATGAGATGTGATATCTCAATGCCTCTTATACCAAACCTGAGATCCTTCCGATAGCATGAGATGTGATATCTCAATGCTTCTAATACCAAACCTGAGATCCTTCCTATAATATGAGATGTGATTTCCAAATCCTTCCCCTTCCAAACCTGAGACCCTCCCTTTAGCATGAAATGTGATATCCAACTCCTTCCCATTCCAATCCTGAGACCCTTCTGATAGCATGAGATGTGATATCTCAATGCCTCTAATACCAAACCTGAGATCCTACCTCTAACATGAAATGTGATATCCATCTCCTTTCCTTTCCAAACCTGAGACCCTGCCTATAGCATGAGATGTGATATCCAACTCCTTCCCATTCCAATCCTGAGACACATCCTATAGCATGAGATGTGATATCACAATGCTTCTAATACCAAACCTGAGACCCGTCCTATAACATGAGATGTGATATCCAAATCCTTCCCCTTCCAAACCTGAGACCCTTCCTTTAGCATGAGATGTGATATCCAGCTCCTCCCATTCCAATCCTGAGACCCTTCCGATAGCAGAGATGTGATATTTCAATGCTTATACCAAAGAGACCCTTCCCATAGCATGAGATGTGATATCCAACTCCTTCCCATTCCAATCCTGAGACCCTTCCTATAGCATGAGATGTGATATCTCAATGCTTCTAATACCAAACCTGAGATCCTTCCTATAACATGAGATGTGATATCCAACTCCTTCCCATTCCAATCCCGAGACCCTTCCTATAGCATGAGATGTGATATCTCAATGCTTCTAATACCAAACCTAAGGTCCTTCCTATAACATGAGATGTGATATCCAAATCCTTCCCATTCCAAACCTGAGACCCTCCCTTTAGCATGAGATGTGATATCCAACTCCTTCTATTCCAACCTGAGACCCTTCCTATAGCATGAGATGGGATATCCAACTCCTTCCAAATCCAATCTTGATACCCTTCCGATAGCATGAGATGTGATATCCCAATGCTTCTACAAACCCTGAGACCCATACCATGGCATGAGATGTGATATCAAACTCCCGTCCTATACCATGAGACTTCATATCTCAATGCTTCTAATACCAAACCTGAGACCGGTCCAATAACATGAGATGTGATATCCAAATCCTTCCCCTTCCAAACCTTAGACCCTTCCTTTATCATGAGATGTGATATCCAAGTCCTTCCCATTCCATTCCTGAGACCCTTCCTATAGCATGAGATGTGATATCTCAATGCTTCTAATTCCAAACCTGAGACCCTTCCTATAACATGAGATGTGATATCCAAGTCCTTCCCATTCCAATCCTGAGACCCTTCCTATAACATGAGATGTGATATCCAACTCCTTCCCATTCCAATCATGAGAACCTTCCTATAGCTTGAGATGTGATATCCAACTCCTTTTCATTCCAATTCTGAGACCCGTCCTAAACCATGAGACTTGATATCTCAATGCTTCAAATACCAAACCTGAGACCGGTCCTATAACATGAGATGTGATACCCAAATCCGTCCCCTTCCAAACCTTAGACCCTTCCTATAGCATGAGATGTGATATCTCATTGCTTCTAATACCAAACCTGAAACCCTTCCTATAACGAGATGGGATATCCAACTCCTTCCCATTCCAATCCTGAGACCCTTCAGATAGCAGAGATGTGATATCCAACTCCTTCCCATTCCAAACCTGAGACCCTTCCTATAGCATGAGATGTTATAATTTAATGCTTCTAAAACCAAACCTGAGAACCATCCTATAACATGTGAAATCCAAATCCTTCCCTTTCCTGAGACCCTTCCGATAGCATGAGATGTGATATCTCAATGCTTCTAAAACCAAACATGAGAACCATCCTATAACATGAGATGTGAAATCCAAATCCTTCCCTTTCCAAACCTAAGACCCTTCCTATAGCTTGAGATGAAATATCAAACTCCTTCCCATTCCAATCCTGAGATAGCTTGAGATGTGATAGCCAACTCCATCCCATTCCAATCCTGAGACCCTTCCGATAGCATGAGATGTGATAGCTCAATGCTTCTAATATCAAAACTGAGACCCTTCCTATGGCATTAGATGTGATATCCAACTCCTTCCCATTCCAATCCTGAGTTCCTTCCTATAGCATGAGATGTGATATCTCAATGCTTCTATCAAACCTGATACCCTTCCTTTAGCATGAGATGTGATATTCAACTCCTTCCCATTCCAATCCTGAGACCCTTCCTATAACATGAGACGTGATATCCAACTCCTTCCCATTCCAATCCTGAGACTCCTCCTATAGCATGAGATGTGATATCTCAATGCTTCTAATACCAGACCTGGGACCGGTCCTATAACATGAGATATGATATCCAAATCCTTCCCCTTCCAAACCTGAGACCCTTCCTATCGCAAGAGATGTGATATCCAATTTCTTCCCATTCCAATCCTGAGACCCTTCCTATAACGAGATGTGATATCCAACTCCTTCCCATTCCAACCTGAGACCCTTCCTGTAGCATGAGAAGGGAGATCCAACTCCTTCCCATTCCAATCCTGAGACCCTTCCTATACCATGAGATGTGATATCTCAATGCTTCTAATACCAAACCTGGGACCCGACATATAACATGAGATACGTCCTATAACATGAGATATGATATCCAAATCCTTCCCATTCCAATCCTGAGACCCTTATGATAGCATGAGATGTGATATCTCAATGCCTCTTATACCAAACCTGAGATCCTTCCGATAGCATGAGATGTGATATCTCAATGCCTCTAATACCAAACCTGAGATCCTACCTCTAACATGAAATGTGATATCCATCTCCTTCCCTTTCCAAACCTGAGACCCTGCCTATAGCATGAGATGTGATATCCAACTCCTTCCCATTCCAATCCTGAGACACATCCTATAGCATGAGATGTGATATCACAATGCTTCTAATACCAAACCTGAGACCCGTCCTATAACATGAGATGTGATATCCAAATCCTTCCCCTTCCAAACCTGAGACCCTGCCTATAGCATGAGATGTGATATCCAACTCCTTCCCATTCCAATCCTGAGACACATCCTATAGCATGAGATGTGATATCACAATGCTTCTAATACCAAACCTGAGACCCGTCCTATAGCATGAGATGTGATATCCAAGTCCTTCCCATTCCAATCCTGAGACCCTTCCTATAGCATGTGATGTGATATCTCAATGCTTATAGCAAACCTGAGACCCTTCCTATGGCATGAGATGTCATATACAACTCCTTCCCATTCCA
This sequence comes from Ambystoma mexicanum, assembly GCF_040938575.1. Lineage (NCBI taxonomy): Eukaryota > Metazoa > Chordata > Amphibia > Caudata > Ambystomatidae > Ambystoma > Ambystoma mexicanum. The sequence continues at coordinate 325,398,878 of NC_090936.1, forward strand.
ACCCTGAGACCCTTCCTATAGCATGAGATGTGATATCTGAATGCCTCTAATACCAAACCTGAGATCCTACCTCTAACATGAAATGTGATATCCATCTCCTTCCCTTTCCAAACCTGAGACCCTGCCTATAGCATGAGATGTGATATCCAAGTCCTTCCCATTCCAATCCTGAGACCCTTCCTATAGCATGTGATGTGATATCTCAATGCTTATACCAAACCTGAGACCCTTCCTATGGCATGAGATGTCATATACAACTCCTTCCCATTCCAATCCTGAGACCCTTCCTATAGCATGAGATGTGATGTCTCAATGATTCTAATACCAAACCTGAGATCCTTCCTATAACATGAGATGTGATATCCAACTCCTTCCCATTCCAATCCTGAGACCCTTATGATAGCATGAGATGTGATATCTCAATGCCTCTTATACCAAACCTGAGATCCTTCCGATAGCATGAGATGTGATATCTCAATGCTTCTAATACCAAACCTGAGATCCTTCCTATAATATGAGATGTGATTTCCAAATCCTTCCCCTTCCAAACCTGAGACCCTCCCTTTAGCATGAAATGTGATATCCAACTCCTTCCCATTCCAATCCTGAGACCCTTCTGATAGCATGAGATGTGATATCTCAATGCCTCTAATACCAAACCTGAGATCCTACCTCTAACATGAAATGTGATATCCATCTCCTTCCCTTTCCAAACCTGAGACCCTGCCTATAGCATGAGATGTGATATCCAACTCCTTCCCATTCCAATCCTGAGACACATCCTATAGCATGAGATGTGATATCACAATGCTTCTAATACCAAACCTGAGACCCGTCCTATAACATGAGATGTGATATCCAAATCCTTCCCCTTCCAAACCTGAGACCCTTCCTTTAGCATGAGATGTGATATCCAGCTCCTCCCATTCCAATCCTGAGACCCTTCCGATAGCAGAGATGTGATATTTCAATGCTTATACCAAAGAGACCCTTCCCATAGCATGAGATGTGATATCCAACTCCTTCCCATTCCAATCCTGAGACCCTTCCTATAGCATGAGATGTGATATCTCAATGCTTCTAATACCAAACCTGAGATCCTTCCTATAACATGAGATGTGATATCCAACTCCTTCCCATTCCAATCCCGAGACCCTTCCTATAGCATGAGATGTGATATCTCAATGCTTCTAATACCAAACCTAAGGTCCTTCCTATAACATGAGATGTGATATCCAAATCCTTCCCATTCCAAACCTGAGACCCTCCCTTTAGCATGAGATGTGATATCCAACTCCTTCTATTCCAACCTGAGACCCTTCCTATAGCATGAGATGGGATATCCAACTCCTTCCAAATCCAATCTTGATACCCTTCCGATAGCATGAGATGTGATATCCCAATGCTTCTACAAACCCTGAGACCCATACCATGGCATGAGATGTGATATCAAACTCCCGTCCTATACCATGAGACTTCATATCTCAATGCTTCTAATACCAAACCTGAGACCGGTCCAATAACATGAGATGTGATATCCAAATCCTTCCCCTTCCAAACCTTAGACCCTTCCTTTATCATGAGATGTGATATCCAAGTCCTTCCCATTCCATTCCTGAGACCCTTCCTATAGCATGAGATGTGATATCTCAATGCTTCTAATTCCAAACCTGAGACCCTTCCTATAACATGAGATGTGATATCCAAGTCCTTCCCATTCCAATCCTGAGACCCTTCCTATAACATGAGATGTGATATCCAACTCCTTCCCATTCCAATCATGAGAACCTTCCTATAGCTTGAGATGTGATATCCAACTCCTTTTCATTCCAATTCTGAGACCCGTCCTATACCATGAGACTTGATATCTCAATGCTTCAAATACCAAACCTGAGACCGGTCCTATAACATGAGATGTGATACCCAAATCCGTCCCCTTCCAAACCTTAGACCCTTCCTATAGCATGAGATGTGATATCTCATTGCTTCTAATACCAAACCTGAAACCCTTCCTATAACGAGATGGGATATCCAACTCCTTCCCATTCCAATCCTGAGACCCTTCAGATAGCAGAGATGTGATATCCAACTCCTTCCCATTCCAAACCTGAGACCCTTCCTATAGCATGAGATGTTATAATTTAATGCTTCTAAAACCAAACCTGAGAACCATCCTATAACATGTGAAATCCAAATCCTTCCCTTTCCTGAGACCCTTCCGATAGCATGAGATGTGATATCTCAATGCTTCTAAAACCAAACATGAGAACCATCCTATAACATGAGATGTGAAATCCAAATCCTTCCCTTTCCAAACCTAAGACCCTTCCTATAGCTTGAGATGAAATATCAAACTCCTTCCCATTCCAATCCTGAGATAGCTTGAGATGTGATAGCCAACTCCATCCCATTCCAATCCTGAGACCCTTCCGATAGCATGAGATGTGATAGCTCAATGCTTCTAATATCAAAACTGAGACCCTTCCTATGGCATTAGATGTGATATCCAACTCCTTCCCATTCCAATCCTGATTTCCTTCCTATAGCATGAGATGTGATATCTCAATGCTTCTATCAAACCTGATACCCTTCCTTTAGCATGAGATGTGATATTCAACTCCTTCCCATTCCAATCCCGAGACCCTTCCTATAACATGAGACGTGATATCCAACTCCTTCCCATTCCAATCCTGAGACTCCTCCTATAGCATGAGATGTGATATCTCAATGCTTCTAATACCAGACCTGGGACCGGTCCTATAACATGAGATATGATATCCAAATCCTTCCCCTTCCAAACCTGAGACCCTTCCTATCGCAAGAGATGTGATATCCAATTTCTTCCCATTCCAATCCTGAGACCCTTCCTATAACGAGATGTGATATCCAACTCCTTCCCATTCCAACCTGAGACCCTTCCTGTAGCATGAGAAGGGAGATCCAACTCCTTCCCATTCCAATCCTGAGACCCTTCCTATACCATGAGATGTGATATCTCAATGCTTCTAATACCAAACCTGGGACCCGACATATAACATGAGATACGTCCTATAACATGAGATATGATATCCAAATCCTTCCCCTTCCAAACCTGAGACCCTTCCTTTAGCATGAGATGTGATATCCAAATCCTTCCCATTCCAATACTGAAACCCTTCCTATAGCATGAGATGTCATATCTCAATGTTTCTAATAGAAAACCTGAGACCCTTCCTATAGCAAGAGATGTGATATCCAAATCCTTCCCATTTCAATCTTGAGACCCTTCCTATAACATGAGATGTGATATCCAACTCCTACCCATTCCAACCTGAGACCCTTCCTATAGCATGAGAAGGGATATCCAATTCCTTCCCAATCCAATCCTTAGACCCTTCCGATAGCAGAGATGTGATATCTCAATGCTTATACCAAACCTGAGACCCTTCCTTTAGCATGAGATTTGATATCCAAATCCTTCACATTCCAACCCTGACACCCTTCCTATAGCATGAGATGTGATATCTCAATGCTTCTAATACAACCTGAGACCCTTCCTATAGCATGAGATGGGATATCCAACTCCTTCCAAATCCAATCTTGATACCCTTCCGATAGCATGAGATGTGATATCCCAATGCTTCTACAAACCCTGAGACCCATACCATGGCATGAGATGTGATATCAAACTCCCGTCCTATACCATGAGACTTCATATCTCAATGCTTCTAATACCAAACCTGAGACCGGTCCAATAACATGAGATGTGATATCCAAATCCTTCCCCTTCCAAACCTTAGACCCTTCCTTTATCATGAGATGTGATATCCAAGTCCTTCCCATTCCATTCCTGAGACCCTTCCTATAGCATGAGATGTGATATCTCAATGCTTCTAATTCCAAACCTGAGACCCTTCCTATAACATGAGATGTGATATCCAAGTCCTTCCCATTCCAATCCTGAGACCCTTCCTATAACATGAGATGTGATATCCAACTCCTTCCCATTCCAATCATGAGAACCTTCCTATAGCTTGAGATGTGATATCCAACTCCTTTTCATTCCAATTCTGAGACCCGTCCTATACCATGAGACTTGATATCTCAATGCTTCAAATACCAAACCTGAGACCGGTCCTATAACATGAGATGTGATACCCAAATCCGTCCCCTTCCAAACCTTAGACCCTTCCTATAGCATGAGATGTGATATCTCATTGCTTCTAATACCAAACCTGAAACCCTTCCTATAACGAGATGGGATATCCAACTCCTTCCCATTCCAATCCTGAGACCCTTCAGATAGCAGAGATGTGATATCCAACTCCTTCCCATTCCAAACCTGAGACCCTTCCTATAGCATGAGATGTTATAATTTAATGCTTCTAAAACCAAACCTGAGAACCATCCTATAACATGTGAAATCCAAATCCTTCCCTTTCCTGAGACCCTTCCGATAGCATGAGATGTGATATCTCAATGCTTCTAAAACCAAACATGAGAACCATCCTATAACATGAGATGTGAAATCCAAATCCTTCCCTTTCCAAACCTAAGACCCTTCCTATAGCTTGAGATGAAATATCAAACTCCTTCCCATTCCAATCCTGAGATAGCTTGAGATGTGATAGCCAACTCCATCCCATTCCAATCCTGAGACCCTTCCGATAGCATGAGATGTGATAGCTCAATGCTTCTAATATCAAAACTGAGACCCTTCCTATGGCATTAGATGTGATATCCAACTCCTTCCCATTCCAATCCTGAGTTCCTTCCTATAGCATGAGATGTGATATCTCAATGCTTCTATCAAAACTGATACCCTTCCTTTAGCATGAGATGTGATATTCAACTCCTTCCCATTCCAATCCTGAGACCCTTCCTATAACATGAGACGTGATATCCAACTCCTTCCCATTCCAATCCTGAGACTCCTCCTATAGCATGAGATGTGATATCTCAATGCTTCTAATACCAGACCTGGGACCGTTCCTATAACATGAGATATGATATCCAAATCCTTCCCCTTCCAAACCTGAGACCCTTCCTATAGCAAGAGATGTGATATCCAATTTCTTCCCATTCCAATCCTGAGACCCTTCCTATAACGAGATGTGATATCCAACTCCTTCCCATTCCAACCTGAGACCCTTCCTGTAGCATGAGAAGGGAGATCCAACTCCTTCCCATTCCAATCCTGAGACCCTTCCTATACCATGAGATGTGATATCTCAATGCTTCTAATACCAAACCTGGGACCCGACATATAACATGAGATACGTCCTATAACATGAGATATGATATCCAAATCCTTCCCCTTCCAAACCTGAGACCCTTCCTATAGCAAGAGATGTGATATCCAAATCCTTCCCATTTCAATCTTGAGACCCTTCCTATAACATGAGATGTGATATCCAACTCCTACCCATTCCAACCTGAGACCCTTCCTATAGCATGAGAAGGGATATCCAATTCCTTCCCAATCCAATCCTTAGACCCTTCCGATAGCAGAGATGTGATATCTCAATGCTTATACCAAACCTGAGACCCTTCCTTTAGCATGAGATTTGATATCCAAATCCTTCACATTCCAACCCTGACACCCTTCCTATAGCATGAGATGTGATATCTCACTGCTTCTAATACAAAACCTGAGATCCTTCCTATAACATGAGATGTGATATCCAAGTCCTTCCCATTCCAATCCTGAGACCCTTCCTATAACATGAGATGTGATATCCAACTCCTTTTATTCCAACCTGAGACCCTTCCTATAGCATGAGATGGGATATCCAACTCCTTTCAAATCCACTCCTGATACCCTTCCGATAGCATGAGATGTGATATCCCAATGCTTCTACAAAACCTGAGACCCCTACCATGGCATGAGATATGATATCAAACTCCCGTCCTATACCATGAGACTTGATATCTCAATGCTTCTAATACCAAACCTGAGACCGGTCCAATAACATGAGATGTGATATCCAAATCCTTCCCCTTCCAAACCTTAGACCCTTCCTTTATCATGAGATGTGATATCCAAGTCCTTCCCATTCCATTCCTGAGACCCTTCCTATAGCATGAGATGTGATATCTCAATGCTTCTAATACCAAACCTGAGACCCTTCCTATAACATGAGATGTGATATCCAAATCCTTCCCATTCCAATCCTGAGACCCTTCCGATAGCAGAGATGTGATATCTCAATGCTTATACCAAACCTGAGACCCTTCCGATAGCATGAGATGTGATATCTCAATGCATCTAATACCAAACCTCAGATCCTTCCAATAACATGAGATGTGATGTCCAAATCCTTCCCCTTCCAAACCTTAGACCCTCCCTTTAGCATGAGATGTGATATCCAACTCCTTCCCATTCCAATCCTGAGACCCTTCTGATGGCATGAGATGTCATATCTCAATGCCTCTAATACCAAACCTGAGATCCTACCTCTAACATGAGATGTGATATCAAACTCCTTCCCATTCCAAACCTGAGACCCTTCCGATAGCATGAGATGTGATATTTCAATGCTTCTAAAACCAAACATGAGAACCATCCTATAACATGAGATGTGAAATCCAAATCATTCCCATTCCAAACATGAGGCCCTTCTTATAGCTTGAGATGTGATATCAAACTCCTTCCCATTCAATGTGATATCCAACTCATTCCCATTCCAATCCTGGGACCCTTCCTATACCATGAGATGTGATATTTCAATGCTTCTAATACCAAACCTGAGACCCGTCCTAAAACATGAGATGTGAGATCCAAATCCTTCCCCTTCCAGACCTGAGACCTTTCCTTTAGCATGAGATGTGATATCGATCTCCTTCCCATTCCAAACCTGAGACCCTTCCCATAGCATGAGATGTGATATCTCAATGCTTCTCAAACCAAACATGAGAACCATCCTATAACATGAGATGTGAAATCCAAATCCTTCCCTTTCCAAACCTAAGACCCTTCCTATAGCTTGAGATGAAATATCAAACTCCTTCCCATTCCAATCCTGAGATAGCTTGAGATGTGAGATCCAAATCCTTCCCCTTCCAAACCCGAGACCCTTCCTATAGCTTGATATGTGATATCAAACTCCTTCCCATTACAATCCTGAGATAGCTTGAGATGTGATATCCAACTCCATCCCATTCCAAAACTGAGACCCTCCCTATAGTATGAGATGTGAAATCTAAGTCCTTCCCATTCCTATCCTGAGACCCTTCCGATAGCAGAGATGTGATATCTCAATGCTTATACCGAACCTGATGACCCTTCCTTTAGCATGAGATGTGATATTCAACTCCTTCCCATTCCAATCCTGAGACCCTTCCTATAACATGAAACGTGATATCCAACTCCTTCCCATTCCAAACCTGAGACCTTTCCTTTAGCATATGTGATATCCAACAACTTCCCATTCCAATCCTGAGACCCTTCCGATAGCATGAGATGTGATATCCAACTCCTTCCAATTCCAATACTGAGAGCCTTCCAATAGCATATGTGATATCTCAATGCTTCTAATATCAAAACTGAGACCCTCACTATAACATGAGAGGTGATATCCAACTCCTTCCTATTCCAATACTGAGACCCTTCCAATAGCACATGTGATATCTCAATGCTTCTAATATCAAAACTGAGACCCTTCCTATAACATGATATGTGATATCTCTATGCTTCTAATACCAAACCTGAGGCCCTTCCCGTAGTATATGTGAAATCCAACTCCTTCCCATTCCAAACTTGTGACCCTTCCTGTAGCATGAAATGTGATTTTTCACCCCTTCCATTACCATACCCGAGACCATTCCCACAGCCTGAGATATGAAATCTCATTTCTTCCAATACCAAACCCGAGACCCTTCCGATAGGATGTGATTTGATATCTCAGTGCTTCTAATACCAAATCTGAGACCCTCCCTATAACAAGAGATATCATATCCAACTCCTTCCCATTCCAATCCTGAGACTCTTCCTATAGCATGACATGTGATATCGAACTTCCCATTCAAATCCTGAGACTCAGACCTCCACGTCTAACCTCACCACTCCTAGCTCCCGGATTGATAATGCACTCCTGCTGTGTCTTCTCTCCCTTCTTCTGCTTCCTTTCCTCTCTCCTTCCTCATGTGCCCTAGGTCAGGCTCCTTCTACACCTCCGCAAGGATTACTGATTTGTACCCCTCCCCACTCTCAACTCTCACTCAGTTAACACTCATCTGACATCTGCCATTTCCTGGAAGAACCCGACCTTGATGTCCTTGGTCTAACCGAGACATGGATGACGGCCAGCGCTGTCTCGAGCTCTGACACTTTCCTCCCTGATGACAAGTTCCTCTCCATGCCCAGATCCAACCGTTCTTGAGGGAGAGTATCCTTGATTCCTGTAGTAAATTGCTTTCCTTTGCAGGCCGACTCCTCTCACGAATGCCTTGTCTGCATGCATTCTCTCTTTCCTGGCCATTCTCTCACCGTGGCTATTTGCCTACCCCCTTCCTCTCTCAGTGGATGGACTTCTCCATCCTAGCCTCCTACCACTCAACTCCGCCTACTTGGAGAATTCAAAATGAACCTGTATGCTTCCTGACCTGGACTTTTACGAGACCTGCAATTCTTCATGTCTCTGGCCCTACACACTGCAGAGAATACTCAGGATTTTCTGATCTCAGACATCCCCCTATGTAACCCTCTCAACAATCCTCTCCCGTGGTGATCATGTTCTCATCTCCAAAGAAGGATAACTACCAGCTGTTCCTCCTCAGTGGAGTTCTCCCTTTCTGTCCCTGCTCTCTGCACCGTTTCGCGTTGCAAACACTCGCTTCCCTGCTCTCTGGTTTAGACGCTTTTCCTTCTTCCTTTCTGTGCTTGTTCTCTGCATCGTTTCGCGTTGCAGAGAACAACTCGCTTCCCAGCTCTCTGGTTTAGACGTGTGTTCCCTGCCTTCTCTCCTCTTCCTATGCAGGGTATACGCGTCTAAACCAGAGAGCAGGGAAGCGAGCATTTCAGCAGTATAAATTCAGCCTGTGAACAACACATTTTGACCCTCCCTTGTATGGGAGAAGAGTGGTTCAAAAGACCAGGATTCGACTGAACAAACGCACGAACAGAGTACAAAATGGGAATCCACCAGAATTCGCATTTACCAAAACGCGAGGAAAGTACATTTTCTAGCTGTTTCTGCTCGTTTTTAGCACGTTTCAATACGTCTAGCGGGTTACAGCTATATGTTGAATAATGGGTGTTATAAAGCATTCTGAACACTGTATCTTGTGGAGCTCATTGGAAGGCTGTAGGAAGAGGAGAGAAGGCAGGGAACACGCATCTAAACCAGAGAGCTGGGAAGCGAGTACATGCAACGCGAAACGGTGCAGGGAGCAGGGACAGAAAGGATGAACGCCTATGAGGAGGAGCAGCTGGTAGTCAGCCTGCTCTGGAGAGGAGCATGTGATCACCAGGGGAGTGCAGCCTGTAAAGACACGTTCCAAAACAGTCAGGAAAGCTGATAATGCCTTGAAGATTTCAGCCGTATACATTCAGCCTGTGAACAGCAGTAGACGTTGACCCCCCCCTTGTATGGGAGAACAGTGGTTAAAAACTTCAGGATTCGACAACAAACGCACGGACAGTACATACATGGGAACCCATCAGAATTAGCATTTACAAAAACGCGAGGAAAGTACATTTTCTAGCTGTTTTTGCTAGTTTACAGCACGTTTCAATACGTCTAGCGGGTTACGGCTATATGTTGAATAATGGGTGTTATAGAGCATTCTGAGCACTGTGTATCTTTTGGAGCTCATTTTTTGATTTGAAGGCAGCGGGAAGAGGAGAGAAGGCAGGGAACACGCGTCTAAACCAGAGAGCTGGGAAGCGAGTACTTGCAACGCGAAAAGGGCAGAAAGGAAGAAGGCCTCTGAGAAGGAAAAGCGTCTAAACCAGAGAGCAGGGAAGCGAGTGTTTGCAACGCGAAACGGTGCAGGGAGCAGGGACAGAAAGGGAGAACTCCTCTGAGGAGGAAAAGCTGGCAGTTAGCCTTCTTTGGAGATGAGAACTTGATCACCACGGGAGAGGATTGTTGAGAGGGTTACAGAGGGGGAGGTCTGAGATCAGAAAATCCTGAGTATTCCCTGCAGTGTGTAGGGCCAGCGACATGAAGAGTTGCAGATCTCGTAAAAGTCCAGGTCAGGAAGCATACAGGTTCATGTTGAATTCTCCAAGTAGGCGGAGTTGAGTGGTAGGAGGCTAGGATGGAGAAGTCCATCCACTGAGAGAGGAAGGGGGTAGGCAGATAGCCACAGTGAGAGAATGGCCAGGAGAGAATGTATGCAGACAAGGCATTCGTGACAGGAGTCGGCCTGCAAAGGAAATCAATTTACTACAGGAATCAAGGATAAGCATTGAGATAACACATCTCATGCTATAGGAAGGGTCTCAGGATTGGAATGGGAAGGACTTAGATATCACATATGCTATAGGGAGGGTCTCAGTTTTGATATTAGAAGCATTGAGATATCACATCTCATGCTATCGGAAGTGTCTCAGGATTGGAATGGGATGGAGCTGGATATCACATATGCTAAAGGAAGGGTCTCAGGTTTGTAACGGGAAGGAGTTGGATATCACATCTCATGTTATAGGAAGGGTCTCAGGTTTGGTATAAACATTGAGATATCACATCTCTGCTATCGGAAGTGTCTCAGGATTGGAATGGGAAGGAGTTGGATATCCCATCTCATGCTATAGATAGGCTCTCAGGTTTGGAAAGTGAAGGAGTTGGATATCATATTTCATGTTAGAGGAAGGGTCTCAGGTTTTGTTATAAGCATTGAGATATCACATCTCATGCTATAGGAAGGGTCTCAGGATTGGAATGGGAAGGACTTGGATATCACATCTCATGATAAAGGAAGGGTCTAAGGTTTGGAAGGGGAAGGATTTGGATATCACATCTCATGTTATAGGACGGGTCTCGGGTTTGGTATTAGAAGCATTGAGATATCAAGTCTCATGGTATAGGAAGGGTCTCAGAATTGGAATGGGAAGGAGTTGGATATCACATCTCATGCTATAGGAAGGCTCTCAGGTTTGCAAAGGGAAAGTTGGATATCACATTTCATGTTAGAGGTAGGATCTCAGGTTTGGTATTCGAAGTATTGAGATATCACCTCTCATGCTATCAGAAGGATCTCAGGTTTGGTATAGAAGCATTGAGATATCATATCTTATGCTATCAGAAGAGTCTCAGGATTGGAATGGGAAGGAGTTGGATATCGCATCTCATGCTAAAGGGAGGGTCTCAGGTTTGGAAGATAAGGATTTGGATATCACATCTCATGTTATAGGAAGGATCTCAGGTTTGTATTAGAAGTATTGAGATATCACATCTCATGCTATCGGAAGGATCTCAGGTTTGGTATAGAAGCATTGAGATATCATATTTTATGCTATCAGAAGGGTCTCAGGATTGGAATGGGAAGGAGTTGGATATCGCATCTCATGCTAAAGGGAGGGTCTCAGGTTTGGAAGGGGAAGGATTTGGATATCACATCTCATGTTATAGGATGGATCTCAGGTTTGGTATTAGAAGTATTGAGATATCACATCTCATGTTATCGGAAGGATCTCAGGTTTGGTATTAGAAGTATTGAGATATCACATCTCATGCTATAGGAAGGGTCTCAGGATTGGTATTAGAAGCATTGAGATATCACATCTCATGCTATAGGAAGGGTCTCAGGATTGGAATGGGAAGGACTTGGATATCACATCTCATGCTATAGGGAGGGTCTCAAGTTTGATATTAGAAGCATTGAGATATCACATTTCATGATATCGGAAGGGTCTCAAGATTGGAATGGGAAGGAGTTGGATATCACATCTCATGATAAAGGAAGGGTCTAAGGTTTGGAAGGGGAAGGATTTGGATATCACATCTCATGTTATAGGACGGGTCTCAGGTTTGGTATAAACATTGAGATATCACATCTCTGCTATCGGAAGTGTCTCAGGATTGGAATGGGAAGGAGTTGGATATCCCATCTCATGCTATAGATAGGCTCTCAGGTTTGGAAAGTGAAGGAGTTGGATATCATATTTCATGTTAGAGGAAGGGTCTCAGGTTTTGTTATAAGCATTGAGATATCACATCTCATGCTATAGGAAGGGTCTCAGGATTGGAATGGGAAGGACTTGGATATCACATCTCATGATAAAGGAAGGGTCTAAGGTTTGGAAGGGGAAGGATTTGGATATCACATCTCATGTTATAGGACGGGTCTCGGGTTTGGTATTAGAAGCATTGAGATATCAAGTCTCATGGTATAGGAAGGGTCTCAGAATTGGAATGGGAAGGAGTTGGATATCACATCTCATGCTATAGGAAGGCTCTCAGGTTTGCAAAGGGAAAGTTGGATATCACATTTCATGTTAGAGGTAGGATCTCAGGTTTGGTATTCGAAGTATTGAGATATCACCTCTCATGCTATCAGAAGGATCTCAGGTTTGGTATAGAAGCATTGAGATATCATATCTTATGCTATCAGAAGAGTCTCAGGATTGGAATGGGAAGGAGTTGGATATCGCATCTCATGCTAAAGGGAGGGTCTCAGGTTTGGAAGATAAGGATTTGGATATCACATCTCATGTTATAGGAAGGATCTCAGGTTTGTATTAGAAGTATTGAGATATCACATCTCATGCTATCGGAAGGATCTCAGGTTTGGTATAGAAGCATTGAGATATCATATTTTATGCTATCAGAAGGGTCTCAGGATTGGAATGGGAAGGAGTTGGATATCGCATCTCATGCTAAAGGGAGGGTCTCAGGTTTGGAAGGGGAAGGATTTGGATATCACATCTCATGTTATAGGATGGATCTCAGGTTTGGTATTAGAAGTATTGAGATATCACATCTCATGTTATCGGAAGGATCTCAGGTTTGGTATTAGAAGTATTGAGATATCACATCTCATGCTATAGGAAGGGTCTCAGGATTGGTATTAGAAGCATTGAGATATCACATCTCATGCTATAGGAAGGGTCTCAGGATTGGAATGGGAAGGACTTGGATATCACATCTCATGCTATAGGGAGGGTCTCAAGTTTGATATTAGAAGCATTGAGATATCACATTTCATGATATCGGAAGGGTCTCAAGATTGGAATGGGAAGGAGTTGGATATCACATCTCATGATAAAGGAAGGGTCTAAGGTTTGGAAGGGGAAGGATTTGGATATCACATCTCATGTTATAGGACGGGTCTCAGGTTTGGTATTAGAAGCATTGAGATATCAAGTCTCATGGTATAGGAAGGGTCTCAGAATTGGAATGGGAAGGAGTTGGATATCACATCTCAAGCTATAGGAAGGGTCTCAGGATTAGAAAGGGAAGGAGTTTGATATCACATCTCATGCCATAGTATGGGTCTCAGGTTTGGTAGAAGCATTGGGATATCACATCTCATGCTATCGGAAGGGTATCGGGATTGGATTTGGAAGGAGTTGGATATCCCATCTCATGCTATAGGAAGGCTCTTCGGTTTGCAAGGGGAAAGTTGGATATCACATTTCATGTTAGAGGTAGGATCTCAGGTTTGGTATTCGAAGTATTGAGATATCACCTCTCATGCTATCAGAAGGATCTCAGGTTTGGTATAGAAGCATTGAGATATCATATCTTATGCTATCAGAAGAGTCTCAGGATTGGAATGGGAAGGAGTTGGATATCACATCTCATGCTAAAGGGAGGGTCTCAGGTTTGGAAGATAAGGATTTGGATATCACATCTCATGTTATAGGAAGGATCTCAGGTTTGGTATTAGAAGTATTGAGATATCACATCTCATGCTATCGGAAGGATCTCAGGTTTGGTATAGAAGCATTGAGATATCATATCTTATGCTATCAGAAGGGTCTCAGGATTGGAATGGGAAGGAGTTGGATATCGCATCTCATGCTAAAGGGAGGGTCTCAGGTTTGGAAGGGGAAGGATTTGGATATCACATCTCATGTTATAGGATGGATCTCAGGTTTGGTATTAGAAGTATTGAGATATCACATCTCATGTTATCGGAAGGATCTCAGGTTTGGTATTAGAAGTATTGAGATATCACATCTCATGCTATAGGAAGGGTCTCAGGATTGGAATGGGAAGGAGTTGGATATCACATCTCATGCTATAGGAAGGGTCTCAGGATTGGAATGGGAAGGACTTAGATATCACATATGCTATAGGGAGGGTCTCAGTTTTGATATTAGAAGCATTGAGATATCACATCTCATGCTATCGGAAGTGTCTCAGGATTGGAATGGGAAGGAGCTGGATATCACATCTCATGCTAAAGGTAGGGTCTCAGGTTTGGAACGGGAAGGAGTTGGATATCAAATCTCATGTTATAGGAAGGGTCTCAGGTTTGGTATAAACATTGAGATATCACATCTCTGCTATCGGAAGTGTCTCAGGATTGGAATGGGAAGGAGTTGGATATCCCATCTCATGTTATAGGACGAGTCTCAGGTTTTTTATTAGAATCATTGAGATATCATATTGCATGCTGTAGGAAGGGTCTAAGGATTGGAATGGGAAGGACTTGGATATCACATCTCATGCTATAGATAGGCTCTCAGGTTTGGAAAGTGAAGGAGTTAGATATCCCATTTCATGTTAGAGGAAGGATCTCAGGTTTGGTATTAGAGGCATTGAGATATCACATCTCAGGCTATAGGAAGGGTCTCAGGTTTGGTATAAGCAGTGAGATATCACATCTCATGCTATAGGAAGTGTCTCAGGATTGGAATGGGAAGGAGTTGGAAATCACATCTCATGTTATAGGAAGGATCTCAGGTTTGGTATAAGCATTGAGATATCACATCTCTGCTATCGGAAGGGTCTCAGGATTGGAATGGGAAGGAGTTGGATATTCCCATCTCATGTTATAGGAAGGGTCTCAGGTTTGGTATTAGAAGCATTGAGATATCAAGTCTCATGGTATAGGAAGGGTCTCAGAATTGGAATGGGAAGGAGTTGGATATCACATCTCAAGCTATAGGAAGGGTCTCAGGATTAGAAAGGGAAGGAGTTTGATATCACATCTCATGCCATAGTATGGGTCTCAGGTTTGGTAGAAGCATTGGGCTATCACATCTCATGCTATCGGAAGGGTATCGGGATTGGATTTGGAAGGAGTTGGATATCCCATCTCATGCTATAGGAAGGCTCTCAGGTTTACAAGGGGAAAGTTGGATATCACATTTCATGTTAGAGGTAGGATCTCTGGTTTGGTATTCGAAGTATTGAGATATCACCTCTCATGCTATCAGAAGGATCTCAGGTTTGGTATAGAAGCATTGAGATATCATATCTTATGTTATCAGAAGAGTCTCAGGATTGGAATGGGAAGGAGTTGGATATCGCATCTCATGCTAAAGGGAGGGTCTCAGGTTTGGAAGATAAGGATTTGGATATCACATCTCATGTTATAGGAAGGATCTCAGGTTTGGTATTAGAAGTATTGAGATATCACATCTCATGCTATCGGAAGGATCTCAGGTTTGGTATAGAAGCATTGAGATATCATATTTTATGCTATCAGAAGGGTCTCAGGATTGGAATGGGAAGGAGTTGGATATCGCATCTCATGCTAAAGGGAGGGTCTCAGGTTTGGAAGGGGAAGGATTTGGATATCACATCTCATGTTATAGGATGGATCTCAGGTTTGGTATTAGAAGTATTGAGATATCACATCTCATGTTATCGGAAGGATCTCAGGTTTGGTATTAGAAGTATTGAGATATCACATCTCATGCTATAGGAAGGGTCTCAGGATTGGAATGGGATGGAGTTGGATATCACATCTCATGCTAAAGGAAGGGTCTCAGGTTTGGTAGAAGCATTGAGATATCACACTCCATGCTATAGGAAGGGTCTCAGGATTGGAATGGGAAGGACTTAGATATCACATATGCTATAGGGAGGGTCTCAGTTTTGATATTAGAAGCATTGAGATATCACATCTCATGCTATCGGAAGTGTCTCAGGATTGGAATGGGAAGGAGCTGGATATCACATCTCATGCTAAAGGTAGGGTCTCAGGTTTGGAACGGGAAGGAGTTGGATATCAAATCTCATGTTATTGGAAGGGTCTCAGGTTTGGTATAAACATTGAGATATCACATCTCTGCTATCGGAAGTGTCTCAGGATTGGAATGGGAAGGAGTTGGATATCCCATCTCATGTTATAGGACGAGTCTCAGGTTTTTTATTAGAATCATTGAGATATCATATTGCATGCTGTAGGAAGGGTCTAAGGATTGGAATGGGAAGGACTTGGATATCACATCTCATGCTATAGATAGGGTCTCAGGTTTGGAAAGTGAAGGAGTTGGATATCCCATTTCATGTTAGAGGAAGGATCTCAGGTTTGGTATTAGAGGCATTGAGATATCACATCTCATGCTATAGGAAGTGTCTCAGGATTGGAATGGGAAGGAGTTGGAAATCACATCTCATGTTATAGGAAGGATCTCAGGTTTGGTATAAGCATTGAGATATCACATCTCTGCTATCGGAAGGGTCTCAGGATTGGAATGGGAAGGAGTTGGATATTCCCATCTCATGTTATAGGAAGGGTCTCAGGTTTGGTATTAGAAGCATTGAGATATCACATCTCATGCTATAGGAAGGGTCTCAGGATTGGAATGGGAAGGACTTGGATATCACATCTCATGCTATAGGGAGGGTCTCAAGTTTGATATTAGAAGCATTGAGATATCACATTTCATGATATCGGAAGGGTCTCAAGATTGGAATGGGAAGGAGTTGGATATCACATCTCATGATAAAGGAAGGGTCTAAGGTTTGGAAGGGGAAGGATTTGGATATCACATCTCATGTTATAGGACGGGTCTCAGGTTTGGTATTAGAAGCATTGAGATATCAAGTCTCATGGTATAGGAAGGGTCTCAGAATTGGAATGGGAAGGAGTTGGATATCACATCTCAAGCTATAGGAAGGGTCTCAGGATTAGAAAGGGAAGGAGTTTGATATCACATCTCATGCCATAGTATGGGTCCCAGGTTTGGTAGAAGCATTGGGATATCACATCCCATGCTATCGGAAGGGTATCGGGATTGGATTTGGAAGGAGTTGGATATCCCATCTCATGCTATAGGAAGGCTCTCAGGTTTGCAAGGGGAAAGTTGGATATCACATTTCATGTTAGAGGTAGGATCTCAGGTTTGGTATTCGAAGTATTGAGATATCACCTCTCATGCTATCAGAAGGATCTCAGGTTTGGTATAGAAGCATTGAGATATCATATCTTATGCTATCAGAAGAGTCTCAGGATTGGAATGGGAAGGAGTTGGATATCACATCTCATGCTAAAGGGAGGGTCTCAGGTTTGGAAGATAAGGATTTGGATATCACATCTCATGTTATAGGAAGGATCTCAGGTTTGGTATTAGAAGTATTGAGATATCACATCTCATGCTATCGGAAGGATCTCAGGTTTGGTATAGAAGCATTGAGATATCATATCTTATGCTATCAGAAGGGTCTCAGGATTGGAATGGGAAGGAGTTGGATATCGCATCTCATGCTAAAGGGAGGGTCTCAGGTTTGGAAGGGGAAGGATTTGGATATCACATCTCATGTTATAGGATGGATCTCAGGTTTGGTATTAGAAGTATTGAGATATCACATCTCATGTTATCGGAAGGATCTCAGGTTTGGTATTAGAAGTATTGAGATATCACATCTCATGCTATAGGAAGGGTCTCAGGATTGGAATGGGAAGGAGTTGGATATCACATCTCATGCTAAAGGAAGGGTCTCAGGTTTGGTAGAAGCATTGAGATATCACATCTCATGCTATAGGAAGGGTCTCAGGATTGGAATGGGAAGGACTTAGATATCACATATCATGCTATAGGGAGGGTCTCAGTTTTGATATTAGAAGCATTGAGATATCACATCTCATGCTATCGGAAGTGTCTCAGGATTGGAATGGGAAGGAGCTGGATATCACATCTCATGCTAAAGGTAGGGTCTCAGGCTTGGAACGGGAAGGAGTTGGATATCAAATCTCATGTTATAGGAAGGGTCTCAAGTTTGGTATAAACATTGAGATATCACATCTCTGCTATCGGAAGTGTCTCAGGATTGGAATGGGAAGGAGTTGGATATCCCATCTCATGTTATAGGACGAGTCTCAGGTTTTTTATTAGAATCATTGAGATATCATATTGCATGCTGTAGGAAGGGTCTAAGGATTGGAATGGGAAGGACTTGGATATCACATCTCATGCTATAGATAGGCTCTCAGGTTTGGAAAGTGAAGGAGTTGGATATCCCATTTCATGTTAGAGGAAGGATCTCAGGTTTGGTATTAGAGGCATTGAGATATCACATCTCAGGCTATAGGAAGGGTCTCAGGATTGGAATGGGAAGGAGTTGGATATCACATCTCATGCTATAGGAAGGGTCTCAGGTTTGGTATAAGCATTGAGATATCACATCTCATGCTATAGGAAGGGTCTCAGGATTGGAATGGAAGGAGTTGGATATCACATCTCATGTTATAGGAAGGATCTCAGGTTTGGTATTAGAAGCATTGAGACATCACATCTCATGCTATAGGAAGGGTCTCAGGATTGGAATGGGATGGAGTTGGATATCACATCTCATGCTATAGGAAGGGTCTCAGGATTGGAATGGGAAGGAGTTGAATATGACATCTCATGCCGTAGGAAGGGTCTCAGGTTTGGTATAAACATTGAGATATCACATCTCTGCTATCAAAAGGGTCTCAGGATTGGAATGGGAAGGAGTTGGATATCCCATCTCATGTTATAGGAAGAGTCTCAGGTTTGGTATTAGAAGCATTGAGATATCACATCTCATGCTATAGGAAGTGTCTCACGATTGGAATGGGAAGGACTTGGATATCACATCTCATGCTATAGGTAGGGTCTCAAGTTTGATATTAGAAGCATTGAGATATCACATCTCATGCTATAGGAAGGGTCTGAGGATTGGAATGGGAAGGAGTTGGATATCACATCTCATGCTATGGGAAGGGTCTCAGGTTTGGTATAAGCATTGAGATATCACATCTCTGCTATCGGAAGGGTCTCAGGATTGGAATGGGAAGGAGTTGGATATTCCCATCTGATGTTATATGAAGGGTCTCAGGTTTGGTATTAGAAGCATTGAGATATCACATCTCATGCTATAGGAAGGGTCTCAGGATTGGAATGGGAAGAACTTGGATATCACATCTCATGCTATAGGGAGGGTCTCAAGTTTGATATAGAAGCTTTGAGATATCACATCTCATGATATCGGAAGGGTCTCAGGATTGGAATGGGAAGGAGTTGGATATCACATCTCATGATAAAGGAAGGGTCTAAGGTTTGGAAGGGGAAGGATTTGGATATCACATGTCATGTTATATTACGGGTCTCAGGTTTGGTATTAGAAGCATTGAAATATCAAGTCTCATAGTATAGGAAGGGTCTCAGAATTGGAATGGGAAGGAGTTGGATATCACATCTCAAGCTATAGGAAAAGGTCTCAGGATTGGAATGGGAAGGACTTGGATATCACATCTCATGCTATAGGAAGGCTCTCAGGTTTGGAAGGGGAAAGAGTTGGATATCACATTTCATGTTAGAGGTAGGATCTTAGGTTTGGTATTAGAGGCATTGAGATATCACATCTCATGCTATCAGAAGGGTCTCAGGAATGGAATGGGAAGGAGTTGGATATCACATCTCATGCTAAAGCGAGGGTCTCAGGTTTGGAAGGGGAAGGATTTGGATATCACATCTCATGTTATAGGAAGGATCTCAGGTTTGGTATTAGAAGCCTTGAGATATCACATCTCATGCTATCGGAAGGATCTCAGGTTTGGTATTAGAAGCATTGAGATATCACATCTCATGCTATCAGAAGAGTCTCAGGATTGGAAGGGGAAGGATTTGGATATCACATCTCATGTTATCGGAAGGATCTCACGTTTGGTATTAGAAGTATTGAGATATCATATCTCATGCTATAGGAAGGGTCTCAGGATTGGAATGGGAAGGAGTTGGATATCACATCTCATGCTATAGGGAGGGTCTCAGGATTGGAATGGGAAGGACTTAGATATCACATATGCTATAGGGAGGGTCTCAGTTTTGATATTAGAAGCATTGAGATATCACATCTCATGCTATCGGAAGTGTCTCAGGATTGGAATGGGAAGGAGCTGGATATCACATCTCATGCTATAGGAAGGGTCTCAGGTTTGGAACGGGAAGGATTTGGATATCACATCTCATGTTATAGGAAGGGTCTCAGGTTTGGTATAAGCATTGAGATATCACA
The DNA here is from genome assembly GCF_040938575.1 of Ambystoma mexicanum. Taxonomy (NCBI): domain Eukaryota; kingdom Metazoa; phylum Chordata; class Amphibia; order Caudata; family Ambystomatidae; genus Ambystoma; species Ambystoma mexicanum. The sequence goes on from NC_090936.1 coordinate 325,419,244, forward strand.
TCTCTGCTATCGGAAGTGTCTCAGGATTGGAATGGGAAGGAGTTGGATATCCCATCTCATGTTATAGGACGGGTCTCAGGTTTGTTATTAGAATCATTGAGATATCATATTGCATGCTGTAGGAAGGGTCTAAGGGTTGGAATGTGAAGGACTTGGATATCACATCTCATGCTATAGATAGGCTCTTAGGTTTGGAAAGGGAAGGAGTTGGATATCACATTTCATGTTAGAGGAAGGATCTCAGGTTTGGTATTAGAAGCATTGAGATATCACATCTCATGCTATAGGAAGGGTCTCAGGATTGGAATGGGAAGCAGTTGGATATCACATCTCATGCTATAGGAAGGGTCTCAGGTTTGGTATAAGCATTGAGATATCACATCTCATGCTATAGGACGGGTCTCAGGATTGGAATGGAAGGAGTTGGATATCACATCTCATGTTATAGGAAGGATCTCAGGTTTGGAATTAGAAGCATTGAGACATCACATCTCATGCTATAGGAAGGGTCTCAGGGTTGGAATGGGAAGGAGTTGGATATCACATCTCATCCAATAGGAAGGGTCTCAGGTTTGGAATGGGAAGGAATTGGATATCACATCTCATGTTATAGGAAGGATCTCAGGTTTGGTATTAGAAGCATTGAGATATCACATCTCATGCTATAGGAAGGGTCTCAGGATTGGAATGTGAAGGATTTGGATATCACATCTCATGCTAAAGGAAGGGTCTCAGGTTTGGTAGAAGCATTGAGATATCACGTCTCTGCTATCGGAAGGGTCTCAGGATTGGATTGGGAAGGAGTTGGATATCCCTTCTCATGCTATAGGAAGGGTCTCAGGATTTGAATGGCAAGGAGTTGGATATCACATCTCATGCCATAGGAAGGGTCTCAGGTTTGGTATAAGCATTGAGATATCACATCTCTGCTATCGGAAGGGTCTCAGGATTGGATTGGGAAGGAGTTGGATATCCCTTCTCATGCTATAGGAAGTTTTTCAGGTTGGAATGGGAAGGAGTTGGATATCACATCTCATGCTAAAGCGAGGGTCTCAGGTTTGGAAGGGGAAGGATTAGGATATCACATCTCATGTTATAGGAAGGATCTCAGGTTTGGTATTAGAAGCATTGAGATATCACATCTCATGCTATCGGAAGGATCTCAGGTTTGGTATTAGAAGCATTGAGATATCACATCTCATGCTATCAGAAGAGTCTCAGGATTGGAATAGGAAGGAGTTGGATATCACATCTCATGCTAAAGGGAGGGTCTCAGGTTTGGAAGGGGAAGGATTTGGATATCACATCTCATGTTATCGGAAGGATCTCACGTTTTGTATTAGAAGTATTGAGATATCATATCTCATGCTATAGGAAAGGTCTCAGGATTGGAATGGGAAGGAGTTGGATATCACATCTCATGCTATAGGGAGGGTCTCAGGATTGGAATGGGAAGGACTTAGATATCACATATCATGCTATAGGGAGGGTCTCAGTTTTGATATTAGTAGCATTGAGATATCACATCTCATGCTATCGGAAGTGTCTCAGGATTGGAATGGGAAGGAGCTGGATATCACATCTCATGCTAAAGGAAGGGTCTCAGGTTTGGAACGGGAAGGATTTGGATATCACATCTCATGTTATAGGACAGTTCTCAGGTTTGTTATTAGAATCATTCAGATATCATATTGCATGCTGTAGGAAGGGTCTAAGGGTTGGAATGTGAAGGATTTGGATATCACCTCTCTTGCTATAGGAAGGGTCTCAGGATTGGAATGGGTAGGAGTTGGATATTACTTTCTTGCTATAGGAAGGGTCTCATGTTTGGAATGGGAAGGAGTTGGATATCACATATGCTATAGTTAGTGTCTCAGGTTTGGAACGGGAAGGAGTTGGATATCATATCTCATGTTATAGGAAGGGTCTCAGGTTTGGTATAAGCATTGAGATATCACATCTCTGCTATCGGAAGCGGCTCAGGATTGGAATGGGAAGGAGTTGGATATCCCATCTCATGTTATAGGAAGAGTCTCTGGTTTGGTATTAGAATCATTGAGATATCACATTGCATGCTGTAGGAAGGGTCTAAGGATTGGAATGGGATGGACTTGGATATCCCATCTCATGCTATAGGTAGGCTCTCAGGTTTGGTATAAGCATTGAGATATCACATCTCATGCTATAGGAAGGGTCTCAGGATTGGAATGGGAAGGAATTGGATATCACATCTCTTGCTATAGGAAGGGTCTCAGATTTGGTATAAGCATTGAGATATCACATCTCATGCTAAAGGAAAGGTCTCAGGATTGGAATGGGAAGGAGTTGTATATGACATCTCAGGCCATAGGAAGGTTCTCAGGTTTGGTATAAGCATTGAGATATCACATCTCCGCTATCGGAAAGGTCTCAGGATTGGAATGGGAAGGAGTTGGATATCCCATCTCATGTTATAGGAAGAGTCTCAGGTTTGGTATTAGAAGCATTGAGATATCACATCTCATGCTATAGGAAGTGGCTCACGATTGGAATGGGAAGGACTTGGATATCACATCTCATGCTATAGGTAGGGTCTCAAGTTTGATATTAGAAGCATTGAGATATCACATCTCATGCTATAGGAAGGGTCTGAGGATTGGAATGGGAAGGAGTTGGATATCACATCTCATGCTATGGGAAGGGTCTCAGGTTTGGTATAAGCATTGAGATATCACATCTCTGCTATCGGAAGGGTCTCAGGATTGGAATGGGAAGGAGTTGGATATTCCCATCTGATGTTATATGAAGGGTCTCAGGTTTGGTATTAGAAGCATTGAGATATCACATCTCATGCTATAGGAAGGGTCTCAGGATTGGAATGGGAAGGACTTGGATATCACATCTCATGCTATAGGGAGGGTCTCAAGTTTGATATAGAAGCTTTGAGATATCACATCTCATGATATCGGAAGGGTCTCAGGATTGGAATGGGAAGGAGTTGGATATCACATCTCATGATAAAGGAAGGGTCTAAGGTTTGGAAGGGGAAGGATTTGGATATCACATGTCATGTTATATTACGGGTCTCAGGTTTGGTATTAGAAGCATTGAGATATCAGTCTCATAGTATAGGAAGGGTCTCAGAATTGGAATGGGAAGGAGTTGGATATCACATCTCAAGCTATAGGAAAAGGTCTCAGGATTGGAATGGGAAGGACTTGGATATCACATCTCATGCTATAGGAAGGCTCTCAGGTTTGGAAGGGGAAAGAGTTGGATATCACATTTCATGTTAGAGGTAGGATCTTAGGTTTGGTATTAGAGGCATTGAGATATCACATCTCATGCTATCAGAAGGGTCTCAGGAATGGAATGGGAAGGAGTTGGATATCACATCTCATGCTAAAGGGAGGGTCTCAGGTTTGGAAGATAAGGATTTGGATATCACATCTCATGTTATAGGAAGGATCTCAGGTTTGGTATTAGGAGTATTGAGATATCACATCTCATGCTATCGGAAGGATCTCAGGTTTGGTATAGAAGCATTGAGATATCATATCTTATGCTATCAGAAGGGTCTCAGGATTGGAATGGGAAGGAGTTGGATATCGCATCTCATGCTAAAGGGAGGGTCTCAGGTTTGGAAGGGGAAGGATTTGGATATCACATCTCATGTTATAGGATGGATCTCAGGTTTGGTATTAGAAGTATTGAGATATCACATCTCATGTTATCGAAGGATCTCAGGTTTGGTATTAGAAGTATTGAGATATCACATCTCATGCTATAGGAAGGGTCTCAGGATTGGAATGGGAAGGAGTTGGATATCACATCTCATGCTATAGGAAGGGTCTCAGGATTGGAATGGGAAGGACTTAGATATCACATATGCTATAGGGAGGGTCTCAGTTTTGATATTAGAAGCATTGAGATATCACATCTCATGCTATCGGAAGTGTCTCAGGATTGGAATGGGAAGGAGCTGGATATCACATCTCATGCTAAAGGTAGGGTCTCAGGTTTGGAACGGGAAGGAGTTGGATATCAAATCTCATGTTATAGGAAGGGTCTCAGGTTTGGTATAAACATTGAGATATCACATCTCTGCTATCGGAAGTGTCTCAGGATTGGAATGGGAAGGAGTTGGATATCCCATCTCATGTTATAGGACGAGTCTCAGGTTTTTTATTAGAATCATTGAGATATCATATTGCATGCTGTAGGAAGGGTCTAAGGATTGGAATGGGAAGGACTTGGATATCACATCTCATGCTATAGATAGGCTGTCAGGTTTGGAAAGTGAAGGAGTTAGATATCCCATTTCATGTTAGAGGAAGGATCTCAGGTTTGGTATTAGAGGCATTGAGATATCACATCTCAGGCTATAGGAAGGGTCTCAGGTTTGGTATAAGCAGTGAGATATCACATCTCATGCTATAGGAAGTGTCTCAGGATTGGAATGGGAAGGAGTTGGAAATCACATCTCATGTTATAGGAAGGATCTCAGGTTTGGTATAAGCATTGAGATATCACATCTCTGCTATCGGAAGGGTCTCAGGATTGGAATGGGAAGGAGTTGGATATTCCCATCTCATGTTATAGGAAGGGTCTCAGGTTTGGTATTAGAAGCATTGAGATATCAAGTCTCATGGTATAGGAAGGGTCTCAGAATTGGAATGGGAAGGAGTTGGATATCACATCTCAAGCTATAGGAAGGGTCTCAGGATTAGAAAGGGAAGGAGTTTGATATCACATCTCATGCCATAGTATGGGTCTCAGGTTTGGTAGAAGCATTGGGCTATCACATCTCATGCTATCGGAAGGGTATCGGGATTGGATTTGGAAGGAGTTGGATATCCCATCTCATGCTATAGGAAGGCTCTCAGGTTTACAAGGGGAAAGTTGGATATCACATTTCATGTTAGAGGTAGGATCTCTGGTTTGGTATTCGAAGTATTGAGATATCACCTCTCATGCTATCAGAAGGATCTCAGGTTTGGTATAGAAGCATTGAGATATCATATCTTATGTTATCAGAAGAGTCTCAGGATTGGAATGGGAAGGAGTTGGATATCGCATCTCATGCTAAAGGGAGGGTCTCAGGTTTGGAAGATAAGGATTTGGATATCACATCTCATGTTATAGGAAGGATCTCAGGTTTGGTATTAGAAGTATTGAGATATCACATCTCATGCTATCGGAAGGATCTCAGGTTTGGTATAGAAGCATTGAGATATCATATTTTATGCTATCAGAAGGGTCTCAGGATTGGAATGGGAAGGAGTTGGATATCGCATCTCATGCTAAAGGGAGGGTCTCAGGTTTGGAAGGGGAAGGATTTGGATATCACATCTCATGTTATATATAGGATGGATCTCAGGTTTGGTATTAGAAGTATTGAGATATCACATCTCATGTTATCGGAAGGATCTCAGGTTTGGTATTAGAAGTATTGAGATATCACATCTCATGCTATAGGAAGGGTCTCAGGATTGGAATGGGATGGAGTTGGATATCACATCTCATGCTAAAGGAAGGGTCTCAGGTTTGGTAGAAGCATTGAGATATCACACTCCATGCTATAGGAAGGGTCTCAGGATTGGAATGGGAAGGACTTAGATATCACATATGCTATAGGGAGGGTCTCAGTTTTGATATTAGAAGCATTGAGATATCACATCTCATGCTATCGGAAGTGTCTCAGGATTGGAATGGGAAGGAGCTGGATATCACATCTCATGCTAAAGGTAGGGTCTCAGGTTTGGAACGGGAAGGAGTTGGATATCAAATCTCATGTTATAGGAAGGGTCTCAGGTTTGGTATAAACATTGAGATATCACATCTCTGCTATCGGAAGTGTCTCAGGATTGGAATGGGAAGGAGTTGGATATCCCATCTCATGTTATAGGACGAGTCTCAGGTTTTTTATTAGAATCATTGAGATATCATATTGCATGCTGTAGGAAGGGTCTAAGGATTGGAATGGGAAGGACTTGGATATCACATCTCATGCTATAGATAGGGTCTCAGGTTTGGAAAGTGAAGGCGTTGGATATCCCATTTCATGTTAGAGGAAGGACCTCAGGTTTGGTATTAGAGGCATTGAGATATCACATCTCATGCTATAGGAAGTGTCTCAGGATTGGAATGGGAAGGAGTTGGAAATCACATCTCATGTTATAGGAAGGATCTCAGGTTTGGTATAAGCATTGAGATATCACATCTCTGCTATCGGAAGGGTCTCAGGATTGGAATGGGAAGGAGTTGGATATTCCCATCTCATGTTATAGGAAGGGTCTCAGGTTTGGTATTAGAAGCATTGAGATATCACATCTCATGCTATAGGAAGGGTCTCAGGATTGGAATGGGAAGGACTTGGATATCACATCTCATGCTATAGGGAGGGTCTCAAGTTTGATATTAGAAGCATTGAGATATCACATTTCATGATATCGGAAGGGTCTCAAGATTGGAATGGGAAGGAGTTGGATATCACATCTCATGATAAAGGAAGGGTCTAAGGTTTGGAAGGGGAAGGATTTGGATATCACATCTCATGTTATAGGACGGGTCTCAGGTTTGGTATTAGAAGCATTGAGATATCAAGTCTCATGGTATAGGAAGGGTCTCAGAATTGGAATGGGAAGGAGTTGGATATCACATCTCAAGCTATAGGAAGGGTCTCAGGATAAGAAAGGGAAGGAGTTTGATATCACATCTCATGCCATAGTATGGGTCCCAGGTTTGGTAGAAGCATTGGGATATCACATCCCATGCTATCGGAAGGGTATCAGGATTGGATTTGGAAGGAGTTGGATATCCCATCTCATGCTATAGGAAGGCTCTCAGGTTTGCAAGGGGAAAGTTGGATATCACATTTCATGTTAGAGGTAGGATCTCAGGTTTGGTATTCGAAGTATTGAGATATCACCTCTCATGCTATCAGAAGGATCTCAGGTTTGGTATAGAAGCATTGAGATATCATATCTTATGCTATCAGAAGAGTCTCAGGATTGGAATGGGAAGGAGTTGGATATCACATCTCATGCTAAAGGGAGGGTCTCAGGTTTGGAAGATAAGGATTTGGATATCACATCTCATGTTATAGGAAGGATCTCAGGTTTGGTATTAGAAGTATTGAGATATCACATCTCATGCTATCGGAAGGATCTCAGGTTTGGTATAGAAGCATTGAGATATCATATCTTATGCTATCAGAAGGGTCTCAGGATTGGAATGGGAAGGAGTTGGATATCGCATCTCATGCTAAAGGGAGGGTCTCAGGTTTGGAAGGGGAAGGATTTGGATATCACATCTCATGTTATAGGATGGATCTCAGGTTTGGTATTAGAAGTATTGAGATATCACATCTCATGTTATCGGAAGGATCTCAGGTTTGGTATTAGAAGTATTGAGATATCACATCTCATGCTATAGGAAGGGTCTCAGGATTGGAATGGGAAGGAGTTGGATATCACATCTCATGCTAAAGGAAGGGTCTCAGGTTTGGTAGAAGCATTGAGATATCACATCTCATGCTATAGGAAGGGTCTCAGGATTGGAATGGGAAGGACTTAGATATCACATATCATGCTATAGGGAGGGTCTCAGTTTTGATATTAGAAGCATTGAGATATCACATCTCATGCTATCGGAAGTGTCTCAGGATTGGAATGGGAAGGAGCTGGATATCACATCTCATGCTAAAGGTAGGGTCTCAGGTTTGGAACGGGAAGGAGTTGGATATCAAATCTCATGTTATAGGAAGGGTCTCAGGTTTGGTATAAACATTGAGATATCACATCTCTGCTATCGGAAGTGTCTCAGGATTGGAATGGGAAGGAGTTGGATATCCCATCTCATGTTATAGGACGAGTCTCAGGTTTTTTATTAGAATCATTGAGATATCATATTGCATGCTGTAGGAAGGGTCTAAGGATTGGAATGGGAAGGACTTGGATATCACATCTCATGCTATAGATAGGCTCTCAGGTTTGGAAAGTGAAGGAGTTGGATATCCCATTTCATGTTAGAGGAAGGATCTCAGGTTTGGTATTAGAGGCATTGAGATATCACATCTCAGGCTATAGGAAGGGTCTCAGGATTGGAATGGGAAGGAGTTGGATATCACATCTCATGCTATAGGAAGGGTCTCAGGTTTGGTATAAGCATTGAGATATCACATCTCATGCTATAGGAAGGGTCTCAGGATTGGAATGGAAGGAGTTGGATATCACATCCCATGTTATAGGAAGGATCTCAGGTTTGGTATTAGAAGCATTGAGACATCACATCTCATGCTATAGGAAGGGTCTCAGGATTGGAATGGGATGGAGTTGGATATCACATCTCATGCTATAGGAAGGGTCTCAGGATTGGAATGGGAAGGAGTTGAATATGACATCTCATGCCGTAGGAAGGGTCTCAGGTTTGGTATAAACATTGAGATATCACATCTCTGCTATCAAAAGGGTCTCAGGATTGGAATGGGAAGGAGTTGGATATCCCATCTCATGTTATAGGAAGAGTCTCAGGTTTGGTATTAGAAGCATTGAGATATCACATCTCATGCTATAGGAAGTGTCTCACGATTGGAATGGGAAGGACTTGGATATCACATCTCATGCTATAGGTAGGGTCTCAAGTTTGATATTAGAAGCATTGAGATATCACATCTCATGCTATAGGAAGGGTCTGAGGATTGGAATGGGAAGGAGTTGGATATCACATCTCATGCTATGGGAAGGGTCTCAGGTTTGGTATAAGCATTGAGATATCACATCTCTGCTATCGGAAGGGTCTCAGGATTGGAATGGGAAGGAGTTGGATATTCCCATCTGATGTTATATGAAGGGTCTCAGGTTTGGTATTAGAAGCATTGAGATATCACATCTCATGCTATAGGAAGGGTCTCAGGATTGGAATGGGAAGGACTTGGATATCACATCTCATGCTATAGGGAGGGTCTCAAGTTTGATATAGAAGCTTTGAGATATCACATCTCATGATATCGGAAGGGTCTCAGGATTGGAATGGGAAGGAGTTGGATATCACATCTCATGATAAAGGAAGGGTCTAAGGTTTGGAAGGGGAAGGATTTGGATATCACATGTCATGTTATATTACGGGTCTCAGGTTTGGTATTAGAAGCATTGAAATATCAAGTCTCATAGTATAGGAAGGGTCTCAGAATTGGAATGGGAAGGAGTTGGATATCACATCTCAAGCTATAGGAAAAGGTCTCAGGATTGGAATGGGAAGGACTTGGATATCACATCTCATGCTATAGGAAGGCTCTCAGGTTTGGAAGGGGAAAGAGTTGGATATCACATTTCATGTTAGAGGTAGGATCTTAGGTTTGGTATTAGAGGCATTGAGATATCACATCTCATGCTATCAGAAGGGTCTCAGGAATGGAATGGGAAGGAGTTGGATATCACATCTCATGCTAAAGCGAGGGTCTCAGGTTTGGAAGGGGAAGGATTTGGATATCACATCTCATGTTATAGGAAGGATCTCAGGTTTGGTATTAGAAGCCTTGAGATATCACATCTCATGCTATCGGAAGGATCTCAGGTTTGGTATTAGAAGCATTGAGATATCACATCTCATGCTATCAGAAGAGTCTCAGGATTGGAAGGGGAAGGATTTGGATATCACATCTCATGTTATCGGAAGGATCTCACGTTTGGTATTAGAAGTATTGAGATATCATATCTCATGCTATAGGAAGGGTCTCAGGATTGGAATGGGAAGGAGTTGGATATCACATCTCATGCTATAGGGAGGGTCTCAGGATTGGAATGGGAAGGACTTAGATATCACATATGCTATAGGGAGGGTCTCAGTTTTGATATTAGAAGCATTGAGATATCACATCTCATGCTATCGGAAGTGTCTCAGGATTGGAATGGGAAGGAGCTGGATATCACATCTCATGCTATAGGAAGGGTCTCAGGTTTGGAACGGGAAGGATTTGGATATCACATCTCATGTTATAGGAAGGGTCTCAGGTTTGGTATAAGCATTGAGATATCACATCTCTGCTATCGGAAGTGTCTCAGGATTGGAATGGGAAGGAGTTGGATATCCCATCTCATGTTATAGGACGGGTCTCAGGTTTGTTATTAGAATCATTGAGATATCATATTGCATGCTGTAGGAAGGGTCTAAGGGTTGGAATGTGAAGGACTTGGATATCACATCTCATGCTATAGATAGGCTCTTAGGTTTGGAAAGGGAAGGAGTTGGATATCACATTTCATGTTAGAGGAAGGATCTCAGGTTTGGTATTAGAAGCATTGAGATATCACATCTCATGCTATAGGAAGGGTCTCAGGATTGGAATGGGAAGCAGTTGGATATCACATCTCATGCTATAGGAAGGGTCTCAGGTTTGGTATAAGCATTGAGATATCACATCTCATGCTATAGGACGGGTCTCAGGATTGGAATGGAAGGAGTTGGATATCACATCTCATGTTATAGGAAGGATCTCAGGTTTGGAATTAGAAGCATTGAGACATCACATCTCATGCTATAGGAAGGGTCTCAGGGTTGGAATGGGAAGGAGTTGGATATCACATCTCATCCAATAGGAAGGGTCTCAGGTTTGGAATGGGAAGGAATTGGATATCACATCTCATGTTATAGGAAGGATCTCAGGTTTGGTATTAGAAGCATTGAGATATCACATCTCATGCTATAGGAAGGGTCTCAGGATTGGAATGTGAAGGATTTGGATATCACATCTCATGCTAAAGGAAGGGTCTCAGGTTTGGTAGAAGCATTGAGATATCACGTCTCTGCTATCGGAAGGGTCTCAGGATTGGATTGGGAAGGAGTTGGATATCCCTTCTCATGCTATAGGAAGGGTCTCAGGATTTGAATGGCAAGGAGTTGGATATCACATCTCATGCCATAGGAAGGGTCTCAGGTTTGGTATAAGCATTGAGATATCACATCTCTGCTATCGGAAGGGTCTCAGGATTGGATTGGGAAGGAGTTGGATATCCCTTCTCATGCTATAGGAAGTTTTTCAGATTGGAATGGGAAGGAGTTGGATATCACATCTCATGCTAAAGCGAGGGTCTCAGGTTTGGAAGGGGAAGGATTAGGATATCACATCTCATGTTATAGGAAGGATCTCAGGCTTGGTATTAGAAGCATTGAGATATCACATCTCATGCTATCGGAAGGATCTCAGGTTTGGTATTAGAAGCATTGAGATATCACATCTCATGCTATCAGAAGAGTCTCAGGATTGGAATAGGAAGGAGTTGGATATCACATCTCATGCTAAAGGGAGGGTCTCAGGTTTGGAAGGGGAAGGATTTGGATATCACATCTCATGTTATCGGAAGGATCTCACGTTTTGTATTAGAAGTATTGAGATATCATATCTCATGCTATAGGAAAGGTCTCAGGATTGGAATGGGAAGGAGTTGGATATCACATCTCATGCTATAGGGAGGGTCTCAGGATTGGAATGGGAAGGACTTAGATATCACATATCATGCTATAGGGAGGGTCTCAGTTTTGATATTAGTAGCATTGAGATATCACATCTCATGCTATCGGAAGTGTCTCAGGATTGGAATGGGAAGGAGCTGGATATCACATCTCATGTTATAGGACGGGTCTCAGGTTTGTTATTAGAATCATTCAGATATCATATTGCATGCTGTAGGAAGGGTCTAAGGTTTGGAATGTGAAGGATTTGGATATCACCTCTCTTGCTATAGGAAGGGTCTCAGGATTGGAATGGGTAGGAGTTGGATATTACTTTCTTGCTATAGGAAGGGTCTCATGTTTGGAATGGGAAGGAGTTGGATATCACATATGCTATAGTTAGTGTCTCAGGTTTGGAACGGGAAGGAGTTGGATATCATATCTCATGTTATAGGAAGGGTCTCAGGTTTGGTATAAGCATTGAGATATCACATCTCTGCTATCGGAAGCGGCTCAGGATTGGAATGGGAAGGAGTTGGATATCCCATCTCATGTTATAGGAAGAGTCTCTGGTTTGGTATTAGAATCATTGAGATATCACATTGCATGCTGTAGGAAGGGTCTAAGGATTGGAATGGGATGGACTTGGATATCCCATCTCATGCTATAGGTAGGCTCTCAGGTTTGGTATAAGCATTGAGATATCACATCTCATGCTATAGGAAGGGTCTCAGGATTGGAATGGGAAGGAATTGGATATCACATCTCTTGCTATAGGAAGGGTCTCAGATTTGGTATAAGCATTGAGATATCACATCTCATGCTAAAGGAAAGGTCTCAGGATTGGAATGGGAAGGAGTTGTATATGACATCTCAGGCCATAGGAAGGTTCTCAGGTTTGGTATAAGCATTGAGATATCACATCTCCGCTATCGGAAAGGTCTCAGGATTGGAATGGGAAGGAGTTGGATATCCCATCTCATGTTATAGGAAGAGTCTCAGGTTTGGTATTAGAAGCATTGAGATATCACATCTCATGCTATAGGAAGTGTCTCACGATTGGAATGGGAAGGACTTGGATATCACATCTCATGCTATAGGTAGGGTCTCAAGTTTGATATTAGAAGCATTGAGATATCACATCTCATGCTATAGGAAGGGTCTGAGGATTGGAATGGGAAGGAGTTGGATATCACATCTCATGCTATGGGAAGGGTCTCAGGTTTGGTATAAGCATTGAGATATCACATCTCTGCTATCGGAAGGGTCTCAGGATTGGAATGGGAAGGAGTTGGATATTCCCATCTGATGTTATATGAAGGGTCTCAGGTTTGGTATTAGAAGCATTGAGATATCACATCTCATGCTATAGGAAGGGTCTCAGGATTGGAATGGGAAGGACTTGGATATCACATCTCATGCTATAGGGAGGGTCTCAAGTTTGATATAGAAGCTTTGAGATATCACATCTCATGATATCGGAAGGGTCTCAGGATTGGAATGGGAAGGAGTTGGATATCACATCTCATGATAAAGGAAGGGTCTAAGGTTTGGAAGGGGAAGGATTTGGATATCACATGTCATGTTATATTACGGGTCTCAGGTTTGGTATTAGAAGCATTGAGATATCAGTCTCATAGTATAGGAAGGGTCTCAGAATTGGAATGGGAAGGAGTTGGATATCACATCTCAAGCTATAGGAAAAGGTCTCAGGATTGGAATGGGAAGGACTTGGATATCACATCTCATGCTATAGGAAGGCTCTCAGGTTTGGAAGGGGAAAGAGTTGGATATCACATTTCATGTTAGAGGTAGGATCTTAGGTTTGGTATTAGAGGCATTGAGATATTGTTAGGAAAGATTTCGTTATTGTAGGGAACTTTCCTTCCATGTGGCAACCCCTAAACTTTTTGCTATTGTTTTCAACCTGTTTTCTTGACTTTGCCAGAGAAGTGCAGCCTTCTGCCGTACTCCTCTGGGCTTTCGCTCCTTCCTTACGGGGAAACTGACATGCCCTTAAGACAGTCAGTACCGGGGAACGCTGTTTCCCGTAGTTTCTTTTATCGTGTCGCCATTTTAGTGCAACACGACACAAGAGGGCACTGTAAGCTAAGTTACAGCTCTCTTGGGTCTCTAGCCTTCTACAGACCCTAGACACTCTTGTAGGATGGTTTTTGGATCGGTGCAAGTCATTCAGGGACTGGGCTGGTGGCAGCGATCATTTGGTTTATTTTGAGCTCCTTTTGCCGTTCTGAGCACCTTTTTGCCGCGAACACAAAAGGGTGGCCCGGCTACCCAAAATGGCCGGACCACGAGGCTCCTTTGTCTCGTCCACTGTCCGTCTTGCTCCCTTTACCTTCCCCTGGGTCAGGCGACCCGGGGCCTTCCTTATTTGGGCATGTAGTTTCCCGCGAAACACGGTTGCTTTCGCGGGCTTCTACATGTCGTTTGAGTGCCCCCAGGATGTGGGCTGGGCTGTCTGGTCCCAATACACATCCTGGGTGCCAGAGAGTCTAGGGTGGTGTGAATGCCTGGGACCACTGTGGTCCGTGATTGGTCCACGTATGGTATGTGTGTTGATGAGCGGATCTCCCATTGGCTCCCCTCCGTTTTGGCGCGAAGGGAACCGTGGATAAGAGGGAGCTGGAAACACCACTACGATGTCGATCTCCTGAGTTCTTACGAACCCAGGGATACAGGAGCCAAGTATCCTGCGAACACGAGGCTGGACCAAGGAATCACTGGTGACCCCCTGAAGAACTTCTGCTCCTCATTGCTGTCATCCGGTGAAGCCCTTTCCACCTAAGATCGAACAAGAAGGCCTGTACTGGCGCTTCGACCTATTGGAATAGCAGGACCAGCTATTCCCGGCACCTTCATCAACTCCTGCCGTAAGCCTTCGGAAGTGTCTCTGGGCCATCCAGTTGACTGACCAGCTTACTAAGGAGTCCTGCTCTGTAATCGCCGACAGGTTGGGTGGTATTCTGAGTCCGGGGCACGCTCACACGCTTCGTTTGCTTAGCAACCCTAAGCTAGAGGTGAACGGTGCTCGTTTGGCTTGAATACACCCGGCCGTTCCGTTGCCCTGCCGTGGCGACAAAACTGTGCAGGATTCTTCGATCGGGACGTCTTTTTACTCTGCACGACGACGAGACGTTCCCTGCTCTTCAGAACCTGCCAGAAGCTGCATCTATCGAGGAGAAGCTCGGGCCTGCTTGCTTCGGGGACCGGTGAGTAGATTAGCTAGGATCTGGTCGCCCTCCTGCAGTGCCCCTTGCTTTTCCCCGCTGTAAATACAGCACCCCTTGTCCGTACTCGCGCCCTACTTCTGCCTCACAGTGGAGGCTGCGCTAGAGTCGCGGACCGTGTTCTCCTTCATTAGGGCACCCTACCGAGCTGTCCAACGTCCTCCGAAGAGCTTCACCTTCTGCCCATTGGCACCGGCGTGTGCAGGTACTTTTGAGCGCTAGGCTCCACTCTTCGTAGGGATTGGACTACCATCTAGTTAGGGGCCTCAGAAGGCGGACATATCACACGCATTGGTTCGCACTGCCTGTTTTCCTTCCCCTGCAGGTGGATAACATATTTCGTGCTGCTAATGCTGTGAAACTGTGTATTCTGTATATATATTGGGTGGATAGTGTATGTGTTGGTTTAATATCGTTGTATATTGCTGCTTTTACTGTGGTTATTAGTTTCAAGGCCTTATAATAAATGTGTATCTATTTTTGATATAAACAACTGTTTGGAGTAGTTTGTAAGCGCTCTTGCTTTGTGTGCTCACTGCGGGCTTTCAGTCACCCTCACCCCTCTTGAGACCTAGTCTTGACCGCCGCGATCGCTACCTTGATTGGTCTGGCTTGTCCAGAGGTTACCCTGTTCCAAGTAATTAGGTTGGCCTTCTGAACTTCTGCGCCACCAGGACAGAGTTCAGAAATCCGTCTTAACAAATTGGTGTACAGCGGTGGGATACGACTGAAGGTATCCAGTGTTGCGCACGAGCTAAGGCGTTTTCAGGTTATTCCAACCAGGACACGCAGTAAAGTATTGAATATAACGTTAAAAAGGCCATAGTCCTATCAACAGTATGGAAACAAATACTTTATTAACCTTAAATGCTTCGAAATCTGAAACATTGAAGAAGATGTGTGCGGAGAGAGGGGTTTCCTCTCAAGGCACTAAATTGGAAATGATCCAGAGAATCGTGGCGTGGCAAGAAGCGCAGCTTGACGCTATAACTTCCGAGGACAGTGCAGAAGGTGGTGGGGCTGCTCTCACTGGCAGAACCGACGGTTCTGCCGCTGCACTGATCCATCACGACCACGAGGACAGGGAGGATGTAATGTCTAACGTTTCCTCTGCCAGTGTTGATGGGGAGGCTATGCTTGAATTCAAGAAGCAAGAGCTGCGGTTTAGGCAGCAGGAGCTTGAATTCAGCATAGCCAAACTGAAAATCGACCAGGCAGAAAAACAAAAAGACAGGGATCACCAGTTGGAACTGGCCAAGCTTCAGTTCGCAAATGGGTCCAAGGGTCCTGGACATGGTTCTGGGGCTTCCTCTCATCCACGGTTTCCAAAAGATCTGCTCAGTGTGTATGAGGAACGAAATGACATTATGGACTGGTTAAATGCGTTTGAGTATGCATGCGAGGTTCAAGAGGTTGATAATGCGGATAAGATTGCATGGTTACTCAGCAGACTGCCCCATTCTGGTTGCAGTGCCATTATGGAAATGTCGAAGGCTGAGCGCGCTGATTTTGCAATGTTGAAGCAGACTCTCATTTTAAAGTTTGGGAAGACTCCGACCCAATACTTGAAAAGGTTTAGAGAGTATAAGAAAAAGGAAGGTGGTACTTGGGTGTCGTATGTAGCTGAGTCCCTGAAAAACTTGACTGGCTGGGTTGAAGGTTATAAGGTTTCTACCTTCGAAGGCATGATCAATCTGGTCATGCTGGAACACATTTTTGCTTCTTCTTCCCCGGAGCTTAAGCAGCATTTGGCCGATTCGAAGGAGATAGATCCTAAGAAGCTGGCCATTGCAGCAGACTTATGGGTGTCACATCGAGTGTCCCATAAGGACAAAACTCATCCTGGTAAGCAGGAGGAAGGGAAAAAGTCCAAAGATATGGAGGGTGGGGAATCTGCTAAATCTTCTTCCCATAAGGGCCACAAAAAGAAAAATAAGGGTAAGCCATACGAGAACTCACAGGGTAGCGGAGGTTCGCCTCCGAAACAGAACTCTGGTTATAATAAGCCTCCCTACGTAAACAGACCCAATGGGGCTGGTTTTTCTTGTGGAGCAACTGACCATGTGAAGGGGGATCCCCGGTGTAAGTTAAACCTTTGGGGGTCCACTCCGCTAATCTGGCCTTCTCCTCCTACGAGGAAGAAGAGATTACAGGAGCATCCTTCTCCTCAGACTCGTTTCCCAGCGGGATCGAGGCTGAGGTAGTTTTAGTGTCCCTGGGTTCCTGGGAGCCTAAAGTCGCAGAGGCTTATGCTAGGATTCCGGATAATACCAAGCACTACTTTAAAGACAGTGTGCTGATCAATGGAGTGGATACTCCAGCTCTTAGGGATAGTGGGTGCAGTCGAACTGTAGTGGATTCTACCTTGGTAGACTCAGAGGAAGTTGCCAGAGCTCCTCTGATGCCCACTAAGTTGGCTGACGGCCCCCTCCGTATGTTTCCCGTGATCCCTGTTAATCTAACTTTAAATGGTACAGCAGTTAGGATTCCAGTGAGCATTCAGAGAAACGTCCCGGGAAAGGTCTTGTTGGGCAATGATCTCAGAGCTCTAGGGCTCGTAGGAGACACTGCCGAAAGACCCTACACACGGTCTCAAGCACGGGCAGCATTGGCCAAGTCCAATACGCCGCCCCAGCCGAAGGGGAAACCCAAGGCGAAAGGAGTCAACAAGTCCCGACGGGGGAAAGAGAATATTCCCCCGAGCTCGCCTACCACTGCGGTGGAGGGAGTTGGTCAATCGCCCGAGCCTGACGAGGAGGTGGCGATGCCTGAAGTATTCGACCCCAACGATCATCCTGAACTAAAAGACTTGTTAGTTGAAGGAGGTCCTGATAGGGACGAATTCAGTAAAGGCCAACGTGAGTGCCCATCTCTGGAAGGCCTAAGGAGACAGGCCTGCTCCCAGCTTGAGGGTGAACCTCCTGGGAAGCATCGGATTTATTGGGAAGGTGGACTCCTGTACAGTGAGCCCACAGAGTCTACAGAAGGAGACCATAGGAGGTTGGTGGTTCCCCTTGCTGTTAGACCCTTCCTCCTGCAGTTGGCGCATGAAGTTCCCCTTGCTGGTCACCTTGGTATGAGGAGGACCAAGCAAAGGTTATCCATGCACTTCTACTGGCCCAAGATGGGGGTGCAAGTAGAAAGTCACTGCAGGAGTTGTGCCTCCTGCCAGTTGTCTGGTAAGGTTGGCGCGACAATCCAAGCTCCGTTGGTACCGCTCCCAGTTGTGGGGGTACCATTTGAAAGGGTAGGGATCGACATCGTTGGTCCCCTTGACCCGCAAACATCCTCAGGCAATAGGTTTATCCTGGTGCTGGTCGACCATGCAACCCGGTATCCTGAGGCCGTCCCATTTACAACTGTAACTGCCAAGCCAGTTGCAGAAGCTTTACTCGGCATGTTTACTAGGGTTGGCTTCCCTAAAGAAGTTGTGTCGGATCATGGCAGCAACTTTATGTCGAAGTATAGGCAGGCTATGTGGAAAGAATGTGGGGTCACCTACAGGTTCTCTTCTGCATACCGCCCCCAGACCGATGGTCTGGGGGGGCGTTTCAACAGGACGTTAACGAGCATGATTGGGGCTCTGGAGGAGCCTCAGAGAAGAGAATGGGATCTTCTTGTTTCATGCTTACTGTTTGCCTACCGAGAGGTACCACAGGAGGGTGTTGGCTTCAGCCCCTTCGAACTTCTGTTCGGTCATCCCGTACGGGGACCCTTAGCCATCGTCAAAGAGGGATGGGAGATGCCCACTCCCCCTGTTACTACCAATGTAGTTGATTATGTGCTAGGGCTCAGAAAACGGATGGTACTTCTGGTGGGCTTGGCTAGTGATAAATTGAAGGCAGGGCAAGCGCTGGTGAAACATTGGTACGACCAGAAAGCTTCCCTCATCAACTTTACACTTGGTCAGCAAGTCCTGATCATGAATCTCAAAAGGCCTCGAGCTTTACAGGACAAATGGTCAGGCCCTTGCCCAGTGGTGGAGCCCCTGGGTGAGGTTAACTATTCAGTGGACCTTGGAAGGCCTGGACAGGCTCCAAAAGTGTTTCACGTGAATAGGCTGAAGGCTTTCGTCCCAAGCGTCGAAATCGCAGCACTGCTACTGGCTTCAGACGTTGTGGGAGAGGAGTCGGAACCTCTCCCCGACCTGTTCCCAAGCAGTCCTTCAGATAGCTCTTTTGAGGGTGTCCGAGTGGCCCCTCACCAAAATGGACAAGGCTCAGTGGTTTACCTTGGACATGAAGTAGGTGGAGGGAGGAGACAGCCTCTACTCAGTCAGGTACAAGCAGTACAAGACTGGCCTACCCCCACTACGCAAACCCAAGTGAGAGCCTTTTTAGGACTCACGGGGTATTACCGCAATTTTGTGGCAGACTATGGCACCATAGCTGCTCCTCTGACTGCCCTCACAACTCCGAAGAAACCCAAGAAGGTAACTTGGACTGACGAGTGTGAGAAGGCCTTCAATGGCTTGAAAGACTCCTTGTGCCAGGCCCCTGTGCTCAGGGCCCCTGATTATCAAAGACCTTTTATCGTGCAGACGGATGCCTCTGACACTGGGATAGGAGCTGTACTATCACAAGTAGATGAGAAGGGTAAGGAACACCCTATCGGTTTTATTAGTCGCCAGCTTAAGGACAGAGAGCTCAGATGGTCCACGGTAGAGAAAGAATGTTTCTCTGTTGTGTGGGCCCTAAGGAAGCTGCGGCCCTACCTCTATGGGACCCACTTCACTGTGCAGACTGACCATAAGCCGTTAAAGTGGCTAATGAACATGAAGGGGGAGAATCCAAAGTTGCTTAGGTGGTCCATAAGTCTACAAGGCTTCGACTTCACTATTGAGCATAGGCCAGGTGTCCAACATAGCAATGCTGATGGGTTGTCCAGAATGTTTTACCGACCTGAACAAGAGACTCATCCAGGGGTGGATTAGTTCCCCCTGTCCATAGTCTGGGAGGGGCGAGTGTTAGGAAAGATTTCGTTATTGTAGGGAACTTTCCTTCCATGTGGCAACCCCTAAACTTTTTGCTATTGTTTTCAACCTGTTTTCTTGACTTTGCCAGAGAAGTGCAGCCTTCTGCCGTACTCCTCTGGGCTTTCGCTCCTTCCTTACGGGGAAACTGACATGCCCTTAAGACAGTCAGTACCGGGGAACGCTGTTTCCCGTAGTTTCTTTTATCGTGTCGCCATTTTAGTGCAACACGACACAAGAGGGCACTGTAAGCTAAGTTACAGCTCTCTTGGGTCTCTAGCCTTCTACAGACCCTAGACACTCTTGTAGGATGGTTTTTGGATCGGTGCAAGTCATTCAGGGACTGGGCTGGTGGCAGCGATCATTTGGTTTATTTTGAGCTCCTTTTGCCGTTCTGAGCACCTTTTTGCCGCGAACACAAAAGGGTGGCCCGGCTACCCAAAATGGCCGGACCACGAGGCTCCTTTGTCTCGTCCACTGTCCGTCTTGCTCCCTTTACCTTCCCCCGGGTCAGGCGACCCGGGGCCTTCCTTATTTGGGCATGTAGTTTCCCGCGAAACACGGTTGCTTTCGCGGGCTTCTACATGTCGTTTGAGTGCCCCCAGGATGTGGGCTGGGCTGTCTGGTCCCAATACACATCCTGGGTGCCAGAGAGTCTAGGGTGGTGTGAATGCCTGGGACCACTGTGGTCCGTGATTGGTCCACGTATGGTATGTGTGTTGATGAGCGGATCTCCCATTGGCTCCCCTCCGTTTTGGCGCGAAGGGAACCGTGGATAAGAGGGAGCTGGAAACACCACTACGATGTCGATCTCCTGAGTTCTTACGAACCCAGGGATAGAGGAGCCAAGTATCCTGCGAACACGAGGCTGGACCAAGGAATCACTGGTGACCCCCTGAAGAACTTCTGCTCCTCATTGCTGTCGTCCGGTGAAGCCCTTTCCACCTAAGATCGAACAAGAAGGCCTGTACTGGCGCTTCGACCTATTGGAATAGCAGGACCAGCTATTCCCGGCACCTTCATCAACTCCTGCCGTAAGCCTTCGGAAGTGTCTCTGGGCCATCCAGTTGACTGACCAGCTTACTAAGGAGTCCTGCTCTGTAATCGCCGACAGGTTGGGTGGTATTCTGAGTCCGGGGCACGCTCACACGCTTCGTTTGCTTAGCAACCCTAAGCTAGAGGTGAACGGTGCTCGTTTGGCTTGAATACACCCGGCCGTTCCGTTGCCCTGCCGTGGCGACAAAACTGTGCAGGATTCTTCGATCGGGACGTCTTTTTACTCTGCACGACGACGAGACGTTCCCTGCTCTTCAGAACCTGCCAGAAGCTGCATCTATCGAGGAGAAGCTCGGGCCTGCTTGCTTCGGGGACCGGTGAGTAGATTAGCTAGGATCTGGTCGCCCTCCTGCAGTGCCCCTTGCTTTTCCCCGCTGTAAATACAGCTCCCCTTGTCCGTACTCGCGCCCTACTTCTGCCTCACAGTGGAGGCTGCGCTAGAGTCGCGGACCGTGTTCTCCTTCATTAGGGCACCCTACCGAGCTGTCCAACGTCCTCCGAAGAGCTTCACCTTCTGCCCATTGGCACCGGCGTGTGCAGGTACTTTTGAGCGCTAGGCTCCACTCTTCGTAGGGATTGGACTACCATCTAGTTAGGGGCCTCAGAAGGCGGACATATCACACGCATTGGTTCGCACTGCCTGTTTTCCTTCCCCTGCAGGTGGATAACATATTTCGTGCTGCTAATGCTGTGAAACTGTGTATTCTGTATATATATTGGGTGGATAGTGTATGTGTTGGTTTAATATCGTTGTATATTGCTGCTTTTACTGTGGTTATTAGTTTCAAGGCCTTATAATAAATGTGTATCTATTTTTGATATAAACAACTGTTTGGAGTAGTTTGTAAGCGCTCTTGCTTTGTGTGCTCACTGCGGGCTTTCAGTCACCCTCACCCCTCTTGAGACCTAGTCTTGACCGCCGCGATCGCTACCTTGATTGGTCTGGCTTGTCCAGAGGTTACCCTGTTCCAAGTAATTAGGTTGGCCTTCTGAACTTCTGCGCCACCAGGACAGAGTTCAGAAATCCGTCTTAACAGATATCACATCTCATGCTATCAGAAGGGTCTCAGGAATGGAATGGGAAGGAGTTGGATATCACATCTCATGCTAAAGCGAGGGTCTCAGGTTTGGAAGGGGAAGGATTTGGATATCACATCTCATGTTATAGGAAGGATCTCAGGTTTGGTATTAGAAGCCTTGAGATATCACATCTCATGCTATCGGAAGGATCTCAGGTTTGGTATTAGAAGCATTGAGATATCACATCTCATGCTATCAGAAGAGTCTCAGGATTGGAAGGGGAAGGATTTGGATATCACATCTCATGTTATCGGAAGGATCTCACGTTTGGTATTAGAAGTATTGAGATATCATATCTCATGCTATAGGAAGGGTCTCAGGATTGGAATGGGAAGGAGTTGGATATCACATCTCATGCTATAGGGAGGGTCTCAGGATTGGAATGGGAAGGACTTAGATATCACATATGCTATAGGGAGGGTCTCAGTTTTGATATTAGAAGCATTGAGATATCACATCTCATGCTATCGGAAGTGTCTCAGGATTGGAATGGGAAGGAGCTGGATATCACATCTCATGCTAAAGGAAGGGTCTCAGGTTTGGAACGGGAAGGATTTGGATATCACATCTCATGTTATAGGAAGGGTCTCAGGTTTGGTATAAGCATTGAGATATCACATCTCTGCTATCGGAAGTGTCTCAGGATTGGAATGGGAAGGAGTTGGATATCCCATCTCATGTTATAGGACGGGTCTCAGGTTTGTTATTAGAATCATTGAGATATCATATTGCATGCAGTAGGAAGGGTCTAAGGGTTGGAATGTGAAGGACTTGGATATCACATCTCATGCTATAGATAGGCTCTTAGGTTTGGAAAGGGAAGGAGTTGGATATCACATTTCATGTTAGAGGAAGGATCTCAGGTTTGGTATTAGAAGCATTGAGATATCACATCTCATGCTATAGGAAGGGTCTCAGGATTGGAATGGGAAGCAGTTGGATATCACATCTCATGCTATAGGAAGGGTCTCAGGTTTGGTATAAGCATTGAGATATCACATCTCATGCTATAGGACGGGTCTCAGGATTGGAATGGAAGGAGTTGGATATCACATCTCATGTTATAGGAAGGATCTCAGGTTTGGAATTAGAAGCATTGAGACATCACATCTCATGCTATAGGAAGGGTCTCAGGGTTGGAATGGGAAGGAGTTGGATATCACATCTCATCCAATAGGAAGGGTCTCAGGTTTGGAATGGGAAGGAATTGGATATCACATCTCATGTTATAGGAAGGATCTCAGGTTTGGTATTAGAAGCATTGAGATATCACATCTCATGCTATAGGAAGGGTCTCAGGATTGGAATGTGAAGGATTTGGATATCACATCTCATGCTAAAGGAAGGGTCTCAGGTTTGGTAGAAGCATTGAGATATCACGTCTCTGCTATCGGAAGGGTCTCAGGATTGGATTGGGAAGGAGTTGGATATCCCTTCTCATGCTATAGGAAGGGTCTCAGGATTTGAATGGCAAGGAGTTGGATATCACATCTCATGCCATAGGAAGGGTCTCAGGTTTGGTATAAGCATTGAGATATCACATCTCTGCTATCGGAAGGGTCTCAGGATTGGATTGGGAAGGAGTTGGATATCCCTTCTCATGCTATAGGAAGTTTTTCAGGTTGGAATGGGAAGGAGTTGGATATCACATCTCATGCTAAAGCGAGGGTCTCAGGTTTGGAAGGGGAAGGATTAGGATATCACATCTCATGTTATAGGAAGGATCTCAGGTTTGGTATTAGAAGCATTGAGATATCACATCTCATGCTATCGGAAGGATCTCAGGTTTGGTATTAGAAGCATTGAGATATCACATCTCATGCTATCAGAAGAGTCTCAGGATTGGAATAGGAAGGAGTTGGATATCACATCTCATGCTAAAGGGAGGGTCTCAGGTTTGGAAGGGGAAGGATTTGGATATCACATCTCATGTTATCGGAAGGATCTCACGTTTTGTATTAGAAGTATTGAGATATCATATCTCATGCTATCGGAAGTGTCTCAGGATTGGAATGGGAAGGAGCTGGATATCACATCTCATGCTAAAGGAAGGGTCTCAGGTTTGGAACGGGAAGGATTTGGATATCACATCTCATGTTATAGGACGGGTCTCAGGTTTGTTATTAGAATCATTCAGATATCATATTGCATGCTGTAGGAAGGGTCTAAGGGTTGGAATGTGAAGGATTTGGATATCACCTCTCTTGCTATAGGAAGGGTCTCAGGATTGGAATGAGTAGGAGTTGGATATTACTTTCTTGCTATAGGAAGGGTCTCATGTTTGGAATGGGAAGGAGTTGGATATCACATATGCTATAGTTAGTGTCTCAGGTTTGGAACGGGAAGGAGTTGGATATCATATCTCATGTTATAGGAAGGGTCTCAGGTTTGGTATAAGCATTGAGATATCACATCTCTGCTATCGGAAGCGGCTCAGGATTGGAATGGGAAGGAGTTGGATATCCCATCTCATGTTATAGGAAGAGTCTCTGGTTTGGTATTAGAATCATTGAGATATCACATTGCATGCTGTAGGAAGGGTCTAAGGATTGGAATGGGATGGACTTGGATATCCCATCTCATGCTATAGGTAGGCTCTCAGGTTTGGTATAAGCATTGAGATATCACATCTCATGCTATAGGAAGGGTCTCAGGATTGGAATGGGAAGGAATTGGATATCACATCTCTTGCTATAGGAAGGGTCTCAGATTTGGTATAAGCATTGAGATATCACATCTCATGCTAAAGGAAGGGTCTCAGGATTGGAATGGGAAGGAGTTGAATATGACATCTCAGGCCATAGGAAGGTTCTCAGGTTTGGTATAAGCATTGAGATATCACATCTCCGCTATCGGAAAGGTCTCAGGATTGGAATGGGAAGGAGTTGGATATCCCATCTCATGTTATAGGAAGGGTCTCAGGTTTGGTATTAGAAGCATAGAGATATCACATCTCATGCTATAGGAAGGGTCTCAGGATTGGAATGGGAAGGACTTGGATGTCACATCTCATGCTATAGGGAGGGTCTCAAGTTTGATATTAGAAGCATTGAGATAACAAATCTCATGATATCGGAAGGGTCTCAGGATTGGAATGGGAAGGAGTTGGATATCACACCTCAAGCTATAGGAAGGGTCTCAGGATTGGAATGGGAAGGAGTTTGATATCACATCTCATGCCATAGTATGGGTCTCAGGTTTGGTAGAAGCATTGGGATATCACATCTCATGCTATCGGAAGGGTATCAGTATTGGATTTGGAAGAAGTTGGATATCCCATCTCATGCTATAGGAAGGGTCTCAGGTTGGAATGGGTAGGAGTTGAATATCACATTTCATGTTATAGGAAGGGTCTCAGGATTGGAATGGGAAGGACTTGGATATCATATCTCATGCTATAGGACGGGTCTCAGGTTTGTTATTAGAATCATTGAGATATCATATTGCATGCTGTAGGAAGGGTCTAAGGATTGGAATGGGAAGGACCTGGATATCACATCTCATGCTATAGATAGGCTCTTAGGTTTGGAAAGGGAAGGAGTTGGATATCACATTTCATGTTAGAGGAAGGATCTCAGGTTTGGTATTAGAAGCATTGAGATATCACATCTCATGCTATAGGAAGGGTCTCAGGATTGGAATGGGAAGTAGTTGGATATCACATCTCATGTTATAGGAAGGATCTCAGGTTTGGTATTAGAAGCATTGAGATATCACATCTCATGCTATCGGAAGGATCTCAGGTTTGGTATTAGAAGCATTGAGATATCACATCTCATGCTATCAGAAGAGTCTCAGGATTGGAATAGGAAGGAGTTGGATATCACATCTCATGCTAAAGGGAGGGTCTCAGGTTTGGAAGGGGAAGGATTTGGATATCACATCTCATGTTATCGGAAGGATCTCACGTTTGGTATTAGAAGTATTGAGATATCATATCTCATGCTATAGGAAGGGTCTCAGGATTGGAATGGGAAGTAGTTGGATATCACATCTCATGCTATAGGAAGGGTCTCAGGTTTGGTATAAGCATTGAGATATCACATCTCATGCTATAGGAAGGGTCTCAGGATTGGAATGGGAAGGAGTTGGATATCACATCTCATGCTATAGGAAGGGTCTCAGGATTGGAATGGGAAGGAGTTGTATATGACATCTCATGCCGTAGGGAGGGTCTCAGGTTTGGTATAAACATTGAGATATCACATCTCTGCTATCGAAAGGGTCTCAGGATTGGAATGGAAAGGAGTTGGATATCCCATCTCATGTTATAGGAAGAGTCTCAGGTTTGGTATTAGAAGCATTGAGATATCACACCTCATGCTATAGGAAGTGTCTCAGTATTGGAATGGGAAGGACTTGGGTATCACATCTCATGCTATAGGGAGGGTCTCAAGTTTGATATTAGAAGCATTGAGATATCACATCTCATGCTATAGGAAGGGTCTCAGGATTGGAATGGGAAGGAGTTGGATATCACATCTCATGCTATAGGAAGGGTCTCAGGATTGGAATGGGAAGTAGTTGGATATCACATCTCATGTTATAGGAAGGATCTCAGGTTTGGTATTAGAAGCATTGAGATATCACATCTCATGCTATCAGGGGTTCTCAGGTTTGGTATTAGAAGCATTGAGATATCACATCTCATGCTATCAGAAGAGTCTCAGGATTGGAATAGGAAGGAGTTGGATATCACATCTCATGCTAAAGGGAGGGTCTCAGGTTTGGAAGGAGAAGGATTTGGAAATCACATCTCATGTTATCGGAAGGATCTCACGTTTGGTATTAGAAGTATTGAGATATCATATCTCATGCTATAGGAAGGGTCTCAGGATTGGAATGGGAAGGAGTTGGATATCACATCTCATGCTATAGGAAGGGTCTCAGGTTTGGTATAAGCATTGAGATATCATATCTCATGCTATAGGAAGGGTCTCAGGATTGGAATGGGAAGGAGTTGGAGATCACATCTCATGCTATAGGAAGGGTCTCAGGATTGGAATGGGAAGGAGTTGATTATGACATCTCATGCCGTAGGGAGGGTCTCAGGTTTGGTATAAACATTGAGATATCACATCTCTGCTATCGAAAGGGTCTCAGGATTGGAATGGAAAGGAGTTGGATATCCCATCTCATGTTATAGGAAGAGTCTCAGGTTTGGTATTAGAAGCATTGAGATATCACATCTCATGCTATAGGAAGTGTCTCAGGATTGGAATGGGAAGGAGTTGGATATCACATCTCATGCTATAGGAAGGGTCTCAGGTTTGGTATAAGCAGTGAGATATCACATCTCATGCTATAGGAAGTGTCTCAGGATTGGAATGGGAAGGAGTTGGATATCACATCTCATGTTATAGGAAGGATCTCAGGTTTGGTATAAGCATTGAGATATCACATCTCTGCTATCGGAAGGGTCTCAGGATTGGAATGGGAAGGAGTTGGATATTCCCATCTCATGTTATAGGAAGTGTCTCAGGTTTGGTATTAGAAGCATTGAGATATCACATCTCATGCTATAGGAAGGGTCTCAGGATTGGAATGGGAAGGACTTGGATATCACATCTCATGCTATAGGGAGGGTCTCAAGTTTGATATTAGAAGCATTGAGATATCACATTTCATGATTGTTAGGAAAGATTTCGTAATTGTAGGTAACTTTCCTTCCATGTGGCAACCCCTAAACTTTTTGCTGTTGTTTTTCACCTTGTTCTTGACTTTGCCAGAGAAGTGCAGCCTTCTGCCGCACTCCTCTGGGCTTTCGCTCCTTTTCTTATGGGGAAACTGACATGCCCTTAAGACAGTCAGTACCGGGGAACGCTGTTTCCCGTAGTTTCTTTTATCGTGTTGCGGCTTTAGTGCAACATGGCACAAGATTGCACTGTAAGCTAAGTTACAGCTCTCTTGGGTCTCTAGCCTTCTACAGGACCTAGATACTCTTTTAGGATGGTATTTGATCGGTTCAAGTCATTCAGGGACTGGAATGGTGGCAGCGATCGTTTTGTTTATTTTGAGCTCCTTTTGGCGTTCTGAGCACGTTTTTCGCACTGAACCCAAAATGGTGGCCTGGCTCCCAAAATGGCCAGACCACGAGGCTCCTTTGTCTTGTCCACTGACCGTCTTGCTCCCTTCACCTTCCCCAGGTCGAGCAACCCGGGGCCTTCCTTATTTGGGCATGTACTTTCCCGCGAAACGTGGTTGCTTTCGCGGTCTTCTAAATGTCGTTTGTGTGCCTCCAGGGTGTGGGCTGGGATGTCTGGTCCCAATACACATCCTGGGTGCCAGAGAGTCTAGGGTGGTGTGAATGCCTGGGACCACCGTGGTCCATGATTGGTCCACGTATGGTATGTGTGTTGATGAGCGGGTCTCCCATTGGCTCCCCTCCGTTTTGGCGCGAAGGGAACCGTGGATAAGAGGGGGCTGGAAACACCACTACCATGTCGATCTCCTGAGTTCTCACGAACGAAGGAATACAGGAGCCAAGTATCCTGCAACCAAGAGGCTGGACCGAGGAATCGCTGGTGACCCGCTGAAGGAATCCTCCTTTGCACTGCTGTCGTCCTGTGAAACCCTTTCCTCCTTTGATCGAACCAGAAGGCCTGTACTGGTGCTTCGACCTTTGGAATAGCAGGAACAGCTATTCCCGGCGACTTCATCAACTCCTGCCAAGTAAGCCTTCGGAAGTGTCTCTGGGCCATCCAGTTGACTGACCAGCTTACAAGGGAGTCCTGCTCTGTAACCGCCGCCAGGTTGTGTTGTATTTCGAGTCCTGGTCACTCTCCCACGCTTCGTACACTTGGCGTTCCCAAGTCTGAAGGGAGGAGTGTACATTTGGCTCGAATACACACGGCCACTCCGTTGTCCTGCTGCGGCAACAAACTGTGCTGGTTTCGTCGATTGGGACGTTTTTTTGCTCTACACGACTATGAGGCGTTCCCTGCTCTTCTGAACCTGCCAGCTGCTGAAACTAACGTGGAGAAGCCTGGGTCTGCTTGCTTCGGGGACCGGTGAGTAGTTTAGCTAGGATCTGGTCGCCCTCCTGCAGTATCCCATTGCTTTTCCCTGCTGTGTAAAAACAGCACCCTTTTGGCCGTACTCGCGCTCTGCTTCTGCCCACTGTGGAGGCTGCGCTTGAGTTGCGGAACCTGTTCTCCTTCTGCTGTGCACTAACCCGAACTGCCTGACTTCCTCCGAAGAGCTTCTCCTTTTGCCCGTTGGCACCGGCGTGGCAGGTACTTTGAGCACAAGGCTCCACTCTTCGCAGGGCTCGGACTTCCATCTAGTTAGGTGCCTCTGAAGGCGAACTGAGTCTAAAACGTTATCGCACTGCCTGTTTTCCTTCCCTTTCAGGTGGACTACATATTTCGTGCTTATAACGCTAGCGACTGTTGTATTTGTATATATATAGTGTTGATATTGGTTTAATATTGTGATATTGTGATTTTCTCGCTACGGTCGTTGTTTTAAAGGCCTTAAAATAAATGTGTTTATATTTTTGATATAACACCTCTTTGGAGTAGTTTGTAAGCGCTCTTGCTTTGTGTGCTCATTGCGGGCTTTCAGTCACCCTCACCCCTCTTGAGACCTAGTCTTGACCGCCGCGATCGCTACCTTGATTGGTCTGGCTTGTCCAGAGGTTACCCTGTTCCAAGTAATTAGGTTGGCCTTCTGAACTTCTGCGCCACCAGGACAGAGTTCAGAAATCCGTCTTAACAATGATATCGGAAGGGTCTCAAGATTGGAATGGGAAGGAGTTGGATATCGCATCTCATGCTAAAGGGAGGGTCTCAGGTTTGGAAGGGGAAGGATTTGGATATCACATCTCATGTTATAGGATGGATCTCAGGTTTGGTATTAGAAGTATTGAGATATCACATCTCATGCTATAGGAAGGGTCTCAGGATTGGAATGGGAAGGAGTTGGATATCACATCTCATGCTATAGGAAGGGTCTCAGGTTTGGTATAAGCAGTGAGATATCACATCTCATGCTATAGGAAGTGTCTCAGGATTGGAATGGGAAGGAGTTGGAAATCACATCTCATGTTATAGGAAGGATCTCAGGTTTGGTATAAGCATTGAGATATCACATCTCTGCTATCGGAAGGGTCTCAGGATTGGAATGGGAAGGAGTTGGATATTCCCATCTCATGTTATAGGAAGGGTCTCAGGTTTGGTATTAGAAGCAGTGAGATATCACATCTCATGCTATAGGAAGGGTCTCAGGATTGGAATGGGAAGGACTTGGATATCACATCTCATGCTATAGGGAGGGTCTCAAGTTTGATATTAGAAGCATTGAGATATCACATCTCATGATAAAGGAAGGGTCTAAGGTTTGGAAGGGGAAGGATTTGGATATCACATCTCATGTTATAGGACGGGTCTCGGGTTTGGTATTAGAAGCATTGAGATATCAAGTCTCATGGTATAGGAAGGGTCTCAGAATTGGAATGGGAAGGAGTTGGATATCACATCTCAAGCTATAGGAAGGGTCTCAGGATTAGAAAGGGAAGGAGTTTGATGTCACATCTCATGCCATAGTATGGGTCTCAGGTTTGGTAGAAGCATTGGGATATCACATCTCATGCTATCAGAAGGGTATCGGGATTGGATTTGGAAGGAGTTGGATATCCCATCTCATGCTATAGGAAGGCTCTCAGGTTTGCAAGGGGAAAGTTGGATATCACATTTCATATTAGAGGTAGGATCTCAGGTTTGGTATTCGAAGTATTGAGATATCACCTCTCATGCTATCAGAAGGATCTCAGGTTTGGTATAGAAGCATTGAGATATCATATCTTATGCTATCAGAAGAGTCTCAGGATTGGAATGGGAAGGAGTTGGATATCGCATCTCATGCTAAAGGGAGGGTCTCAGGTTTGGAAGATAAGGATTTGGATATCACATCTCATGTTACAGGAAGGATCTCAGGTTTGGTATTAGAAGTATTGAGATATCACATCTCATGCTATCGGAAGGATCTCAGGTTTGGTATAGAACCATTGAGATATCATATCTTATGCTATCAGAAGGGTCTCAGGATTGGAATGGGAAGGAGTTGGATATCGCATCTCATGCTAAAGGGAGGGTCTCAGGTTTGGAAGGGGAAGGATTTGGATATCACATCTCATGTTATAGGATGGATCTCAGGTTTGGTATTAGAAGTATTGAGATATCACATCTCATGCTATAGGAAGGGTCTCAGGATTGGAATGGGAAGGAGTTGGATATCACATCTCATGCTAAAGGAAGGGTCTCAGGTTTGGTAGAAGCATTGAGATATCACATCTCATGCTATAGGAAGGGTCTCAGGATTGGAATGGGAAGGACTTAGATATCACATATCATGCTATAGGGAGGGTCTCAGTTTTGATATTAGAAGCATTGAGATATCACATCTCATGCTATCGGAAGTGTCTCAGGATTGGAATGGGAAGGAGCTGGATATCACATCTCATGCTAAAGGTAGGGTCTCAGGTTTGGAACGGGAAGGAGTTGGATATCAAATCTCATGTTATAGGAAGGGTCTCAGGTTTGGTATAAACATTGAGATATCACATCTCTGCTATCGGAAGTGTCTCAGGATTGGAATGGGAAGGAGTTGGATATCCCATCTCATGTTATAGGACGAGTCTCAGGTTTTTTATTAGAATCATTGAGATATCATATTGCATGCTGTAGGAAGGGTCTAAGGATTGGAATGGGAAGGACTTGGATATCACATCTCATGCTATAGATAGGCTCTCAGGTTTGGAAAGTGAAGGAGTTGGATATCCCATTTCATGTTAGAGGAAGGATCTCAGGTTTGGTATTAGAGGCATTGAGATTTCACATCTCAGGCTATAGGAAGGGTCTCAGGTTTGGTATAAGCAGTGAGATATCACATCTCATGCTATAGGAAGTGTCTCAGGATTGAAATCGGAAGGAGTTGGAAATCACATCTCATGTTATAGGAAGGATCTCAGGTTTGGTATAAGCATTGAGATATCACATCTCTGCTATCGGAAGGGTCTCGGGATTGGAATGGGAAGGAGTTGGATATTCCCATCTCATGTTATAGGAAGGGTCTCAAGTTTGGTATTAGAAGCAGTGAGATATCACATCTCATGCTATAGGAAGGGTCTCAGGATTGGAATGGGAAGGACTTGGATATCACATCTCATGCTATAGGGAGGGTCTCAAGTTTGATATTAGAAGCATTGAGATATCACATTTCATGATATCGGAAGGGTCTCAAGATTGGAATGGGAAGGAGTTGGATATCACATCTCATGATAAAGGAAGGGTCTAAGGTTTGGAAGGGGAAGGATTTGGATATCACATCTCATGTTATAGGACGGGTCTCGGGTTTGGTATTAGAAGCATTGAGATATCAAGTCTCATGGTATAGGAAGGGTCTCAGAATTGGAATGGGAAGGAGTTGGATATCACATCTCAAGCTATAGGAAGGGTCTCAGGATTAGAAAGGGAAGGAGTTTGATATCACATCTCATGCCATAGTATGGGTCTCAGGTTTGGTAGAAGCATTGGGATATCACATCTCATGCTATCGGAAGGGTATCGGGATTGGATTTGGAAGGAGTTGGATATCCCATCTCATGCTATAGGAAGGCACTCAGGTTTGCAAGGGGAAAGTTGGATATCACATTTCATGTTAGAGGTAGGATCTCAGGTTTGGTATTCGAAGTATTGAGATATCACCTCTCATGCTATCAGAAGGATCTCAGGTTTGGTATAGAAGCATTGAGATATCATATCTTATGTTATCAGAAGAGTCTCAGGATTGGAATGGGAAGGGGTTGGATATCGCATCTCATGCTAAAGGGAGGGTCTCAGGTTTGGAAGATAAGGATTTGGATATCACATCTCATGTTAGAGGAAGGATCTCAGGTTTGGAATTAGAAGTATTGAGATATCACATCTCATGCTATCGGAAGGATCTCAGGTTTGGTATAGAAGCATTGAGATATCATATCTTATGCTATCAGAAGGGTCTCAGGATTGGAATGGGAAGGAGTTGGATATCGCATCTCATGCTAAAGGGAGGGTCTCAGGTTTGGAAAGGGAAGGATTTGGATATCACATCTCATGTTATAGGATGGATCTCAGGTTTGGTATTAGAAGTATTGAGATATCACATCTCATGTTATCGGAAGGATCTCAGGTTTGGTATTAGAAGTATTGAGATATCACATCTCATGCTATAGGAAGGGTCTCAGGATTGGAATGGGAAGGAGTTGGATATCACATCTCATGCTAAAGGAAGGGTCTCAGGTTTGGTAGAAGCATTGAGATATCACACTCCATGCTATAGGAAGGGTCTCAGGATTGGAATGGGAAGGACTTAGATATCACATATGCTATAGGGAGGGTCTCAGTTTTGATATTAGAAGCATTGAGATATCACATCTCATGCTATCGGAAGTGTCTCAGGATTGGAATGGGAAGGAGCTGGATATCACATCTCATGCTAAAGGTAGGGTCTCAGGTTTGGAACGGGAAGGAGTTGGATATCAAATCTCATGTTATAGGAAGGGTCTCAGGTTTGGTATAAACATTGAGATATCACATCTCTGCTATCGGAAGTGTCTCAGGATTGGAATGGGAAGGAGTTGGATATCCCATCTCATGTTATAGGACGAGTCTCAGGTTTTTTATTAGAATCATTGAGATATCATATTGCATGCTGTAGGAAGGGTCTAAGGATTGGAATGGGAAGGACTTGGATATCACATCTCATGCTATAGATAGGCTCTCAGGTTTGGAAAGTGAAGGAGTTGGATATCCCATTTCATGTTAGAGGAAGGATCTCAGGTTTGGTATTAGAGGCATTGAGATATCACATCTCAGGCTATAGGAAGGGTCTCAGGTTTGGTATAAGCAGTGAGATATCACATCTCATGCTATAGGAAGCGTCTCAGGATTGGAATGGGAAGGAGTTGGATATCACATCTCAAGCTTTAGGAAGGGTCTCAGGTTTGGTATAAGCATTGAGATAGCACATCTCATGCTATAGGAAGGGTCTCAGGATTGGAATGGGAAGGAGTTGGATATTACATCTCATGTTATAGGAAAGATCTCAGGTTTGGTATTAGAAGCATTGAGACATCACATCTCATGTTATAGGAAGGGTCTCAGGATTGGAATGGGAAGAAGTTGGATATCACATCTCATGCTATAGGAAGGGTCTCAGGTTTGGAAGGGGAAGGAGTTGGATATCCAATCTCATGTTATAGGACTGGTCTCAGGTTTGGTATTAGAAGCATTGAGATATCACATCGCATGCTGTAGGAAGGTTCTCAGGTTTGGTATTCGAAGCATTGAGACATCACATCTCATGCTATAGGAAGGGTCTCAGGATTGGAATGGGAAGGAGTTGGATATCACATCTCATGTTATAGGAAGGATCTCAGGTTTGGTATTAGAAGCATTGAGACATCACATCTCATGCTATAGGAAGGGTCTCAGGATTTCTAAACCCTCAGAGCGCGGTGAGTGTGCCCCCAGCAGCACCCTCCTGGTGTTTTTTTCCCCCCAGCCCTATGACTGGTGGGCCCGTGCCCAGTAGCAGGCCTTTGCATCCCTCCCTCCCCGCACCCGTTCCTGGTTCCCCAGCCCGCCTCCCGACCCGCCCTCCCTCCCTCCCATTGGTGCATCCGAGTTTCGTGTCGAGTCTACCGACTCGCGAGGCCCCCACCGGCTCCTTTCTAAACCCTCGGAGCGCGGTGAGTGTGCCCCCAGCAGCACCCTCCTGGTGTTTTTTTCCCCCAGCCCTATGACTGGTGGGCCCGTGCCCAGTAGCAGGCCTTTGCATCCCTCCCTCCCCGCACCCGTTCCTGGTTCCCCAGCCCGCCTCCCGACCCGCCCTCCCTCCCTCCCATTGGTGCATCCGAGTTTCGTGTCGAGTCTACCGACTCGCGAGGCCCCCACCGGCTCCTTTCTAAACCCTCGGAGCGCGGTGAGTGTGCCCCCAGCAGCACCCTCCTGGTGTTTTTTTCCCCCCAGCCCTATGACTGGTGGGCCCGTGCCCAGTAGCAGGCCTTGGCATCCCTCCCTCCCCGCACCCGTTCCTGGTTCCCCAGCCCGCCTCCCGACCCGCCCTCCCTCCCTCCCATTGGTGCATCCGAGTTTCGTGTCGAGTCTACCGACTCGCGAGGCCCCCACCGGCTCCTTTCTAAACCCTCGGAGCGCGGTGAGTGTGCCCCCAGCAGCACCCTCCTGGTGTTTTTTTCCCCCCAGCCCTATGACTGGTGGGCCCATGCCCAGTAGCAGGCCTTTGCATCCCTCCCTCCCCGCACCCGTTCCTGGTTCCCCAGCCCGCCTCCCGACCCGCCCTCCCTCCCTCCCATTGGTGCATCCGAGTTTCGTGTCGAGTCTACCGACTCGCGAGGCCCCCACCGGCTCCTTTCTAAACCCTCGGAGCGCGGTGAGTGTGCCCCCAGCAGCACCCTCCTGGTGTTTTTTTCCCCCCAGCCCTATGACTGGTGGGCCCGTGCCCAGTAGCAGGCCTTGGCATCCCTCCCTCCCCGCACCCGTTCCTGGTTCCCCAGCCCGCCTCCCGACCCGCCCTCCCTCCCTCCCATTGGTGCATCCGAGTTTCGTGTCGAGTCTACCGACTCGCGAGGCCCCCACCGGCTCCTTTCTAAACCCTCGGAGCGCGGTGAGTGTGCCCCCAGCAGCACCCTCCTGGTGTTTTTTTTCCCCCCAGCCCTATGACTGGTGGGCCCGTGCCCAGTAGCAGGCCTTTGCATCCCTCCCTCCCCGCACCCGTTCCTGGTTCCCCAGCCCGCCTCCCGACCCGCCCTCCCTCCCTCCCATTGGTGCATCCGAGTTTCGTGTCGAGTCTACCGACTCGCGAGGCCCCCACCGGCTCCTTTCTAAACCCTCGGAGCGCGGTGAGTGTGCCCCCAGCAGCACCCTCCTGGTGTTTTTTTTCCCCCCAGCCCTATGACTGGTGGGCCCGTGCCCAGTAGCAGGTCTTTGCATCCCTCCCTCCCCGCACCCGTTCCTGGTTCCCCAGCCCGCCTCCCGACCCACCCTCCCTCCCTCCCATTGGTGCATCCGAGTTTCGTGTCGAGTCTACCGACTCGCGAGGCCCCCACCGGCTCCTTTCTAAACCCTCGGAGCGCGGTGAGTGTGCCCCCAGCAGCACCCTCCTGGTGTTTTTTTCCCCCCAGCCCTATGACTGGTGGGCCCGTGCCCAGTAGCAGGCCTTTGCATCCCTCCCTCCCCGCACCCGTTCCTGGTTCCCCAGCCCGCCTCCCGACCCACCCTCCCTCCCTCCCTCCCATTGGTGCATCCGAGTTTCGTGTCGAGTCTACCGACTCGCGAGGCCCCCACCGGCTCCTTTCTAAACCCTCGGAGCGCGGTGAGTGTGCCCCCAGCAGCACCCTCCTGGTGTTTTTTTCCCCCCAGCCCTATGACTGGTGGGCCCGTGCCCAGTAGCAGGCCTTTGCATCCCTCCCTCCCCGCACCCGTTCCTGGTTCCCCAGCCCGCCTCCCGACCCGCCCTCCCTCCCTCCCATTGGTGCATCCGAGTTTCGTGTCGAGTCTACCGACTCGCGAGGCCCCCACCGGCTCCTTTCTAAACCCTCGGAGCGCGGTGAGTGTGCCCCCAGCAGCACCCTCCTGGTGTTTTTTTCCCCCCAGCCCTATGACTGGTGGGCCCGTGCCCAGTAGCAGGCCTTGGCATCCCTCCCTCCCCGCACCCGTTCCTGGTTCCCCAACCCGCCCTCCCTCCCTCCCATTGGTGCATCCACTCTTCATCACCGGTCCCCCCAGGGCAGCCCTCTGCCCGGCAGCCCCCAGCGGCTAAGGGCCCCGAGGCCAAGGGCGACTCCAACAGAGGCGACTCCAGGAAGTGTCTGCAGGTGTCAGCAGGAGAAGCCAAGGAAGCCAGCAGCCAACAGACACCAACAAAAACCGTGAGTGTGGCATGGGTGGGGAATAGAGCAATCACTCTACTCCAGAAAACCCCTGCCACTCTATCTTACCTATCAATAACATAGAGTGCCATAATACTTGCATGTCCACTCTTTATAGAACTGTGAATGTTAGCATGTCCACTCTCAGACAGAAGCGCCAAATCTAGACAGAAATGTGATTGTTAGCATATACCACACTTAGATGGAATTTCAGAAATGTGACTGTTAGCATGTGCCACACTTAGATGGAATTTCAGAAATGTGACTGTTAGCATGTGCCACACTTAGATGGAATTTCAGAAATGTGACTGTTAGCATGTGCCACACTTAGATGGAATTTCAGAAATGTGACTGTTAGCATGTGCCACACTTAGATGGAATTTCAGAAATGTGACTGTTAGCATTTGCCACACCTAGATGGAATTCTCAAGCTAGGTTTGCGCAAAATCTAGGCAGTAATATGATTGTTGGCATGTGCCACACTTAGACGGAATTCTCAAACTTAGCCCGTGTTGCATCTAGATAGAAAATATGATTGCTAGCAAATACCACACCTAGATGGAATTTCAGAAATGTGATTGTTAGCATATGTGACTCTTAGCATGCACCTCACTTAGAATTATAAACCTGGCTTGCGCGGCATCTAGATAGAAATGTGACTGTTTAGCATGTGCCACACCTAGATGGAATTTTCAGAAATGTGACTGTTAGCATTTGCCACACCTAGATGGAATTCTCAAGCTAGGTTTGCGCAAAATCTAGGCAGTAATATGATTGTTGGCATGTGCCACACTTAGACGGAATTCTCAAACTTAGCCCGCGTTGCATCTAGATAGAAATATGATTGTTAGCAAATACCACACCTAGATGGAATTTCAGAAATGTGATGGTTAGCATATGTGACTCTTAGCATGCACCTCACTTAGAATTATAAACCTGGCCTGCGCGGCATCTAGATAGAAATGTGACTGTTAGCATGTACCGGACCTAGATGGAATCCCACAATTGCAAGGACAGCAATGCCAACTAACCAACCAGCTAACAATTCCATCCATCTGCATACACCTCTCAAACTATAACCAAACACAACCACAAGCCTTAAACGCAGCAATCCGCACAAACTTCACAACAATGCAACAACAAAACAAACCACACATAGACTTGCACAACAGCACACGACGACTACGGACCATAAAACACCCCAAGCCCAGCCGACGGAACCACCGGGCTGAGGCTGCCAACAGCACATCACTGCTCTCTTGCACTTTTCCAGCTTATTCCTACTAACCCACCCCCTCTCCTCCCCTTTTTCAGAGCCGCCAGAGCGCCAGGGGACCGCTTCGGTGGTGATAGTGCGCGGTACAAATGACCTTTAACATTAACATTAACATTAACATTAACATTGGAATGGGAAGGAGTTGGATATCACATCTCATGCTATAGGAAGGGTCTCAGATTTGGTATAAGCATTGAGATATCACATCTCATGCCATAGGAAGGGTCTCAGGATTGGATTGGGAAGGAGTTGTATATGACATCTCAGGCCATAGGAAGGGTCTCAGGATTGGTATAAGCATTGAGATATCACATCTCTGCTATCGGAAGGGTCTCAGGATTGGAATGGGAAGGAGTTGGATATCCCATCTCATGATAAAGGAAGGGTCTAAGGTTTGGAAGGGGAAAGATTTGGATATCACATCTCATGTTATAGGACGGGTCTCAATTTTGATATTAGAAGCATTGAGATAACAAATCTCATGATATCGGAAGGGTCTCAGGATTGGAATGGGAAGGAGTTCGATATCACATCTCATGATAAAGGAAGGGTCTAAGGTTTGGAAGGGGAAAGATTTGGATATCACATCTCATGATATAGGACGGGTCTCAGGTTTGGTATTAGAAGCATTGAGATATCAAGTCTCATGGTATAGGAAGGGTCTCAGAATTGGAATGGGAAGGATTTCGGATATCACATCTCAAGCTATAGGAAGAGTCTCAGGATTGGAATGGGAAGGAGTTTGATATCACATCTCATGCCATAGTATGGTTCTCAGGTTTGGTAGAAGCATTGGGATATCACATCTCATGCTATTGGAAGGGTATCAGTATTGGATTTGGAAGGAGTTGGATATCCCATCTCATGCTATAGGAAGGGTCTCAGGTTGGAATGGGAAGGAGTTGGATATCACATTTCATGTTATAGGAAGGGTCTCAGGATTGGAATGGGAAGGAGTTGGATATTACATCTCATGTTATAGGAAAGATCTCAGGTTTGGTATTAGAAGCATTGAGACATCACATCGCATGTTATAGGAAGGGTCTCAGGATTGGAATGGGAAGAAGTTGGATATCACATCTCATGCTATAGGACGGGTCTCAGGTTTGGAAGGGGAAGGAGTTGGATATCCAATCTCATGTCATAGGACTGGTCTCAGGTTTGGTATTAGAAGCATTGAGATATCACATCACATCGCATGCTGTAGGAAGGTTCTCAGGTTTGGAATGGGGAGGAATTGGATATCACATCTCATGTCATAGAAAGGATCTCAGGTTTGGTATTAGAAGCATTGAGATATCACATCTCATGCTATAGGAATGGTCTCAGGATTGGAATGGGAAGGAGTTGGATATTACATTCTTGCTATAGGAAGGGTCTCATGTTTGGAATGGGAAGGAGTTGGATATCACATATGCTATAGGAAGGGTCTCAGGTTTGAAACGGGAAGGAGTTGGATATCACATCTCATGTTATAGGAAGGGTCTCAGGTTTGTTATAAGCATTGAGATATCACATCTCTGCTATTAGAAGTGTCTCAGGATTGGAATGGGAAGGTGTTGGATATCCCATCTCATGTTATAGGACGGGTCTCAGGTTTGTTATTAGAATCATTGAGATATCATATTGCATGCTGTAGGAAGGGTCTAAGGATTGGAATGGGAAGGACTTGGATATCACATCTCATGCTATAGGTAGGCTCTCAGGTTTGGAAAGGGAAGGAGTTCGATATCACATTTCATGTTAGAGGAAGGATCTCAGGTTTGGTATTAGAGGCATTGAGATATCACATATCATGCTATAGGAACGGTCTCAGGATTGGAATGGGAAGGAGTTGGATATCACATCTCAAGCTTTAGGAAGGGTCTCAGGTTTGGTATAAGCATTGCGATAGCACATCTCATGCTATAGGAAGGGTCTCAGGATTGGAATGGGAAGGAGTTGGATATTACATCTCATGTTATAGGAAAGATCTCAGGTTTGGTATTAGAAGCATTGAGACATCACATCTCATGTTATAGGAAGGGTCTCAGGATTGGAATGGGAAGAAGTTGGATATCACATCTCATGCTATAGGACGGGTCTCAGGTTTGGAAGGGGAAGGAGTTGGATATCCAATCTCATGTCATAGGACTGGTCTCAGGTTTGGTATTAGAAGCATTGAGATATCACATCGCATGCTGTAGGAAGGTTCTCAGGTTTGGTATTAGAAGCATTGAGGCATCACATCTCATGCTATAGGAAGGGTCTCAGGATTGGAATGGGAAGGAGTTGGATATCACATCTCATGTATTGGAAGGATCTCAGGTTTGGTATTAGAAGCATTGAGACATCACATCTCATGCTATAGGAAGGGTCTCAGGATTGGAATGGGAAGGAGTTGGATATCACATCTCATGCTATAGGAAGGGTCTCATATTTGGTATAAGCATTGAGATATCACATCTCATGATATAGGAAGGGTCTCAGGATTGGATTGGGAAGGAGTTGTATACGACATCTCAGGCCATAGGAAGGGTCTCAGGATTGGTATAAGCATTGAGATATCACATCTCTGCTATCGGAAGGGTCTCAGGATTGGAATGGGAAGGAGTTGGATATCCCATCTCATGATAAAGGAAGGGTCTAAGGTTTGGAAGGGGAAAGATTTGGATATCACATCTCATGTTATAGGACGGGTCTCAGGATTGGAATCGGAAGGACTTGGATATCACATCTCATGCTATAGGGAGTGTCTCAGGATTGGAATCGGAAAGACTTGGATATCACATCTCATGCTATAGGGAGGGTCTCAAGTTTGATATTAGAAGCATTGAGATATCACATCTCATGCTATAGGAAGGGTCTCAGGATTGGAATGGGAAGGAGTTGGATATCACATCTCATGCTATAGGAAGGGTCTCAGGTTTGGTATAAGCAGTGAGATATCACATCTCATGGTATAGGAAGTGTCTCAGGATTGGAATGGGAAGGAGTTGGATATCACATCTCATGTTATAGGAAGGATCTCAGGTTTGGTATAAGCATTGAGATATCACATCTCTGCTATCGGAAGGGTCTCAGGATTGGAATGGGAAGGAGTTGGATATTCCCATCTCATGTTATAGGAAGGGTCTCAGGTTTGGTATTAGAAGCATTGAGATATCACATCTCATGCTATAGGAAGGGTCTCAGGATTGGAATGGGAAGGACTTGGATATCACATCTCATGCTATAGGGAGGGTCTCAAGTTTGATATTAGAAGCATTGAGATATCACATCTCATGATATCGGAAGGGTCTCAGGGATGGAATGGGAAGGAGTTGGATATCACATCTCATGATAAAGGAAGGGTCTAAGGTTTGGAAGGGGAAGGAGTTTGATATCACATCTCATGCCATAGTATGGGTCTCAGGTTTGGTAGAAGCATTGGGATATCACATCTCATGCTATCGGAAGGGTATCAGGATTGGATTTGGAAGGAGTTTGATATCCCATCTCATGCTATAGGAAGGGTCTCAGGTTGGAATGGGAAGGAGTTGGATATCACATCTCATGTTATAGGAAGAGTCTCAGGATTGGAATGGGAAGGACTTGGATATCACATCTCATGCTATGGGAAGGCTCTCAGGTTTGGAAGGGGAAAGAGTTGGATATAACATTTCATGTTAGAGGTAGGATCTCAGGTTTGGTATTAGAGGCATTGAGATATCACATCTCATGCTATCAGAAGAGTCTCAGGATTGGAATGGGAAGGAGTTGGATATCACATCTCATGCTAAAGGGGAGGGTCTCAGGTTTGGAAGGGGAAGGATTTGGATATCACATCTCATGTTATAGGAAGGATCTCAGGTTTGGTATTAGAAGCATTGAGATATCACATCTCATGCTATCGGAAGGATCTCAGGTTTGGTATAGAAGCATTGAGATATCACATCTCATGCTATCAGAAGGGTCTCAGGATTGGAATGGGAAGGAGTTGGATATCACATCTCATGCTAAAGGGAGGGTCTCAGGTTTGGAAGGGGAAGGATTTGGATATCACATCTCATGTTATCGGAAGGATCTCAGGTTTGGTATTAGAAGTATTGAGATATCACATCTCATGCTATAGGAAGGGTCTCAGGATTGGAATGGGAAGGAGTTGGTTATCACATCTCATGCTAAAGGAAGGGTCTCAGGTTTGGTAGAAGCATTGAGATATCACATCTCATGCTATAGGAAGGGTCTCAGGATTGGAATGGGAAGGACTTAGATATCACATATCATGCTATAGGGAGGGTCTCAGTTTTGATATTAGAAGCATTGAGATATCACATCTCATGCTATCGGAAGTGTCTCAGGATTGGAATGGGAAGGAGTTGGATATCACATCTCATGATAAAGGAAGGGTCTAAGGTTTGGAAGGGGAAGGAGTTTGATATCACATCTCATGCCATAGTATGGGTCTCAGGTTTGGTAGAAGCATTGGGATATCACATCTCATGCTATCGGAAGGGTATCAGGATTGGATTTGGAAGGAGTTGGATATCCCATCTCATGCTATAGGAAGGGTCTCAGGTTGGAATGGGAAGGAGTTGGATATCACATCTCATGTTATAGGAAGGGTCTCAGGATTGGAATGGGAAGGACTTGGATATCACATCTCATGCTATAGGAAGGCTCTCAGGTTTGGAAGGGGAAAGAGTTAGATATCACATTTCATGTTAGAGGTAGGATCTCAGGTTTGGTATTAGAGGCATTGAGATATCACATCTCATGCTATCAGAAGAGTCTCAGGATTGGAATGGGAAGGACTTGGATATCACATCTCATGCTATAGGGAGGGTCTCAAGTTTGATATTAGAAGCATTGAGATATCACATCTCATGATATCGGAAGGGTCTCAGGGATGGAATGGGAAGGAGTTGGATATCACATCTCATGATAAACGAAGGGTCTATGGTTTGGAAGGGGAAGGAGTTTGATATCACATCTCATGCCATAGTATGGGTCTCAGGTTTGGTAGAAGCATTGGGATATCACAACTCCTTCCCATTCCAATCCTGAGACCCTTCCTATAGCATGAGATGTGATATCTCAATGCTTCTACCAAACCTGAGACCCTTCCTTTAGCATGAGATGTGATAACCAACTCCTTCCCATTCCAATCCTGAGACCCTTCCTATAGCATGAGATGTGATATCTCAATACTTCTAATACCAAACCTGAGATCCTTCCGATAACATGAGATGTGATATCCAAATCCTTCCCCTTCCAAACCTGAGACCCTCCCTTTAGCATGAGATGTGATATCCAACTCCTTCCCATTCCAATCCTGAGACCCTTCTGATAGCATGAGATGTGATATCTCAATGCTTCTATACCAAACCTGAGATCCTTCCGATAGCATGAGATGTGATATCTCAATGCTTCTAATACCAAACCTGAGATCCTTCCTATAACATGAGATGTGATATCCAAATCCTTCCCCTTCCAAACCTGAGACCCTCCCCTTTAGCATGAGATGTAATATCCAACTCCTTCCCATTCCAATCCTGAGACTCTTCTGATAGCATGAGATGTGATATCTCAATGCCTCTAATACCAAACCTGAGATCCTACCTCTAACATGAAATGTTATATCCAACTCTTTCCCCTTCCAAACCTGAGAGCCTTCCCATAGCATGAGATGTGATATCCAAGTCCTTCCCATTCCAATCCATCCTGAGACTCTTCCTATAACATGAGATGTGATATCCAACTCCTTCCCATTCCAACCTGAGACCCTTCCTATAGCATGAGATGGGATATCCAACTCCTTCCAAATCCAATCCTGATACCCTTCCGATAGCATGAGATGTGATATCCCAATGCTTCTACCAAACCTGAGACCCATACTATGGCATGAGATGTGATATCAAACTCCTTCCCCTTCCAAACCTTAGACCCTTCCTTTA
Source organism: Ambystoma mexicanum (assembly GCF_040938575.1). Taxonomy (NCBI): domain Eukaryota; kingdom Metazoa; phylum Chordata; class Amphibia; order Caudata; family Ambystomatidae; genus Ambystoma; species Ambystoma mexicanum. The sequence continues at coordinate 325,463,153 of NC_090936.1, forward strand.
TCATGAGATGTGATATCCAACTCCTTCCCATTCCATCCCTGAGACCCTTCCGATATCATGAGATGTGATATCTCAATGCTTCTAATATCAAACTTGAGACCCTCCCTATAGCATGAGATGTGATATCCAAGTCCTTCCCATTCCAATCCTGAGACCCTTCCTATAGCATGAGATGTGATATCTCAATGCTTCTAATACCAAACCTGAGACCCTTCCTATAACATGAGATCGGAATATCCAACTCCTTCCCATTCCAATCCTGAGACCCTTCCGATAGCAGAGATGTGATATCTCAATGCTTATACCAAACCTGAGATCCTTCCTATAACATGAGATGTGATATCTGTTAAGACGGATTTCTGAACTCTGTCCTGGTGGCGCAGAGGTTCAGAAGGCCAACCTAATTACTTGGAACAGGGTAACCTCTGGACAAGCCAGACCAATCAAGGTAGCGATCGCGGCGGTCAAGACTAGGTCTCAAGAGGGGTGAGGGTGACTGAAAGCCCACAGTGAGCACACAAAGCAAGAGCGCTTACAAACTACTCCAAACAGTTGTTTATATCAAAAATAGATACACATTTATTATAAGGCCTTGAAACTAATAACCACAGTAAAAGCAGCAATATACAACGATATTAAACCAACACATACACTATCCACCCAATATATATACAGAATACACAGTTTCACAGCATTAGCAGCACGAAATATGTTATCCACCTGCAGGGGAAGGAAAACAGGCAGTGCGAACCAATGCGTGTGATATGTCCGCCTTCTGAGGCCCCTAACTAGATGGTAGTCCAATCCCTACGAAGAGTGGAGCCTAGCGCTCAAAAGTACCTGCACACGCCGGTGCCAATGGGCAGAAGGTGAAGCTCTTCGGAGGACGTTGAACAGCTCTGTAGGGAGCTCTAATGAAGGAGAACACGGTCCGCGACTCTAGCGCAGCCTCCACTGTGAGGCGGAAGCAGGGCGCGAGTACGGACAAGGGGTGCTGTATTCACAGCGGGGAAAAGCAAAGGGCACTGCAGGAGGGCGACCAGATCCTAGCTAATCTACTCACCGGTCCCCGAAGCAAGCAGGCCCGAGCTTCTCCTCGATAGATGCAGCTTCTGGCAGGTTCTGAAGAGCAGGGAACGTCTCGTCGTCGTGCAGAGTAAAAAGACGTCCCGATCGAAGAAACAAGCACAGTTTTGTCGCCACCGCAGGGCAACGGGACGGCCGGGTGTATTCAAGCCAAACGAGCACCGCTCACCTCTAGCTTAGGACTGCTAAGCAAACGAAGCGTGTGAGCATGCCCCGGACTCAGAATACCACCCAACCTGTCGGCGATTACAGAGCAGGCCTCCTTAGTAAGCTGGTCAGTCAACTGGATGGCCCAGAGACACTTCCGAAGGCTTACAGCAGGAGTTGATGAAGGTGCCGGGAATAGCTGGTCCTGCTATTCCAATAGGTCGAAGCGCCAGTACAGGCCTTCTTGTTCGATCTTAGGTGGAAAGGGCTTCACCGGACGACAGCAATGAGGAGCAGAAGTTCTTCAGGGGGTCACCAGCGATTCCTCGGTCCAGCCTCGTGTTCGCAGGATACTTGGCTCCTGTATCCCTGGGTTCGTAAGAACTCAGGAGATCGACATGGCAGTGGTGTTTCCAGCTCCCTCTTATCCACGGTTCCCTTCGCGCCAAAACGGAGGGGAGCCAATGGGAGATCCGCTCATCAACACACATACCATACGTGGACCAATCACGGACCACAGTGGTCCCAGGCATTCACACCACCCTAGACTCTCTGGCACCCAGGATGTGTATTGGGACCAGACAGCCCAGCCCACATCCTGGGGGCACTCAAACGACATGTAGAAGCCCGCGAAAGCAACCGTGTTTCGCGGGAAACTACATGCCCAAATAAGGAAGGCCCCGGGTCGCCTGACCTGGGGGAAGGTAAAGGGAGCAAGACGGACAGTGGACTAGACAAAGGAGCCTCGTGGTCCGGCCATTTTGTGTAGCCGGGCCACCCTTTTGTGTTCGCGGCAAAAACGTGCTCAGAACGGCAAAAGGAGCTCAAAATAAACCAAATGATCGCTGCCACCAGCCCAGTCCCTGAATGACTTGTACCGATCCAAAAACCATCCTACAAGAGTGTCTAGGGTCTGTAGAAGGCTAGAGACCCAAGAGAGCTGTAACTTAGCTTACAGTGCCCTCTTGTGTCGTGTTGCACTAAAATGGCGACACGATAAAAGAAACTACGGGAAACAGCGTTCCCCGGTACTGACTGTCTTAAGGGCATGTCAGTTTCCCCGTAAGAAAGGAGCGAAAGCCCAGAGAAGTACAGCAGAAGGCTGCACTTCTCTGGCAAAGTCAAGAAAACAGGTTGAAAACAATAGCAAAAAGTTTAGGGGTTGCCACATGGAAGGAAAGTTCCCTACAATAACGAAATCTTTCCTAACACTCGCCCCTCCCAGACTATGGACAGGGGGAACTAATCCACCCCTGGATGAGTCTCTTGTTCAGGTCGGTAAAACATTCTGGACAACCCATCAGCATTGCTATGTTGGACACCTGGCCTATGCTCAATAGTGAAGTCGAAGCCTTGTAGACTTATGGACCACCTAAGCAACTTTGGATTCTCCCCCTTCATGTTCATTAGCCACTTTAACGGCTTATGGTCAGTCTGCACAGTGAAGTGGGTCCCATAGAGGTAGGGCCGCAGCTTCCTTAGGGCCCACACAACAGAGAAACATTCTTTCTCTACCGTGGACCATCTGAGCTCTCTGTCCTTAAGCTGGCGACTAATAAAACCGATAGGGTGTTCCTTACCCTTCTCATCTACTTGTGATAGTACAGCTCCTATCCCAGTGTCAGAGGCATCCGTCTGCACGATAAAAGGTCTTTGATAATCAGGGGCCCTGAGCACAGGGGCCTGGCACAAGGAGTCTTTCAAGCCATTGAAGGCCTTCTCACACTCGTCAGTCCAAGTTACCTTCTTGGGTTTCTTCGGAGTTGTGAGGGCAGTCAGAGGAGCAGCTATGGTGCCATAGTCTGCCATAAAATTGCGGTAATAACCCGTGAGTCCTAAGAAGGCTCTCACTTGGGTTTGTGTAGTGGGGGTAGGCCAGTCTTGTACTGCTTGTACTTTACTGGGGAGAGGCTGTATCCTTCCTCCACCTACTTCATGCCCAAGGTAAACCACTGAGCCGTGTCCAATCTGGCATTTACTCGCCTTTATGGTCAAGTGGGCTTTCCGAAGAGCCTGGAGCACAATCCCGAGGTGTTTCACATGGTCTTCCCAGGTGGCACTGAAAACTGCTATATCGTCTAGATATGCAAGACAGAATTCGTCCAACCCATTCAACACATGATTCACAAGCCTCTGGAAAGTGGCAGGTGCATTCTTCAATCCGAACGGCATTACCCGGAATTGGTAAAGCCCGTCGGGAGTTGAAAATGCTGTCTTCTCCTTGGCATGTTCTGCTAAAGCTATTTGCCAATAGCCCGCAGTCAGGTCAAACGTGCTGAGGTACTTGGAGGCACCCAAGGTATCCACCAGCTCGTCAGTTCGAGGCAAGGGGTGAGCGTCTGTCTTGGTGACAGCATTCAGAGCCCTGTAATCCACGCAGAACCTCAATTCAGAAGTGCCTGCTTTTGGAACCAGAACCACAGGACTGGACCAAGGACTACTAGAGGGTTCAATCACCCCAAGGTCTAACATCTTGTTGACCTCGGTCTTAATATAAGACCATACTTTATCCGACATCCTGTATCCCCTACTTTTGGTAGGTACACTGTCTCCTGTGTCAATGTTATGTTTGCACCAAGGTGTCAAACCAGGCGACTGTGAAAACAGGGGGGAAAACTGCCTAAGCAAACTTTTCACCTCAGCCTGCTGATCAGAAGTCAGGTGAGGGGCCACTCGGACACCCTCAACGGAGCTATCTGAAGGACCGCTTTGGAACAGGTCGGGAAGAGGTTCTGACTCCTCTTCCTCAACGTCTGACGCCAGTAGCAGTGCTGCGATTTCGACTCTTGGGACGAAAGCCTTCAGCCTATTTACGTGGAACACTTTTGGAGCCTGTCCAGGCCTTCCAAGGTCCACTAAATAGTTCACCTCACCCAGGGGCTCCACCACTGTGTAAGGGCCTGACCATTTGTCCTGTAAAGCGCGAGGCCTTATAGGGTTCATGATCAGGACTTGCTGACCAGGGGTAAAGTGAATTAAGGAAGCTTTCTGGTCGTACCAATGTTTCACCAGCGCTTGTCCTGCCTTCAACTTTTCACTAGCCAAGCCCATCAGGAGTACCATCCGTTTTCTGAGCCCTAGCACATAGTCAACTACATTGGTAGTAACAGGGGGAGTGGGCATCTCCCATCCCTCTTTGACGATGGCTAAGGGTCCCCGTACGGGATGACCGAACAGAAGTTCGAAGGGGCTGAAGCCAACACCCTCCTGTGGTACCTCTCTGTAGGCAAACAACAAGCATGGTAAAAGAAGGTCCCATTTCCTCCTCTGGGGCTCCTCCAGAGCCCCAATCATGCTCTTTAGCGTTCTGTTGAAACGCTCCACCAGACCATTGGTCTGGGGGTGGTATGCAGAAGAGAACTTGTAGGTGACCCCACATTCTTTCCACATAGCCTGCATATACTTCGACATAAAGTTGCTGCCACGATCTGACACAACTTCTTTAGGGAAGCCAACCCTAGTAAATATGCCGAGTAAAGCTTTTGCAACTGACTTGGCAGTTACAGTCTTTAATGGGATGGCCTCAGGATACCTGGTTGCATGGTCGACCAGCACCAGGATAAACCTATTGCCTGAGGATGTTTGCGGGTCAAGGGGACCAACGATGTCGATCCCTACCCTTTCAAATGGTACCCCCACAACTGGGAGCGGTACCAACGGAGCTTGGATTGTCGCGCCAACCTTACCAGACAACTGGCAGGAGGCACAACTCCTGCAGTGACTTTCTACTTGCACCCCCATCTTGGGCCAGTAGAAGTGCATAGATAACCTTTGCTTGGTCCTCTTCATTCCAAGGTGACCAGCAAGGGGAACTTCATGCGCCAACTGCAGGAGGAAGGGTCTAACAGCAAGGGGAACCACCAACCTCCTATGGTCTCCTTCTGTAGACTCTGTGGGCTCACTGTACAGGAGTCCACCTTCCCAATAAATCCGATGCTTCCCAGGAGGTTCACCCTCAAGCTGGGAGCAGGCCTGTCTCCTTAGGCCTTCCAGAGATGGGCACTCACGTTGGCCCTTACTGAAGTCGTCCCTATCAGGACCTCCTTCAACTAACAAGTCTTTTAGTTCAGGATGGTCGTTGGGGTCGAACACTTCAGGCATCGCCACCTCCTCGTCAGGCTCGGGCGATTGACCAACTCCCTCCACCGCAGTGGTAGGCGAGCTCGGGGGAATATTCTCTTTCCCCCGTCGGGACTTGTTGACTCCTTTCGCCTTGGGTTTCCCCTTCGGCTGGGGCGGCGTATTGGACTTGGCCAATGCTGCCCGTGCTTGAGACCGTGTGTAGGGTCTTTCGGCAGTGTCTCCTACGAGCCCTAGAGCTCTGAGATCATTGCCCAACAAGACCTTTCCCGGGACGTTTCTCTGAATGCTCACTGGAATCCTAACTGCTGTACCATTTAAAGTTAGATTAACAGGGATCACGGGAAACATACGGAGGGGGCCGTCAGCCAACTTAGTGGGCATCAGAGTAGCTCTGGCAACTTCCTCTGAGTCTACCAAGGTAGAATCCACTACAGTTCGACTGCACCCACTATCCCTAAGAGCTGGAGTATCCACTCCATTGATCAGCACACTGTCTTTAAAGTAGTGCTTGGTATTATCCGGAATCCTAGCATACGCCTCTGCGACTTTAGGCTCCCAGGAACCCAGGGACACTAAAACTACCTCAGCCTCTATTCCGCTGGGAAATGAGTCTGAGGAGAAGGATGCTCCTGTAATCTCTTCTTCCTCGTAGGAGGAGAAGGCCAGATTAGCGGAGTGGACCCCCAAAGGTCTAACCTTACAACGGGGATCCCCCTTCACATGGTCAGTTGCTCCACAAGAAAAACAAGCCCCATTGGGTCTGTTTACGTAGGGAGGCTTATTATAACCAGAGTTCTGTTTCGGAGGCGAACCTCCACTACCCTGTGAGTTCTCGGATGGCTTACCCTTATTTTTCTTTTTGTGGCCCTTATGGGAAGATGATTTAGCAGATTCCCCACCCTCCATATCTTTGGTCTTTTTCCCTTCCTCCTGCTTACCAGGATGAGTTTTGTCCTTATGGGACACTCGATGTGACACCCATAAGTCTGCTGCAATGGCCAGCTTCTTAGGATCTATCTCCTTCGAATCGGCCAAATGCTGCTTAAGCTCCGGGGAAGAAGAAGCAAAAATGTGTTCCAGCATGACCAGATTGATCATGCCTTCGAAGGTAGAAACCTTATAACCTTCAACCCAGCCAGTCAAGTTTTTCAGGGACTCAGCTACATACGACACCCAAGTACCACCTTCCTTTTTCTTATACTCTCTAAACCTTTTTAAATATTGGGTCGGAGTCTTCCCAAACTTTAAAATGAGAGTCTGCTTCAACATTGCAAAATCAGCGCGCTCAGCCTTCGACATTTCCATAATGGCACTGCAACCAGAATGGGGCAGTCTGCTGAGTAACCATGCAATCTTATCCGCATTATCAACCTCTTGAACCTCGCATGCATATTCAAACGCATTCAACCAGTCCATAATGTCATTTCGTTCCTCATACACACTGAGCAGATCTTTTGGAAACCGTGGATGAGAGGAAGCCCCAGAACCATGTCCAGGACCCTTGGACCCATTTGCGAACTGAAGCTTGGCCAGTTCCAACTGGTGATCCCTGTCTTTTTGTTTTTCTGCCTGGTCGATTTTCAGTTTGGCTATGCTGAATTCAAGCTCCTGCTGCCTAAACCGCAGCTCTTGCTTCTTGAATTCAAGCATAGCCTCCCCATCAACACTGGCAGAGGAAACATTAGACATTACATCCTCCCTGTCCTCGTGGTCGTGATGGATCAGTGCAGCGGCAGAACCGTCGGTTCTGCCAGTGAGAGCAGCCCCACCACCTTCTGCACTGTCCTCGGAAGTTATAGCGTCAAGCTGCGCTTCTTGCCACGCCACGATTCTCTGGATCATTTCCAATTTAGTGCCTTGAGAGGAAACCCCTCTCTCCGCACACATCTTCTTCAATGTTTCAGATTTCGAAGCATTTAAGGTTAATAAAGTATTCGTTTCCATACTGTCGATAGGACTATGGCCTTTTTAACGTTATATTCAATACTTTACTGCGTGTCCTGGTTGGAATAACCTGAAATGCCTTAGTTCGAGCGCAACACTGGATACCTTCAGTCGTATCCCACCGCTGTACACCAATTTGTTAAGACGGATTTCTGAACTCTGTCCTGGTGGCGCAGAGGTTCAGAAGGCCAACCTAATTACTTGGAACAGGGTAACCTCTGGACAAGCCAGACCAATCAAGGTAGCGATCGCGGCGGTCAAGACTAGGTCTCAAGAGGGGTGAGGGTGACTGAAAGCCCACAGTGAGCACACAAAGCAAGAGCGCTTACAAACTACTCCAAACAGTTGTTTATATCAAAAATAGATACACATTTATTATAAGGCCTTGAAACTAATAACCACAGTAAAAGCAGCAATATACAACGATATTAAACCAACACATACACTATCCACCCAATATATATACAGAATACACAGTTTCACAGCATTAGCAGCACGAAATATGTTATCCACCTGCAGGGGAAGGAAAACAGGCAGTGCGAACCAATGCGTGTGATATGTCCGCCTTCTGAGGCCCCTAACTAGATGGTAGTCCAATCCCTACGAAGAGTGGAGCCTAGCGCTCAAAAGTACCTGCACACGCCGGTGCCAATGGGCAGAAGGTGAAGCTCTTCGGAGGACGTTGAACAGCTCTGTAGGGAGCTCTAATGAAGGAGAACACGGTCCGCGACTCTAGCGCAGCCTCCACTGTGAGGCGGAAGCAGGGCGCGAGTACGGACAAGGGGTGCTGTATTCACAGCGGGGAAAAGCAAAGGGCACTGCAGGAGGGCGACCAGATCCTAGCTAATCTACTCACCGGTCCCCGAAGCAAGCAGGCCCGAGCTTCTCCTCGATAGATGCAGCTTCTGGCAGGTTCTGAAGAGCAGGGAACGTCTCGTCGTCGTGCAGAGTAAAAAGACGTCCCGATCGAAGAAACAAGCACAGTTTTGTCGCCACCGCAGGGCAACGGGACGGCCGGGTGTATTCAAGCCAAACGAGCACCGCTCACCTCTAGCTTAGGACTGCTAAGCAAACGAAGCGTGTGAGCATGCCCCGGACTCAGAATACCACCCAACCTGTCGGCGATTACAGAGCAGGCCTCCTTAGTAAGCTGGTCAGTCAACTGGATGGCCCAGAGACACTTCCGAAGGCTTACAGCAGGAGTTGATGAAGGTGCCGGGAATAGCTGGTCCTGCTATTCCAATAGGTCGAAGCGCCAGTACAGGCCTTCTTGTTCGATCTTAGGTGGAAAGGGCTTCACCGGACGACAGCAATGAGGAGCAGAAGTTCTTCAGGGGGTCACCAGCGATTCCTCGGTCCAGCCTCGTGTTCGCAGGATACTTGGCTCCTGTATCCCTGGGTTCGTAAGAACTCAGGAGATCGACATGGCAGTGGTGTTTCCAGCTCCCTCTTATCCACGGTTCCCTTCGCGCCAAAACGGAGGGGAGCCAATGGGAGATCCGCTCATCAACACACATACCATACGTGGACCAATCACGGACCACAGTGGTCCCAGGCATTCACACCACCCTAGACTCTCTGGCACCCAGGATGTGTATTGGGACCAGACAGCCCAGCCCACATCCTGGGGGCACTCAAACGACATGTAGAAGCCCGCGAAAGCAACCGTGTTTCGCGGGAAACTACATGCCCAAATAAGGAAGGCCCCGGGTCGCCTGACCTGGGGGAAGGTAAAGGGAGCAAGACGGACAGTGGACTAGACAAAGGAGCCTCGTGGTCCGGCCATTTTGTGTAGCCGGGCCACCCTTTTGTGTTCGCGGCAAAAACGTGCTCAGAACGGCAAAAGGAGCTCAAAATAAACCAAATGATCGCTGCCACCAGCCCAGTCCCTGAATGACTTGTACCGATCCAAAAACCATCCTACAAGAGTGTCTAGGGTCTGTAGAAGGCTAGAGACCCAAGAGAGCTGTAACTTAGCTTACAGTGCCCTCTTGTGTCGTGTTGCACTAAAATGGCGACACGATAAAAGAAACTACGGGAAACAGCGTTCCCCGGTACTGACTGTCTTAAGGGCATGTCAGTTTCCCCGTAAGAAAGGAGCGAAAGCCCAGAGAAGTACAGCAGAAGGCTGCACTTCTCTGGCAAAGTCAAGAAAATAGGTTGAAAACAATAGCAAAAAGTTTAGGGGTTGCCACATGGAAGGAAAGTTCCCTACAATAACGAAATCTTTCCTAACAATATCCAACTCCTTCCCATTCCAATCCTGAGACACTTCCTATACCATGAGATGTGATATCTCACTGCTTATACCAAACCTGAGACCCTTCCTATAGCATGAGATGTGATATCCAACTCCTTCCCATTCCAATCCTGAGACCCTTCCTATAGCATGAGATGTGATATCTCAATGCTTCTAATATCAAACTTGAGACCCTCCCTATAGCATGAGATGTGATATCCAAGTCTTTCCGATTCCAATCCTGAGACACTCCCTATAGCATGAGATGTGATATCCAAGTCCTTCCGATTCCAATCCTGAGACCCGTCCTATAACATGAGATGTGATATCCAAATCTTTCCCCTTCCAAACCTTAGACCCTTCCTTTATCATGAGATGGGATATCCAACTCCTTCCCATTCCAATCCTGAGACCCTTCCGATAGCAGAGATGTGATATCTCAATGCTTATACCAATACTGAGACCCTTCCTATGGCCTGAGATGTCATATACAACTCCTTCCCAATCCAATCCTGAGACCCTTCCTATATCATGAGATGTGATATCTCAATGCTTATACCAAATATGAGACCCTTCCTATAGCATGAGATGTGATATCCAACTCCTTCCCATTCCAATCCTGAGACCCTTCCTATAGCATGAGATGTGATGTCTCAATGCTTCTAATACCAAACCTGAGATCCTTCCTATAACATGAGATGTGATATCCAACTCCTTCCCATTCCAATCCTGAGACCCTTCCTATAGCATGAGATGTGATGTCTCAATGCTTCTAATACCAAACCTGAGAACCTTCCTACAGCATGCGATGTGATATCTCAATGCTTCTAATACCAAACCTGAGACCAGTCCTATGACATGAGATTGGATATCCAACTCCTTCCCCTTCCAAACCTGAGACCCATCCTATAGCATGAGATGTGATATCCAACTTCTTCCCATTCCAATCCTGAGACCCTTCCTATAACATGAGATGTGATGTCTCAATGCTTCTAATACCAAACCTGAGATCTTTCCTATAACATGAGATGTAATATCCAACTCCTTCCCATTCCAATCCTGAGACCCTTCCTATAGCATGAGATGTGCTATCGCAATGCTTATACCAAACCTGAGACCCTTCCTAAAGCTTGAGATGTGATATCCAACTCCTTCCCATTCCAATCCTGAGACCGTTCCTATAGCATGATATGTGATATCTCAATGCCTCTAATACCAAACCTGAGATCCTTCCTCTAACATGAAATGTGATATCGAACTCCTTCCCTTTCCAAACCTGAGAGCCTACCTATAGCATGAGATGTGATATCCAAGTCCTTCCCATTCCAATCCTTAGACCCTTCCTACAGCATGCAATATGATATCTCAATGATTCTAATAACAAACCTGAGACCCGTCCTATAACATGAGATGGGATATCCAACACCTTCCCATTCCAATCCTGAGACACTTCTGATACAGAGATGTGATATCTCAATGCTTATAACAAACCTGAGACCCTTCCTATGACATGAGATGTGATATCCAACTCCTTCCCATTTCAAACCTGAGACCCTTCCTATAGCATATGTGATATCCAACTCCTTCCCATTCCAAACATGAGACCCTTCCTATAGCAAGAATGTAATATCCAACTCCTTCCCATTCCAATCCTGAGACCATTCCTATAGCATGAGATGTGATATCTCAATGCTTCTAATACCAAACCTGAGATCCTTTCTATGACATGAGATGTGATATCCAATTCCTCCCCATTCCAAACCTGAGAACCTTCCTACAGCATGCGATGTGATGTGATATCTCAATGCTTCTAATACCAAACCTGAGACCAGATCTATAACATGAGATTGGATATCCAACTCCTTCCCCTTCCAAACCTGAGACCCTTCCTATAGCATGAGATGTGATATCCAACTTCTTCCCATTCCAATCCTGAGACCCTTCCTATAACATGAGATGTGATGTCTCAATGCTTCTAATACCAAACCTGAGATCTTTCCTATAACATGAGATGTGATATCCAACTCCTTCCCATTCCAATCCTGAGACCCTTCCTATAACATGAAATGTGATATCCAACTCCTTCCCATTCCAACCTGAGACCCTTCCTATAGCATGAGATGGGATATCCAACTCCTTCCAAATCCAATACTGATACCCTTCCAATAGCATGAGATGTGATATCCCAATGCTTCTACCAAACCTGAGAACCATACTATGGCATGAGATGTGATATCAAACTCCTTCCCATTCCAATCCTGAGACTCTTCCTATAGCTTGAGATGTGATATCCGAAATCCTTCCCATTCCAATTCTGAGACCCTTCCTATACCATGAGACTTGATATCTCAATGCTTCTAATACCAAACCTGAGACCCGTCCTATATCATGAGATGTGATATCCAAATCTTTCCCCTTCCAAACCTTAGACCCTTCCTTTATCATGAGATGTGATATCCAACTCCTTCCCATTCCAATCCTGAGACCCTTCCGATATCATGAGATTTGTTATCTCAATGCTTCTAATATCAAAATTGAGACCCGTCCTATAACATGAGATGTGATATCCAAATCTTTCCCCTTCCAAACCTTAGACCATTCCTTTATCATGAGATGGGATATCCAACTCCTTCCCATTCCAATCCTGTGACCCTTCCGATAGCAGAGATGTGATATCTCAATGCTTATACCAATCCTGAGACCCTTCCTATGGCCTGAGATGTCATATACAACTCCTTCCCAATCCAATCCTGAGACCCTTCCTATGGCATGAGATGTGATATCTCAATGCTTATACCAAATCTGAGACCCTTCCTATAGCATGAGATGTGATATCCAACTCCTTCCCATTCCAATGTTAATGTTAATGTTAATGTTAATGTTAATGTTAAAGGTCATTTGTACCGCGCACTATCACCACCGAAGAGGTCCCCTGGCGCTCTGGCGGCTCTGAAAAAGGGGAGGAGAGGGGGTGGGTTAGTAGGAATAAGCTGGAAAAGTGCAAGAGAGCAGTGATGTGCTGTTGGCAGCCTCAGCCCGGTGGTTCCGTCGGCTGGGCTTGGGGTGTTTTATGGTCCGTAGTCGTCGTGTGCTGTTGTGCAAGTCTATGTGTGGTTTGTTTTGTTGTTGCATTGTTGTGAAGTTTGTGCGGATTGCTGCGTTTAAGGCTTGTGGTTGTGTTTGGTTATAGTTTGAGAGGTGTATGCAGATGGATGGAATTGTTAGCTGGTTGGTTAGTTGGCATTGCTGTCCTTGCAATTGTGGGATTCCATCTAGGTCCGGTACATGCTAACAGTCACATTTCTATCTAGATGCCGCGCAGGCCAGGTTTATAATTCTAAGTGAGGTGCATGCTAAGAGTCACATATGCTAACCATCACATTTCTGAAATTCCATCTAGGTGTGGTATTTGCTAACAATCATATTTCTATCTAGATGCAACGCGGGCTAAGTTTGAGAATTCCGTCTAAGTGTGGCACATGCCAACAATCATATTACTGCCTAGATTTTGCGCAAACCTAGCTTGAGAATTCCATCTAGGTGTGGCAAATGCTAACAGTCACATTTCTGAAAATTCCATCTAGGTGTGGCACATGCTAAACAGTCACATTTCTATCTAGATGCCGCGCAAGCCAGGTTTATAATTCTAAGTGAGGTGCATGCTAAGAGTCACATATGCTAACAATCACATTTCTGAAATTCCATCTAGGTGTGGTATTTGCTAGCAATCATATTTTCTATCTAGATGCAACGCGGGCTAAGTTTGAGAATTCCGTCTAAGTGTGGCACATGCCAACAATCATATTACTGCCTAGATTTTGCGCAAACCTAGCTTGAGAATTCCATCTAGGTGTGGCAAATGCTAACAGTCACATTTCTGAAATTCCATCTAAGTGTGGCACATGCTAACAGTCACATTTCTGAAATTCCATCTAAGTGTGGCACATGCTAACAGTCACATTTCTGAAATTCCATCTAAGTGTGGCACATGCTAACAGTCACATTTCTGAAATTCCATCTAAGTGTGGTATATGCTAACAATCACATTTCTGTCTAGATTTGGCGCTTCTGTCTGAGAGTGGACATGCTAACATTCACAGTTCTATAAAGAGTGGACATGCAAGTATTATGGCACTCTATGTTATTGATAGGTAAGATAGAGTGGCAGGGGTTTTCTGGAGTAGAGTGATTGCTCTATTCCCCACCCATGCCACACTCACGGTTTTTGTTGGTGTCTGTTGGCTGCTGGCTTCCTTGGCTTCTCCTGCTGACACCTGCAGACACTTCCTGGAGTCGCCTCTGTTGGAGTCGCCCTTGGCCTCGGGGCCCTTAGCCGCTGGGGGCTGCCGGGCAGAGGGCTGCCCTGGGGGGACCGGTGATGAAGAGTGGATGCACCAATGGGAGGGAGCGAGGGCGGGCTGGGGAACCAGGAACGGGTGCGGGGAGGGAGGGATGCAAAGGCCTGCTACTGGGCACGGGCCCACCAGTCATAGGGCTGGGGGGAAAAAAACACCAGGAGGGTGCTGCTGGGGCACACTCACCGCGCTCCAAGGGTTTAGAAAGGAGCCGGTGGGGGCCTCGCGAGTCGGTAGACTCGACACGAAACTCGGATGCACCAATGGGAGGGAGGGAGGGCGGGTCGGGAGGTGGGCTGGGGAACCAGGAACGGGTGCGGGGAGGGAGGGATGCAAAGGCCTGCTACTGGGCACGGGCCCACCAGTCATAGGGCTGGGGGGAAAAAAACACCAGGAGGGTGCTGCTGGGGGCACACTCACCGCGCTCCGAGGGTTTAGAAAGGAGCCGGTGGGGGCCTCGCGAGTCGGTAGACTCGACACGAAACTCGGATGCACCAAAGGGAGGGAGGGAGGGAGGGTGGGTCGGGAGGCGGGCTGGGGAACCAGGAACGGGTGCGGGGAGGGAGGGATGCAAAGGCCTGCTACTGGGCACGGGCCCACCAGTCATAGGGCTGGGGGGAAAAAAACACCAGGAGGGTACTGCTGGGGGCACACTCACCGCGCTCCGAGGGTTTAGAAAGGAGCCGGTGGGGGCCTCGCGAGTCGGTAGACTCGACACGAAACTCGGATGCACCAATGGGAGGGAGGGAGGGCGGGTCGGGAGGCGGGCTGGGGAAGCAGGAACGGGTGCGGGGAGGGAGGGATGCAAAGGCCTGCTACTGGGCACGGGCCCACCAGTCATAGGGCTGGGGGGAAAAAAAACACCAGGAGGGTGCTGCTGGGGGCACACTCACCGCGCTCCGAGGGTTTAGAAAGGAGCCGGTGGGGGCCTCGCGAGTCGGTAGACTCGACACGAAACACGGATGCACCAATGGGAGGGAGGGAGGGCGGGTCGGGAGGCGGGCTGGGGAACCAGGAACGGGTGCGGGGAGGGAGGGATGCCAAGGCCTGCTACTGGGCACGGGCCCACCAGTCATAGGGCTGGGGGGAAAAAAACACCAGGAGGGTGCTGCTGGGGGCACACTCACCGCGCTCCGAGGGTTTAGAAAGGAGCCGGTGGGGGCCTCGCGAGTCGGTAGACTCGACACGAAACTCGGATGCACCAATGGGAGGGAGGGAGGGCGGGTCGGGAGGCGGGCTGGGGAACCAGGAACGGGTGCGGGGAGGGAGGGATGCAAAGGCCTGCTACTGGGCACGGGCCCACCAGTCATAGGGCTGGGGGGAAAAAAACACCAGGAGGGTGCTGCTGGGGGCACACTCACCGCGCTCCGAGGGTTTAGAAAGGAGCCGGTGGGGGCCTCGCGAGTCGGTAGACTCGACACGAAACTCGGATGCACCAATGGGAGGGAGGGAGGGCGGGTCGGGAGGCGGGCTGGGGAACCAGGAACGGGTGCGGGGAGGGAGGGATGCAAAGGCCTGCTACTGGGCACGGGCCCACCAGTCATAGGGCTGGGGGGAAAAAACACCAGGAGGGTGCTGCTGGGGGCACACTCACCGCGCTCCGAGGGTTTAGAAATCCTGAGACCCTTCCTATAGCATGAGATGTGATGTCTCAATGCTTCTAATACCAAACCTGAGATCCTTCCTATAACATGAGATGTGATATCCAACTCCTTCCCATTCCAATCCTGAGACCCTTCCTATAGCATGAGATGTGATGTCTCAATGCTTCGAATACCAAACCTGAGAACCTTCCTACAGCATGCGATGTGATATCTCAATGCTTCTAATACCAAACCTGAGACCAGTCCTATAACATGAGATTGGATATCCAACTCCTTCCCCTTCCAAACCTGAGACCCTTCCTATAGCATGAGATGTGATATCCAACTTCTTCCCATTCCAATCCTGAGACCCTTCCTATAACATGAGATGTGATGTCTCAATGCTTCTAATACCAAACCTGAGATCTTTCCTATAACATGAGATGTAATATCCAACTCCTTCCCATTCCAATCCTGAGACCCTTCCTATAGCATGAGATGTGCTATCTCAATGCTTATACCAAACCTGAGACCCTTCCTAAAGCTTGAGATGTGATATCCAACTCCTTCCCATTCCAATCCTGAGACGCTTCCTATAGCATGATATGTGATATCTCAAGGCCTCTAATACCAAACCTGAGATCCTTCCTCTAACATGAAATGTGATATCCAACTCCTTCCCCTTCCAAACCTGAGAGCCTTCCTATAGCATGAGATATGATATCCAAGTCCTTCCCATTCCAATCCTGAGACCCTTCCTATAACATGAAATGTGATATCCAACTCCTTCCCATTCCAACCTGAGACCCTTCCTATAGCATGAGATGGGATATCCAACTCCTTCCAAATCCAATACTGATACCCTTCCAATAGCATGAGATGTGATATCCCAATGCTTCTACCAAACCTGAGACCCATACTATGGCATGAGATGTGATATCAAACTCCTTCCCATTCCAATCTTGAGACTCTTCCTATAGCTTGAGATGTGATATCCAACTCCTTCCCATTCCAATTCTGAGACCCTTCCTATGCCATGAGACTTGATATCTCAATGCTTCTAATACCAAACCTGAGACCCGTCCTATAACATGAGATGTGATATCCAAATCTTTCCCCTTCCAAACCTTAGACCCTTCCTTTATCATGAGATGTGATATCCAACTCCTTCCCATTCCAATCCTGAGACCCTTCCGATATCATGAGATTTGTTATCTCAATGCTTCTAATATCAAACTTGAGACCCTCCCTATAGCATGAGATGTGACATCCAAGTCCTCCCCATTCCAATCCTGAGACCCTTCCTATAGCATGAGATGTGATATCTCAATGCTTCTAATACCAAACCTGAGACCCTT
Organism: Ambystoma mexicanum; assembly: GCF_040938575.1. NCBI lineage: Eukaryota > Metazoa > Chordata > Amphibia > Caudata > Ambystomatidae > Ambystoma > Ambystoma mexicanum. Next base: position 325,479,948 of record NC_090936.1, read on the forward strand.
CCTATAACATGAGATGGGATATCCAACTCCTTCCCATTCCAACCCTGAGACCCTTCCGATAGCAGAGATGTGATATCTCAATGCTTATACCAATCCTGGGACCCTTCCTATGGCCTGAGATGTCATATACAACTCCTTCCCAATCCAATCCTGAGACCCTTCCTATAGCATGAGATGTGATATCTCAATGCTTATACCAAATCTGAGACCCTTCCTATAGCATGAGATGTGATATCCAACTCCTTCCCATTCCAATCCTAAGACCCTTCCTATAGCATGAGATGTGATGTCTCAATGCTTCTAATACCAAACCTGAGATCCTTCCTATAACATGAGATGTGATATTCAACTCCTTCCCATTCCAATCCTGAGACCCTTCCTATAGCATGAGATGTGATGTCTCAATGCTTCTAATACCAAACCTGAGACCAGTCCTATAACATGAGATTGGATATCCAACTCCTTCCCCTTCCAAACCTGAGACCCTTCCTATAGCATGAGATGTGATATCCAACTTCTTCCCATTCCAATCCTGAGACCCTTCCTATAACATGAGATGTGATGTCTCAATGCTTCTAATACCAAACCGGAGATCTTTCCTATAACAGAAGCATTGGGATATCACATCTCATGCTATTGGAAAGGTATCAGTATTGGATTTGGAAGGAGTTGGATATCCCATCTCATGCTATAGGAAGGGTCTCAGGTTGGAATGGGAAGGAGTTGGATATCACATTTCATGTTATAGGAAGGGTCTCAGGATTGGAATGGGAAGGACTTGGATATCATATCTCATGCTATAGGAAGGCTCTCAGGTTTGGAAGGGGAAGGAGTTGGATATCACATTTCATGTTAGAGGAAGGATCTCAGGTTTGGTATTAGAGGCCTTGAGATATCACATATCATGCTATAGGAAGCGTCTCAGGATTGGAATGGGAAGGAGTTGGATATCACATCTCAAGCTTTAGGAAGGGTCTCAGGTTTGGTATAAGCATTGAGATAGCACATCTCATGCTATAGGAAGGGTCTCAGGATTGGAATGGGAAGGAGTTGGATATTACATCTCATGCTATAGGAAGGGTCTCAGGTTTGGAAGGGGAAGGAGTTGGATATCCAATCTCATGTTATAGGACTGGTCTCAGGTTTGGTATTAGAAGCATTGAGATATCACATCGCATGCTGTAGGAAGGTTCTCAGGTTTGGTATTCGAAGCATTGAGACATCACATCTCATGCTATAGGAAGGGTCTCAGGATTGGAATGGGAAGGAGTTGGATATCACATCTCATGTTATAGGAAGGATCTCAGGTTTGGTATTAGAAGCATTGAGACATCACATCTCATGCTATAGGAAGGGTCTCAGGATTTCTAAACCCTCGGAGCGCGGTGAGTGTGCCCCCAGCAGCACCCTCCTGGTGTTTTTTTCCCCCCAGCCCTATGACTGGTGGGCCCGTGCCCAGTAGCAGGCCTTTGCATCCCTCCCTCCCCGCACCCGTTCCTGGTTCCCCAGCCCGCCTCCCGACCCGCCCTCCCTCCCTCCCATTGGTGCATCCGAGTTTCGTGTCGAGTCTACCGACTCGCGAGGCCCCCACCGGCTCCTTTCTAAACCCTCGGAGCGCGGTGAGTGTGCCCTCAGCAGCACTCTCCTGGTGTTTTTTTCCCCCCAGCCCTATGACTGGTGGGCCCGTGCCCAGTAGCAGGCCTTGGCATCCCTCCCTCCCCGCACCCGTTCCTGGTTCCCCAGCCCGCCTCCCGACCCGCCCTCCCTCCCTCCCATTGGTGCATCCGAGTTTCGTGTCGAGTCTACCGACTCACGAGGCCCCCACCGGCTCCTTTCTAAACCCTCGGAGCGCGGTGAGTGTGCCCCCAGCAGCACCCTCCTGGTGTTTTTTTTCCCCCCAGCCCTATGACTGGTGGGCCCGTGCCCAGTAGCAGGCCTTTGCATCCCTCCCTCCCCGCACCCGTTCCTGGTTCCCCAGCTCGCCTCCCGACCCGCCCTCCCTCCCTCCCATTGGTGCATCCGAGTTTCGTGTCGAGTCTACCGACTCGCGAGGCCCCCACCGGCTCCTTTCTAAACCCTCGGAGCGTGGTGAGTGTGCCCCCAGCAGCACCCTCCTGGTGTTTTTTTCCCCCCAGCCCTATGACTGGTGGGCCCGTGCCCAGTAGCAGGCCTTTGCATCCCTCCCTCCCCGCACCCGTTCCTGGTTCCCCAGCCCGCCTCCCGACCCACCCTCCCTCCCTCCCTCCCTCCCATTTGTGCATCCGAGTTTCGTGTCGAGTCTACCGACTCGCGAGGCCCCCACCGGCTCCTTTCTAAACCCTCGGAGCGCGGTGAGTGTGCCCCCAGCAGCACCCTCCTGGTGTTTTTTTCCCCCCAGCCCTATGACTGGTGGGCCCGTGCCCAGTAGCAGGCCTTTGCATCCCTCCCTCCCCGCACCCGTTCCTGGTTCCCCAGCCCGCCTCCCGACCCGCCCTCCCTCCCTCCCATTGGTGCATCCGAGTTTCGTGTCGAGTCTACCGACTCGCGAGGCCCCCACCGGCTCCTTTCTAAACCCTCGGAGCGCGGTGAGTGTGCCCCCAGCAGCACCCTCCTGGTGTTTTTTTCCCCCCAGCCCTATGACTGGTGGGCCCGTGCCCAGTAGCAGGCCTTTGCATCCCTCCCTCCCCGCACCCGTTCCTGGTTCCCCAGCCCGCCCTCCCTCCCTCCCATTGGTGCATCCACTCTTCATCACCGGTCCCCCCAGGGCAGCCCTCTGCCCGGCAGCCCCCAGCGGCTAAGGGCCCCGAGGCCAAGGGCGACTCCAACAGAGGCGACTCCAGGAAGTGTCTGCAGGTGTCAGCAGGAGAAGCCAAGGAAGCCAGCAGCCAACAGACACCAACAAAAACCGTGAGTGTGGCATGGGTGGGGAATAGAGCAATCACTCTACTCCAGAAAACCCCTGCCACTCTATCTTACCTATCAATAACATAGAGTGCCATAATACTTGCATGTCCACTCTTTATAGAACTGTGAATGTTAGCATGTCCACTCTCAGACAGAAGCGCCAAATCTAGACAGAAATGTGATTGTTAGCATATACCACACTTAGATGGAATTTCAGAAATGTGACTGTTAGCATGTGCCACACTTAGATGGAATTTCAGAAATGTGACTGTTAGCATGTGCCACACTTAGATGGAATTTCAGAAATGTGACTGTTAGCATGTGCCACACTTAGATGGAATTTCAGAAATGTGACTGTTATCATTTGCCACACCTAGATGGAATTCTCAAGCTAGGTTTGCGCAAAATCTAGGCAGTAATATTATTGTTGGCATGTGCCACACTTAGACGGAATTCTCAAACTTAGCCCGCGTTGCATCTAGATAGAAAATATGATTGCTAGCAAATACCACACCTAGATGGAATTTCAGAAATGTGATTGTTAGCATATGTGACTCTTAGCATGCACCTCACTTAGAATTATTAACCTGGCTTGCGCGGCATCTAGATAGAAATGTGACTGTTTAGCATGTGCCACACCTAGATGGAATTTTCAGAAATGTGACTGTTAGCATTTGCCACACCTAGATGGAATTCTCAAGCTAGGTTTGCGCAAAATCTAGGCAGTAATATGATTGTTGGCATGTGCCACACTTAGACGGAATTCTCAAACTTAGCCCGCGTTGCATCTAGATAGAAATATGATTGTTAGCAAATACCACACCTAGATGGAATTTCAGAAATGTGATTGTTAGCATATGTGACTCTTAGCATGCACCTCACTTAGAATTATAAACCTGGCCTGCGCGGCATCTAGATAGAAATGTGACTGTTAGCATGTACCGGACCTAGATGGAATCCCACAATTGCAAGGACAGCAATGCCAACTAACCAACCAGCTAACAATTCCATCCATCTGCATACACCTCTCAAACTATAACCAAACACAACCACAAGCCTTAAACGCAGCAATCCGCACAAACTTCACAACAATGCAACAACAAAACAAACCACACATAGACTTGCACAACAGCACACGACAACTACGGACCATAAAACACCCCAAGCCCAGCCGACGGAACCACCGGGCTGAGGCTGCCAACAGCACATCACTGCTCTCTTGCACTTTTCCAGCTTATTCCTACTAACCCACCCCCTCTCCTCCCCTTTTTCAGAGCCGCCAGAGCGCCAGGGGACCGCTTCGGTGGTGATAGTGCGCGGTACAAATGACCTTTAACATTAACATTAACATTAACATTAACATTAACATTGGAATGGGAAGGAGTTGGATATCACATCTCATGCTATAGGAAGGGTCTCAGATTTGGTATAAGCATTGAGATATCACATCTCATGCCATAGGAAGGGTCTCAGGATTGGATTGGGAAGGAGTTGTATATGACATCTCAGGCCATAGGAAGGGTCTCAGGATTGGTATAAGCATTGAGATATCACATCTCTGCTATCGGAAGGGTCTCAGGATTGGAATGGGAAGGAGTTGGATATCCCATCTCATGATAAAGGAAGGGTCTAAGGTTTGGAAGGGGAAAGATTTGGATATCACATCTCATGTTATAGGACGGGTCTCAATTTTGATATTAGAAGCATTGAGATAACAAATCTCATGATATCGGAAGGGTCTCAGGATTGGAATGGGAAGGAGTTGGATATCACATCTCATGATAAAGGAAGGGTCTAAGGTTTGGAAGGGGAAAGATTTGGATATCATATCTCATGATATAGGACGGGTCTCAGGTTTGGTATTAGAAGCATTGAGATATCAAGTCTCATGGTATAGGAAGGGTCTCAGAATTGGAATGGGAAGGATTTCGGATATCACATCTCAAGCTATAGGAAGAGTCTCAGGATTGGAATGGGAAGGAGTTTGATATCACATCTCATGCCATAGTATGGTTCTCAGGTTTGGTAGAAGCATTGGGATATCACATCTCATGCTATTGGAAGGGTATCAGTATTGGATTTGGAAGGAGTTGGATATCACATCTCAAGCTTTAGGAAGGGTCTCAGGTTGGAATGGGAAGGAGTTGGATATCACATTTCATGTTATAGGAAGGGTCTCAGGATTGGAATGGGAAGGAGTTGGATATCACATCTCATGTTATAGGAAAGATCTCAGGTTTGGTATTAGAAGCATTGAGACATCACATCTCATGTTATAGGAAGGGTCTCAGGATTGGAATGGGAAGAAGTTGGATATCACATCTCATGCTATAGGAAGGGTCTCAGGTTTGGAAGGGGAAGGAGTTGGATATCCAATCTCATGTTATAGATCTGGTCTCAGGTTTGGTATTAGAAGCATTGAGATATCACATCACATCGCATGCTGTAGGAAGGTTCTCAGGTTTGGAATGGGGAGGAATTGGATATCACATCTCATGTCATAGAAAGGATCTCAGGTTTGGTATTAGAAGCATTGAGATATCACATCTCATGCTATAGGAATGGTCTCAGGATTGGAATGGGAAGGAGTTGGATATTACATTCTTGCTATAGGAAGGTTCTCATGTTTGGAATGGGAAGGAGTTGGATATCACATATGCTATAGGAAGGGTCTCAGGTTTGAAACGGGAAGGAGTTGGATATCACATCTCATGTTATAGGAAGGGTCTCAGGTTTGTTATAAGCATTGAGATATCACATCTCTGCTATCAGAAGTGTCTCAGGATTGGAATGGGAAGGTGTTGGATATCCCATCTCATGTTATAGGACGGGTCTCAGGTTTGTTATTAGAATCATTGAGATATCATATTGCATGCTGTAGGAAGGGTCTAAGGATTGGAATGGGAAGGACTTGGATATCACATCTCATGCTATAGGTAGGCTCTCAGGTTTGGAAAGGGAAGGAGTTCGATATCACATTTCATGTTAGAGGAAGGATCTCAGGTTTGGTATTAGAGGCATTGAGATATCACATATCATGCTATAGGAACGGTCTCAGGATTGGAATGGGAAGGAGTTGGATATCACATCTCAAGCTTTAGGAAGGGTCTCAGGTTTGGTATAAGCATTGCGATAGCACATCTCATGCTATAGGAAGGGTCTCAGGATTGGAATGGGAAGGAGTTGGATATTACATCTCATGTTATAGGAAAGATCTCAGGTTTGGTATTAGAAGCATTGAGACATCACATCTCATGTTATAGGAAGGGTCTCAGGATTGGAATGGGAAGAAGTTGGATATCACATCTCATGCTATAGGACGGGTCTCAGGTTTGGAAGGGGAAGGAGTTGGATATCCAATCTCATGTCATAGGACTGGTCTCAGGTTTGGTATTAGAAGCATTGAGATATCACATCGCATGCTGTAGGAAGGTTCTCAGGTTTGGTATTAGAAGCATTGAGACAT